>NC_073228.2:125781093-126388437 GCF_029281585.2 Gorilla gorilla gorilla | reverse complement strand
CTGTAAGAATGCTGACAACAGAGTCACACAATCTGCTCAGACCAGAGCAGGCCAAGTCCCAGACAGAAACTCTGGTAGGGGTGCCCCACCAGGGTTGTGTCCCCCTACTTTTTCACACCCACTGGAAAATGCAGTGTAACTGGTAGATGCCCAGTTTTGGGTAGAAATTGCCAGATTTTTGTACCACCTGGTTGCTCAGTCTTCTTCCAATTCCCACCCAAAGTAGCTTGGCCAGCCACTAATGCCAAACAAATCTATCATTTAAATCCATTGCTGGCCGGGTGTGATGGCTGATGCCTGTGATCCCAGTACTTTGGGAGGCCAAAGTGGGCAGATGGCTAGAGCTTAGGACTTTCAGACCAGCCTGAGCAACACCGTGAAACCCCATCTTTACCAAAAATACAAAAAAATTAGCTGGGTGTGGTGGCATGTACCTGTGGTCCAGCTACTCGGGAGGCTGAGTTGGGAGAATCGCTTGAGTATGGGAAGTGGAAGTTGGAGTGATCCGAGATTGTGCCACTGCACTCCAGCCTGGGTGACAGAGTGACATCTTGTCTCAGGGGGAAAAAAAAAAAAAGCCATTGCTGCCCAGTAGCAGAGAATTGGTTAAATACTCTATCTTTTTACATTGGCATAATGGTTCAATTAAATTAATTAATTAAAATTATTTTAAAAGGGATTAAAACTTAGGTTATAAACCAATATATCAAATATGAGGCTAGGCACAGTGGCTCACACCTGTAATCCCAGCACTTTGGGAGGCTGAGGTGGGCAGATCACTTGAGGTCAGGAGTTTGAGACCAGCCTGACCAATGTGGTGAAACCCCACCTCTACTAAAAATACAAAAAATTAGCCTAGTATGGTGGCACATACCTGTAGTCCCAGCTACTCGGGAGGCTGAGGCAGGAGAATCACTTGAGCCTGGGAGGTGGAGTCTGCAGTAAGCCGAGATCGAGCCACTGCACTCCAGCCTGGGTGACTAGTGAGACTCCGTCTCAAAAAAAAAAAAAAAAAAAAAAAAAGAAGAAGAATGTGAGCTCATTTTCTTAATATATATATTTGAGTCCAGTTTATACATACATAGCATACAAACACACACACACACACACACACACACACACACACACAAAGTGAAGGGAGGAAGAGAGCGAGAGAGAAACCGCTAAAACAGTAACAATATTTATCTCTGGATGATGTGATTATGGGAGATTTTTTTTTCTATTGCTGTTAAACAATATTTTCTAAATTTTTTTACAATGAATGAGTGTTATATTTTTGAATTATCCAGTATAAGTTATTATAATTTTTAAAAAGCCACTGTAATAATTCTTGGCCTTTTCTTCCATTCTCACAAGAATTAAATATTTTTCTACATTTTAGATTTAAAGTGTAGTTGGAACTTGCTATAGGAAAAGTTATCACTCCTTACTTGATTCTACTAGAGAGAGTGATCTAAGCAGTTTCCTGGGATTCTCCCTTTTAGAACACTATACATCATTACAGTGACAGCAGGCAAACCTGATAAATGCTGGTGGTCACAATAGAGATGATCTTGCCTTTTTTCTTTTCTATAGAAGGCAGAAGAAGGAAGGAAATGAAGTGTCCTTGTTACTACCGTCTCTCTTCTATTTTTTAACACTTAATCTGTTTTTCATTCTGAGAAACAAAAAGATCACTTTACTATTTCAACACCTTGCCTTTGTCAAGAAAGCTCTTGGATTAAAGAGCTAGATATGGAATCTAAAAGCTTGTAAATGTTTTATTTATTAGGGATGTGGATGGCTAGTTTATAAAATATGAACACATCTACATTTACTTTGAAGACGTGCTGTGGTTTTCTTGGTCCATATAAAACTCTGTCTTTAGTAACATTATAAGAAGGAATTAAATACTCTTGAGAAAATAAGAGAGAAAACAAGATCTTATTTGGTTTGGATTTTTGGAGTAACTTCCTTGTCACCATAAATCCTGTGGATTTTTTTTCTAATTTTAGGAAGAAGGTTTAAAATTAGAAAAAAATTAGATGGATCCAGAAAACTCGTGAGTCATACATGAATAATGTCTTCATTGGAGAAATCAGTAATAGGAAACTGAAGATCTTTTAAAAATGAGAAATCTCATTTTAAAACGAGATTTCTGTATCCCTGGGAGCGAGGATTATGTTTCCACAAGGGCCCAAGGGAAAGTTCTCAACCTGCCTCCTTCTGATTAGGCAACTCAAATCAAGTTGACAATCATGTATGGTTTCCAAAACCATAACCTCTGAACTTGGCTATAAACTTTTGGACATTTATTCAATTAAACAACATAATGAAAAACTACTGCACACCAGGCACTGAGGTGCTAAGGATACAGACTGTAAGATGCTCTCTTTAGAGGTGGAGTAGGGGTTAAGAGAGTCCGGTTACATGATTGCTGAGATTCCCTTCAGCTTTAAAGTTCTATATAACATAATATCGTCAAAGCAATCAGAATTGGAAGGTAGCCAAAATCAAAGAAAACTAATGGTTTAGCCAAATATGAAGAAAAAGTAAGCAAAGGACAAAGAGATGCTATGAAAGTTTCCTGGGAGAGGAAATTACCTAGTTGAGTTCTTGCAGGACAAAGAGAAGATAGACAGAAAAATGAGAGCAGAGAGAGTTCCATGCAGAAGGGTTTTGCAGTAGTATAAGGGTCCTCAGTGAGTTTGGGGGATCTACAAATAGCTCCATATGGTTGGAGAGTAAGTGTGGCTCTGTCAGAGAGTTCAGTGTCAGAATGCAGGTAGAGCAGGAGCTGGTGTAGATGTCTTGCCATAGCAAATCAGGAAATTTGGGGAGCATCGAAGGTTTTTCAGCAGAAAAGGTCACTTGATCAGGTTTGAATTTTAGAAAATGACTCTGACAGCAGCTCATGCAATGGGTTAGAGGCTGGAAGTTGGTGGAGTGGGGGAAGCTAGAAACAAGGAGAAAGATGGTGCTGAATTTGATGGCCTGAATTAAGGCAACAGGGATAAAAGGAGGGGATGGTGCTGTGGATTGAATGTGTCCTCAAAAAAGCATGTGTTGGACACTTAATTCCCAATGCAACAGTGTTGAGAGGTGAGGGCTAAAGAGTGGTGATTATGCCATGAGGGTAGAGTGAATGGATTAGTGCCATTATTGCATTATAAAAGGGGGAGTTCCACCCACTCTAACTCTGTCTCTCTTTTGCCCTCTCTTGCCCTTTAGCCTTCTGCCATGGGATGATGCATCAAGAAGACCCTTACCAGATGCCAGTCTTGGACTCCCCAGCCTCTGTTACTGTGAGAAATAAATTTTTGTTTATTAGAAATTATAGTCTGTGGTACTGTTATAGCAGGACAAAACGGGCTAAGACATATGGGTTCCAGATATATCTAGAAGGCAACATTAGAAGAACTGGGTAATAAATTAAGTAAGCTTGGAGGGGTTTTTGGTGTGACTGGGTAGGATAGGATTCTATATTGACTTCTAAGTTTCTGGCTCAAGCGACTGAGGGATAATGGCATTATCTCTAATAATAAAAAATAATAACACCTAAATAATAATGAGCATTATTCACTAAGGCAAAAAATAAGGAGCGGGCATACTAGGGAGGCAGGAAAGGTAACACTTTTTATTTTGAAAGTACTGCATTTCAGAAGTGTGGTTGATTGTATTTTCCAGAGATGGTTCAAATGTTGTTTTGTATTCCACATGCTTTTCTCACAATGTGTCTTTGACATGTCCACCATGAGAGATAGGGAGGTCTACAGTCCTTTCTATTGAGCCCGGGTTGGCCTTTGTGACTGTCTTGAACAATAGAATATGGTGGAATCAATGCTATGTAACCTCCAAGGCAAGAACATAAAGATTCTATGCACTTCTACCTTGTTATTTTGGGATGCTTACTCCAGGACACAGCTACCATATTGTGAGGAAGTCCAAACTAGCCCATGTGGAGAAATCACGTGGAAGGGCCCTGTGCAAGCCTTCCAGCCAATATCCCAGTGGAGGTCCCAGCTAACAGGAACATCATCTCACCAGACATGTGAGAGAAGGTATATGCAGATGAGTTCTAGGTCCAAATTGTCAAATTTGAACATTGAAACTTCTCAGCTGTGTTCCCAGGCATGATGCATTACAGACCAGGCATCTCTGTTGTGTCCTCTTTGAAATCCTGACACACACATCTGTGAGCATAATAAAATGGTTATTTTACATCGCTAAGCTTTGGGGGATAGTTTGGTGCAAAGCAATAGTAGTTGGGGCAGGATACACATAAGATAGTCATGTGAACATGTCCAGTCTGGATTTGGCTGTCTGAATTTGGGAGTTCACAATAGGGGTCTGGGCTGGAAATGTTAAACTGGGAGTTATCAGCACACGGATGATAACTGAAGCCGTAGATATGTGATATCCCAGGAAATGTCTTAAGTAAGAAGACAGGAAGGGTGGGCCTGGGATCTAGCAGTAAACTTATAGTTAAATAGCATTTACAAGAAAAGAAGCATGCAGAAGAAGGTAAAGACAACACTGGTCAACGTTCAGACAAGAAACTGGAAACAACTTGAAGGATTTCAAGCAGAGATTTAGGTGCTTACAAAATTATTGGAAAGGCTAGGCATCTGCTATCAGCTTTCAGGCTCCCTGCCATAATTGTGGTACAGAGTCAGAGAGGTGCTGACTCTGAGGATACCAGAGGAAAGAGATCTACAGAAAACTGGTTCCAAATTCACAGAACCTCCTTAGCATAGAGATGGGGACCAGGAAGAGGGCATGGAGGTTGCTGCACAAACTTTTCTCTGTGCAGCCCATGCCTCTGTGCCAAGGCTGGGAGGAGAAGAATAGCTTCCACTTTCAAGTTGAATGAAATGCATCTCATTGCATCCAGAATGCAAATTTTATCCAGAACCCTGGCGCAAGGGAGTATAAGGAAAAGTATTCCAGGCTTCTTTCAGGAGAAAGCATAAAAAAGGGGTGAAAATGAATGCTGATTACAAAATCCCCATCCAATGGCTTTCCAAAGAAATGCGGTTGCTTGAGGTGCAGAATAGAGTCCACTTCTGAGGCCAAGCCATGAAGTGAAATGGAGGGGTAGAAGGGCAGTGGATTTTGGAGTCCAACAATCTTGATTGCAAATCCTTAATTCAGTCACTTACTTATGGGGCTCACCACCCTTTAAGCTTCTGTTTCCTCAACTACCAACCAGGAATGACAATACAAACATTGCAGGGCTGCTGAGAGAGTTGAAAACAATACGTGTTGGGTGCTAAGCACAGTGATGGGAACATAGAGGCAGGCATAAATGGTGGCTTTCATCCTTTCCAAGGTGGGAAGTGAGGTGTGACTCAATCCGGCAGTGGGATATCCCCTGCCCACATGGGAGCTTCCATGTGCCTGGCTGGCTGAAAAGCAAGAGTCTCAAATGCATTGGTGGAGCAGAAACTTTCTGAATGGCATTTCCAGACTTTATTCAATAGCCCTTGGCTTAACTCTGCACCTTTAGAGATCTTTAGATAAAATGTGACTTATTATGTCCTCTTAAGGGAATTAGTTTCAACAAATACTTTGAGGGGTGAACAAAAGTGGGCCAAAACAAGAAAAAGCAGCTAAGAGCATGGTTTATAGCATTTCATTTCAAAATGCAAGTTTTAAAGCTGACTCTACTTACAGCTTGCTCTGACCCTAGTGAGGCTTGCTTAGCTTCAAACATCTTATGAATGCCAGTCTGTCTCCCCTTCCAACTGGACTATTTCCATTGCTAAATTATAGACCAAAAAGATGGAGCAGTTAAAACACAGTGTGTTATACCTTTAAGAATGGTTAACTGAAATACTATTCAGCCTTAAAAAGGAAGGAAATTCTGTCATTTGTGACAACATGGATAAACCTGCAGGACATTATGCTATGTGAGATAAGCCAGGCATAGAAAGATAAATAGCACATGATCTCACCTATATGTAGAATCTGAAACAGTAGAATCTCAAACTTATAGAAGTAGAGAGTGGCATGGTGGTTATCAGAGGCTAGGGGATGGGGTGAATGGGGGTGAATGGGGAAAGGGAAGATGTTGATTAATCAGCACAAAGTTTCAGTTAGACAGGAGAAATAAGTTTTAATGATCTACAGTGCAGAATGATGAATTTAATAAAGAAAAATGCATTGTATATGTCAAAATTTTGTAAAAAGAATGTTTAGTAGAGTATAGTAGAAAGATTGCATCTGGATTAAAAATCCAGATTATACTACTTTTGAGCTGGGTCACCATAAGTCAATTCTGAACCTCCCTGACCCTCAGTTTCCTCATTTATATTATGGGGAAAGTGTACTAACTACCTTGCAAGATTGTTGTGAAGATGAAACGGAACTAGTAAATGACAATACTTGCCAGTATTATATGTGCCAGCCGCTGTGCTGAGTGCATTTACTTAGTTTAATCCTCAGAAGAATCCTGTGTGGATCTATTATGGCTAATCTGTAGGTAAGGAAACTGAGGTTTAAAGAGGTTAGTAACTTGCCCCAAAATCACATGGATACTAAATGTGCTGCAGAGATCGGATTTGAACTACTGCTGTTGGAAGGACCTAGCATGAAGTGGTATACAGGAAGTACTCAATAAACGGAATGCCATTTTTTTTTTACTAGTCCAGCCCTCCTCTGCCGCATTCAATACATTTAGTAGACCCTAAACTGATTCACAAAGAGTGACTTGCGAAGCTGTGCAGCTGGGGTTAAAACCTAATCTCCTGACTCTGCATGTAGTGCTTTCTACCTTGCCTTAAACTGTCTTCCCTGTATCAAATCCTTTTCTAGGAAGGCTAACTTGAGCTCAGACAGGCTGGATGCGAATGAGCACATGTGCATGACAACACCGCTCTCTGCTGGCTTCTAAGGAAAGTGAGAGGGGCCATATGGTTGTTGGCTTATTACTGAAGGTTTATTTACTATTGACTTTTATATCTCAGCAGCTTTTGATCCTAACCTACCTGCCCCCACTCCCTTTTAAATGGGAACTGTTGTGTCCTTAAGTTTTTTATTTATATTTTACTAAAAAGTGATCCTTGTTCTTTGAAAATGTTGTGACTCTGCCCAGAGGGTGTTGGGTCCAGTGTTATGGGATTTCTCTGAGTCTCCAGGACCCTTCCTCTAAGATTCTAGCATGCTCGTTTCCACCCCTGCTCATCGAGGGTCAATACCTCTGTAAGTACTGTAGCGGATGCCTTTGGGTGTGCTGGTGAGTGAAAATGAGAGTGAAAGGAGCCCAATCATACAGAGGTCATTGCATTGCATGGTAGAAGCCCCTGTTGTCTCTATGCTGCTGAAGTCATACGGGAGAAGCAATATGAGCAGGCAACATCTGACTCCAAAGTAGGATTTGTGCTTGTGCATACACCAGTTAACTGACAAAGCACACACTCCTTCAGATGGAGTTGGAATCAGTGTCCTCAACTATGTGGCAGTAAAAGTTCAAATTTAAATCCAAGTGCTCAAAGCATAATTTTAGAAAGGATTTTTAAAGCATTAGTTAAATGCTCAGGAACAGTTTCAAAAAGAACTCACTGGGGGAGGAGCCAAGATGGCCGAATAGGAACAGCTCCGGTCTACAGCTCCCAGCCTCAGCGACGCAGAAGACGGGTGATTTCTGCATTTCCATCTGAGGTACCGGGTTCATCTCACTAGGGAGTGCCAGACAGTGGGCGCAGGTCAGTGGGTGCGTGCACCGTGCGCGAGCCAAAGCAGGGCGAGGCATTGCCTCACTCGGGAAGCGCAAGGGGTCAGGGAGTTCCCTTTCCGAGTCAAAGAAAGGGGTGACGGATGGCACCTGGAAAATCGGGTCACTCCCCCCCGAATACTGCGTTTTTCCGACGGTCTTAAAAAACCGCGCACCACGAGATTATATCCCGCACCTGGCTCGGAGGGTCCTACCCCGCGGAGTCTCGCTGATTGCTAGCACAGCAGTCTGAGATCAAACTGCAAGGCTGCAGCGAGGCTGGGGGAGGGGCGCCCACCATTGCCCAGGCTTGCTTAGGTAAACAAAGCAGCTGGGAAGCTGGAACTGGGTGGAGCCCACCACAGCTCAAGGAGGCCTGCCTGCCTCTGTAGGCTCCACCTCTGGGGGCAGGGCACAGACAAACAAAAAGACAGCAGTAACCTCTGCAGACTTAAATGTCCCTGTCTGACAGCTTTGAAGAGAGCAGTGGTTCTCCCAGCACGCAGGTGGAAATCTGAGAACGGGCAGACTGCCTCCTCAAGTGGGTCCCTGACCCCTGACCCCCGAGCAGCCTAACTGGGAGGCACCCTCCAGCAGGGGCACACTGACACCTCACACTGCAGGGTACTCCAACAGACCTGCAGCTGAGGGTCCTGTCTGTTAGAAGGAAAACTAATGAACAGAAAGGACATCCACACCAAAAACCCATCTGTACATCACCATCATCAAAGACCAAAAGTAGATAAAACCACAAAGATGGGGAAAAAACAGAACAGAAAAACTGGAAACTCTAAAAATCAGAGCGCCTCTCCTCCTCCAAAGGAACGCAGCTCCTCACCAGCAAGGGAACAAAGCTGGACGGAGAATGACTTTGACGAGCTGAGAGAAGAAGGCTTCAGACGATCAAATTACTCTGAGCTATGGGAGGACATTCAAACCAAAGGCAAAGAAGTTGAAAACTTTGAAAAAAATTTAGAAGAATGTATAACTAGAATAACCAATACAGAGAAGTGCTTAAAGGAGCTGATGGAGCAGAAAACCAAGGCTCGAGAACTATGTGAAGAATGCAGAAGCCTCAGGAGCCGATGCGATCAACTGGAATAAAGGGTATCAGCAATGGAAGATGAAATGAATGAAATGAAGCAAGAAGGAAAGTATAGAGAAAAAAGAATAAAAAGAAATGAGCAAAGCCTCCAAGAAATATGGGACTATGTGAAAAGACCAAATCTATGTCTGACTAGTGTACCTGAAAGTTATGGGGAGAATGGAACCAAGTTGGAAAACACTCTGCAGGATATTATCCAGGAGAATTTCCCCAATCTAGCAAGGCAGGCCAACGTCCAGATTCAGGAAATACAGAGAACGCCACAAAGATACTCCTCGAGAAGAGCAACTCCAAGACACATAATTGTCAGATTCACCAAAGTTGAAATGAAGGAAAAAATGTTAAGGGCAGCCAGAGAGAAAGGTCGGGTTACCCTCAAAGGGAAGCCCATCAGACTAACAGCGGCAGAAACCCTACAAGCCAGAAGAGAGTGGGGGCCAATATTCAATATTCTTAAAGAAAACAATTTTCAACCCAGAATTTCATATCCAGCCAAACTAAGCTTCATAAGTGAAGGAGAAATAACATACTTTACAGACAAGCAAATGCTGAGAGATTTTGTCACCACCAGGCCTGCCCTAAAAGAGCTCCTGAAGGAAGCACTAAACATGGAAAGGAACAATTGGTACCAGCCACTGCAAAAACATGCCAAATTGTAAAGACCATTGATGCTAGGAAGAAACTGCATCAACTAACGAGCAAAATATCCAGCTAACATCATAGTGACAGGATCAAATTCACACATAACAATATTAACTTTAAATGTAAATGGACTAAATGCTCCAATTAAAAGACACAGACTGGCAAATTGGATAAAGAGTCAAGACCCATCAGTGTGCTGTATTCAGGAAACCCATCTCACGTGCAGAGACACACATAGGCTCAAAATAAAAAGATGGAGGAAGATCTACCAAGCAAATGGAAAACAAAAAAAGGCAGAGATTGCAATCCTAGTCTCTGATAAAACAGACTTTAAACCAACAAAGATCAAAAGAGACAAAGAAGGCCATTACATAATGGTAAAGGGATCAATTCAACAAGAAGAGCTAACTGTCCTAAATATATATGCACCCAATACAGGAGCATCCAGATTCATAAAGCAAGTCCTGAGTGACCTACAAAGAGACTTAGACTCCCACACATTAATAATGGGAGACTTTAACACCCCACTGTCAACATTAGACAGATCAACGAGACAGAAAGTCAACAAGGATACCCAGGAATTGAACTCAGCTCTGCACCAAGCTGAACTAATGACATCTACAGAACTCTCCACCCCAAATCAACAGAATATACATTTTTTTCAGCACCACACCACACCTATTCCAAAATTGACCACATACTTGGAAGTAAAGCTCTCCTCAGCAAATGTGAAAGAACAGAGATTATAACAAACTATCTCTCAGACCACAGTGCAATCAAACTAGAACTCAGGATTAAGAATCTCACTTCTCACTCAAAACCGCTCAACTACATGGAAACTGAACAACCTGCTCCTGAATGACTACTGGGTACATAACGAAATGAAGGCAGAAATAAAGATGTTCTTTGAAACCAATGAGAACAAAGACACAACATACCAGAATCTCTGGGACGCATTCAAAGCAGTGTGTAGAGGGAAATTTATAGCACTAAATGCCCACAAGAGAAAGCAGGAAAGATCCAAAATTGACACCCTAACATCACAATTAAAAGAACGAGAAAAGCAAGAGCAAACACATTCAAAAGCTAGCAGAAGGCAAGAAATAACTAAAATCAGAGCAGAACTGAAGGAAATAGAGACACAAAAAACCCTTCAAAAAATTAATGAATCCAGGAGCTGGTTTTTTGAGAGGATCAACAAAATTGATAGAACGCTAGCAAGACTAATAAAGAAAAAAAGAGAGAAGAATCAAATACACGCAATAAAAAATGATAAAGGGGATATCACCACCCATCCCACAGAAATACAAACTACCATCAGAGAATACTACAAACACCTCTACGCAAATAAACTAGAAAATCTAGAAGAAATGGATAAATTCCTTGACACATACATTCTCCCAAGACTAAACCAGGAAGAAGTTGAATCTCTGAATAGACCAATAACAGGAGCTGAAATTGTGGCAATAATCAATAGCTTACCAACCAAAAATAGTCCAGGACCAGATGGATTCACAGCCGAATTCTACCAGAGGTACAAGGAGGAACTGGTACCATTCGTTCTGAAACTATTCCAATCAATAGAAAAAGAGGGAATCCTCCCTAACTCATTTTATGAGGCCAGCATCATTCTGACACCAAAGCCAGGCAGAGACACAACCAAAAAAGAGAATTTTAGACCAATATCCTTGATGAACATTGATGCAAAAATCCTCAGTAAAATACTGGCAAACCGAATCCAGCAGCACATCAAAAAGCTTATCCACCATGATCAAGTGGGCTTCATCCCTGGGATGCAAGGCTGGTTCAATATATGCAAATCAATAAATGTAATCCAGCATATAAACAGAGCCAAAGACAAAAACCACATGGTTATCTCAATAGATGCAGAAAAGGCCTTTGATAAAATTCAACAATCCTTCATGCTAAAAACTCTCAATAAATTAGGTATTGATGGGACATATTTAAAAATAATAAGAGCTATCTATGACAAACCCACAGCCAATATCATACTGAATGGGCACAAACTGGAAGCATTCCCTTTGAAAACTGGCACAAGACAGGGATGCCCTCTCTCACCACTCCTATTCAACATAGTGTTGGAAGTTCTGGCCAGGGCAATTAGGCAGGAGAAGGAAATAAAGGGTATTCAATTAGGAAAAGAGGAAGTCAAATTGTCCCTGTTTGCAGATGACATGATTGTATATCTAGAAAATCCCATTGTCTCAGCCCAAAATCTCCTTAAGCTGATAAGCAACTTCAGCAAAGTCTCAGGATACAAAATCAATGTGCAAAAATCACAAGCATTCCTATACACCAACAACAGACAAACAGAGAGCCAAATCATGAGTGAACTCCCATTCACAATTGCTTCAAAGAGAATAAAATACCTAGGAATCCAACTTACAAGGGATGTGAAGGACCTCTTCAAGGAGAACTACAAACCGCTGCTCAAGGAAATAAAAGAGGATACAAACAAATGGAAGAACATTCTATGCTCATGGGTAGGAAGAATCAATATTGTGAAAATGGCCATACTGCCCAAGGTAATTTACAGATTCAATGCCATCCCCATCAAGCTACCAATGACTTTCTTCACAGAATTGGAAAAAACTACTTTAAAGTTCATATGGAACCAAAAAAGAGTCCGCATCGCCAAGGCAATCCTAAGCCAAAAGAACAAAGCTGGAGGCATCACACTACCTGACTTCAAACTATACTACAAGGCTACAGTAACCAGGACAGTTTTGGTACTGGTACCAAAACAGAGATATAGATCAATGGAACAGAACAGAGCCCTCAGAAATAACGCCGCATATCTACAACTATCTGATCTTTGACAAACCTGAGAAAAACAAGCAATGGGGAAAGGATTCCCTATTTAATAAATGGTGCTGGGAAAACTGGCTAGCCATATGTAGAAAGCTGAAACTGGATCCCTTCCTTACACCTTATACAAAAATCAATTCAAGATGGATTAAAGACTTAAATGTTAGACCTAAAACCATAAAAACCCTAGAAGAAAACCTAGGCATTACCATTCAGGACATAGGCATGGGCAAGGACTTCATGTCTAAAACACCAAAAGCAATGGCAACAAAAGACAAAATTGACAAATGGGATCTAATTAAACTAAAGAGCTTCTGCACAGCAAAAGAAACTACCATCAGAGTGAACAGGCAACCTACAAAATGGGAGAAAATTTTCACAACCTACTCATCTGACAAAGGGCTAATATCCAGAATCTACAATGAACTCAAATTTACAAGAAAAAGCAAACAACCCCATCAAAAAGTGGGCGAAGGACATGAACAGACACTTCTCAAAAGAAGACATTTATGCAGCCAAAAAACACATGAAAAAATGCTCACCATCACTGGCCATCAGAGAAATGCAAATCAAAACCACAGTGAGATACCATCTCACACCAGTTAGAATGGCGATCATTAAAAAGTCAGGAAACAACAGGTGCTGGAGAGGACGTAGAGAAATAGGAACACTTTTACACTGTTGGTGGGACTGTAAACTAGTTCAACCATTGTGGAAGTCAGTGTGGCAATTCCTCAGGGATCTAGAACTAGCAATACCATTTGACCCAGCCATCCCATTACTGGGTATATACCCAAAGGACTATAAATCATGCTGCTATAAAGACACATGCACACGTATGTTTATTGCAGCATTATTCACAATAGCAAAGACTTGGAACCAACCCAAATGTCCAACAATGATAGACTGGATTAAGAAAATGTGGCACATATACACTATGGAATACTATGCAGCCATAAAAAATGATGAGTTCATTTCCTTTCTAGGGACATGGATGAAATTGGAAATCATCATTCTCAGTAAATTATCACAAGAACAAAAAACCAAACACCGCATATTCTCACTCATAGGTGGGAATTGAATAATGAGAACACATGGACACAGGAAGGGGAACATCACACTCTGGGGACTGTTGTGGGGTGGGGGGAGGGGGGACGGATAGCATTGGGAGATATACCTAATGCTAGATGACGAGTTAGTGGGTGCAGCACACCAGCATGGCACATGTATACGTATGTAACTAACCTGCACAATGTGCACATGTACCCTAAAACTTAAAGTATAATAATAAAAAAATAAATTAATTAATTAAAAAAAAAAAGAACTCACCATGTCTAGACAGAAAAGTTTTTGTTTTGTTTTGTTTTTAGACAAAGTCTCTCTCTTGTGCCTCAGGCTGGAGTGCAAATGGCACGATCTTGACTCACTGGAACCTCCGCCTTCTGGGTTCAAGTGATTCTCCTGCCTCAGCCTCCCGAGTAGCTGGGATTACAGGTGCCTGCCACCATGCCTGGCTATTTTTTGTATTTTTGGTAGAGACGGGGTTTCACCATGTTGGCCAGGCTGGTCTCGAACTCCTGATCTCAGATGATCCACCCACGCTGGCCTCCCAAAGTGCTGGGATTACAGGCATGAGCCACTGTACCTGGCCACTAGACAGAAAAGCTTAAAGGGGTTTGTTTAAAATATATCCATGGGTAGAAAAATGTTTAACAATACATACTGTAGGGAAGGAACCCAGAATATCTTGGCATCAGAAGTCAGATAGACTGATGTACAATGAGCACTGCACATTCAGTTGCTAATATTTTGAGCAAACATTGGTGTTTCTAAATGATGAATGCACTGATAATTCAAATCCTTGCTCTTATTGAGGATTTAAGGAGATAATGCATGTAATATGTATTGCATGGTGCCTGGCACACAGAAAATGATTAATAAAGAATTGCTAGAACAAAACAAAAGAAAGCCACTCCATTCCCAAGATCAACACAAGCTCCCTAATCTTCAAAATTCTTTCTGCAGATTGGGCATTGGCAGGCTTTTGGAATGAGGATCTGCTTGCTGGGCACTCCATTCCCAGTGCCAATCACCTGACCTGGCTAATGCTGGAATAAGTCAGCCTTTTCCTGGCATTGGAAGCTGATGTGTTATTTAAATATCCTCCTTTTCCATCTTCCTGTAATTACAAGGAGAGTTTGTTTTTCTGGTTTTTATTTTCAAATTAGAGAACATTCTCCAAAACTTTTTCTTGATAGCTCACTTCCTGAACAAGAGAGATGGCAGGACTACAAGGAGGGAAGGAATTCACTTATAGCACTGACAGAATCTGCCAATGCCAACCTGGAGGTGGTTTTCTATCTTATTTAGGTGGCATTTTCACCAGTAGGAACTGGGCAAAGTCCTTGTGATGTATACAATTTGACAGGAAATTCTGCTACTACCTCAAGGTTGACTGTGTTCATATAATCATTTAATTTAAGAAAGTTAATTGGTTAAGAGCTCAGAATAAGACTGTCCTGGGCTCAAGATCCATATCAGTCACTTACTCTCTAGGCAATCTTGGATAATTTATTAACTTCTTTGAGTTCTTGAGCCCTAAAATGGAGATAATGATAATGGCATCTTGCCTGGCAGCTCTTGTGAGGGTTATTAGCACACAATGTATGGAAATCGCTGGTCACTGTACCTGGCACAGAGTGAGCATTCAACTCATTTATTCAACAAAAATTGATTGAGTACTTACTATGTGCAGGTACCGATCCATGTTCCGGGAATTCAGCAGTGAATGAAAGAGTCGACCTCTCAGCTCTGAGAGCCTATGATTTAACTAAGGGAGAATAATAATAAGCTTGTGAAATATAATATATCTGAAGGTATGTGCTGTGAAGAAAAATAAAGCAGAGTATGGGATGGACAGTGACAGTAGTGCTATTTTTGACAGAGGGAACATTTTTTTTTGGTCAGAAAAGACTTCTCAAGGAAAATGGCACTTGGGCAGAGACCTGAGTGAGGTACAGGAGACAAGCCATGGGGCTACCTGCAGAAAGAGTGTTCCAAACAGAAAGATGAGTAACGCCAGGCTCTGATGAGTAAACGCCAGGTGCATGCTGGGACTTTGGAGCAGTGGCAGCAGGCTAGCGTGGCTGCAGTGAGGCGGTGAGACAGAGGAGTCAGAGATGTGGCTGAGAGCCAGCCTGTGTGCCTGGACCTGGGAGGCCATGGGAAGGATCATCAATGCGTGGTCAAGGTGTGTAGACCAAAGAACCATACTAAGCCACAGTAGCGCTCCCTTTCCTTGGCTCCTTCTCATTTTCCCTCCTTTGCACCTGGTGTAGTCATAGGCAGATGTCTGTATCCAATACCAACTTTGGAAATTGTTCCATTTTATGATCATCTTTGGACCGCTCCTTGATTCCAAGAGAGCTTAAGGATTCATGAGAATTGGAACTTGGGAAATCCGGTTGAGAGAAGGCATGTGAATCAACTCCATCCCAGCCCTCACTTATTCTGCCTTCTTGATTCCTTACTATTTCAAATATTATTGTTATTAATATGAAGTGCTTCTTGACAATACACTGACTTTCTTTACTGCCCAGGAGGGTTTTATATTTGTATGTTTGGAAAACACCCTGATAAGCCTTCCTGAAAATGAACCCAGATTGTTTGCTTATTCAACAAATATGAAGGTCACATTTTACCTTTTCCAGGAACAAAAACTAAAGTTATTGATTGCCTATTTCCTTCAGGACACAGAAATAAATGGTTTATTTCCAAACTCCAGAAATGTCACAAAGTAGAAAATCGACTTATAAATGTAAGCCTGTCTGTCAAGAATGTGTTTGATGACATATAACAGACTGATAAAGCTACAGGAACCATCTTCTCTTGTCAGAGACAGAATCTTGTTTAGGAGCATGCTAAGCTGTGCCTCGATTCCTGACCCACAGGATCTGTGAGATAAGATTTGTTGTTTTAAGTCACTAAACTTTGGAAATAGTTTGTTATTCAGTAATTGATAACTAATACATATACCAAACATGAAATCTTTTCACCTTTCTTCAATGTCCTGGTACAAAGAAATACTTTAGAAATATAATGTTTACCAAAGCACAAGGTTTACACTGTAAGATGACATCAGAAAGGTAAGCTCAAAAACCGAAGATCTAGGTTCTCTTACTACAGAAACTAAAAAGCACGTAAACAGTGAACATATTTTGAACTAAAATAATGAAACAAATGCTTTAGAATTCTTTCCACTGTTATTCCCTGCTGTGAAATATATTAAAATATACATCCCATCCTGCACATATTGGCATTTACACCATGCGCCAGCCATGGGGCTAGGTGCAGAGGATGTAAGATGATATCCTATGGCCCTGCCTTCAGTAGCTTACAGTCAGCTCACAGTTGTCACAGTTGCCACTACCACTTGTTCTGTAGTGCTCACACCACCATCTCACAGGCCTGGCAAAAGCTCCTGATTCCCTGTAGGAAGATTCCTTCAGTTTGAAGGAAAACTTTATCTATTCTGATATTGGCATTTGCTCTTATAAAAATTGAGGTAATTGGGATGATAAGCCATAAATTGGGTCTACAATATGGATATGAGGTAAAACAAGCACTGATAAATCATCCCTTCCATTCACCTGAAAAATTCCAGCAGGCACAAAGGAGTTATAAATGTTGTTTTAGATTCCAGAGCTACGTAATTACACAGGACTATAGAGAATGGTTTCCTTGCCTACTGGTAAACAGCTTGAGGTAAAACAAAAAATATCCACCTGAAACACTGAAATGGCAGCAAAGCAAATAACCCTGTTTATGGAGGGAAGATGGCCTCAGATAAACATATAAAAGTACTGACATAATCATGCACACTTTTTCCTTAAAGAGAACTGGATTTCTGCAAACTATATTTACTTAGCTAAATGTGACTGCAATATAGCCAAGGCTTATCTGAATAGTCAGGAAGGAAATGAGAGTAGAATTAAACAGATATGTGGGCTAGGATGCCTTTAAAACTTGCTCTCAGACTCATAAAAATCATTTGGAAACCAACGCTCATAATAAATATTTGTTTATCTTTACTTTCAGCTCCTGGTCTGTGATATATGTGCACGTGCACTGTGTGCAGTCACAGCATTGTTCTTTAAGAGACCTCCACTGCTGTTCTGAGCATTCGCTACTCCATTCACGTGTCTTTCTTACTCTCTAAACTATGAATGGCCTGAGAGCAGTCTAATTCATTTTTTGAATCCCTAACTAGTACAATTCCTGGCACATGGTAGATGACGAAAAACTGCTAATTGAATGAATAAATGATAACGTGAAGGAGCTGGATGGAGATCCTATGTGAAGCTTCAATGCCACAATCCTTCATCGAAGGATGGTCTCACTGGACCTTTACTTCCCCTCAAAGAGCCACCATCCTCAGTGTGAACTGAGGGGTTCTTCCTTGCATGGGAATCTTCCTGCCCCTGTGAAGCCTGTGAATAGACAAAAGCATTATCATCACGAAGCCTTTCATAACAAACTCTAGGCTCTTGACTTAGAGAATATATGCAAAAATTATAAAAGACTAAAATTAAGAAGAAATAAACATAAGAATCCACAAGTAATTTTTGAAATAATTGAAAAACGTAGTTAAATCCCTAGTAGTTTTATGACAGAGAGCTTATAAAATATGTATTTTAAAAAGTATTTCAGAGCAAATAAAGAAAAAAAAAAGAAAAGGAAAACTTTCTACCTTATTTCATGGAGCTAGAAAATTCCTGATACGGAACTAGAGAAGAGAGCAAAACAAACAAGCAAAAACAACAAAACCAATAACAGAGTTCCTACAACTTTCATCTTCCACATTCCCGAGCACTAGGTTTGGCACTTCAGGGCATAGGGCAGTCGCAGAACTCATCAGTGGAATGAACCTGCTTTGGGATTTGGTGGTCCATTTGGTGGGGCAAAAATGATGAAAGGGAAGGAGCATCAGAGCTCAGCTGGCATCCCTGACCATCCTAGAAAATGTGTTATTTTAATGGGGAAAGTTATCTCTGCCAGAAAAAGGTTCAGTTGCTGATAGGTAGACCCTCCTTTCCTCAACAAGAATTAGCTCAAGAGACCAGGTAAGTGTTTTATATGTAGCAAGAGCTGCATTTATTTATATGAGGACATCTTCAGGCCAATGAAGGCCTTGCCATTTTAGCAAGCTGACAACCAGAATATCATATTAGATTTGTGGATTAGTAGCAAGAAATTGAACCAGAAGGAGTCAGAAGAGTCAGTTCTGACTATATCCTAATTAGATCTCTTACCAGCTTGCACAGCCTTGGGAAATCTTCTAACATCTGGGATCCTGTCTCTTCTGTAAACAGATGAGGTTACCCAAGGCTAACCTCATGGGGTGTTGAGAATCAAATATGACAACAGGAAAGAACTTTAGAATTTTTAATATTATATTAAAGAGGACTGTTTGTGTAGGGGAACTTTCAGAAGATGTTGATAAAACACACTCTAATGCTGTTATTTGTTAAACCACTCACTAACTTGTAACCTTGTGCATGTTACTTAGCCTCTCTGGGCCTCAGCTTCCTTATCTGCTAAATGGGGATAATATTACTTACTCATCTGGTAGTCCTGTTGTTATGATTAAATTAGTGTTTTAAAAATGCTTACATGTGTAAATGTTTAAGTAAAATAAAATATTTATTAAATAAAGCAAAAATTAGATTAACGAGGTATCTTGAAAGCTGTTTTTCATAAGATTATGGCTTATTGGTTAATAAATAAAAACAATGAAGTAAAATTTGATGCAAATTATAGCTAATCATTTTTGATGAATGTGAGAGTACTTTGTTGCAGGCATTTTAATCTTGTGGTAGTACCCTACCTTTGAATTTGGTGACAAAGGACTTGCAAACGCCTATCTTAAAACAAATAGAAATGTGGGCATAGATAACACACCACTGGGATAAGGTCTGAGCCATATGATGAATTTGGGCATAAATTAAGATGAATAAAAGCAGAAACTTGGCCTTTATTCTATTCCTGAATTTTTACCTGAGTCAAATATTTAGAAGTCTAGATCACTGTCACTGCATTTGTATGCATTTATGTTCACCAAATTAGGTGACAATGTTTTAGGACTCCTATGTGTTATCATTCTTTGGAGTTCATCGTGGCATTTGTGCACAACCATGTAAAAGAAGTTTAAAGTGTGGAATCCCTTCAGCATTAGCCAAACACTGTCACTTTCGACCTGAAGCCATCTCATCGAATCACTGTCAAAGCTCCAGTCTGTTTGGCTTCAACCATGCCTTTACCTTTAACCTGGCATAGTTTCTAACTATTGCTTTCTCACTCAGGACTCCCCATCATTCCAGAAGAAATGCACACATTCTTAAATTGCAATTTTGTGATCACATATTCTGAATGCTACAGAAATGAAACATGCACAGAAGATATACAGTCTCAGGCAACTTGAAACATGCCTCAAGATATTGTCAAACATGTTCATATGCAATTATTTTCCCATGGCAAAATTAATATCAACAAAACCACCTATTTACAGGAAAGAAGTGTTGAGCCACTTTTGTAATTTTAAATACAGGGACTAAAATTACAGACGCTTATAATTACTGAATCCATTTCTTCAATGTGTTAGTCTTACTCCATCAAGATTAATGAGATCAGAGTGAACTGTGGTACCCTGTAGTCCCATCAACCAGCAGTGTCTACCAATGAGAGATTCATTTATACAGATGACTGTCCCTAAGGGATAGGGTGGGCCTGCTCAATGAGTAATGGCAAGTAACCTCAATCCTCTGGCCACAGCTGTTTAGATTAGAAGTTAACACTTGACCGAACCCAGGCCAGGTTCTGAGTTTGGGGAAAAGGATTTGGTACACAGTGACAGTCAGGACCTTGAGTTCAGAGGACAGGTAGGACTGCTTAGAACAGCCACTTTCTCCATCACAGACAATGAGGCAGATAAAGCTGATCTGCAGGGAGAGAGAAGCAGATGTATGGGGGGAAAAGGACATGTGTCAAGGGGATGAGAAGTAGGGGCAAATCGAGGTTGCTTAACTTGCTTACTGTGTTTCTGTTACTACTCCCAGGCCTTCTCTAGAAGGCGGATGATGCTTCCAGCCCTTGATTCTGTGTAAGATCCTTGAGTCCTTCCAGTGTCATCTCCGCCCTCCCCTTTAGCCTAGTTTGGGTAGGTTTTTGTTATTTTTAAATAAATAATTCCTGACCAGCACAAGTCATTAGGCAGAAAATAGTGAGGGGAAGAATTAGTGGACTGATTACTACTGTGGTTCTTTGAGGTAGTGTGTTTGATCAGGTCCTCCTCTTGCACACCTGTCTTCTTGGGTGGGCTACCTACTGGTTTGGCAAGGGATGGCCTTTCTTTGTAGGCATGGGGTTTGTGTTGAGGAAACCAGGTAATCACAAATTTGTCATCCATTAATCAATCTGAGAAATATTTAGTGAGCATCTTACTAAAGCTAACATTCTCTGAGAGCCTTCAGAGATGTCTAAGTTAATAAAATCAAGTTCTTTCTCTCGAGGAGCTCACTGTCACTAGCCTAAACCTCTTCTTTAAGCAGATCTGTGACTCAAGAGCAAATTTTGTGTTAATTCTATTGATTTTTTTTTTTTTTTTGAGATGGACTCTCACTCTGTCGCCCAGCCTGGAGTGCAGTTGTGTGATCTCAGCTCACTGCAACCTCTGCCTCCTGGGTTCAAGCAAATTTCATGCCTCAGTCCCCCGAGTACCTGGGACTACATGCCCGTACCACCACCCAGCTAATTTTTGTATTTTTAGTAGAGATAGGGTTTCACCATGTTGGCCAGGCTGGTCTCAAACTCCTGAGCCCGAGTGATCCGCCCATCTTGGCCTCCCAAAGTGCTGGTATTACAGGCATGAGCCACCATGCCTGGCCTAATTCTACTGATTTTTTTTCTTCAACTTTTATTTTAAGTTCCAGAGTACACGTGCAGAATGTGTGGGTTTGTTAGATAGGTAAACGTGTGCCATGGTGGTTTGCTGCACAGATCAACGCATCACCTAGGTATTAAGCCCATCGTCCATTAGCTATTCCTTCTGGTGCTCTCCCTCCTCACTTCTGCCCCCTCCTTTCTGTCCCCACCACCACAGGCCCCGGTGTGTATTGTTCCTCCATCCCCCATGTGTCCATGTATTCTTATCATTCAGCTCCCACTTCTAAGTGAGACTATGCAGTGTTTGGTTTCCTGTTCCTCCATTCTTTCCCATCGTGCGGCAACTATTCTAATGAGAAGCTGTAAGAAAGTTTAAAATCCAGAAACTAGGTAATCAGTTCTTTAAAAATAGACTTCTGATGACATGAGTATAATTTCACATACCCTTAAAATTTTTGAATCGATTTCACATGTTCATTATTTATATGGAGCATTTTGATATCTAAAAATACAACTTGAAATTTCATGGCAAAAATTATACAGATCAATTTCACATCAAATCCTGTTTTGCCTTGGCAATGTGCAATTTCTTCCCTTAAAAAAAAACATGTATCTAGTGTTGCTTCTGAGTTTCTGCCAAGAACCCTGGGATCTGACACAGGAGTTCTGGGAACTCTGTTCATGAGTGTACTGTAACTCAGAAAGTAGTGTGTTTTCCCAGACTTCAGGCTCTGGGCAGAGGGAGGAGATTTAACCTCTAATTTCTCCTTTGGATTGCACCCTCTGGTAAAGCAGCCACTGGTGACTTAGAAACAAAGATAGAAAAAAAAAAATGGGGAAAGAGGAAGAGAAGAGGAAGAGGAAGGAGAAAAGGAAGACGGAGGAGGAGAGGAATGAAAAGCAGCAGTAGAAGAAATTAAACCAAAACAAAGGATTCTGTCTGCAGTTGTTTTCCTCCAGGCTCTGTGCTTTGCCGAATCAGATGCTGAAAAAGGAGGGTCTGTGATGTCTCAAGCTCTGTCTCCCTCTGGTGACCAGTCTTACTATCTCGGGACTGCAGCACAGGCTGTGGTCATCCCCGTTTTTTTTTGTTTTGTTTTTTTTTTTTATTTTTTTCTGAGAAGCAGAAGCCACACTGATTAAAACAAACAAAAAATTCTCAGTCTTTCCCTTTGAGGACTCTAAGGTTAGCCTCGGTTGGGGTGGCAGTATATAACCCCATTCACAGCACATGCTCTGAATTCAACTGCCTGGGTTTGAGTGTCAGCTCCACTGTTAACTATGAGGCATCCAGTGCACGATTGAAACTCTGCGTCTGTTTCCTCATCTGTAAAATGAGAAGGAGAGTGCAAGTAGCTCAGAGGTTGCCGTGAGGAATAAATGAGATACCGTACATTGGCACTTTGCACTGTGCCTGGTAGAGAGAAGGCACACTGCTGTCGTTTTGATTTGGGCCTTCACAGGGGCACCATTGACAGAGGGCTCTGGAAGCAGAATCTGTGAAGACACTCTTAAGCAGTAGGGAGCACAGCTTTTCCAACAAGACCAAAGCATCTGGAAATGAGGCATTAGCCAGGAAAGGATGGGGTGTGTCTGTTAGGAGTCAGTTTCCACATAGGAATTCACAGCTCATGGTTTCAAATCAGTTCCTAGAAGGTAAAAACATAAGAAAAACATAAAATCTTTTCACACCCTAGTCACCAGAAGAATTCAGAAATTTCGTTCTCAGGGAGATTCTAGAGTCTGACTCTTCAGGCCAAATTCTGATTCTACTACTTTTGTACTGTTTGACTTCGGGCAAATTACTTGGATTTTCTGAGCCTTAGTCTCTTCCTCTGTAAAATGGGAATCAGATTTGCTCCTCCCCACCCACAATGTTCCTATGATAATTAAAAAGACCATCTGCATGAAACACCTAGCAAATATTTGCTCAGAGGAAGCCCTCCATATATATGTTACATATCAACTCCAATCCGAGCTGAGCTTCTCACTCTCAGAGTAAATTCAAGCCCAGTATCAAGGGAGAAAACTTGCTAACTGTAATTGCTGAAGCAATGGGGTTAGAAGGAAGTCCATGTCCCTTCTTTACAAAAGAGATTTTCAGAATTGGCTGCAAATTGGAATTGCCTGGAGAGCTTTAAAAAATGTCAAAGCTGGGTCCCCACCCTCCAAGGTTCTGATGTAATTGATCTAGGGTGTGTCCTGGCATGGAGATTTATACAAGCTCTCCAGAAGATGATGATGTGCAGCCAAGGTTGAGAACTACTGCCTTAAGAATACCTTTCTACACAATTGCATGCTGCTAGATATTTAGATTTTTCCCCTGTACTTTCATGCAAAATTTGCTAAGCTATGCAAGCTAAAAAGCAACTTAAGTACTAGACTTGGAATCCGAGCAGTTTGACTGGCTTTCAAGGGTCAGAAAAACCATGGATACAGACATGCAAGCCACAACAAGTATTTTTGCAAACAGCCATCCTCTTCAGAACTGTAAACCTGACCCCATTCTCTTTGAAATCCCTGTCATTTACACGGGGGGCTGAAGTCCTCTGCCATCCATCAGAGACCTCAAACCTAGGTCATCATTCACACACATATACACATGAACTCAAGTCAACAGTCAACACTAAGGAAAGCCTTAAAAGGGTTGTCTTTGTGAAAAGAGGTGAATGAACTCATAGGGAAGTGGAGGGCTGGTCTGGGGTCAGTGGGAAGAATCTGTCTCTACATCTATGGCAAGGGACTTAGAAGGAAGCCACCAGTGTTCTATTTGTCCAACGTCCAGAGCCCTCTGGGAATAACTTAAGGGTCAGGCAGTGGCTATGAGTCAGCCCAAGAACCCAGTGATGTTCTTGGGTGAGTGGGGACCTGGGGTGTCAGGGAAGTACAGTAAGCAAGGGTTCCCTTTCCAACCAAGGAGGTAGGTGCAGGCACACAGGAAGAAGTCACCTTGAGGGAAGAGAGGTAGGGCATATCTAGTGAGTCTGGGGATTGCATTAGAAATTAGAGGAGAGCTTTCAAGGACAATCCTGCAGTGTCCCTGTCTCATTTTCCCTCTGGAGCCAGACTACCTGGGTTTGAATCCCAGCTGTGCCATTGTGTGACCTGGGCTTGCCACTGAACCTCTCAATGCCTGGGTTTTCCCACTTGTAAAATGGGGATGGTAACAGCACTCACCTAACAGAGTTGTTAATGAAAGGCTTAAATGTCAATTAATGCAATTAAATGTAATCAATGTCAAGTGCTTTAAATAGTGCTTAGGGCATACTAAGGACCATATTCAGTGTTGATAATTATTTCTGATCTAGTGCGGAAGAAACATGTTTAGGTTTTAAAACACAAGTGACTGCAATGAAAGGGGCTGTACAAAAAACAAAAAACAAAAAAACTAAGAGCAAAATCCTTGGCTTGGGGGAATTCTCACACTTGTGCAATAAGGACCCTTCCTTTAACTTCAGCAGTGGAGGTGTTGGAAGGAGGTGATGGCCGAGATCAAGCTAGGAAAAGAATGCCAATGTCAGGCCACAGCCAGCTGGTGTCCTCCAAAGTGACAGCAGGGGATGCTGCAGGAACAAATGCAGGCTGAGCTGTATCCCTTCTGCCTCAGGACACACAGGAAGACTTTATGTGTTTCACAGAGAATGCTGGCTGCTCTGCATTCCTGGGATAGGAATTTGTTTTTAGCAATTTTGTAATAGGGATAAAACTAGTTCTCTCTATTGTTAGGTCTTATAGCCTTTTGTTGTTGTTGTTGTGGACCTAAGCTATTGAGCAGCTGGCCCCTGAAGCATGAGGCCTATCAAACCTGGAGGCAGAGTGCTCCCATCTTTAAGGGCAATTCTGCTCAAATTCTCAAGAGCAACTACAAGGGTCTTGGAAACTTCTGGAATGCAAGATAAGATGAAGCCCGCTAAGGGGAGACCGAGGCCCTCATCAATTACTGTGACAAACTCACAGACTCCGTGACTTGTCTGACATTGCTCTGGGGAAGGCAGCGCTGGGACACTGCTGGTCCCCAGGCTCAGACAAGACAGTTAGATGTTTGGTCAAGGGTGTTAGAATAACCGATTCTAGGTCCAGCAAAGCCATGATTTTGTCCATGACACGTAAGCATCATAAACACCCAAAATAACTTCAGTCCCGAGAAGATTCCAGAAATGGTAAAAGGTAGATTCAAAGTGTAGCAGGATAAAAGGAAAAGCTATTTCAGGGTCTCTGTTAATGAGGACATCAACCAAAGTTTTCCCAGAAAAGGCTTTTCACATGGCTTCAAAGTTTTTAAAATTAATTAACATTTTACATTTAGCATCCCACGAATTTCACATCTGCCACTGATTTTCCTACTAATTAGAAAAGCTGTTGGTGGAGGAATTGTTAGGAGATGTTTGCACAGCACAAATTAGGGCATAATTAGAAGGCAGGGTGTATGCTAATGAGCAGCAAGGCTGATCCATCAGCATTTACACCAGCGGAAGGCTCTTCCTCCTCTTGGTTCTTTGAGCTAATTTCTATTAGAATCCTAGATGAGTGTAGGTATATATCCCCTTTGATAGTTTGTTGGGAGTTGTTTGAAGCTGTGCAATCTTCAGAGAGAAGACTTACCTTCAGAAGTCTTTTAGCCTCAAAATCCAACGCAGAATATTAGAGCCACCTAATACCTGTTCTCAGGTGTAATCAGGTGAGACCTTGTACCACTTCCATAACTATCTGATAGTTAGATTTTAGAATGCTGTAGGTAAACATCTGAAATCTTCTCTTCTCTTTGTGGAATCCTTAGCCAAATTTGTAGGTAGCCCCAGCTATCATGGAAAACATAGCAGGGGCCCAGCTTATTATTCTGTGGCTCCAGCTGCAGTTCCCATCATCATTGTTCAGCCATTTTGTCTTTAAGATCTTACTCAGGCACTGAAAACAGTCTACTAATTCAATATAGAACAGATAGGGAGTATGAACTATATACCAAACACACAGTAATTTGTCATAGAAAGTAACAGTGAAATGGAAGGTGTTTCACCTGCCCACAAGAAAGTAACTATTTTATTGAAGAAATAAAACACACACTGGAAGCCAATGCCAGACAGGCTATGAATAGTTGTCAAAATGAGGAAACTGTGAAGGTTTCTGAAGCCAGAGACTCTGCTCCAGTCTCAGAAGGTAGCTATGATATTGATGAGAACCTGTAGCCCTTGAAACAATGTAGCACAATGAGATCCCTGTTGTCATGTGGTTCTGATTGCTTTGAATGCTTTGTAGAAGGAAATCCCCACGACATAGGTCATGTCAGAGGTCATGACTTAGGGTTCCCAGATGATACCAGTATGTTGTTAATACAAAAATTGCCGTTGCCCCCTCTTGGAAAATCCCTGTCCACTGTCATCCAGATCATCCAGCAGCCATCTGCAACCTCCACAGACACTTCCTGATTATCTAAGCCCGTGAGTCTTCCCTCCAGCTTTGTGGGTTTGGCTAACTCATGACAAAGTTCTTTAGTCCAACATGTGTCAGGAAATTCTCAGCCATCACTTCAGCCTGCTTACCCACATCAGGTATGCACCAATATTGTATACACCTGACCATTCCTTAGGCCAGTGGTTGCAAATCAAAGCTCACAAAGGCCAGGAAAGTGACAAATGATTGTGAAAATGCTGGCAAGCTAGAGGGCACAAGCCCCTTCTACAGAAATCAGCCACCACTTGGTTCTAGCCACATGGGTACATGGACCTAGCATTGCCAAATCTTTCTGATTTTTCAACAGAAACCCAAACACTGTATCTGTACAGAAAATTTAAAAATTTATCAATTTTGAAAATATTAACAACAAATTCAAAACTTAAAAAACCTGCAAGTCAAACAAAATCACACACACACACACAAAACTCACGCTACATTTATTTTACATGAGGCCTAGATTGCAGCTGCTATAGGTTGATGATCCCAGTCTCAAGAGATGTAAACTGAAAATGCCAACAGGATTTAGAGATGGGCGATTTTGGGGTTAGATGAAAGAGTCATAGGAGACTGAAAGAAGAAGCACCATGACAGCTGGGTGCAGTGGCTCACGCCTGTAATCCCAGCACTATGGAAGGACAAGGTGGGCAGATCATCTGAAGACAGGAGTTCGAGACCAGCCTAGCCAACATGGTGAAACCCCATCTCCACTAAAAATACAAAAAGTTAGCTAGGCATGGTGGCGGGCACCTGTAATCCCAGCTACTCAGGAGGCTGAGGCAGGAGAATCACTTGAACCCAGGAGGCGGCAGTCATAGTGAGCTGAGATTTTGCCATTGCACTCCAGCCTGGGCCACAGAGTGAGACTCCATTTCAAATAAACAAATAAATATATAAATAAAATAAAAAGAAGAAGAAAAGAAGCACCATGACAAATTTTCTGCTTTGTACTAAAGACATGATATCTGGTGCCCTCTTTATTTTTCATTTTTACCATTCAAAAATTGGAGATTTTAAAAAATTATGAAATGCTTTTATGAATATATGAACATATTCTGTTCATATATTCCCATAGTAACTCTCCATGTCCCTAGAAAGCTATTCCTGCAAGCATATGCAGGAAAAATGATGTAACATGTTGGGATAGAGGTAAATAAATCCCTCAGGCAAAACAATTTTTAAAACTCAGGAATTCTAACACATATCATTTTTTAAATCTAATAGAGTGATATTCTGCTAAAAGAACATTTACTCTCTGAAGACATATCTGCAGCTGAATGATGCCTTTAGGAGCTAGAAGTGCCTCATTTTTTACCAAGAGCTTCCACATAAAATAAAATTACACTGGAATTCCAGAGATAGTTATTAAATGTTCCTTCTGGTACAATAGTGAGGGGATGCAACTAAAATAACATACATCTTTTTTGTACAACATTTTTAAGGGAGAAAGTTGCTTTAAAATTTTATAGTGATCACGATTACACCTCAGAAAAAAGGGATTTATTTTTTCTGGTAACTTTTTTTTTTTTTTTTTGAGACGGAGTCTTGCTCTGTCACCCAGGCTGGAGTGCAGTGGGGTGATCTCAGCTCACTACAACCTCCACCTCTCAGGTTCACGCCATTCTCCTGCCTCAGCCTCCTTAGTAGCTGGGACTATAGGCGTGCACCACCATGCCCGGCTAATTTTTGTATTTTTAGTAGAGACGGGGTTTCACCATATTGGTCAGGCTGGTCTTGAACTCCTGACCTCGTGATCCTCCCAAAGTACTGGGATCACAGGTGTGAGCCACCACGCCCGGCCTTCTGGTAATTTTTAAATACTCTTTCACATTAAAAAATTAAGCTATTTTATATACAGCAAAAGTTCACCCTGTTTAGTGTACAGTTTTGTGAGTTTTGATAAAACACATACAGTTGTATACCCTCTGGTGCCCTGTGTTGACATTGGAGTAAAACATAACGACAGTCTCAAACCTAGATCCATTAATTACTTCAATTTATTCTTTTCACTTATTCAGCCACTTCATATCCTATTAATGTACTGGGCATTGGTCCTAATCTCCTGGTTTCAAGGGATCCTCCCACCTCAGCCTCCCAAAGTGATGGGATTACAGGTATGAGCCATCGTGCCTGACCTATTAATGTTCTAGGCATTGGGAATACAAAGAAACCAAAACATAACCCCTGACAACAACCAGCTCTTTGTTTTGGAGAGGAGCCAGACACCTACAAGTGAGAATGTCAAAAGGTAGCTGCTATAAAGGATTTCTGTACAGATATCACACCCACTTATTCATTTAACTAATCTAATCTGACCAACCCATCAGTACCGGGTCTACTGCTACATGTTGAGCGTGCAACTGTGGACAAGAGAGACCCTCAAACTCACAACCTTGCTGCGGAAACAAACAGGTGAACAAATAGATACAGTACAGAGCATTCTCTGTTGGGGAAGGGCAGAGATTTGTGGAGTCACATGGAAGGAGCACTCAACATCCACTCAGGGTGGGGGCCTGTGCAAAGCTACATCTTCAGCTGAGAGTGGAGGGGAAGGCGTGCTGAGAGAGGCATGCAGGCTCTTGTTGAATTCCCTTTGTGACTCCTCCAGCATAGCCCAATTCTGGAAGGGGTTGAGGAAAACTGCACAGGGTGGTAAAATAGTTGCTTACTGGATTGATTTATGACTAGTTAATGATGGAGAAAATGTGTGAGAAAGCATTTACACAAAACTACAATCCAAGGGAACTTCTGTTTTTCATGCTGCAATCAGGCATAGAAAAATGGCTGTCTTGCCGACAGGGAGTCTGTGCTGCCACTGATCCATGTGGTGGCAGCGCCAGGAAAGTCATTTATTAGTAGGGGGAGGACACAGAGCAGGCCTGGGTGTCTGGTACCAGCTGCCCCACCCGGGCCGCACTGGCCCAGCTCCAGGTGCTGACAGCCAGAGGCTGAGCTTGTGATGAAGTAGACATTGGCGGGCCAGTTCCCAGCCAGCCAGCCACGGGGTGCTGAGATAAGCAGGTCTAATGGGCTGCCTGGTTACCCTATCAATCTCCTGGCAGGCAGGCAGGCAATGGTCAGAAGGCGGCCAGAGCAAAAGGCCCCTAGACTGGAATGCTTGGTTTTGTCTAGCTCCACTGGTCTGGTCTTCTGTATCCTCGATCATACTGGCTGGTATTCATGGGCTAACAAGAGGGAGAGTTAATATAAATGATCAGAAATGTATTGGCTTGAATGCTTATTCCCTGCTCCCTCCCCACCCCTCTATTACAAACTAATGGAACTCTCCACCACAAGCCAATGACTTGCCTTCAGTCCTCCTTTACCCCTGGCCACACCTTCACAGTCTCATCTGTTTTCCTGTACATCTAGATGCTGGATGCTTTTTATAAAGTCAGCCTAGGAAACAAAAAGACCAGGGGTTCTCAGCCTCAGCAGCTCTATTGACATCTTGGCTTACAGAATTCTGTGTTGTGGGAACTGTCCTGTGAATTATAGGGTGTTTAGGAGCATCCCTAACCTCTACCCACTACATACTACTAGCACCCACTCTAGTTGTAGCAACGAAAAATGTTGCCAGGCCTTACAAATGTCCCCTAGGGGGCAAAATTGCATCTTGTTGAGAAACTCTGTGCTAGACCTGGGTTCTAATTCTGCTTCTGCCACTTAACACGTTACTTAGCCTCTCTGAGACCCAATTTCCTTGTCCATAATATATCTTCTATGTTTGTTATAAAAATTGGAAAAATGAAAGTTGGTTAATTCCTGGCATGTGATATGCCTTCCAAGTGTAGCTGATAGTACCATTTCAGTACTCTGTGAATTTTCCTAATTTATTTGTGATTCCAGATTTCTAGTGACCAAACAGTTCAAGGAGGATTGAAGAACTGACAGAAATTTCCTTGGCTCCATAGCCTGCCACGTGAGGACGCTTGGCTTGGGTTGCATCACCTAAAAGTACAGTTAGGGGTCTTTGCCTGGGAAAGCTGCTATTTTCAACATTCCTGCAAAATGGGATCAGTGGCGTCCTGAGCCTAAAGAGACTTCTTCCTGGCCACTGCTGGCTCTGGGCTTTGAACTGCCTCCTTCACTTCCCATGATGAGCATGTAGGTCACTGGTGGTTTCTGAAGTCAAGATTTGAATTCCCCAGTAGCTGAGATTCAGGACTTGAATCCAAACCAATTTAGTGGTAGAGTATTTGCAAGGGGGAAACTATTTGAAAAGGGGAAACTATTTCTTGGAATAAGTAGTAATTTTGAAAAAAAAATGCCCTTTTAGGGTTGTTGAGCAAGGTTTAAGGAATCTCTTGCCTCTACCTCCACCATCCCAACACATACATGCTTCTCTTTCTTATTCTGAAAATATACACAATTTTGTACAAGCACATTGACAGGTGTTCTTCAAGAAACCAATGTTCTTTTGGCTGGTTGATATAAGAAAATAAAAGCAGCGGCATAGAAAAGGAGACACACTTTACAGTTTATCAAAAGTATGAGGTGGCCAGATGCGGTGGCTCACACCTGTAATCCCAGTACTTTGGTTTAGGAGGCCAAGGTGGGCAGATAACCTGAGGTCAGGAGTTTGAGACCAGCCTAGCGAACATGGCGAAACCCTATCTCTACTAAAAATACAAAAATTAGCTGGGCATGGTGGCAGGTGCCTGTAATCCCAGCTACTCGGGAGGCTGAGGCAGGAGAATCTCTTGAACCCCAGGGGGCAGAGGTTGCAGTGAGCCAAGATCGCGCCACTGCACTCCAGCTTGGGCAACAAAGCAAGACTGTGTCTCAAAAATAAATAAATAAATAAATAAATAAATAAATAAATAAATAAATAAATAAATAAATAAATAAAATAAAATGTATGAGGTGACAAGTCGCCCTTTCTTCTTCCTACTGCCTTCTCTCTCATTTTTTCCTTTTATTTCTTTTTCCTTCCTTCCTTCCTCCCTCCCTCCCTCCCTCCCTTCTTTCCTGTCTCTCTCTCTTTTCTTTCTTTGAAAATCCTCTGTTCTAGGACATGCCATGCATGATGATAGTCACAGAGCTAGGACATAATAACCGGACTGAATAAGAATGGCAAAATTAATTTTTCCATCATATTGGAGTGAGCCACATGTCAAACACAAGTGTACACTTCAGTTGTGTACAAATTTTGGTCCAAGTTTTACTCTTTTGGAAGAATAAGCATGTCAGGTACCTAGGATCCAAAGAGGAGTAAGGTGGTCTTTACAACCAAGAAGTAGAGAATCTAACAGGAATGGATTAGATCATAGATTTGTGCAGATTAGGTTAGAAAATTGACTGAAAAGAGACTACAACAGTGCTCGCACAGAGTGAGTGGTCAACACATTTTAGGAGAAAGAAAAGAGGAAGCAGAAGAGAGGAAGGAAGGAAGGAAGGAGGGAGGGAGGAAGGAAGAGATTAAGTAAAGAGGGAGGAAGGAAGCAAGGAAGGAAGAAAGAAGTTAGAACCTTATAGGATGGTATATGTCAAATGGAAAATGAGTGGAACAGGCAATTCTTTAGGAATTCAGAGAAGGTTCCAGGGCATGGGTTAGTCAGAGAAAACTTCTTGAGGTAAACAGGGAGAGATGTATGAAATGTCAAATAGTTGAGTAGAAACAGAGGCCTCACTTTAGCCAATGACTTAAATATTTCTAAGAGATTCTATTAAACACAAACTTTATCAAATGGCTAGAATTCTCTTCTGAGTTCCTCAAAATATCTAGATGACGCAGGAAAATAAAAACCATTGTCTCTTAGATACGTCTTAAACCACGTATTTTTAGAACACGTGAACATGAGATTTGCCTATGTAGTAGACATCCCGTGAATTTGAGGGAGACCAAGGCACATCTAGGAAAGCGCACAGCTGTCTTCCCTAGAGGTAACCAGAAAAAGCCAGAGATGTGCCCTTATTTACCTACTCTGAGCTGGTGGTCATGAATTTCTATCAATGTGGGGTTGTACGTTCTGCTAGGTAAGTAGTAATTTCTTATATTATTCCTAAGTTTACCTCTTTTGGACTCTTAGATTTATATCTGAATCCCTAAAATATCATATTTTCCATATGAGGAAAAACATATTCAACTCCATGTCTTTCATTTACCTGTTGGCCAGCACTGTTAGTTCTTTCTCAGATATGAACTTAGGATCAGCTGGGATCAAATCTTCATTTCCATTTAGGGCAAGAGCTTCCTGGATCTTGGTACATTTGAGAAAGTGAGATGACAATAGGGCTGGACCCAGAAATATGAGGCTCCATGCAAGGTGAACAACTTGGTATCCCTTCAAACTGATAAATTATTTGTATATTTGTTTAACATTTATTTAGTAAGGTTGAGGAGATATTGATTTTTTTTATTAATCAAAGTTGTGTACTTTTTACTTAATGCTCAAAATTAAGACATTACATGGAAAGTATGAATTTACTTCATTTTCTTTTTATTTTGTTGTAATCGTCTTGGAATTTCCGTTTTCTGGACTAATTTCTTGGACAACATATTCAGGTATCCAAGCATTAGATAATAAAATAATTCCATTTTCAATAAATAGTATTGTCCCATGCATTAGTTAAATTAAATTAATTAATTAATCAATCTATTTATTTTTGAGACAAAGTCTTGCTCTGTCGTCCAGGCTGGAGTGCAGTGGCGTAATCTTGGCTCACTGCCACCTTTGCCTCCTGCCTCCTGGGTTCAAGCAATTCTTGTGCCTCAGCCTCCCAAATAGCTGGGGTTACAGGTGTGTGCCACCACAGCAGGCTAATTTTTGTATTTTTGGTAGAGATAAGGTTTCGCCATGTTGGCCAGGTTGGTCTCCAACTCCTGACCTCAAGTGATCGGCCCACCTCAGCCTCCCAAAGTGCTGGGATTACAGGCGTGAGCCCACACAGCCTAATATTTTGATTTTAGAAAAATATTAACTGGCTGGTTTCAAGATTTGTACTCGGCAGACAGCTTTTTTGGAGGAATGGTTTTTATGGTTCCACTTGATATGTCTACTTTGTTGAAAGTAGTACCTACTTGTATTTTAGCAGTGTGATCTACAATCTGGATAGATACTCAAGTTGACAGGTGCCATGTTTCTAATTCACTCTGCCCAGTTGGCCTGCCAATGGATCCTGCTCTGGATGACAGACCTGGGCACTGGCTCTGCAGATCCAGTGCCTGTTACCTGAGGGCTCTTCTCTGGCCACTCCCTGAGGACTCACTATATGGGAATTTTTCATGAAAGACTGAGCTTCCAGAGTCTTCTCTTTACAGATCTGTAAAAATAAAATTGACTATACATTTATTGGAAAGACATATTTAGGAACAGGATAAAGATAATTCCATTAGGATCCTATCACATTTTCCATGGCATAAAATTTCAGTTAAATCTCCCAGTGTGTAGCTTTTCTTTTCAAAATTTTATTACTCATCTCATTCCTTTTAGGGTTTACTCATCCTTCTCTCATTCTGCTCTGCTCTTACTTTGTGGTCTACTTTATAATGGATGCTAACTGGGACTATAAGATATAAGGACAGACTTTGACTTCAGAAACTTAGGGTGACCTTAGTTTCTAGGTTACTTTTAAAATACTCTGTGGAGTATAGGGGAAGTGGGACAAATTATACCTCTGACCTTAGAAAATTACTCAAAAATTTCCCTACAGGTCTTTTAGATTCCTACATCTCCACATGATTTGTCCTCTGCTTGTTGCTGATCTTACCTTCTATCACTTGGCCTTATTCACTCCATATTAGCCGTAGTGGATTTCTTGCTGTTCCTGAAATATGACAAGCTCATTCCCACCTCAGGCTTTTTGCATTTTTGCTCTTTCCTTGGTCTGGAATACTGTTTCCAGATCTCTACCTGGTTTATTCTCTCACTTCATTTAGATATCGATTCAAGTATTACTTCCTCAGAAAGGCCTTTTCTAACCACCAGTTTAAATAAGTCACCAGCTCTACTGTCATTCTCTAGCCCCTTACTTAACTTATACTTTATTTCTTATCACTATTTGATTTAGATATTTATTTTTGTCAATTATTTTATTCACTAGAATATAAGCTTACTTAGACTAATTTTTATCTCTTTTTTATAATACTAATATACTCTAATCTCTGTAGTCCAAAAGAGGTAAGTGTAGGAACAATATGAAGAGTTACTGCTTACACAGTAGGCAGTGGCTTAAAGAACCTACAACTCCACATTGGGAGAAATTCATGGCCACCAGCTTAGCACAGATAAACAAGGGACATTGTGATGTTTGAGGGTAAATCTCTAGCTCTTTCTGATTCCTGGCTCAGAGTAGAGGCTTAATAATATGCAGTGTTGTATAAATGGTTAAATGCTTCAAAGTAAGAGTTGGGAATAGACAACTAGAGAAATTCTGCCAATATCGTATTGACAAGGGGGAATGTTTAGGTGAGTAATTGGCTTGTCTCTATTTTTTTCTTTTCATTGGCAAGAATCAGGAAGACATGAAAACAAATCAGAATTTTTACTAGTGGAAATTGTACCGAATCATGGCAGATGTACTCTATTTTCCAAAGTGGCTCTGTTGGCAAAAATGTAGAGAAGCTTGAGTTAACAGCTGTCACCAGGGCCCCAGGCAAAGTTGTAGAGAAGGTCAAGCTTGCATTCTGCATTCCACCACCCTCTTGCACTCCATTTATTGTACTCTAGCTATTGAATTTTCTCATACTGCCATCTGCTTTCTAAACCCTTTCATCTCTGACTGTTCTACTGATCTGCACAGAGATTTATCTTGTTTCTTCTTCACTGAGCTAGAGTTCCAATCCCCGAAGTTCTCATCAATAGCCTGTATCCCAATTGATTAAAACATTTATATTAAAGGGTGAGTGAGGCCTAAAGAAAATGTGCAGTTTGAAATATGGTCCATTGTCTCATCTATTCTTCTGGGACCTGAGAGTCATAAAATCAGGATTGCTGTCTCACACACATCCATTTCCACCCCAAGCTTTTTTGGTAAAGTCAGCCATGTAAGCTAGGGGGAGGTAAAAAAAGCCTTGCTTAGGTGCACATCATCAGCAAACAGTCATGGCCCTCTACTAGGGCCATGCTAGGAGTCTCACGTACATCTGTTCTTCATTTACAATCTTTGATATTTTTCTAATCAGACCAAACAAAGGGATTTCCTAGCCACCATAATTTTCATGGTCTTGTGGCATAGGCTACAGAAAACAAACTCTATGAATTAACAAACTAGTTAAATAGTAAGGTTACTTAGTGTCACCTTGACCTGGAACCAGAGCAAAGATCCTCCTTCTCACTTTTGCCATTAAAGGATTTTATCCTTAATCTTGGATTTCAGGGGAAAGTCTGGGTTCCCACTCCCCTGACAAGCAGTGGTGATGAGTAGGACTGATTCCTGCATTTATATAACCTTTCCTAGATGTTCCTGGGATTGCTAAGGGGAGAGAACCCCAGAAAAAGATGGGGCTTTCTGTTCATTTTTCTCAGAGCCCTCATAATTTGGTGTATAAATGATAAGAGTGACATCATTTGTCTTCTGAGCTGCTTAAATTTGAAAAAGGCAGTTCTTTAAACAGTGGGGCAAGTTTCCAGTGGCAGCCCCAGATACAAGGGAGAATTGAGTTTCAGCAAAGAGCCTTGCAGCAGGGACTTTAAATATAGGGCAATTGGATGCAAGCAATGAAAGTAGGACAGTGTGCCCTTTGCCTTGGATTTAAAGCAGACCTTGTCCGGGCGTGGTGGCTCAGGCCTGTAATCCCAGCACATTGGGAGGCCAAGGTGGGTGGATCACCTGAGGTCAGGAGTTCGAAACTCGTCTGGCCAACATGATGAAACCCCATCTCTGCTAAAAATATAAAAATTAACCGGGTGTGGTGGCGCATGCCTGTAGTCCCAGCTACTCGGGAGGCTGAGGCACGAGAATCGCTTGAATCTGGGAGGTGGAGAATCGCTTGAATCTGGGAGGTCAGTCGAAATTGCACCACTGCACTCCAGCCTGGGCAACAGAATAAGAGTGACTCAAAAAATAAAATAAAATAAATAAAGTAGACCTAAGATCAAAATTTCTAGGGATAGGGCCCAGGAATCTGTATTTTTTTTTTTTTTTTTTTGAGACGGAGTCTAGCTCTGTTACCCAGGCTGGAGTGCATTGGCGCTATCTCCGCTCACTGCAAGCTCCGCCTCCCGGGTTCACGCCATTCTCCTGCCTCAGCCTCCCGAGTAGCTGGGACTGCAGGCGCCCGCCACTACACTCGGCTAATTTTTTGTATTTTTAGTAGAGACGGGGTTTCACTGTGTTAGCCAAGATGGTCTCGATCTCCTGACCTTGTGATCCGCCCGCCTCTGCCTCCCAAAGTGCTGGGATTACAGGCGTGAGCCACCGTGCCTGGCCGGAATCTGTATTTTTAATGAACACACCGGGTGATTGTCATATGCATCCTGATCTGAGATCACTGCCTGGAAGTTCTTCTCCTGGTGGAGCACACAAGGGCTGGGAGATGTGTGTGCTGATCCTCAGAATCAGAACTCCGCATGAGCTTTCATGTGGGGCTTATAGTGTGCAGGAGGTCTGGCACAGTGTGGAGCAGCAGTGGGACACTCTTTAGAAAATGTTTAAAAAAATCGACTTCATTGAGGTATGATTTTTAAATCATCAGTTTTACTGTACAGTTTGATGAGTTTTGAAAATATATATATATCTCTGTAACAATCACCCCAATCATGATATAGAATATTTCCAGCACACATAAAAGTTGTTACATCCTACTTTGCAGTCAATCCACCTACCACCCTGACCCACACACTAGACAACTACTATTATTTTTTCTTTCAGTATAGTTTTATTTTTTCTTGAAATTTATATAATGGAATCACACAGTGTATATTCTTTTGTATCAGTCTCCTTTTGCTTAGTGTGATGTTTTTGAGAATAATCTATATTGCATATATCAGAAAGAGAGAGAGGGAGAGAGACTGACTTATTTTAAGGAATTGGCTCACACAGTAAAATGGCTTGGTGAGTCTTAAATCTGATGCAGTAGGCTGGAGAATCAGGGAAGAGTTGCAATTCAAGTCCAAAGGCAATCTGCTAGTAGAATTCCTTCTTGCTCAGGGGAAGTCAACCTTTGTTCTATTAACTACTTATACTGATTAGATGAGGTCCACCCATATTATGTGGGGCAATCTGCTTTACTCAAAGTTCACTGTTTTATGCTGGTATAACTGGCTAACCATATGAAGAAGATTGAAACTGGATCTCTTTTTTACACCATGTACAAAAATCAACTCAAGATGGATTAAAGACTTAAACGTAAAACCCAAAACTGTAAAAACCCTGGAAGATAACCCAGGCAATACCATTCTACACATAAGAACTGGCAATGATTTCATGACAAGGACGCCTAAAGCAATTGCAAAAAAAGCAAAAATTGACAAATGGGATCTAATTAAGCTAAAGAGCTTCTGCACAGCAAAAGAAACTATCAACAGCATAAACAGACAACCTACAGAACAGGAAAAAATATTTGCAAACTATGCATTTGACAAAGTTCTAATATTCAGCATCTTTAAGGAATTTAAACAAATTTACAAGAAAAAAACAAACACCCCCATTAAAAAGTGGGCAATGGACATGAACAAATACTTTTCAAAAGAAGACATACATGGGGCCAGTAAACATATGAAAAAAGCTTAATATCACTGATCATTAGAGAAATACAAATCAAAACCACAATGAGATACCATCTCAATACCAGTCAGAATGGCTATTACTAAAAAGTCAAAAAATAACAGGTGCTGGTGAGGTTGTGGAGAAAAGGAAACATACACTGTTGGTGGGAGTGTAAATTAGTTCATTGTGGACAGCAGTGTGGCAATTCCTTAAAGAGCTAAAAACAGAAATACCACTTGACCTAGCATTATCATTACTGGGTATATACCCAAAGAAATATAAATAGTTCTGTCATAAAGACATGTATGTGTATGTTTATTACAGCACTATTCACAATAACAAAGACATGGAATCAACCTAAATGCCCATAAAGGATAGACTGAATAAAGAAAATGTGGTACATATACACTATGGAATACTGTGCAGCCACAAAAAAGAATGAGATCACGTCTTTTGCAGGGACATGGATGGAGCTAGAGGTCGTTATCCTTAGCAAACTAACCCAGGAACAGAAAACCAAATACCACATGTGCTCACTTATAAGTGGGAGCTAAGTGATGAGAAAACATGGACACAAAGAGGGGAACAATAGACAGTGGGGCCTATCAGAGGGTGGAGGGTGGGAGGAGGGAGATGAGCAGAAAAAATAACTGTTGGGTATTAGGCTTAGTACCTGGATGATGAAATAATCTGTACATAAAACCCTCATGACACAAGTATATCTATGTAACAAACTTGCGCATGTACCCCTGAACCTAAAATAAAAGTTAAAAAAGCCCAAGTTCCTCATTTTAAATGTTAATCTCATTTACTAACACCCTCACAGAAACATCTAGAATAATGACCAAATAATTGAGCACTATGTCTCAGCCAAATTGACACATAAAATTAACTATCATGCACACACAGATGTCCAGTTGTTCTAGGGCCCCTTGTTAAAAAGGCTACATTGTTCCCACTTGGGAAAATGTATTACCTTGGGGCCTTTGTCAAAAATCAATTTAGCATATATGTGTGGGTCAATTTTTGCACTGTCTATTCCATTGATTTATATCTCTATCCTTATATTCATACAACTGTCTGATTTCTCTAGTTTTGCAGCAAATCTTAAAAGGTGTAAATCTAGGCCAGTCGCGGTGGCTCATGCCTGTAATCCCAGCACTTTGGGAGGCCGAGGTGGGTGGATCACGAGGTCAGGAGATCAAGACCATCCTGGCTAACACGGTGAAACCCCGTCTCTACTAAAAATACAAAAAAAATTAGCCGGGCTTGGTGGTGGGTGGGCGCCTGTAGTCCCAGCTACTCGGGAGGCTGAGGCAGGAGAATGGTGTGAACCCAGGAGGCGGACCTTGCAGTGAGCCGAGATGGCGCCACTGCACTCCAGACTGGGCGACAGAGCTAGACTCCGTCTCAAAAAAAAAAAAAAGGTGTAAATTTAACTTTGATCTTTTCCATATTTTGGCTTTTCTCTGTCCTTTGCATTTCTATGCACATTTTAGAATTAGCATACCAATTTCTCAAAAAATAAAATCTTGCCACGCATTTGACTGTTATTGAAGTTACAGATCAATTTGGGGACAATTGACTTCATAACTATATTGAATTTTTCAATTCATATACACAGTTTATTTCTCTACTTTTCAGGTCATCTTCAACTTTTCTCAGCAATATTTTGTAGTTTTCAGTGTATAAGTCTTACACACGTTTTGTTAAGTTGCTTCTAGGTTGTTTGTCTTTTTGATGCAATTGCAAAATTTTTCTAAAATTTTACTTTCCAATTATTCATTGCTAATATACAGAAAATCAATTTATTTTTACTCACCTTGTATACTGAAACCTTGCAAAATTTTCAATTAGTTCTAGTACTTCATTTTGTAGATTCCTTAGGATTTTCTGTGTACACAATTATGCCATTTGTGAGTAAAGACAATTTTAATCTTAGTGAAGGCAGTAATTCTTTCACTATTATATAGAATGTTAACTATAGGCCTTTCTTAGCTGCCTTCTATCATGTTAAGAATGTTACTTTTTTTCCTAGTTGGCTGAAAGTTTTCATTCATAAATGTGTATTAAGTTTTGTTAAATGCTTTTACATTATCTATTCATATATGGTTTTCTCTTTTATTGTCTCATTATGATGCATTACATTGATTGTTTTACCAAATCAACCTTTTATTCCTGGAATAAACCCCACATGGTCATGATGTATTATAATCTATATATATTGCTAGCTTTAGTTCACTAAAGTTTTATTAAAGACTTTTTTGCTTCTACTTTCACAAGGAATACTTATCTGTAATTTTCTTTTCCTTCAATGTATTTGTCTGGTTTTAATATCAAGGTAATGAGTCAAAAAATATTCCCTGCTATTCTATTTTCTGAGTTTGTGTGGGATTGGTATTATTTCTTCCTTAAATGTTTGACAGAGTTCACTAGTAAAGCCATCTTGACTGGAGGTTTTCTTTGAAGGAATTTTTTTTTTTTTTAAATCACACATTCAATCTATTAGATGTACTACTCTGCTATATATAGGACTTTTCAGATTTTTATTTCTTCTTGTGTCAATTTTGATAATTTATGTCTTTTATGGAATTTGTCTATTTCTTCTATTTTGTCAAACTTACTATCATAGAATTGTTCATAATATTCTTATTATCTTTTAAATTGGCCATAGAGTTTACAGTAATAATGACAATTTCATTTCTGATATTAGTGTTTTATGGTCTTTCTTTTTCCTTTTTCTTGGTCATCCTGGGGTTTATCAACTTTATAGATCTTTTCAAATAATTAACTTTTGTTTTCATGAATTTTTCTCTATTGTTTGTTTTATTTTTCATTAATTTCTGCTCCTATTTTTGCTACATTTTTTATTCTACTTTGAGTTTAATTTTCTTTTTTTTTTTTTGACACAGAGTCTCACTCTGTTGCCCAGGCTGGAGTGCAGTGGCATGATCTCGGCTCACTGCAAGCTCCACCTCCCAGGTTCATGCCATTCTCCTGCCTCAGCCTCCCAAGTAGCTGGGACTACAGGCGCCCGCCACCATGCCCGGCTAATTTTTTTGTATTTTTAGTAGAGAAGGGGTTTCACTGTGTTAGCCAGGATGGTCTCAACCTCCTGACCTCATGATCCACCCTGCTCAGCTTTCAAAGTGCTGGGATTACAGGCATGAGCCACCATGCCTGGCCTGCTTTTCTTTTTATAGCTTCTTAATGTGGAAACATATAATTATTTTAAATGTTACTTCTTTTCTAGTGTAAGCATTAAAATCTAAAAATTTACTACTTAGCACTGCTTTAGCTGCATGCCACAAGTTTTGTTATTTTTTCACTGTCATTTATTCAAACTATTTTTAAATTTCCTTTGTAATTTCTTCTTTGACCCAGACATATGCACACAAAGACATGAACATGTAAGAAAATGAAATAATACTTTCTTTGTATTTATTACCTGTGTTTTTAATAATATCAAGAAAATCTTTCCACTAAATAAATTTTCTGCAGCATCATTTTTAATGAGTGTATAGTTTTGCACATTGTAGATATGTCATACAAAATTTATTTAAACCAAGCACCTATTAACTTGGTAGTTTCTAATTTTTCAGTTACAAATTGTTGCAATGAATATATTTATATATTAATCTTTGTGCAATTAAAATTTTTTTGTATGGTTTCTAATAAGTGGAATTTTTGGGTAAGGGTATCCTCTTTCAAGATAGTTTCCTATTTCATTCTGATTTTTTCTTGGCCTGAGACTACATTTTTTATATGTTTAGTTGAATTCATTTTTTTGCAAAGTTGCCACTTGTTTGATTTCTTCTAAGCCTTTTTATTTGTTGGTGAACGGTTTTTGCAGAAAATTCTTTCTATTGAATATTCATATTGAATCAAGTAAAGAGACAAAATATTTATATATTATATTTATTGCTTCTTGAAGGTTGATTATTATTATTTTTTTCCAGGAGCGATGTAGTCTGTGAGCTGCATCAGCCCACAGGTGTGGCTATTTGGTCGTCATAGTGATAAAAAATATTAAACTGCCAACACCTAAAATTTGAGGAATATCACATATAGCATTTGGATTTTCAGGCTATCTTGGAACACTGAGAATCTGACAATACTGAGCCAGCATTCCTACATGATAAGAATTAGTAGAAATAGAAAAATTACTCCTGCTTAGATAGGATATGTCCTCTCATTTTGCCATAGTTCTCAGTCTGCCAATGTCACTCAATTAGGACACAGCCTGACTCTTCTAAGCATTTGGATTCACAATCCCTAATTTTGCAGGATAGAACTTATTAGAAGATGAATGCTAGTCATGTATATGCAATCCCTGATTTACTATTCCAAACCATGAGACAATGGTCTCTACATGCAGGTATGAACATTTCCCATTGTCCATGACTGGCATTCTGTTATGGCTCCGGCCCCCTCCTTCTCCAAGAAATTCTAGACCTCCATTTGGTAACCTATTAGATTTATAGTTCCAAAAGGAAACTTGACTCTTTTGAGGTACGAAACAGAGATGTCCTTCTCTGTGCTTTAATCAACATGAGTCATTCAAGGCAAACATTCATTATCTCTAGAACTATGCAAACAGCATGTATCCACATAATGTCTCCCAGATTTTTTAGGTCTCAGTTTTAGGGTACACTGAAGTTACAGTTCTTACCCTTCAGGAGTTTTTAATTCATGATACAGTTAAATATATAAGTTGGGATCATATTCATCACGTGGGTTGTTTTCCATCTATTCCTCTACCCTACCAAGCCTAAGGGAATTCTCTATTTACCAGATCAATTTCTAGATTCTTTTTCTTCCTGTAAGTAGGGATTCTTTTCTGCTAGGAGAGAGGTAAGGTCAGTCTGAATAATTAAGTGATATAGAAAAGAGAGGGTAAAGACAGACAGAAAATAGAATAACGTGTTGAGACAAGTTATGGGGAATCGTGAATTATAATGTGTTGGATTGGCAGCAAGTTTGTGGGGGAAGGGTAGAAGACGAAAGGGGTTTTAATAAATATTGGTATGGTCTTTGAATGTAGATCCCCTTTATGGTTCTTAAGAAACATAAGTGAAGGGTTTCAGTTGTTTTGAAATTACTTTTGGCTGTGGGCAGCTGTTTCTTGACTGCAAACCTGCTCTGAGATTGAGCTGTGTCCGTCCCAGGTTTATAAAAGTTATGCAGACTTATGAATAGGTTTTCCTTGTTCATATACTTCTTATTTTGTGCTATGATTATATTCATTTGCTGTTGATGATAGTAAGAACTGAGCACCTGTTTAAACAGATTTAAGATTGTTTCTTCTGGCCTAGGGTTTTGGTGTGTACCCTCTTTAAAAAAATTAAAGATCTAGACAATTGAGATATATATTTCTGTTCTACTTTTCTGTTTATATTTCTCATTCTATGGTTTTTCCGAGGTGGGGAGTCCACATTAAAGGTTATACTGCTTCTGGCTCTAAGATTTGATTTCTTAAACACATCCCAGGTCAACTAGAGTGCTAGAGTTTATTACTTTTCAAAAACCAAACCCCTGCCAAGTGAAAGGAGAGAAGGGCATATTTAGATGAAAGTGCTTGATGTTCAAATTCTGCAGTTTGTTGACATTTTATTGCTCAATGCAATTTCTCCTACCCTTCAGGGCATTTTGCTTAATGGTTTCCCAAGAACAGTATGATGAGGCTTCAAAGCAAGCGGCAAGTTTTAGCAACAATGCTGTTATTCCAGTTTATATGAGTCACATGTCCAAAACCTTGTATAAATCTTAAGTTTTTCCCATAAACACTTATGCCCAGAAAATATGGTAAGCTATGTTAACAAGCCATATTAGATATCAAGCATTAATATGGAAATAAACCAGGTAACTCCTGTGTAATTGATCTTTGTGGGGACTTGGAGGAGGGGAGGTGAACCTAAACTAGGTTTAGCGTGTGCTAAACTTAATTAATGGTTAACTAAATTCATTCAAAGATATCTGTAACTTGTGGCCTGATAGTGCTGGTTTTTGGATATGAATTTGTCATTAAGACTACCTGGGCTGACTCTCTTTTCAGACTCAGCCCACCTGCACCCAGGCTAAATAAACAGCTTTATTGCTCACACAAAGCCTGTTTGGTGGTCTCTTCACACGGACGCGCATGAAATTTGGTGCCGTGACTCGGATTGGGGGACCTCCCTTGGGAGATCAATCCCCTGTCCTCCTGCTCTTTGCTCCGTGAGAAACATCCACCTATGGCCTCAGGTCCTCAGACCGACCAGCCCAAGAAACATCTCACCAATTTCAAATCCGGTAAGCGGCCTCTTTTTACTCTCTTCTCCAACCTCCCTCGCTATCCCTCAACCTCTTTCTCCTTTCAATCTTGGCACCACACTTCAATCTCTCCCTTCTCTTAATTTCAATTCCTTTCATTTTCTGGTAGAGACAAAAGAGACATGTTTTATCCGTGAACCCAAAACTCCGGCGCCGGTCACAGACTGGGAAGGCAACCTTCCCTTGGTGTTTAATCATTGCAGGGACGCCTGTCTGATCATTCAGCCACGTTTCAAGGGTGTCAGACCACGCAGGGACGCCTGCCTTGGTCCTTCACCATTAGCAGCAAGTCCCGCTTTTCTGGGGAAGGGGCAAGTACCTCAACCTCTTCTCTCCTTGTCTCTACCCCTTCTCTGCTTTCCTGGGGCAGGGGCAAGTACCCCTCAACCCCTTCTCCTTCACCCTTAGCGGCAAGTCCCGTTTTCCTGGGGCAGGGGCAAGTACCCCTCAACCCCTTCCCCTTCACCCTTAGCGGCAAGTCCCGCTTTCCTGCGGCAGGGGCAAGTACCCCTCAACCCCTTCTTCACCCTTAGCTGCAAGTCCCGCTTTCTTGGGGCAGGGGCAAGTACCCCTCAATCCCTTCTCCCTCACCCTTAGCGGCAAGTCCCGCTTTCCTAGGGGGCAAGAACCCCCCAATCGCTTATTTCCGCACCCCAACCTCTTATCTCTGTGCCCCAATCCCTTATTTCTGCACCCTGACCTCTTATCTCTGTGCCCCAATCCCTTATTTCCGTGTCCCAACCCCCTCTCTGCTTTTCTGGAGGGCAAGAACCCCACTCCCCTCCTCCGTGTCTCTATGCTCTCTTTTCTCAGGCTTTGCCTCCTTCACTATGGGCAACCTTCCACCTTCCATTCCTCCTTCTTCTCCCTTAGCCTGTGTTCTCAAAAACTTAAAACCTCTCCAACTCACACCTGACCTAAAACCTAAATGCCTTATTTTCTTCTGTAATGCCGCTTGACCCCAATACAAACTCGACAGTAGTTCCAAATAGCCAGAAAATGGCACTTTGAATTTTTCCATCCTGCAAAATCTAAATAATTCTTGTCGTAAAATAGGCAAACGGTCTGAGGTGCCTGACGTCCAGGCATTCTTTTACACATCAGTCCCTTCCTAGTCTCTGTGCCCAGTGCAACTCGTCCCAAATCTTCCTTCTTTCCCTCCCGCCTGTCCCCTCAGTACCAACCCCAAGCGTCGCTGAGCCTTTCTAATCTTCCTTTTCTACAGACCCATCTGACCTCTCCCTTCCTCCCTAGGTTGTTCCTCGCCAGGCCGAGCTAGGTCCCAATTCTTCCTCAGCCTCCGCTCCTCCACCCTATAATCTTTTTATCACCTCCCCTCCTCACACCTGGTCCGGCTTACAGTTTCGTTCCGTGACTAGCCCTCCCCCTCCTGCCCAGCAATTTACTCTTAAAAAGATGGCTGGAGCTAAAGGCATAGTCAAGGTTAATGCTCCTTTTTCTTTATCCCAAATCGGATAGCATTTAGGCTCTTTTTCATCAAATATAAAAATCCAGCCCAGTTCATGACTTGTTTGGCAGCAACCCTGAGACACATTACAGCCCTAGACCCTAAAAGGTCAAAAGGCTGTCTTATTCTCAAAATACATTTTATTACCCAATCTGCTCCCGACATTAAATAAAACTCCAAAAATTAAATTCCGGCCCTCAAACCCCACAACAGGATTTAATTAACCTCACCTTCAAGGTGTACCATAATAGAAAAAAGTTGCAATTCCTTGCCTCCACTGTGAGACAAACCCCAGCCACATCTCCAGCACATAAGAACTTCCAAACGCCTGAACTGCAGCGGTCAGGCGTTCCTCCAGAACCTCCTCCCCCAGGAGCTTGCTACACATGCCAGAAATCTGGCCACTGGGCCAAGGAATGCCCACAGCCTGGGATTCCTCCTAAGCTGTGTCCCATCTGTGTGGGACCCCACTGAAAATCGGACTGTTCAACTCACCTGGCAGCCACTCCCAGAGCCCCTGGAACTCTGGCCCAAGGCTCTCTGACAGACTCCTTCCCAGATCTTCTCGGCTTAGCGGCTGAAGACTGACACTGCCCGATCGCCTCGGAAGCCCCCTAGACCATCACAGACGCCGAGATTCGGGTAACTCTCACAGTGGAAGGTAAGCCCGTCCCCTTCTTAATCAATATGGAGGCTACTCGCTCCACATTACCCTCTTTTCAAGGGCCTGTTTCCCTTGCCTCCATAACTGTTGTGGGTATTGACGGCCAGGCTTCTAAACCTCTTAAAACTCCCCAACTCTGGTGCCAGCTTAGACAATACTCTTTTAAGCACTCCTTTTTAGTTATCCCCACCTGCCCAGTTCCCTTATTAGGCTGAGACACTTTAACTAAATTATCTGCTTCCCTGACTATTCCTGGACTACAGCTATATCTCATTGCCGCCCTTCTTCCCAATCCAAAGCCTCCTTTGCCTCCTCCTCTTCTATCCCCCCACCTTAACCCACAAGTATAAGATACCTCTACTCCCTCCTTGGCAACCGATCATGCACCCCTTACCATCTCATTAAAACCTAATCACCCTTACCCCACTCAACGCCAATATCCCATCCCGCAGCACGCTTTAAAAAGATTAAAGCCTATTATCACTCGCCTGCTACAGCATGGCCTTTTAAAGCCTATAAACTCTCCTTACAATTCCCCCATTTTTCCTGTCCTAAAACCAGACAAGCCTTACAAGTTAGTTCAGGATCTGCGCCTTATCAACCAAATTGTTTTGCCTATACACCCCGTGGTGCCAAACCCATATACTCTCCTATCCTCAATACCTGCCTCTACAACCCATTATTCTGTTCTAGATCTCAAACATGCTTTCTTTACTATTCCTTTGCACCCTTAATCCCAGCCTCTCTTCGCTTTCACTTGGACTGACCCTGACACCCATCAAGCTCAGCAAATTACCTAGGCTGTACTGCTGCAAAACTTCACAGACAGCCCCCATTACTTCCATCAAGCCCAAATTTCTTCCTCATCTGTTACCTATCTCGGCATAATTCTCATAAAAACACGCGTGCTCTCCCTGCCAATCGTGTCCGACTGATCTCTCAAACCCAAGCACCTTCTACAAAACAACTCCTTTCCTTCCTAGGCATGGTTAGCGCGGTCAGAATTTTTACACAAGAGCCAGGACCACACCCTGTAGCCTTTCTGTCCAAACAACTTGACCTTACTGTTTTAGCCTAGCCCTCATGTCTGCGTGCAGCGGCTGCCGCTGCTTTAATACTTTTAGAGGCCCTCAAAATAAGTAGAGGCTTTTCCTACAGGGTCTGAGAAGGCCACTGCAGTCATTTCTTCTGTTCTGTCAGACATAATTCCTCAGTTTAGCCTTCCCACCTCAATACAGTCTGATAACAGACGAGCCTTTATTAGTCATATCAGCCAAGCAGTTTTTCAGGCTCTTAGTATTCAGTGAAATCTTTATATCCCTTATGGTCCTCCATCTTCAAGAAAAGTAGAATGGACTAAAGGTCTTTTAAAAACACACCTCACCAAGCTCAGCCACCAACTTAAAAAGGACTGGACAATACTTTTTACCACTTTCCCTTCTCAGAATTCAGGCCTGTCCTCAGAATGCTACAAGGTACAGCCCATTTAAGGTGCTGTATAGACGCTCCTTTTTATTAGGCCCCAGTCTCATTCCAGACACCAGACCAACTTAGACTCTGTCTCGAAAAAAACAAAACAAAACAAAAAAAAACTTGTCATCTCTACTATTTTCTGTCTAGTCATACTCCTATTCACCCTTCTCAACTACTCATACATGCCCTGCTCTTGTTTACACTGCCAGTTTACACTGTTTTTCCAAGCCATCACAGCTGATATCTCCTGGTGCTATCCCCAAACTGCCACTCTTAACTCTTGAAGTAAATAAATAATCTTTGCTGGCAGGACTATGCCAAATCTCCTTAAGCACTTAATCTCCTTAATCAGACATCCAGTCATCCCATTTCTTAGACCTTTTATACCTGTTTTTCTCCTTCTGTTATTCCATTTAGTTTTTCAATTCATACAAAACCATATCCAGGCCGTCACCAATCATTCTATACGACAAATGTTTCTTCTAACATCCCCACAATATCACCCCTTACCACAAGACCTCCCTTCAGCTTAATCTCTCCCACTCTAGGTTCCCACGCCGCCCCTAATCCCGCTTGAAGCAGCCCTGAGAAACATCGCCCATTCTCTCTCCATACCACCCCCCAAAAAATTTTCGCCGCCCCAACACTTCAACACTATTTTGTTTTATTTTTCTTATTAATATAAGGAGGCAGGAATGTCAGGCCTCTGAGCCCAAGCCAAGCCATTGCATCCCCTGTGACTTGCACGTATACGCCCAGATGGCCTGAAGTAACTGAAGAATCACAAAAGAAGTGAATATGCCTTGCCCCACCTTAACTGATGACATTCCACCACAAAAGAAGTGTAAATGGCCGGTCCTTGCCTTAACTGATGACATTACCTTGTGAAAGTCCTTTTCCTGGCTCATCCTGGCTCAAAAAGCACCCCCACTGAGCACCTTGCGACCCCCACTCCTGCCCACTGAGCACCTTGCGACCCCCACTCCTACCCGCCAGAGAACAAACCCCCTTTGACTGTAGTTTTCCTTTACCTACCCAAATCCTATAAAACGGCCCCACCCTTATCTCCCTTCGCTGACTCTCTTTTCGGACTCAGCCCACCTGCACCCAGGTGAAATAAACAGCTTTATTGCTCACAAAAAAAAAAAAAAAAAAAAAAAGACTACCTGTTTTAGTGTGATGCCTTAACCATTGACTTATTGGAAATTTACCAGCAAGATGATGCATAATCCCAAGAAGTTTGTCCTTCATGGGCATTTATTCCACAGGTCAAGGAGAACATGAAGTATTTATTAGCTTTAAGGTGGTTTTTACCTTATTGAACCACATACGTACCAATAAAATGTGGCTTTATGAGGGATATATTTTAGTTCTTTTATGGTTAAAATATGAAGTGCCAATTCTTACACTAAAAGAGCTATTCAATCCCTCTCTTACAATTCTCTGCTTTTAGAATTGACTCTTCACCCCCTTTCTATACTTGTACTGGATTGGGTACTTGTCTTGGTCAAGTGACTCGGTTCAAATTGGAACATTTCTGTGCAGGTAGGCCCATAGAAATGATTATGCCTGGAGAAAGACTGTTTGCATTAATTGTTGCACCAACCTAAAAATGTCAGTAAGGATAGTGGAATCTCATTGTCTGCAGGTTTAGTAAAGAAGGTGCATGCTTTCGTGTGTCTGGAATCATGTGTATGAGCTACATCCAGAAACACCTGGGAGGCAGCTGCTCTCTCAGGTCTCTGCCCAGCATACCATACTTTCTCAACATGTGTTTATTACTGAAAAGCAGAAGAGAAAATCCTCTTGACCATATAATAAAATAAGAGGCTATAATAGCAAGTAGTCACTTTATTGCTGATGGTTTCTAACAGTGTAATCTTCCAAAAACTAATGTCAGCCAAACCTGCAACATTTAGGAGACTGGGGGGCTCTGAACTTGTGCTTTGGAAAATGCTAATACTTCCTTGAAACTTCATCTGAGAGTTCTCATTCTGCAATACTCATTGCACAACAGAGGAAATTTTCAGCTCTGGTTTTACATTTTCATCTCTTTTGCGGGCTTGGGGACAGACCTCAATGTTATTTTAACTTAGTTTCCTCCAGGCAAGGAGATTTACTTAATTGGGTAGCCAATCAAGAAACCCTGTTACTGCACATTTTGTATAACACAGGCCGTGTGCTCCTTTTGGTTTGTGGTGTGTCTGGAAAACAAAAGGAACACAGGAGAAAGGGGAAGCTCGGCCTGTGAAACATGTCTGGAAGGAGGCTGAAGGATATTTAAATAAAGTGATTATTTTTAAGTGTCCATTGGGCCTAGGTAAGTCCCAGCAAAATGGCCCTAAAATCAGAGGTGTGATTTTTCTTGGTTGTCAGAGTTTAAGTCTGGAAAGGAACAATATCTAGGCATTCACTTGGAATGTGGCTATTGTACATATAAGCAGAAAGAAGGATTTTCCATTCTCTTCTTATTCCTCTAAAGCTTAATGATGAATTGCTTCCTGCTGGAGACTTACTACAATCCAGCAGTTGTTGGGAATGTGACATCCCAGAATTGTCTTGCAGATGTGTGTGCAGGTCCAGAGAGACATGGAGGTCTGTAGCCAGGATGCCAGTAACCCAGTCAGACAAGACACAAATAGAATGGTTCCCTTCTTGAAGTCTTTACAGGTTTTGGAAATTGGCTATGACAATTAGTCCTACATGTGTGCTGAAAAAGGCAACCACCAATATAATGACTAGTAACTTCTCAATCTAACTTAATATTTACTCCCCATACCTGCTATTTACTGCCTGTAACTAGTTTATTAAAACTTTAAGTATATTTATTTTTAAAAGTACATCTCTTTCAACATAGATGAATTAAGAAAATCCATGCTATCAACAATGATAGATAACAACTTTAGTAATTTGCTTACTTGTTTCTTGTGCTAAATTAATGTAAATATGGAGAGTGATTATGTGAGAGAGAAACTTAAGGGAAGAGACGACAACTATGAGTTATTCACCTACAAACAGCAAAATTTTTTGAGTAAGAGACAAGAAATGTGAGAAGAAAAAAATTGCAGGGAGCTTAATGTAAAGCAGAAGTTCTCTTCTACCTCTTACTAACCTTTGTTTATTTATTTTTTTGAATGCAGATAACATATTTTAGCTGTGCTGTAGGGTGAGTCTTCCTCAATCACATATCACCTGCCCCCACCCCACTAGCCTGTCTTCCTCCCACTAAGCCAAAACCTGGTCCTTGAACCTGGAACTTATGAGGCATAAGCGAACAGCGGATGGCTCTTAGTAATACAACTCAAGTTGAGAAAGGAAATAGACTCTTAGCATAAGTTACAGGAGACATAGATATCAGCACTAAGTTAATCTTTGCGGAGAGGAGAGAAGGCCTGTGCCACTGCCCCCTCCACTTATAGGATCCTAAGCACCATCCTCACCCCAACCTACCACCGTACCCAGCAGGGGAGGGAGAGAGAGTAGCGAGAAAGGACAGCCCAAGGTGAGTGCTTAACCCAGGAGGAGGCTGACCCTTGGAAAAGCAGGGGGAGTAGAAGGATGAGGGTGAGGAGGAGGGTCAGGGGAGCGTGTCAGTTCAGGTGGTCTGAGAAGCAGCCCTCCAAATGGGACTAGATGTGCAAGAGATTTATTACGGGCCTTGCCTCTGAAGGATAAAGGAGGAGGGCGCAGGTGTAGGCAGCAACGTCTTTCTGATACGGTGAGAGTGGCTCGGAAGGAGGACTGGGTAGGAAGAGCTCTAGACTGCAACACATTCAGAAAAAAATTTAGCCAGGTCAAGGGGAGTCCCAGACCACAGTTTGCCCTTGGAAGAGTCTCAGGGTGGGAGGATATGCCCTGGCTGTCATCCCTCCGCTGTGCTCAGTCACTGGCCTTGGGGTGAGCGCACAATAGAGCTGAAGGTGTCCCTACAGCAGGCTTTCTTGCAGAGAGCTCTTAGCGGGGTAATTCAGGGCTGCCACGAGGAGGGGTACATTGCATTGATGTGGAGTGCTCCTTAGAGGGACTCTCAGGATCTAGGACTAAGGCCCTGGATCTGGGTCAGAGCAAGGAGACGAATTAAACAGAGAACTCCCTTTTGAATCTCTGCCCACCTGTCTGTAGGTTGGAAAATATTAAGGGCTGTTTGACTCTTTTCCAAGATTCTCTGAGCTTGACAAGCTACCAGTAAGGCCATTTGGCTGTGAACACATAGTACTATGTTCCTATCTGTGATTCTCATTTTGACACTTAATCACATTACATGTGGACATGGGCAGACAGTCACTGCATCTGAGTATATATTGGTCAGCCTCTATTAAATGCAAACCTTACAGGGCACCTGCTTGGCCTCAGCCAAACCAAAAGTGGTTTCTCCCTCCTGTCAGCTACATTGAGTCCCTCCACACATATTGTTTTTTGTCTTGCACTTTATATATTTGTGTATGTGATTTCTCCCAGCGTCCACAGACAGTAAGCAACTTGAAGATAACAATTGTCTTACACTTTGAATCAGCACTGCCTTGCACACACAATTGGTGTGGACTTCAACATCAGTTATTAGGTTGGTGCAAACATAATTGCAGTTTTTGCCATTAAAGGTAACGGCAATTATGTTTGCACCAACCTAATAAATAAAACAAAGGGGCAGGATTGGGCAGATAGAAAGGTAGGGTGGAAAAAACACGATGGAAACATTTATTTTTATTTCAGCCTACTTATTCTCAGAAGGTCTTTAAAATAGAAGACATAGATGTGTTACAGCCATTAAACAGGATAAAAATGTAAGAACAAAGGAAGAGGGTGGAGTTGGAGACAGCTTGTTATACCAGATAAAACTAGGCTAAGGATTGCTACTGAGATTAAATGCAAACTTTGCTTTTGACCTTTTCCTGGCAAGCAAGACAAAAAGGGAAAACACGAGTTATATAAGGTTCTTACTAGCTAATAAAAAGAAGCATGCCAGTTTTTCCTATAGAAGCATTTTTTTCTCTAGTACTAACTCTAAGAAGAATTTATTTTATGGCCCCTTATAGAGCCATTGAATTTTAAAATATATGATGGTTTCAATAAGAGTTTTATAAAAAATATATAGAAACTTTTTTCTATATGACTATTTCTTATATTGATTTTTGATAAATGCCATAGTTTATAGATGACATTTCTATGGAAACTTAGGGTGTAGTTTAACCATCAGCAGTGAAATGAATTTGAGCCCATAGCTTTTGGAAGGACCCTGGAAATGGTACATTTCAATAATAATGACCACAAAATTATATCCAAATAGAATATAACTTTGGCTGCATTTCTTTGACATTTGGCTAAATAGTTCTGTTCCGGTATACACATTTTGATTTGACATTGGGCTTTCATGATAGTTAGAATAGTCTAAATTCCATATATGTGTAATGACCTAAAATTGATTCCAGCACATCCTAAACTAAACATTAGTAGAAATCACTCTGGGGGATGTGAAAGGTATTCTAAAAGACCTCTGGTTTATAAATCAGTTTAAGCACCCAACCCAATGAAACAAGTTTCTTTTGTACTCTGGGACTTCTTCGAGATATGAACATGATAATATATCATTACAGACTGGATTCCCTGGTAAGTAGACTCTGACCTAGAGATTAATGTGCAGGAAGTTTATTATAGATGGCTCTTGGGATCAACGTCTATATTACGGAAGAGAAAGAGGCTGTGTCAGGTAGAGGAAGAAGTTGGGACAAACCCATGGGGGAGGTCTGAAGCTGGGATGGCTTTCTGGGGTTGTCCAAAGTTATGTTAGGGGCTGGGTCTATATACCTGCACATTGACCGCTACTGGATATGGGCTGCCCAGGGAAAGGTTGTGCTCTTGGGCAAGGTGACTTTCTTCAGCCAAGGGCAGTTCCTGGAGAAGGCTAAGACCTGAAAGCTCTGGGCCAGCAGTACCGCCAGCAGCTGGGGGACTATGTCCTTTGTTTCTGAAGGTGGGGCTTCACAGTGTATGTCAGGACTTTGTATGCACTGTTTACCTAACTAATTAGCAAAATATACATTAATCCTGGAGCATAGCCAAACATCCCCTAGTCCTAGTGGTAAATAGAATATGATTTGTGAAATGCTGCTTCATTCCAGTGGTGTATTCTTTATTCTGTCAACTGAGTATTTTAGTTAGGTTGTATATTTGGCTGCTCCTACCAGAAGACAGATATCAGTGATTTAGTCAATTAGGAGAGTTTTTTTACTCAATAAGTAATATGTACAATTCAGGGCTCACATAGCTGCACAAGGAACTGGGTTCCTTATCTTTCCTTTTTTTCTTTTTTTTAAAGAATCTGACTTTTGTCTTTATGGCTAAAGAAGCAGTGCTGTATCCCACGGTAGTACAAAGGGCAAAAGATGAGTGCCAGGTAAGCTTTGTCCTCTACAAGATTCTCTAAAGGCCCACTCTACGAATTCCACTTCCCTCTCATTGGCCAGATTGAGTCACATGGCCATTCCCAGTTTCAATGGCATCTGGGAAAGTAATTTTACCTGGGAACATTTAACTGTGTTCTTTTAATCAGAAGAAAGGCAGAAAGGACATTGAGGAGATAACTAGCATTGTCTACCACAAATAATAGAATTTAAATTCTTCTGCCATTGTTCCTAATTGGCTGAACAACTGTGAGAACAAATTCCACAGAAAAAATATACAGTTATAAAATACATATATGAGTATAACATCATGACAGATCACTGTACTTCTCAGATTCATTCTGTTTAATTAAGACTTTCCACATTTCATCAAAAATATTTCTTATGAATTTATCGCTAATTTACTTCCACCACTTGGGGCAGAGCTGTGTACATGGTAGGCATTCAGCATGTGTGTGTGTGTGGTGTGTACAAAATAATATGTTTGACGTATAACAGTGTCCTAAGCAACAAGGTAATAAAATATCATATATCTTGGTGGTTTATCAAGAAGAGCCCCTCCAGTAGCAGCTAGGAAATGGTATTGAGAGGTGGGGTTTGGTCTTTGCTTTGAGTGTGCTTTGTCTTGGTTATGCTACTGCATAATGAGTCGTTTTCTGGTGATATGACTTCTATAAACATTGATTTTAGGAAATTTAGAGAAATATTTCATAACAAGTGAAAACCTAGCTACATTATGTTTAAACATAAAAGTGTAATGACCCTATCCTAGATTGAAAAATTATTGCTGTGTCTTCTACCTCTCCCCTCCAGAAAAGAAGTTTCACTTTCTATAACTTTAGGATTTACAAAATTTCCAACATGTGAATTACAACATGGAACATGATTTTCAAATTGTATACATATTACACATACTCCCTTAAAACACAAAATAGGTTCTTCTCCACATTCTACCCCAGGTTTAGGGATATACTACTCTTCATTTCTCTTTGAGGTCAGGGTAATTTTTGCCTATTCTTCTCAAATATTTTCTCAATAGACAGCTCACAGAATCACAAAATTAAAAGTGGAAGCCATGGTGAATGCCAGAAGATTCTGCATTGCAACATGCTCCCAGCCGATGCCAATGCTGATGGGTTCTGACCACGTTTTGAGTTAGCAAGGTGCTGGTTTTAAAACTTAGTTGCACAAAGAAGTGTTAAGTATTTGAGGTGATGGATATACTAAGTACCATGACCTGATCGCTGTAAATGATATGGTTCCAAACATTACTATGTACCCCATGAATATGTATAATTATTGTTAACTTAAATCTGGTTGCATATGGAAATCCTAATATTTGTTCTTCTCCTTCTTCCTTCTTTCCTCCTCCTCCTTCTTTCTTCTTTTTCTTTTTCTTCATCTTCTTCTTTACAAATACTGAGGCCTAGGTTCCACCACAGAGAGGGGATTTATTTGTTGGGGGTTTAGCTTGGGCATCCAATATTTAAGAGCTCCCCTAGGTGGTATAATGTACAGCAAAATTTGGGAATCACTGCTGTAGACTAGTTGGAACAGTTTTTTCCACAAGTCTCTCCAAATGCACAATTTGGTAGACTTATCTATCTTTGTTGCTACTATGGCTGATACCAACTTCCAGGTCTTTTTTGTTCTAATGGAATGCCTAGCACAGGGCCTTATTCTTTGGCATGGGTTCAATCACAGTGTGTTGAATATATCAGCATGTGGGACACTTGTCCCACTCACATGCTCTGGCAAGAAGGGAGAAGCAACTTGCTTTTCACTGTAAACCTGGTCCAGCACATGTCTACTTACTGCAATTTCTTTGCCAGGTTTCTTTCAAGGAAGATCCCATATATATGGGGTTTAGTGATCTTGTAAACAGAAGGCAGAGAAGAGAGAGAGAAAAAAGGAGGGAAGATGACAGCAAAGAGAGAGGGAGGGGAGAGAGTAAGGGAGAGAAGGAAGGAGGAAGAGAGAGAAAAGGAGGACAAGGAGAGAATAGAAGAAGACTGGGGAGGAAATGAAAAGAAAGATGGCTGTAAGTTGTTAGTAGATACTAAACACCATCTGTGAGAGGTGATACTAAGATTCTGTTGAGATTAACAAATTTTTGGTCTCATTAGGAGACAGGAATCAAGTGCTTGAAAAGTTACATAAAACTATGCAATAGTTAAAGAATAAAGGGAAATAATACTGAGATAACATAACAGTAATGACAGACCTATCAACCAATGAGAGTTATAGGCTAAGTGTGAATTCCATTTTTTATGAGGGGCAATGGTACCAACTCTGTTGCAGTAGTTCCTTAGGGTTACTTAGCTCTATTAACTTAATTCAACATTAAGGATATAGGTGGCTGCTGAAGAAAAAATATTTAATCTAATTTGTATCAAGGAGTCTTTTAGGGAGTTAAATATTTATAATTATTTCCTCTAGCCTGTACCATAATTTTGCTTATAATTATTCATTTTGAGAAAAATAATTAATTCTCAGTCTTACTTGAAGATATCTTTTGAAAGCCTCATCCCCACTTCCAACCCTGTGATGCACATCTAGAACTTTCTTATTTGACTTGAAGTCTTGATACTGTTTTACAAGAATAAATAATGGGAATTTAATCCACTGAAAGTGGTGACAGTTTGGTATCTTGTTATCTTTTCTAAGAAACATTCTTAATTTGCTGCGTTGAACTTTGGCAATATAAGTCCCTTTAGTGACATAAAAGAAGCCAGTCTTTAAAAGATGCTGACAGATGTGATTTTTTTTTTTACAATGGAGCTGAGTTTCCTACTCTGCTGCATGTAATTAGGCATGCAGATAGAGCTTCACTCATTTTACTAGCCCATTGGGTGGCAGTTGGGACAGGGGCCTCAAAGCTTTGCTCACTAAAAGGAAACACACTCTTGCTTTCTTTAACATGCTAATGCTTCTCAATTTCTAGAAAAAAATAAACGAGTTTTGTGTATTTTCATTTAAAAAATGGTGGACAAAACTAAGTTTGTTGTAAGGAAAACATCATTTGTACTAATTTCAAGCAACCATAATGTATCAATTTCATAAGGAACTTAGACAGTAAAGATAGGTACATGTATAATTTAAGGGCCATTATTTTTAGTATCCTAGCAACATCATTAAACGGAATGCATTATCAGCCCAGATTTCTTGGGCTGATCTGAATCTGCTCAACTTCCCTATTTTACCTTTTTTATTCTTTGCTCTTTTGTACTCATACTGCAGAAGCTAAAATGCTAGTGTCACTGAACAACTGAATTGCCAGGGTTTTCTAAGTCAAAGTAACATCTCTTTCTTTCAAACTCTTGAAATTTTCTTTGCTATGTTTAATTGGGAACTCTATGTGGCTTATGAAATCTCTGCCTAGCCCCCTTCATCTTTCACATTTAAAAACACAGTTTAAGAACAAAACTGGGACCTCTGGGAGACAGAGAGAGCACTCGCTGGGTCCTCTTTCTTTGAGGCTTCATTTTGGCCAAATCCCAAAGGTTGGCTGTGTGACCTCACCATCACCTCCTCTGCACTAAGCAGAAAGAAAACACAGGAGTCTACATTTCACATGTGCTTGCCATAAATTCTCTATTAGAATCTCAAGCAATAGGACAAAGTAGTGAAATATGAGGAAGAAATTAAAGTGGGTGGATAGGGCCAAGGGGCCATAAATCAGAGCAAGGGCATCTCGTTTGAGAAAAAGACCATGTGATAAATGAAGGTTCACACATGGCACCAGGCTCTAACAGTAGCAACTCACAGGACCCGGACAAGGACATAGCACATGGACTGAAATTCACAGATGTGTTGCTCTGTAAGTTTGAAAGGAAACTTCTCCTCGATGTGCATGTAGGCCTGTCTTGCCCTTTCCAGATTTCTTGGGCAGGGCAACGTCCCTTGCCTGAGATCAAAGGACTGTTAGAAGAAGAGCCAACACCAGAACTCATGCCTCCTGTGTGCGAGTCCAGCAGTCAGTGCACTAGGGAGACAGCACAGTGTAGGTTCATTAGTGTAGTGGGGATAATAGGCAAATACATACCAAAGCCTAGTTATGCGATTTACTAGTAGTGTTACCTGGGAACCAGGTCTTAAGACATTTCAAACTTTTGTTTTCTAATCTATAAAATGAGAGTAGTAACATCGCCACATAATAGTATCTGGTACATAAAAGGCACTAAGGTATTATTAGCTCATTCTATACCTAATTGCATCTCATCAAGCCCAAGTTTGTCAGATGACCTGCATATGCAAGATTATCTCTTAATTCAGTGATTTTATCTGCTCTCCGCACCAGGATACAGGAATGGTTCACATTCGACTGATTTGGCTGCAGTAACATTGCTAGTAACTATAATAGCATACACTGTTCCCTCCTACTGGTAAGAATACATTCTACTTTTAAACTAAAACTTGACAGGCCTCTTATAGGCCATGCCAACACTTTGAAAATAAAACTCTTGAAGTTTCAACAGAAATATATTTTTACATGATAGGAGGAAGCCTTCTGGAACTTACCGCTTACATGGAGTGAAGGAGTTGCATCAACAATGGGGCTGTTATGAACTCGGGCTCCACACTGTCTCCTAAAGGGATTAGACAGGTCTCATAATGTGTCAGAGGCAGAAAAAAGTGACCCAAGAAGGGGCTAAATCCTTAGTTCTCCTTAATATTTTCCCATGTCAACACTGAGATTTGAGAAGGCAGAAGGAACTGACTTACTTTATATACTTGTCTGATCCTTTAGTACTTAATGAAATATAGAATGTTTTATTTGACCCCTATGGGAAAACTGCTAAACTGAGCAGTTTGTTCCTGAAATCAAATATCAGCAATCAAAATACTTGCAATGTCCCTTAGAAATCAGAACATCACAGATTTGTTAGAAAGTAGGTGCCCCAAGCTTATAGGTGGCTGTTAACATTGTTTTATTTCCTTTATACAAAAAGTAGAAATGACAGAAAAAACACTCTTGACAGAAACAATACCACTGACCTGATCTCATGAAGGAGCTGAGCCAAATCTGCCCACATTATGGGGAAAGGGAGGTTCAATCAACATTAGCAAATACTCATGCAATTGATGAAATATAAAATGGCATCAGTGGCTTGGTGAACGTCCTGTGGGTAGGGTGAATCAATCTACTCTTAAAAAACATACATTTTCCCAATCATGCTTTTAAATGGCATCTTTTAAAAAAACAAGTTATATATACAGATATCACCCCAAAATGAATCTTTTACAGTCTACTACTATAAATTTAAGGCATCCTGATATTCTGTTCTTCTGCTGGTGAGGCATTGTTTTCATGGTTCTCTTTCCAAAGAGGATAGTCCAGAAATTTCCAATAATTTCCAAAGGGCATCAGTGAGAGAAAATTTTAAAAGTGATTTACAAGAAGAGTTCTTTTGACTCTGGCTCAGCAATGTGCTTTATGCTGTAGGATTTCTTCATTTTTCTATTGATGTCATTATGCCTAAGCAGAAGAGAAACCACAGGCCAAAATTAGATAAAACTATGGTCAAGTTACAAGACAATACCACTAAACAGCTCACCAAAAAATGGAAATTATCCTCACACAAACCACACTGAAGAACACTTCATTCCAATACGCAAATTATTCTCTTTTCATATAAACTACTCTTTAAACAATGAAAGCAATAGTCATGTAATAACACACACTTACTAAACACTCTTTAACTCAGCTATGGAAATAATTTCTCAACCATACTGATTGAAATACAGGCATTTTACAGTCAAGGGAATTTTATCAGAGTTAAACAAGATAGGAAGTATAGTATTGTTGGCTGAGTATAAACAAAATATTTTTATTTTATTTAGATAGATTCACTGGTGACACTTTTATTCTCCAATAAGCTTGAGCCTTAAAAGTTTAAAGAAGAATGCTTTTTGGTGTATGATTACTGAGTAATAGCATGTTGAAAGATCATAAGTAGATAAATCTATGGGAAAAAGAAAAAGCTAAAGAACAATATGCTCCTTTTCCCTCAGTACTTGATACCTGCTAAGTCTGTGGGAAAAGAGTACAAACTCGAGCCTTGGAACAGCTTTGCTTTTCAAATAAATTTTCCCTTGGGTAGGTGCAATCATTTTCATGAGGTATTACTCCCATTCTGGGTGTAAAATCTTCAGAGAGGAGCTATATTCTGAGGGTGGACAAGGCCACATATTACTAAATTACTTCTTGTTGCTACACCAGACAAAAACACTTTCTGGTAATGATACTAGCTATTATGAGACCACATTTGGATGCAGGAGAACCCCAGGCATGGCTCCAGAGTCTCAAAATTGTGCTTGCTCACAAAGACCATGAAGCCTATTTTCAGTGTGCTGGAATATATTTGATCATCATCATCATCATCTGAAAGTTATAATACTTATTTTTATTTTTCCTCTAACTGGAACTTTAGAGAGCTGTCCATGGGCAAGAAAGGGAAAGGGAAGAGGTGAAAGAAAAATCTAGTTGGCTAAAAGATGTGCTAGAGATTCCAATTAAACATGAAGGATTGAATACACACATTTGCCCTCCATATCCTGCAAAATAACACTGAAATAAAATAAATAAAAAAGGCACAAATTTAGATGAATAAGGGAAATGGGAGGAGAGGATACAACAGACAAAATGTCAATGGTATTTCAGAAACAAAAAGGTGGATGAACATTTAGAGTTGATTTAGCAGAGCAGAAAAAGCAAAAACCCAAGCTTACAGTCAGGGAATCCAACTAACTGATTTGCACTACCAGATGCAGGAATTAGAAGCACCGTGTACTTCTGAAGATGATAGCAACTATGTTAAAGAATGAAGAAGCTCTCTATATACTAACACATAAAGTCCTCCAACATGTCAGGTAAAAAAAAGCAAGAAACAAAACCGTGTGTACAGTGCGACACCTTTATTGTAAAAAGGAAGATAAAGATATGCATTTGTATTTGACTGCAAAAATTTAAATAAGATTTGCACATAAAACTCTATAAAAGCTGGGCATGGTGGCTCATGCCTGTAATCCCAACATTTTGGGAGGCTGAGGCAGGTGGATCAGTTGAGGTCAGGAGTTCGAGACCAGCTTGGCCAACATGGCGAAACCCTGTCTCTACCAAAAATACAAAAATTAGCCAGGTGTGGTGGCTGTAGTCCCAGTTATGGAGGCTGAGGCATAAGAATCACTTGAACCCAGGAGGCAGAGGTTGCAGTGAGCCAAGATCACACCACTGCACTCCAGCCTGGGTGACAGAGCAAGACTCTGTCTCAAAAAGAAAAAAAAAAAAAAAAGAAAACAGCTATAAAAAAGGAACAAAGAGAAGACCAGTAAAGTGATGTTGGAAATTAATATTATTATAACAGAAATAAAAAATTCAATAGCAAGATTGAAAGGCAAGTTTCAGTAAATATATTAGAGATTCAAACTAGAAAAAGTCAAAGTATGGAAAAATAGAGAAGAATCATTAGAAAATCTGAGGATCAGTCCAGTGTGTCTAACATTAGAATAAGAGGATTTTCAAAAGAGGGAACAGAGAAATTGGAGAAGAGAAAATTTTCAAAGAAATTGTACAAAACATTTCCCAGAACTGAAGTACTGAGGGTTCCAGATTGAAAAAGCTTGCTGAGTGCCCACAGCCCAGGAATGAAAACAGACCCACATCATGGCAAAGCATCAAAAATCAAAATATTGGAGATAAAGAAGAAATCATAAAATCTTCCAAGCCATTGGCAGAGAAGAATAGGGCTTCTCAACAGACACATTAGAGGCAAAAGAAAATGAAATGATGTGTTCAAGATTCTGAAAGAAAATAATTTCCCACCTAGAATCCTATACTGAGTCAAACACTCAATCTGGTAAACTGAAGATATTTTCAGACTGCCCGGGTCTCAGAAAAATTAGCACCTATTTACCTTCCTTGGGTGGGAAGATATATGACTGAAGCATGAGAATAAACAAAATAGAAAAGAAAAGACAGGTTCAGGAAACAGAGTCTAAACAGGAGAGAAGCACAAGGAATTCCCAGGATGATGCGCATGAGAGACTCCAGGATGATAGCTGTGTGGCAGTGCCAGGAGGCAGCAGTGAAGATGGGGACAGGAGGAGGGGTCTCCATGAACAGAGAGAAACTGACAAACACCTGAGCTGTCTGAGGGTGCTAAAAGATGGTTTGGTCTTCAGCAGAGTGTTTAGAAATGCATTGTAAATTAAGAAACCAAAATTATTTCCATGGCAAACATAAAATTGTATGAGAAAGAAAATATAACATAGGACAACACAATGAGTCCTTGTGATTAATATTTAAATAAGCCTAATGATAATTAACACTGAATACTGATTTAGCTCTTTAGAGTGATACAACTATATTCATGGGGGTGGGAGGAAGAGGAAGCAGGAATGTGTGCATGTGTGTAGGTGCGTGTGTGTGAGAGATAGGAAAGAGAGGGAAAGAGAGAGACAGAAAAAGAGAGAACAGGTGCAGTGTTGGATTGTTGGATGCTAAAATGGAGCTAGACACATTTGGCTCATTGTTAAAAATACGGATTTAGGAGCCAGACTGAGTTCAAATCCTGGCTCCACAATTTATTGCCATCATTACTATGTAATCTTGGGCAAGATATGTAATCATTCTATGTCTCAGTTTCCAATATGCAAAATTAGGATAATAATAGTATCTGCTTGGCTGGGTGGGGTGGCACATGCTGGTAGTTCTAGCTGCTCAGGAGGCTGAAGTGGGAGGATCTCTTGAGCCCAGAAGTTAGAGGGTGCTGTGAGCCAAGATCACACGACTGCACTGCAGCCTAGGTGACTGAGCAAGACCCTGTTTCTTAAAAAAAAAAAAAAGTATCTGCCACATAGCGTCATTGAGAAGATTAAAATAGTACATATGTGTAAAGCACCTGAAATATTCTCTGGGATACTGTACGTGCTTTATAAGTGTTTATAAGTGCTATCATTTTGATTTTCTATAGTAGAATGCCAGTAGATAACAAGGATACTATTTGAAACTGAAAATCTGTATGAGCATGTTACTTGGAAATAGAGAATACTAGAGAAAACACCTGAAGGAAAAGCGAATGGTCGATTCAAAAGAGTGAGGCTAGGGAAGGGGGTGGGTTTGGCACAGGGCACATCCAGTCTTTATTATAATGCTAATATTACTCTTATAAGTATCTGTATCACTTTAACAATAAATTACAATCGAACATTTAAAAGAAGGTTTTGGTCATAGTCTAAAGATAATAAAGTTTAGACTTTGATGGGCATTTCTGCTTTAATATAAGAGGTGCTGTGGTCAAAAACACTAAAATGAGCACTCTTTCTGCAGGACAAAACCCCTTATGATTAGAGCTAAGTCTGTACCAAGTAAAATATTAACTTGAGGCATTTATCTGAAAAATATCAGGATAATTCAATCCTCCCTGAACCCTTCAATTACCTAGTCCCAAATTAACAGTATTCAAAGAACGAAAGTGTTTGGGTAATTCTGGCATGAATTATTCAGATAATTTGCTACTCCTCTATTTCATTTTTGGATATGAAATCACATTCTGAGTGACCAAAATTGGAAAGAAAAAAAGCTTAAATTTAAATAACAGTTTTTCAAGTGTTCTAACTTGCTGACTCATCTAGGCATGGATTGCATATTTCCACAGTCCATGGTGACCAGACTGCAACTTACAGCATCCATGTAGAATGGTCCACGGCACGAATGACATTTCCGCTGATAACCAAAACAGGGAAACCTTGCTATTTTCTGTGATCTCCCTCAGAGTTTTGACTGAGAGCACATCTATAAGTCTCATCTACTAAGAAATGGATTTTGGTTCAAGGCACGAAAACTTGTATTTGAAGTGCCCAAATGGAAACTCACTGTGGGTAGGTGGACTTGTGACCAGAAGGCCAATATTGATAAAGAACACACCATTTTTCCCCGCTGTGGGAAGACAGGCTCAGTCCTTTTTTTATTCATATTTTTCTCTCTTCTTCCACTTTTCCTCTCTAGCTCCACCTCTCTCCAAATATCTATGAAGTCTCTATCATGCACCAGGCACCAAGCAAGACACTGGAAGTACACGTGGAGTACAAAGGTGCTATTGGGGGTTGCTATTTTCATGAAGCTCTTAGGCCTTTTTCACAGAACTTGCCATGTTTTACTTGAATCCTATTTTAATTCTCTCTTGATTATGATCTCCCTGAGTGAAGGAACCAGGCCTTATCCTGGCAGAGCAAAATGTGTGGCTTAGAGCTGAAAATATTTGCAGAGTGGCCCGGCCATCCAGGGATGTGGCATTAGGAAGATTGTCCATCCGCGCTGTCCTCAGCGTGGGAACGAAGAGCACCAGTGACTGGCCGGGGGAAGGATACTTGATGAAGGCACTGGAAAGTGGCTGTGTAAAGTCTCTATTTGGTATTTTTAAACTCAACTAACCTATTGCTTCTTTGAAACTCCAGCCTTAAGAGATACAGGCAGGCTCTGTTCTTTTAAAGTACAAAGATGCCTCTAGTGGTGGCAGACGTGTGGTGCAAATATGACATTAATAGAACATGTATGTGCTTTGAGGTCACACAATTCAAAACTGGATCTCTGGGGAATAAGGAAAGGAGGGTGGGGGTGGAGAAGTGAGTTGTCCTTAGGTTTTCTGACTATCCTTAAATCAGGAGCGGCTTGTTGAAAGCAAGTGGTCTGGTGGGAAGATTTTGGTGTCCAAGGCAGTTCTCTTCCTGTTGTCTTCCTATTGTTGGTACATGGGTGTTCACAAACTCCACACATTCATTTCCTGCCTCCCTGGAATAGTGATTTAAGAGAGTACAAGGGTCTTCCCTGCCTTTTTTATGTCTCAACATATCATACTTTGACACTAACTAAACTGTTTCACTCTCTTCTTGTGGTGCAATTTGCTTTCTCCTTTTCCCAGTGTAAGGAGCTTATGAAAAGACACCCCATTTGTGCATCCATCTTGGGAACTCTGCCAGCCTCTATAAAGACTTTGCTAAATTGTGCTTAGACACTGGGAAGATATGATCATTCTGGCTTCTCATAACATGGACATTTTTTTCTTTATACACAAGACTCTGCCTTATTGGCAACAATTCCCTGTAATTCTACTGTGCAGTGGTCAATAGAAACCCCAAAACCTGGCACATTTGAAAGAAGGAACTGTCAATTAATTCATGTGAAGAAATAGTTCAAGTTTAGAGCCTCCTCTTCTTCTCCAAGTCATGGTATAAAATGAGGGTTTTCTTTCTGAAAATACTTTGAAACTACAGGCGAGGCTGAGGTGGGTGTGGGCAGGACAGAGAACACAGAACACCTAAGGAAGCATGAGGAGGCAGGAAGGAGAGAGAGAGAGAGAGTGAGAGAGAGAGAAAGAGTTGGCGGGGTTGGGTGGGGACACAGACAGAACACTTGGGGAAGCATTGGCGGGGAGGAACCACGGAGCACCTGGGGGTACACTGTGGGAGAGCACAGAGTACCTGGGGAAGCATGGGAGCTGGGAGGGTCAGTGCTGCTCTAAGGGTTTCTGGAGCAGACGCAATCACCCAACTTCAGGCACCTGGCTGTTGTCTTTCAACTTTTGCTCATTGGGCATGCAGCCTGATGCTAGCAGGTTAGAAAGGCAAACAGAAAATTATACGTCCGTTCAGGGCTTAGAACATGAAACTACAGGCTGGGTGCAGTGGCTCACACTTGTAATCCCAACACTTTGGAAGGCTGAGGCAGGTGGATCATCTGAGGTCAGGAGTTCAAGACCAGCCTGGCCAACAGGGTGAAACCTTGTCTCTACTAAAAAGACAAAAATTAGCTGGGTGGTAGTGGCATACGCCTGTAATCCTAGCTACTCAGGAGGCTGAGGCCGGAAAATTGCCTGAGCCTGGGCGGTGGAGGTCGCAGTGAGCCAAGATCGCACCACTGCACTCCAGCCTGGGTGACAGAGTAAAACCCTTTCTCAAAAACAAAACAAAACAAAACAAAAATAAAAAACATGAAACTACAGTTTCTGAGCAAAAACTCAAATGTCTATAGTGTTAAGCACCAACTACTTTACTAAATACTTTTTCATTAACAGCTTTAACAAACTTTTCTAACTGTTGCATTGGTAAGATTTGTCTGTCTCTGGAAGGATGCACTCAACATATATTACATAGTTTGGTAACACACCTACATGATTGAGTAGGTTTATCATTATCCTTTCAAGAATCAAGCATATGAGTTAAAAATAATGTTAACATTTTAAGGTCAAAAAATGAAAGCAAGATTAAAATATGGTTATTTGATAATATATAGAGAAATGATGGCAAGGAGACATTTGTTCAGCAGCACCAGGGTCTTGTTGCACTGGCTGCATTTTCCCATCAGGATTCTGGAAATGCTTTTCAGTGGGGCTGAGGATATGCTCTGGTTGGGAGCAGGTTTCAGCCAGGGCCTCACCTTTACTTCCCAATGTCTTCCACATCTTTGTTCCTTTTTCTGTTTAGTATGATGTCCTGGCAATAAGGACAGAAATGTGTGTTTGTGTGTGTTAGGGGTGGGGGAATGATACCCTAAACTCTGACTCTCTAATGGGCACAGCAGATGACCATTACTATAGTAGATGTCATCTCACTACTGGCGAAGCAGACCAGTCTCTTTGAAGTGGCTGCTGAACAACCTTAAGATCTATGCAAAATATTTGATACCAGCTCTTGGCTCTCAGTATGAAGTTCCCAGTGTGGCTAATACCTTGGCAGTAAAACCCACACTAATGGTGTTTATTGCTTTATGATTTTTAAGGACTCTATGCTAATGCTGGTGCTAGGATTAGGCGTTTCCTAACCCCTCAGGCAACTGTGCCACTGTGGTCAAAGTGGGTGTTACTGGTGGTGGCCAGGGGTTATGCCCTTTTGCCTATCAGTAACTGGAATCACCGCTCACTTTGTGCCCTAAAGATCTCAGATGGACTTAAACTCTGGGAAATGAATGTTTCACTGGCATTTTAAGACAAGTAATTGCAAACATTTCCTTGGAGTTACAATAACTTAAAAACAACTTGTCTTTTGTAAGATAAAGTAAAGATAAATCTGCTTGTTATAAACCAAGTGATCCTCTGCAGTTGAATCACACTGGGGATGCTGCTCAAAGGAATAGAGTTGAATCTAATTTTAAAGGGCATTGAAAAGAAATTTAGATTTTTTGCTATCAAACTGTGAACAATTTAGAAAAATAAACAGCAAACAGAGCCCTCACAGAGCAGACATTCTTTAAAATGTTATATTTATTGTCCCTATTTTTCCTTTATCAGAAAAAAATAACAATTTCTTTTAACTAAAATGGAATTCCAATGTATTCCTGGAACCGGGATCCATCGCCTCACTCTCTTCCCCAGGGATATGCTGATAGGGCCATGTAGAGGCAATAACATTTGGCCCCAACTCCAACCCAATGACTGCCACTGACTTCCAAAGTCATACTACTCTGGGCATCCCTGCTACCTGAGAGGAGCCATTTGGTGGTCAAGCAAATTTTGGGGCCAAGATTTGGAGTCATAGCTGAGAGATGAACACTTTAGTTCCTTTCCTTCTTGCAGTGGGGTCCCATAGGCAAAATTAGGCAAGCCTAGGTATTTTGCAGGCCCACATTCCCACTCTAGTCTTAATTTATCAGAGGAATCTTTATTTCAGCCAGAGAGATCCATTCTTGCTTTATCTCAGGAGTGAACCGACCTAGTTCTCTCTGTCTGTGTGTGATTATGAGTAAATGAAACCTCTCCTTTCTAGAATGAAAGAACTAAGGTTTCCACTTCCTATGGAAACACATGCCAAATGACAACCATGATAAAGTATAGGTTAATTTACAGGGTAATGAGGAGAAGGGGTCAAGATGCTTATTTAAATACATTGAATATTTTTATTTTGGGGTTTCTAAGTATTTATTGTTGAAATTAAACTCTGTTAATAAGTAAAGCCAGTGAATCTAAACTGAGCCTTTAGAAGGACTTTTCCTTAAGCTTAGAGAAGGAAAGTGTTAACCTAGCGTCAGATAACTGAGTAGCCCCATAACCTCATTTTGTGCTCTGATTTTTGTAATCCTATTATAACAGATGTCTCAGCTTTGTTCCCTTTCTTATAAAAAGACAGAATGAAATGTTTCTGGCAGGAGAATCTACTGTGATACTAATTGTCTTGCTCCCTGTTGCTGTAGGAGCCTGGAAGAAATAAGAAGTATTCTTCCCCTTCCCAAGGAGTTTGCCAACTATTTGTGCTTTCTTGCCTCAGGGGGTTGCTGGTAACTTCAGCTTAAGGACAAAACCAGAATTTTCCAGGCACCAGAAAACACATTCCTCCCAAGATGGGGACAGAGAAGGGCATAGGGGTGAGGAACCCAGGTTAGGAGAAATGAAATAGAAGTGGGCTAATACCAAGGTCTAGGAGGGGAATGAGTATGGTTTTTTTTCTATTCCTTTCCCACCCCAGGCATTGGGCTCTCACCATTGGCCAAGATTCCCTGCCCCGGTGAGGCCGGAAGCAGTTCAGACACCTGACTTCTGGCAACATGTGAGCCTGACCCAAGAAGATCACTGGTGACCAGTAAATATTGAAGCTCCAAGGTTCTTCTTTTAACATACTGAATTAATGAGCCCCCAGGGGCATCCCCTAAAATGACTGAGATTTAATTTCCCTCTAGCCTGAATAAAGACTTAGAGCAGATTAAATTTGATTTAGAGGAAGAAAAAAGCAGAGTGACTTTCTTACAACTTAGTATTCTCAACTAAAATTCATACCCACAACACACAAATACATCCACACCAACACCCACCCATCCACCTACCCACATGCATGCTTTGGAGGATTTTGGAAGAGTGCTGAATGGCATGTTATAATTTTTCAATTCGTTTAAATATTTAAAAAGTGATAGTCTTTTATGACTGGGTGCGGTGGCTCACGCCTGTAATCCCAGCACTTTGGAAGGCTGAGGCAGGTGGATCATTTGAGGCCAGGAGTTTGAGACCAGCCTGAGCAACGTGGCAAAACACCATTCTACTAAAATTACAAAAATTAGCCAGATGTGGTGGCACAGGCCTGTGATCCCAGCTACTCGGGAGGCTGAGGCAGAGTATCACTTGAACCTGGGAGGCAGAGGTTGCAGTGAGCCAAGATCGTGTCACTGCGCTCCAGCCTGGGTGACAGAGTGAGACTCTGTCTTCAAAAAAAAAAAAAAAAAGTGATAGTCTTTTAAAATGGGTTTAGGGATGTAACTCTTCTGAAATAAACCAATTAAGGCATACTGGTTTCATCCCACAGGGAGATGAAAGCTATGTTGCAGAAGAACTTTGCCCAAGGAGGTGGCCCAGCCACTGGGGACTCGATTCTCTCCTTTCTGTGTTATGTAGTCCATGCATTTTGAATTGTAAACGTCTTACTTGAGAAAGGCCCTTGTTTTATTAGTGGGCACTCATAAACCTGGCTCATGGACTGAAATCATGTTCATAATTCTAACATAGAGAAATTTCAGAATGGCAAGGCCTTGCTTCTCCTGAGATCAGCAAAATGGTAATAAAAGGAGCTTTTGGTTTGTAATCAGCACTGAAATAAAATTAAAGCTCTGTTTCAAAGTTCTAGTTCTGATTGGAGGCTGACTCACTCCACCATGACAGGAAATTTAATTTCAATACTTTCTTAATACTTGACTCCATTAAAACAAAGATTGAAAGCCAAAGTCAACTAGGAAATACAGCAAAAGTTTGTGAACTGAGCAGATCAGATTCTTCTGGCTGACACTGGAATAAAGCCCTCCAAGGGCAGACTAGCGACCTAAGACCTAGCTACCATTACATCAGTGCCTGCTTCTACTTGGGGGAATAGTTGTAATTTTCTTCTTCCTTGGTGTTATCCCCTGATGAAAGGTGCTCCAAGTCCATGATTTAAAAGCTCATGCAATTCAAAGCAAAGCATGTCAATGCCGCACAACATATCTCCTAGCACCACGTACCGTGTGTCGTTATGCAGATGCTCTTCAATCAGCATGTTAGAGGAAAGATTGATGCAGCTGCTGTACATTTCCTAGAGAGGTGCAATTAAAAATCATCTGAAAACATGCAACAAGCTCAGCACATGCACAAGTCCCAGTAAACATGAAGCATGCAGGAAGATAGATAGAGTGGAGGACAGTGGCTTAGTATGCACTTTAAGGAGCATGGGCAATTGAGATGATTCTTCTGTTACTACTGAGCAGCAGAACCCAGTAAGTTACCTGGAAAAGTTTGATTTGAGTGACTTAAGTTTTGACACATTTAACCCAAAAGGTCTGGTGTTTTGGGCACGAGTATGCCTTCTCTAGCTGAAACAAATACATGATATAGTCTTCTATAACAAGGACAATTTACAGAGGAATTTGATATTTAATTTAAAATTTGGTGTTCAACTTATTAGAGAAATACTCACTAAAACTTGATTTGGGTACTGCAAAAAGAATTTGGACAGTTCTTAGACCTCATTGTAATGGGGTTCTAACATTATAGCTAATGATAAATTACAAAGATTCTGCAGCTCCACTGGGTGGTTTATCTGGATCACATGGAGAATGATCTAGGTCATTCCATTCCACAGAGAGTTTTGCATTTTGGCTGCTATACCATTTTTTAATGGCATGGCAAGCACAAAGCTTGCAGGAAACATTGCCTGAAAAGATGTTCATATCGCTTATCCACTGGATATAAATCACAGATTATAGTGCATGGGTTTCCAGTGAAGGCAATTATAAAATGTAGTTCATGGCATACTCTGCCATCCCCTGTGGACTGGCAAGCACTTCAGGCTCCTATAGGCTCCAATCAACACTTAGGAGTCTGTGTTGTAAAATACCTATGTGGAGGTCCCTGTGGTGTATTCATTTCAAAGGTCATCCCAAAGTTGTGTAGTTAAGTCTTTGGCAATAGAGCATCTATTTATGTACTTTTTAATTGGGCCTGAGAATAAACTATCCCATCACATGAAGAGAACAAACTCTTCCTTGGGACAGAATCAGTGCCAATGCAGGACTAAACTTGTGCTAATTGGTGGTTTCATCTTGCAGAAATGCCTCCAAGTCTAGGACCCTAACACCTAAAGATTATGCCATTTAGGGAAATTTATGGACCAGAATATAATCTCTTATTTTTTTTTAACCTTTCTCTCTTAGAGTATTTTCCAAAAGAAGAGCAAGGGGTATGTATCTAACATGACATGTCTCATTAGACACATGAATTTGGCTTTCCATGCATCCCTTTGGATTTTTTTTTCCTGGGGATTCCCTCAAGGTAGTGTGGGCCCACAGTCTGTGATACTAGGAACAACATAATCCATTTGAAGGAAAAAAAAGAATATTCTCCAAATAGCACTTACTGCCTTATTCTTTCCTTTGCTAGCGGAGCTGGCAGGGTTTCCCTTGGCATCTGTCTTCCTCCCAAGTGAGGTCAAGGGCAACGTAGAGGTTTTCAGCTGGTTGGCTGCCTGGTAGTTATTATTATTGTTTTGGTTGCCACTTAGTGTCTCCATGATAGATCGAAAGGCTCCAAAAGGCCTTTTCAGTTGATCCCCTGATTCGTTACTTGTGGAGGTCCGCTGGAGAGTCCTGCCCTTATCTTTGTCTTTTTCTCCATTCAGTTCAAGGCTAGGCTGCTCCATCTGCACCACAGGCTCCTCAAAGGTAACTCTCAGTTTTAAGTTCTGAGATGTTCTGCGCTTGGAAGATGGAGACTTGAGGGCACTCTTGGGACTTGTGGCAACTTTCTGGGCAGCAGTGCTGTCAGGGCTGGGCTGCTGAGGGTCACCAGAGGGCTGGTTTGGAGGAATACTCCCTGAGCCTGGATACTGGGATTCTAAGTCTGGTTCGCTGCTCTCTGAGGTGGGAGATGGGCTGTGGCCATCCAGGGATTTGGAGGCCTTGATGCTGAAAGGAAACCTGCGTCCCCCTGATGCCAAGGTGTGTTTCTTAATCATCAGGTGCAGGCTTTCTGCGCTGTCCATACTCTCTACGCTTTCTACAATGGGCTGCGGCCTTGGTCGGTCAGCCTTCCTCACTGGGGTAGTCTTGGGGTCCTCAGAGTTGTTGGAGTCTGTGTCAGACTCACTCAGTGACCTCTGCATCAGCTGTCTCAGCCTGGCTAACTTCAGTTCCCTCTTCTCCAGTGGGATCTTTTTATAATTTCTAGAGGAAGCCTGAGCATCCTGGAATTCCAAGGACAGTTTTTCCTGGGTGCAGACATTTTCTGAGATTTCCTTTCCCAATAACTGGCGTAAGATTTTATCAGAATCTTCATCTTTTGCTTTGGGTCTAGCCCGGCTGGAGGCTGACAGGCTTCCAAGAACCTGAATCCCCTCTTGGACTCCTGGCTTGCTTTTGGCTACAGAATCATCATCTGCATCTGGAGATTTCCACTGGGACTTTCTGGAGGCAGGTGAGGATGGTGAACTAAAAAGAAGATGAAGGACATATGAGATGATTTCCTACTGGGTTGAAACGACTCAAGTCACTACATGGTCTTTACTGCCACTAATAATGTACAAGTAAATAAGAACAGAATACAGATAAGTACATAATTTCTTTTCGAAACAATGTGCAAATACTCCATAGTATCAGCTATAAGGTGCCTTATGCCTTCGGCTATAACTACCATGACTACTAAATTTGTCTGTTTTACTGTTTATACATCAATTTTGCGTAAATTTTCTCAGTTAATTCCATTTTCAACAAACTTATCAAGCTATATATATATCTATATATCTATATATCTATCTATCTCTATCTATCTATCTATCTATCTATCTATCTATCTATCTATCTATCTATCTATATCTCCTATTCCCACTTCACAGATGAAGAACTGAAAGATTCAATTCTTACAAAAGAGTAAATGACTTGTTTATAGTCGTGGAATGAAGAAATAGCAGAATCAGAGAATAGAGTAGGTCTTCAGACTCTAGGTCCAGTGCCTTTTTCACTGTGATTTCTCATTTTTATTCCTCTTTATAAGAAGAAAATGTTTTCTGTTGTCATCCTCTTAAAATATATCAAAGGAAGTTCAGAAGAAGGCTTAACAATTTAGGATACTTAAGAACGCTAAACAACAATGTGCTGGTATTACCTGGGTGAGGAAGGGAGTGACTTGCCCTCTGATTTCTGGGCTTCTAGAAATTGTTGGAGTTGGTTCTGCAGCGTGACACGTTCTACTGTTTGTCTGGGGAAAACAACCAAAACACATGAGGACTCTGATACTGGTTACTGCTATAAATTAGGGTGTATAATATTTTTCGTAATAATTTCCAGTAAGTTGCAATAAATACAAAAGCCTTAAAATGTGCATAATATTCATCCTTACAGTTCAGAAATTTTCCTAAGGAAACAATCAAAAGTACCCCAAAAAGATATGTATTGTCAATATTAATGAAAAACTATAAGTAACCTAAATGTTTAGCAGTAAGTCTGAGTGAACAAATTATAATTATTTCTATAATGACAGCTATTAAAATGATAATATGTTTGAGTATCTATGGACATAGAAGTCTTCCTAATTGTGTCTATAAAATGTAGATATAAAGCATAGTTTCATATATATAAATATGTATATATGAAGTATACTTTACTTTCATTAAATAAAAAAGGAAACTACAAAATACTATTTGCAGTATACAATCTCTGACTTACTATACTATAACTTGTGATTTTTCAAATTTACAGTGGGGAGAAAGTGATATGGATTCAGTAGAAACTGTACTTTGAGTATCCATACAGCCATTCTTTCTCACTTTCAGTACAGTAGTCAATACATTACATGGGATATTCAAACTTTATTATAAAGTACAATTTGTGTTAGATGATTTTGCCCAACTGTAGGCTAATGTAAGTGGTCTGAACACGCTTAAGGTAGGCTAGGCTAGGATACGATGTTCTACAGGTTAGGTGTATTAAATGCATTTTTACCTTATGATATTTTCAATTTGTGATGTGTTCATTGGGATGTAAACCCACGGTAAATTTAGGAGCATCTGTAACCTCATTTTTTTTTTTGAGTCGGAGTCTTGCTCTTTCGCCCAGGCCGGACTGCAGTGGTGCTATCTCGGCTCACTGGAAGCTCCGCCTCCCGGGTTCATGCCATTCTCCTGCCTCAGCCTCCCGAGTAGCTGGGACTACAGGCACCCGCCACTCCGCCCGGCTAATTTTTTGTATTTTTAGTAGAGATGGGGTTTCACCGTGTTAGTCGGGATGGTCTCGATCTCCTGACCTTGTAATCTCATTTTTAAGAAAACTAACTCTGTCTTTCCCACATGTATGTGTGTGTGTATATATATATATATATATATATATATAAAATACATATATAAAATATATATATATAAAATATGGAAGGATATATATATAAAAATATGGAAGGATATACTTCAAAATGTTATATTTACTTTTCCTAAATTGTTTGAATTAAAAAATTTTTTAATTAAAATTTTTTTTAGAGACAGAGTCTTGCTATGCTACTCAGGCTGGACTTGAACCCCTGGCTCAAGTGATGCTCCCTCCTCAGCTTCCCAAGCAGTGGGGACTACAGGTGTGTTCTGCCTAGCTTGGCTTGACCCACAGAACTGTAAGATAAATTTGATGCTGTTTTAAGCCACTAATCTTGTGGTAATTTGTTACAGAGCAATAGAAAACTATTATAATAATACAATTAGCAGAAAAAAATGACAGCAGCTCTCATGAGCCAGGACATGTAACTAAATAAATACATCATAAATTTTCTTAAAATGACTGCTGTACTTCAGATATTGGCCCAATGTTCTCCTTGCTGAGTGTCACTGCATATACTCAGCAACGATTAGCTGCCTAAATCTAATTATGTGAGATTGGATTCTGCTAATACTCTTCTATAAGCTCCAAGCACTTTGTTTTTCTCAGAAGCTATCAGTTTTAGTCCAAACATTTCATCACTAAGACCAGAGAAGTCTGTGATCTCATTTTATCTCACTCATTCTTCCAGACTCACCTACTGACATGTAATTGTCTAACGTGGGAACCAGCAAGCAAACTTTTTCTTAAAGTGCCAAATAGTAAATATTTTAGGCTGTGAGCCATACAATTGTATCCCAACTTCTCAACTCTGCCTTTGCAGCATGAAATCAGTCCTACACAATAGACAAATGAATGTGTGTGGCTGTGTTCCAGCAACATTTTATTTATGAAAACAACTGATGGGCTAGATTTGGTCCACAGTCTATAATTTGTGATTCTGGTCTAATGAAAAAAATAAAAACTAAAAACATAAAAGCATTCTACTTTTCCCACTTTGCTAGCTGGTATTGCAAGTCACATGTTTTTAAGAAAAATATTTATTGAGGGGATAAAACAGATGAAGAAAGATTAGCGTCTGCTTTTAAAGGGCTTATTATGTGTCTTTAAGTGAATTATGACACAGTCAAGAAAAATATTTTGGGGTAATTGGGTTGACTGACAACTTGAATCTCACGTATGAATGGAGAAGGAAGACTACTCTCTGGATTCTATAGTAGCCCTCAGGAAGAACTCATCAGCTTTAATTGTAGAAAAGAAAATATATGGGCAGATGGCCACTGTATTAGTTTGACAGGGCTGCTGTAAGGAAGTACCACAAACTGGGTGGCTTAGACAATAGAAGTTTATTATCGCACAGCTCTGAAGGCTGGAAGTCTGAGATCAAGGTGCTGGCCAGGCTGGCTCCCTCTGAAGGCTGTGAGGAGAAGCTGTTCCTTGCTTCTCTCCTAGCTTCTGATGGTTTGCTGGCAGTCTTTGGCATTCTTTGGCTTGCAGATGCACATCCTGATCCCTGCCTTCATGTTTACGGGTATTCTCCCCGTGTGCATGTCTGTGTCTAAATGTTCTCCTATTATAAGGACTCTAGTCAGAGTAGGACCCACCCTAATGACCTCACTGTAGCTTGATAACTTCTGTAAAGGTGCTGTCTCCAAATAAGGTCACAATCCAACATACTTTTTTGATGGGGACACCCATAATACCTAGGCTTGTTGATTAGCACTTCAGTAGAGCTGAAGGTTGCCATTTCTAAATATTAAGTATGTTTATTAACTCTGAGGAGTTGCTGAAGGTTGGAAAAGGCACTCAAGACTGTCTTCCCCCAGAATTTTGGACTGGGAAGACTAGTGTTTTCCATCCTCTCTCCTGTCCTTGTCTATGTTATTGGTGTCTGGGAGCCTGAAGGGGGCACAGTGTACTGTGGCTGTACCAAGTTAATTTCTCCACTCATTTCTAGTTTTGCCAACTTCACCGAGATATACAGTAGGTAAAAGACTAGGGTATACAACGTAGCCTCTCTTAGTTCATCTTGTCATTGGCCCAACTATAGCTGTCCACAGCATTCTGCTCTGGAGACAACTGAAGGACTGCAGTCTACTAGTACATATGTGTACTTTATCCCAGGATCACCAACTGAGAAAGCAGCCAAGACTTTGACTTTGAGCAGTTCACCAATAAAACAGCGATTGTAGCTTGTGAAAGTTTTGTAGATTCCATGCTATGAACAAGAAGGAGGATGTTTTGTGATCCCTTCTCTGAGTATGAACCTTTAGAAAAAACATTCCTTTGGATCATTTTAAAGTTCCTCTTTATGGATATGTCCATACATTACTTGAGGGAGTGGACATTAGTATAGCATTTTTGGAAAGATTAGTTAACATCTATCCACATTTTAAATATGTATGTCTTTTGCTCTAGCAATTCCTTTTCTAGGAACTTGTTTTTTTGAAATATCTATACATGTTCATAAAGGCATTTGCACAGTGTGTTCACTGTGGGGAGACAGCTTACTGAGTTATTAATTTGTGTGCATTTTCCCTGTGATTACATTGAGACCTTGAAGTTTACCTAGCTCACCTAACTTGGGGAAGTTTTGTGTAACTAGGCAAAGGATGGTTGGCAGTAACCCCTTTTTTTCAAGTTTCAAATTTTATTTTATTTTTTCTAGAAGTCTAAACTCATTAAAGAAATTATTCTAGTATTGACAGGGGGAGGGGTAGAGGGGCACAGAGACTTGTAGCTTGAAGGCAAAAGAGTGGAAGAAGAGAGAGAAGGGAGATTTCCCTAAGCTTAGAGAAGAGGCAGAGGGTCCAAGGCCTTGTCATATTGTTGCATGGATTATAATTAATTAATCGAGGTCTTTCACCCAACCAAGGTTGGGTGAAAAAAACCAAGATTTTTTTCTTTTTTTTTTTTTTTTTATTATACTTTAAGTTCTAGGGTACAGCTGTATTCAGAAAAAAAAATGTGTGTGTGTGTGTGTGTGTGTGTGTGTGTGTAAAACTTAAAGGTAAGACTATTTTCCCTCTAAAATTTAATTTTTAAGATTTGCCCTCCTAATCTGTCAACATTACTTTGAATACTGACTGATTTTCAGGAAACCCTCCCCAATCTGGAAACTGTATTTAATGGGTGAGCTTTTCAAGGGCTGACCTTGGTTCCCCTCAGGCAGGTGTTAACTCCTTAGTCCTTCAACTTGCCAGAGACCTACCTGATGACCTTTCATCTGGGACCTTTTTCTCTAAGCATATTATGACAGTCTCCCAGAAATACTTCCCTGACACCCAGACATGCACTGGTACCAGTTTAATAATCTTATCAAGGGAAGAACTGACTGTAGTTAGTCATGGAGTGTTTTAAGTAACTTCATGCTGACTGAGCACTATTTTTTATTATGAGGATTCATGAATCATCTGATTAATTTTTATAAGAAATTTGTTGGTGATAGTCACCAAGTTATTTATCTGTAATTTCCCCCCCACATTTTTCTTTTTGAGAAAACTGGGAAATTGGTCCATCTCTAGCCTTTTCCTCTCTCTCATGTTCTTTATGATTCCTAAAATATTAAGGAGAAAAGTTTGGAGACGATGCCTATGAGTGCTTCCAGCGCTCTGTAATCTGGCCCTGAGTTGTGAACACAGAGAGAGGCTCTCTTGCCTTGTCCACTGGCTTAAATTCCCTGCTTTGGGAGCTTGCTGTACACTTTACTGTTTAGACATCCTTTTGCCTCTGCAGAGATGGCATCTTCAGCACGAACACTGGCTGTGAGGACTTTGGATGGAAGAACAGAAGAGGAGAATGCTAGGAATTCCCTGTACAACTGGAAAGAAGAGTGCTCAGCACAGCATGGGGCTGAAGCCTAAGTACAACAATAATGAGTTAGACTTGGTTCTCATGGAACCAACAGGCCACTTACTCCTTTAGCTGCTTGGTTAACTTCACCACTTGAGAGGCCAGCGACATGCAGGTCTCCACCACCACCAGGTACCTGGAGCACAGGGTGTGCCCCTGCCGCTCGGCGCTCTGGGAGGGCTTTTCCCCAGCGTGGTTCTGCATGGTGACATTTGCTCCATATTCAACCAAGGTCTGTCAGAAAATGAAGGACATGTGTATCAGGACATCTCTGTACATATTATTTTTTAATGACTGTAACAGAATGTTGAATAGTATGAAGAGAGCCTCTAGGGACCTTTCAGCAGTCAATATCACACACCTCCCTTCAGAGTCTATGGTGATGTAGCAGAGCCAGTCCTACTACTATCAATGCTCATCCGCAGCCCACATAAGGAGGGGGCTGGGAAGGAGAGGAAGAGGCTGTCCATAGTGTGCTCTCCTTTATGAGATATGCAGTGCAGTCTTTGTGGTGGGGAGTTCTGTCTCTTGTCATGGTTGGGCTCCAAGAGAATCACTCATAGTCAGAGATGCCTGTAAGAGGGGGAGACTGGAATCTTACCTGTTCTTATTTGCTTGGGCTCTAGTAACTGGATTTGGTCTCTGGTAATTGGTTTTGAAATAACACCTGTTTATTTGTTGCTGAGCCAACCTGATCAGGAATAAAAAGAACTGGAGAGAAATGACATGGCTGAGAGTGGGGAGGCTGTGAAGCAGCTCCCACCCTCCTACAATGGGCTATGGTGAGGGCATGTCTGTGGATTGAGCAGGCTTTGTAGAAGAAAGCTTTGTGTGAGTTTCTTATCACCTCTTTAATGAGGAGAGGGTTCTATGGCTACAATTGGCAATAGGCTGCCCCAGAGGTGGAGAGAACTGTATGGGGGAGGAGGGGAAGGCTCCAGAGGGCCCTCTGAAGACCCCACCCATGGCACTCACTGGAGAGTCAGCATCTGAAGGTTGGCACAGAGGGCATCAGTGACCACAGCCAGCCAAAGAAGCAGGGACAACTTTCAGGGAGGTTGCATGCCTTTCCCAGTTAAGCAAAGAGATACTGGACTTTTTCTCTTCATACCTCCTTCTTGTCCTTGACACTGCAGCCCAGAAGAGATAGGGGGATAGGAGCTAAAGTGGTGTGTAAAAAGGCATGTCTCACTCCCATTCCAAGTCCCTTGAATCTTGAGTCTAGTCTGGGTGGGAAGGAGAATGCTTTGAATCAGAAGTAAGACTGAGATTTTAAAGCGGCTTGGAGTAAATTTTAATAGTCATAAGAAAGGAGAAAGTTATGGAATCTGGCCAAGGTATCATTAGTTGTGGAGAGAGAGAAATTTGATGGAACATGGTTGAAATTAATAATTAAAAAAAATCCAAACTGTTTTGTGTCCATACTGTGATATTATTAGATTCCACAAAAAGTTATTACATCAGTATTAATCAACTACTACAATCTGATAGATTCTTTGACAATATCATGATGAGACTGCAAACCTGGATTAATCTGGGTAGTAGACAGTATTTTCCCCTAAGCAATAGTTGTAGTATTTAAATTTTTAGACTACTTAGACTGAGAGGTCATTAAGGAGCTTCGTTTTCCTTTTGGTTTATGATCACTCACCATGAAAGGTCAACTCACCACAAAGCCATTGCCACCTACCTCACAGGAGTGTCACAGAGACCATGTCAGTATTGAGCTCTCAGAGCTCTTGAAGAGATGCTATATAAACACACACTGTTATTCCTCCCCCTTGACCCTGACCTCTGCAGTCTTCTTTCCATTGTTTTCCTTACTCAGTCCCCTCCTCACCTCATAGGGTCCCTTGCTCACTCTCAGTCTCTTATCTTTTTTTTCTTTAAATTTCACACCCAGTGGACAGAGCCCCTTCCAAGATTATCCAAGTTTCCACTTCCATGGTACCCAGTGCCAAAAATACCATTTGTGTGTAAGTGGAGTGATGAACACTCTAAAAGGAAAGACTGTTTCTCTTCATATATTAAAAAGAAAAATAACTAAAATCTCACGTAGTGATATCAGCTGGCTTTCTTTGGCTTTAGTCATTTCTTAGCTGATTAAAAGTTTGTTTCAAGACTATTAAATATTAGAGTGTTTTGTTAAATAGAAAAGCATATTTTTCTATGTTTATTCAATCATATTTCCTTTACAAAAAAATGCTACTCCTTTAATATTTCTGCAGAACCTATTAAGAATTTAAATTTCTCTCCTATACTCTCCAATTTCATATCACTCTTTTAAAAACTTGATGCCTTAAATTAGAAGATGCACACTTTGCCAACAATAATAGAAAAACTTTCAGCTCTCCGGACTATTTCCTATCAAGTTAGTTCTCCAAACAGCAGTTTCATGTGAGTAGGCACTCTAGAGAGATTTCTGCTATTATCTCTGCTTTTTGTTTTCATAAATCTCTTGCCTTTTATATTTATAGTTTCCCCATATATTCTCCGGTCATTTACCAAGTCTCCTCTACCTTCCTGAGCAACTGGTTCTCACCTCTCAGTTTTCTGTTTTGTATACCATCTATCTTGCACCCAGGAGGGCCTCAGTAAGTACCTGTTGAATAACTGAGCACACTGAGTTTGCAACGTAGGAAAATAACACACGTGTAAGCAAAAAAAAAAAAAAAAAAAAAAAAAAGAGTACTGCTTTCTTAAAGGTAGAAAGTGTATTACATGTTATATACCATAACATATTTTGAACCATATGAACTTGATGAGGTAAAACTCTTGTCTCTAATCATGACCTTCAACCATATGTTGTCAATTTCCCTATCCTATATATCAGATAGATATGGGAATAAACCCATATATGTCGGGTCACTTTCAATGATAATAATGGTATAATTGGTCTGATTCTGGTAATAATGATTTATGTCTGTAAATAAAATTCTAGACCAAGTCTAAACTTTGACTTTGTTTCCAATTCAAAGCCTTTCCTTTCCTCACATTGTCATGCCTCTTCCATCTGCTACTCCTCCTTCAGCTATCCCCTCTTTTTGCTCTGTCACTGAGGGCATTCAACATTTTCAAGGTGGAAAGATCAATTGGGTCTTATGTTCACATATACTCCAGACTCCTGGAGACTCTTGTTGGGCTTTCCTGTCATGCACTACTTGGATGGCAGCTCTGGGTTTGGCCCAGTTTCATGCAGCTCTGCATTCAACTGAGGGATGAGATGTCACCTCTTCTTCTCATAGGAACCCTACACTCTCTAGGGAGCTTTCTTGGAGCACCCTTCATGTGGCTTGGGGCACGGGGTCGAGACTCCTTCCCCTCTCCTGTGGCTCAGCTCCCCACCTTTTTGACATCATTGTACACACTGGATATGACAATATTTAGAAGGCAAGCTGGGGTAAAAAGATAAGGCTACTTGAGGCTGTTGGGTGCAGCGGTTGGGCAATCAAGGCCCTGGGTGGCCTGCCCAAGGGTGGAGAGGACCAATATCTGAATCTACTCCCAACCAATTCTGGACCTTTTGAATGCATTTGAGAAGCTCAGTCCTACTACAGAGAAAGGGGGAACCACAGCATTCTCTCTCTAGCCTACAACTCCCTACACAAAGAATTCTAATCCATTCCTGAAAAATCTATCTTATTCTTCATATACCTGGAGGATGAAATTTACTAGTTAGGGGAAGAGCAGCCTGCCACTTGAGAGACAGATGTCTGCCTGGTAGTGGTTTCTCTGGTGCCTTGAGAACATGGGGAAATTTAATGTCTATTGTCCTCAGCACTGGGGCTTTAGAGCAGTGATAAGGGAGCAGGAAAAGTCCCTTTCAACACCCTGGGACACTGAAAGAGAAACTCTTATGGATATTTATGCCTACCTACATTTGTGTGGATTTCTGGAAATACAAATAGAGCAACAATTCCTTATTGTCTACAACCATACAAAAGGTGAATTAATTCAGACATTCTCCTAGTGAACATAATTTTAATGTTTTGTTTAATATTTGATATACTCATTTCTCATTGCAAAACAGCAGGGCCTGTGTACCTGTATGCATCCAAGGTAGCCATGCTGTGAGGCTACGTGAACGGCACTGTTGCCATCCTGGTCTACTTCATCCAACGAGATGCCCTGTTCTTGCATAAACTGAAGAAGCCATAGAAGAATCTTTTCCTATAAACACAAAGACAGTTGGAATTCATGTAATATCTTGCAGAGAAGTTAGATAAAAAGACAGAGGAAAACAATACCCTAATTTGTGAAGCTTAGGTAAAACCATGCTTACCGTAGCAAGAGAAAATTCTCATTCAGATGTGAATTGAAAATCCTTGAATCTCTGACTGAAATGAATGAAAGAGGATGGCATAGAGAATTTTAAGAGCAGGAAGCTCCCTTGGAAGCGCTCTTATTTTACTTATCCATTCTATAGATGGGAAAATAGGTTTGCAGTAAGATTGAGTGCCTCATCCAAGGCACACAGCTAGACAGATCCAAAGTTGGAACTAGAATCCATGTTTTTTGATTCCAAGGCTCCCAAGGCAATGTTCTTGCTGCTGTGTTATACTGCCTGTAGGCTTCAAGAATGTTATCATAAAACCTTGAACTGTTGAGAACTAGCTTCTACTCTTAAGTTTATAATTCTTCAACCATGCCTTTATAATCCATACCTCCTGCAATCAACAGGCTTATAAAAAACAGGTAAATACCTTAAGTTGCCAAGTGTAAGATAAGTTCATTGAAATAAAACCAGGACCCTCTTGATTTTCTGACCAAGTGTTGGTGGTGTCTTAAGGTAAAGATTTCCCTTCTTTCATGTTAAAGGAAGGGAACCAAAAGCTTGGAACGCAAACCTTTCAAAAGCAAAGACATAGAGCAGTCACAGTATGTGTTGTCATAATCTGTTTGCATTTTACCCACTGAGTGTTTTGTGGTATTTTCATGTTATGCTTGGCCTTTGGAGAAAGCAGGGGGATGGGATTTCACTGTTTTAAAATAGAAGATTAAATATAAAGTTAAAAAAATATGTGAGTGGTAAAAACAACAGCATGAAGTTTAGTGGGTGGAATTTGACATTTAAAAAGATGATCATGTGTTTGAAATAACCTTGAACTTCTTTCTTCTTAGCCTTTTAAAGGATTTTTTTTTCCAGTTGTTTGCTCGGACTGCTCATGAACTTTTATACTTTTCTGGATTAAATTTGGCTTCATCTTCTGAACATGCCAACTAATCTGCTAAAGGAATGTTGGATAAAAACAGCCAAATCTTTTAATGTTTCACCCCTTATGTTGGGGAACAGGGCGCTGTTTATGAAGGTATTTGTGACATCAGGGAGAGACTGAACATTTGCACCACACTTTTTCTAAATGAGCACCAGGGAGTAAGACCCCTAAAGAGCATGATGAGAACAATGTAATCTATGCCTACAACCTTCTAAGAAGGCATCCCAGAAAGCAGGGTGAGTGTTAACTGCAAAAGGAGACAGACATGGTAGAAACTGAAACCCTCAAGGGTCCCTAGAGAATGAGACAGAAGCAGAGCCTGGAGCTATGGCTGGGAGTTAGAGGTTGGATAAGAATATGCTGCTATGCTTAGTCCTCTTCTTCAAAGGCAAACCTAGAGAAAATTGGAGCTGATGTTTGGACCACAGCAGGTGATGTTTCATTTGCATAACGTAAAAGCAGTTCCTTTGTTTTTTTCTAATTAGGTAGGGGAAAAATACTGGATTACTTTTAATTGGACATAGATGATTATACCATACGATTGATTCTTAACCTTAAAAATCTGGATGAATGGAAGTATCTCAGGATAAAAGACATAACCAACTGGTTGAGGTTAATGGCTCAGACATGGAGGCTGCAAGAGGATAGGTTATGGTACCTCTACCAGTGAAACAGATGGACCCACCATAGGCAGAACAAGTTATCTTCAATGGGTCATTCTCAAACTTGTGGTGATTTGGTTTGCTTCAAGAAATTAAATCATGGACTCCTAAACATGTGGAGGGGAGAGATTTAAAAGAATCATCCAATTCAAAAAGCCTTATTTTATAAGTCAGAAAACTGAGGGAGCGGACAATGATATACAGCAAGTCCTCATGTGATGGCATGGACAGATTCTTGGAAATTGCGACTTTAAGCAAAATGAAGTACAATGAAACTAATTTTACCATTTTAGTTCCTGTGACATATTTCTGGTCACAAAAAACAGCACCAAACTTCTAAATAAAGACCAAACACTTCTAAAGTGAAACATTGAAACAAATATGAGCTATACATACATTTAAGAAAGACTAGTACAAACAAGTAAGATAATTATTTATCTGATCATTCCAGTCAGGGTTTGGGTGGCTGGAGCCCATCCTGGAAGTTCAGAACACAGGGCGGGAACCATCCCTGGACAGGACACCACCTTAACACAGGGTGCACTTACACCCACACACATTCACTCATGCTGGGACAACTGAGACACACCAGTTCACCTAATGTGCACATCTTTGGGACGTGAGGAGAAACTGGAGTACCCGGAGAAAACCCACACTGAGATGTGGAGAATGAGCAAACTCCACAGGGACAGTGGCCCTGGCTGGGAACTCGTTTTTTCCTTCTCATCAACATTATAAGAAGATGATGTTGAAAGAAACCAGGTTAATTTAAGGACCAGCTGTATTCCTTGATATTCTAGAGACTTCTTTCTTTAGCAAGTAAAGCTCGGAGGAGTTCAAGATACTGAGAAGCATTTCACATGTATCTTCTTGTTGGATGTAATTCCATATTTCCAGGCCCCAGTATTATGGGGGGTATGTCTATTCCACATGCACAAAAAAATGCCCTTTATTAAAATCACAGTGCTTTAGTTTTAGTAGTGGGGTTATAGGCAATGGAATACTGCCCCTCATAAGAGTGGGAATGTTCCCATTGTGGAAATCTGTGGGGAGAGTCTAGGACCTCGGACTTTTCAGGGGCTTGATAATCTGGGAGAACAAGACATACATGGTCTGTGTGAGCCAAAAGTTACCTGGGCCCCTGAGGGGCCTCCAAGTCAGGTTCAACCTATATTGTTACAATAACTTGCCTTTCCTTCTTAGGAAGGCATGGATAACTCTTCTTCCTTACAATGAAAGATTCTAACCAATTCAATATACAAGATTTACATAAAGAAAGAACCATTATTTGACTGTTCAGAACAAGGTTTTGCCTAGCACCTCAAATCCAGTCTTGGGTTTTATGTTGGACAATTTAAGAATAAGCATAAGAATTTAAAATAAGAAGTGCAATTGGCCTGTCCACTGAGATATGACATGGAAACCAAAATCTTCCATTATACAATGCAGAGAAGTATTCCCCAAAATGACGGATTGACTATATACCTTGTCTTCTAACAACAGACATTTAAGGTTTTTGAGGGGGACATGGAGATGGCTAGAGTCTCTGGTTTTGGTAAAAGCATATTTAATATCTGCTTACAGACAAATGCTGCCCTGATTCTGGGGACCATGCCTGTGGAGATGCACAGTTCTACCATTCAAAGTGACTATCTGAAAATACCTCCTAAGAAGGACAAAACTTTTCTTCAGCTAAGAGGGCACTTGTTAATATGATTAGATACATATGTAATGGTGTCCCCCTCCCCTCTTAGCCCCTCAGTGTGTGTTCTTTCAGTCAGTGCATCTACATGCAGGGATGTTAAAGGATGGATGTAACTTCAGACCTTCATTTCCCCATAAGTATTGCTTTCAGAGAATATCTAATGAAGTCACATGGATGAAGATTTCTGTATCATTTGTTTCCCAGAATGGCTCTCCAACTTACATTTCATCATCCACCCACATATCCATTTATCCATTCAACCTTCATGTACTGACTGAAAACTCCTCTCATGTAGTTTTCCTCAGCAGTTTCCTCTTCTGGGGATTTTCTGCTGTTTTGGTAACCTGTTTTAATGTTGTATTTTATGTGTTCCTAAGGGCAATGCAAGTTGTTTAAAGAGGCAATTATCTCATGTGATTTATGAGATTTGCTGGACAAATTCCAATAAAAAATGTACTTGAGAAGTATGTCACAGGTTTATTGCTGGTATCAATAAAGTCTCTATAGTGTGTGGCAATCCATGTTTTAAAGGAGTTAGCTTCGTGATCATAGATTATCAAATCTAATATGCCACCAATTATAAGATTTATTCCAGTTTTTGAGATGTAAAAATGTAAAAAATAAAGGTCAGCAATAATTTTATAATTTCATATATTGTAAGATATATGTAGAATCAAAAGATGGTAAAATGTGAAATAAAGTGCACCTAAGAATTGATTAAATAGGTTATGGCCTTAATAATTCCTTTGCAAGTTTCTCCTATACATTACTAATGGTAAAATAAGTAAACTGAATAATATTGATAGGAATAAAAACAATAAGTTGGAGGAGATTCAATAGTGATAACAGCCGACATTCATCTAGTGCCTAGTATGGGTTGGGCAATGTGGCTTTTCTCACTTAGTCCTCAGATTAACACTGTGAGGAAGGTTCTATTATCTCCATTTTACATATGAAGAAACTGAGGTCCAGGGAGACCTATTCTTATATTTTCTCTCTTTTTTTTTTTTAAAAAAAAATTAAAATATCTAACCCATTGAACTAGTAAGTGGTAAGGTTAGGATGACAATGGAGACAGTTTGCTATATGAACCAATGTTCTTCATGACTCTGTTTTCTGTCTTTTGAGTATGGATATCCACAATTGCGCATCCCCTCATGACCCCTGACTCTGTAAAGGACATGGTCCCTTTGTGCCTCTTGAGTCAAAGAAATCACAGTTAACTGCCTGTCAGTCTGTGGGTTTGTAGGGCTCTGTGTCAGTTATGCTTTGTCAAGATCAGAACTTGGAGAGCAGATGCGTGTGTGCTAATCAAAGACTTTTCTATTTTGCTTTCATCTGTGATCGCAGCACTTTCAGTACTGTTGACTTACTTCCCTATGACAGCAAAACAATAAAGGCAGGGGAATATTTTTCCTTTTTAAAGTAAATTGTGGAAAAACAACAATAACACAGCCTGTGGGAACACCCCCCTCACCAGCATGTCTACCACTGCTCATGACCATTTGCAAGAATTGCTAAGCCTTTTCTTTTTTCAAAAAGTGCCCTTAAAAAAATCTGTATTAGAGCAAATATTTAAACTACAGAATAATAAAAACAGTGTAGGTAAAGGTGCTCTTAGTAAATGTTCAATGCCATGATGCAGGTTGTTTTTGTAGAAGAATCTCATGACTAAAAGTCACATGAATGATTCAGAAACAAAAGGAATCACAGGTTTGATGTTGAAAGTAACATAGAGCCCACTGGACTAATAACCAGCGCAGAGCAGGCAGAGGCTCCCAAGCAGTGGAGGGCAGGAAGCTGTGCTGGGAGAGCCTGGATGAGACAATCTGAACCTTCATGTTTGAATAAAACAGCCCAAGTTACACAGGCAGTAGCTCTGAATTGAGATAATTCCATCTCAATTGTTTTGCCAGCAACATCTTTCTCAAGGGCCAGCAAAGCAGGCCTATCCGAGGACACTCCCTGCTTTTTCCTCGGGTGTCCCTGATGCTTCCACCTTCACATTCCCTGTGGCTAGTTCTGCCAGGTACAGTCAGGAAATGAAATAATTGCACCCTCTGAGACTTCATGTGTCAAGATGAAGAAAATCAATTCCTATCACCCAGGGATCTATCACTTCAGGAGAGCACTAAAAACTGTTGGCTACCCTGTGGTACTAGAGTCTTTAAAGGTAATTTTTACAAGAAAAAGGACACAAATTGGGAGTCACGTGGAGCCCATTCTTTAGGAATCTATATGAAGGGCAGAGAGCGGCTAAAATAAACCAAGAGAGGAATTTTCCTCTGTACTATCCTTTCCAGGGGCATTTACTGAAGAAACAAAGCCAGGACACACTCAAATGCCTGCTGGATGTAGAAAAACTTGCATATGCTGAATCCATTAGAAAACCGTTCAATAACAGTCTTCCTTGTGAAAATATTAGGCTTGTAATGGTTCCAAGTTCAGCATCTCCACAGGTTATCTGTTACATAAGTGGCTGTGGCGGATGTAGGATGGCTGGACAGCATTTGCAGTTCTAATGGGCTTCTATATTTTCCAGTTGGGTAAGAATGATCTCCTAAGGGCACTGCTGGACTGCCCCCCTCAGAGCTGTATTTTAGGTCATAAAAAATGCATATCATCTTGAAATAACAACCTGAATATTGACACTAGCATGAAGCAAACGTTTGACACAGCTCTTCAAACAGGTCACCAATTTCCATATTTTCCTCTAGTCCCACCAAGTAAGTCACACTGTGACCCAACCAGTCCCAGAAAAAGGGCACTTTATTTTGTTCGGTCCCAATAGCTTCAAAATTATGAGAAACCTGCTGTGAGAGCTGAATAAAGAAACTGGCATATATAATCAACATTTCCCAAGACAAAGCATGCCGAATGCCCAATTATTTACTTAGAGTCTCAGAACAGCCCTGTAATTCTTTCCTCCTTTTCTTTGGCAAGCTCTACCAAAAGTGCAGGCAGTTTCCACTGATACTTAAAATTCCTTTTTAGGCTTTAATATAAGCAAATGAAATCGGAGACATGAAATAACTATTCACACAATTGAATAAAATTTTGTTTTAGACTCAGAATGATTAGGAAGATGAACAGTGATCAAATTCTTCTGATCATTTGAAAATCCTATTCTCTTCTTTGCCAGTAGAGATGTTCTTTGACTTACAATGGGGTTATGGCCCAATAAACCCATCCTAAGTTGAAAATATTGTTAAGTCGAAAATGCACTTAATACACTCTAGGGTATTGGTTGTTTACCCTTGTGATCACGTGGCTGTTGGGAGCTGCAGCTGCCACGGCCTAGCATCACAAGATAATATTGTACTGTATGTCACTAGCCTAGGAAATGATCGAAATTCAAACTTGATGTATGGTTTCTACAGAATGTGTATTTATTTCACACCACTGTGAAGTCCGAAAATCATAAGTTGAACCATTTTAAGTTGGGGAGCGTCTGCATAAGCAAAAAATGACATCCTTATGTCATGCCTTAATAACCAGTAATCATTGTTTTCAGGACACTGTGGATGGGGACTAGTAAGTACAATGCACAAAGAACACAGAGTAAGTATAATATTTCAAAGACAGTGGCTTTTACAAATTTTAATGTAGGGCCTGCTCCTTTCTCCATTTCATAAATTTGGTACAGTTAAAAATCTCTTCAATGAGTAGTGTGAATCACTCCAAATATTACAATGTATTGTTAGATAAAACTGCAAAAAAAAGTCTTCTTCAGCTATATCAGTGCCTCTAGAAACAATCTGCGTACATTTTCTATACAGATGGGGACAAAACAGGATCTGGCCCTGAAGTGAGAGAATCTGAGTTGAAATCTAGTCTTTGCTCTTACTAGCCATTAGACCATGTGCAAGTCATGTAACTCTCTTTCTTCAGTCTCCTTCCTCATCTATGAAATGGGGATAAACACAACAAGCTCTCACAGGGTTGTTTTGAGGAATAAATGAGAGAATGTACACAAAATCCAATGGCGTGGTGCCTGGCACACATAGGAAGCATTTTACATGTATATATAACATATAAAAAACATGTTTTTATGTAATATATATTATACACACACACACACACACACACACACACACACTAGTAGAAGTTACCACAGCACAAAATAAACTATCCCTAAGCATGACTCCCACTAAAGAAAGACTGTGGTAATAGTGTTGTCTACTTTTTGAACTTGAGATTGTCTTACTTGAAAAAGCATAATCTCTTGTTGACAATGCCACAGTTTACTTCTACTGGGAAAGTTTATGAAGCCAGAGAGAATACAGTTAAATGCATGAGAAGCAATTTTCTTTGCCACAAATACAATTAAATCTATTTTAACACAGTACTATTATTTTTTAAGACTGAGATTGGTATTTTGTGGTTCCAATTTTTTAAAAAGATAACTCACAGTCACATTCTCCAAAGGGAGGTAGTAGTTTTTTTTTTTTTTAACTGCAAACACTGGATTGTGATCTGTGTACACTAATTAATGTTGGGATTTCCTAATGTGGAAATTGATTGCAACTGAGAGCCATCTGGTTAGTGTGCTTATTCATCTTTAATTGAGTGAGACTGCCTTGATTAATGTCTTATAAAGATTTTCCTTTTAACTTTGGGTTCAAGAAAATGTATCATTGTTCCTTTTGATAAATGTTAAATGTGTTTACTGTAAAAACTTTGGAAAATACTGAAAAATTAAAAAAATAGAAAATCGAAGCCACTTGTACTGCTACTCTGAGTGATAACTACTATAAACATGTTGTGACATAATTTTTTTTAGTATTAATTTCTATTTCTCTTTATCTCCAAAATTCAAAGTTGGTGCTAAATTATAGGACCAGTTTTGTATCATACATATTTGTTTAGTACTATATAATGAACATTTTCCCATAAAATGTCATCAATGGCTGCAGCTTCATTATTTATCCAATATCTGTCATGGGATATTTATTTAGGTTGTTGTAAACTTTTTTTCATTTAAAACAAAAATAACAACAAATATCATTGGTTATATACCTTTGGATACATTTTTTATGATTTCTTATGTTTGGATTTTGATGGACTAATAATAAAAAAGTAGGAAGATTATATGGTACACAAAGGGAAGATACTTAGAAAACTCCTTCATACCTGGCCATAGCAACCTGCGTAATGAATAAGGCTTGGAAAATCCTTAGAACAACTCAGTTCTGCAATGGCTTCTGTTTCGCTCACCATCCAGCGTACGCACTCCAACTGACCATTCTAGGTTTTAAAAAAGAAAGAGAGATGGAAATTCAAGGTAACTCAGGTTTGAAAAATACATTAAAGATGGCAATTTCACCAAGGAAAGAAATCATATAAATTTTGGCATTTATATCAGGCTTAATTTATTTATGATATAAAGATATCACCTATTATATTCCTGATCTGTGGATTTGGCTCGAAATCAATTGCAGAATTTTTATTTAAGTTCATTTTCATAATTGTAATCAGTTATTTTAAATTCACTTTAGTAAGGTATAATTTGTATACTACAAAATATAATCTTTTAAAGTATACGGTTTGAAGTATTTTGACAAATATGTATACTCCTGTAACTATAACATCACTCAAAACAAAGAACATTTCCATTACCCCCAGAAGTGTTCTAGTACTCTTTGGTTCTCACCCTCCTCTCATTTGTCCCAAACAACCACTGATGAGATTTCTGTCACAATAGATTAGTGTATATACTCTTGTGTCTGGCTTCTTTTACATAGCAGGCCTCTGGGACTCATCCAAGCTACTGGTTGTATCAGTAATTTATTCCTTTTCTATTGCTGAGAAGTATTTCATTGTAGAATTATACCACAATTTATTTATCCAATAACTTATTGATAGATATGTGGATTGTTTCCACTTAGGGGATATTATGAATAAAGTTGCTATGAATATTTTTTTGTGAATAGTGAATACATGCTTTTATTTCTCCTCGGTAAATAACGGAATTTCTGACTCATATGGTAGCTGTATATTTGACTTAATAAAAAGCCACCAAACTAGTTTCCAAAGTGATTGCCCACTTTATATCACCACCAGCATCATATGAGCATTCTAATTGTTCCAAAACTAAGCCAACACACGGCATGGTCAGTTAATCAGTATTCTTCAATTAAACTTCATAAGATGCACAACTGTTTTCCAATCCCCAAAGAATCATATTTGTTAATGAAAAATCAGTAAACTCATATTTGAAATTAAAAATTTCATTAAGGGATGAGGTAAATATCTTAATTAGTAAAATATTAAACAATTTTAAAAAGGGAAATTATCTTTTATTATATACAAATAATATAACGATGGATACAGAAAGTAAAATATCCTCAACTTTTACATTTTTAAGGAAACCAACCCTCTTGACCTTTAGGATCAAGTAAAAGTAGGCAGAAAAAAAAGAGTAGGATTTTCTTATAGTCGTTTATGAGTATTTTTTACCCTAATTTTTAAAAAATTTCTCATAATTTTTAGAAACTTAAACTTCTCTCAAAAAGCAATCAAGGCATGTAAATAGCTACAATATAGTCCATACATGTCTGTAGAAAATGTTCCCTACCACTTATAGAGCAGTATGATATATAAACCCAGATACGTATCTCCTCGTGATTAAAACCCAGATTCTGATATGGTTTTAAATCTTAATCTGCCACTTAGTTACAAGACCATGGACAAATTACTTTACCTATCCGATATTCAATTTTCTTATCTGTGAAACAGTGAAATAGCAGGGATAATAGTAACTACCTCATAGAGTTACCATGAAGATTAAATGAGATAAAGCATGTAAACTTACTAAGCAGACAATACTTGTTACCTTCTATTAGAATGCTCTCTTAGAGTCTCACAATAACTCTGTCAGACAAATCAAACATTCAACTGCCTTCCTAGTTTGCAGCTTGTGGGATTTTAGCCCAGGAGAAAAGAGGTATGGTTGGCAGGGAGCCAAGGGAGGCTTCACTGAGGGTAGCATTTAAATTAGTAGAATAGGATTAGTTTCTCTTTATTTTAGAATTCTATCATTTAACTGCTCAAGGGTAAAAATTTATTCTAAAAGGAGGACAATGAGGTAATCTGCTCATTCTTCATTTTATTCCATTTGGATAATGGAACTCCCAACTATTCACATGCAGATTCTATTCTCCTGAGGTATTTGCTCTAGGAGGTTGTTCTGAATGAGTTGGCTCCCTGCTCCTCTGGCTGGATCTGGCTGATGGAGACAGTGGCAGATCAGGAAAGGAGAGTGAGTTTGAGGCCCTCTCTATGGGGTTGCCATTGGCCATCTGAGTCCCTTAAAAAGCCCAAAAGTAAGCCAGTCCTTTGTACTCAGTCCTTTCTATCTCAAGTTCTTATAACCACTCCTTTCCCTTTCCCAGCTTTGGGGAGGTAACCATGTCCTGGCTGTTAAATAAACACCCCAGGGTACTGCACTTTCCTTTACGAACCCCCTTACCCTCAACCATCCTTTTATATATAATCCCTTAATTACAGACTTTCCTTAAATTTCGCAATTGGAGCATGCCAAATGTTTCCTACCAGGATTAAAAACGAAAAACCACTAACACACAAATACAATGTGCTTCATTCCCGCTAAATGAAGAAAGGAATAGCAACCATATTGATCATTTACTAGGCAAGACGGTTTAAGCAAACTGGCATTTACACAGAACACAGAAATGTGAGGCAACATTTCTGATTTCTGATTTTAGTAATGTAGGTCTTCTCTCTTTTTTTTTTTTTTTGGTCAGTTTACCTAAATTAGGCATTCATTACTTTTTAAAAATATTTTCATAGAACTAAATGCTGTTTTATTGACGTCCTCTATTATTTTTCTATTTTTTATTTTATTTCTTTTTACTCTAATTTTTATTATTTCCTTCCTTCTGCTTGCTTTGGATTTAGTCTGCTCTTCTTTTTCTAGTTTTCTAGGGTGGAAAATTAGGCTATTAATTCGAAGTCTTTCTCCTTCCCACTTGCCTCTCCTTCTCTTTTAATAGAGGCATTTACAGCTACAAATCTCCCTCTAAGTGCTGCTTTAGTTTCATCTTGTAAGTGTTGGTATGTTGTATTTTCATTTTCGTTCATCTATAAATATTTCCTAATTTTCCTTGTGATTTCTTAACACGTTGATTTATTTCGACATGTAATTCTACATATTTATGAACATCCCAAATTTCCTTTTGTTATTGATTTCTAATTGCATTCTATTATGATCGAAGGACATAACTTTGCATTTTGATCCTTTAAAACTTATTAAGACTTCCATAAAAAAGGATGAGTTTATATCCTTTGTAGTGGCATGGATGAAGCTGGAAACCATCATTCTGAGCAAACTATCGCAAGGACAGAAAACCAAACACCGCATGTTCTCACATATAGGTGGGAATTGAACAATGAGAACACTTGGACACAGGCGGGGAACATCACACACTGGGGCCTGTCATGGGGTGGGGGGATGGGGAAGGGATAGCATTAGGAGAAATACCTAATGTAAATGACGAGTTAATGGGTGCAGCAAACCAACACGGCACATGTATACATGTGTAACAAACCTGCATGTTGTGCACATGTACCCTAGAACTTAAAGTATAATAAATAAATAAATAAATAAATAAATAAATAAATAAATAAATAAAAATAAAAGGTAAAAAAAAAAAACTTATTGAGACTTGTTTCATAGCCTAACATTTGGTCTATCCTGGAGAATGTTTCATGTGTACTTGACAAGAATATGTTTTCTGCTGTTGTTGGGTAGTGTTCTATTAGATGTCTGTTAGTTCTAGTTATTCAAGGAGGCAACACTTAAAATAAACAAAATACTGTTAGAAAGGCAGAAGGAAATATTATATCACTATTGTGAGTTTGAAACCAGTATTACTTGCCATAAATATAAATACTAAGAAAACAAACAAACAAAAAATTCTAGCAGGAGATTTTTGCCTGCCAAAGTCTATGGGCCTGGGGCCACTTGCTGTATTTAACATACAGCAAGGGGGTATCAGTAAGATTATGTGTTTGAAGTCACGTTATATCCAGATGGACACTTTGCTTTTTGGCTTAATCAAAAGGACTGAATGAGAAGTGAAAAGGGAATTAAGATTATTTCATTCCTAGACTGTTTAAGTCTTAAAATAATTACTTCTTCTGTCCTGTTTTAGAAAACAGACTGCTCTCACCTTTTAGAAATATTTCTTTCCAATTACTTTGCTTAATCATTTCTAAAGAAAACTCAATAATACCCTGAACTCCCACAGTATGTACTCTTGGGTATCCCAGAAGTGGTCAATAAATTCTGCATGTAAGTGGCAGAATTTATTACGTTCCATTCCAGGAGTTTAATAGTGAGGGAGATGTTCTTAAGTCCTGATATGACTTCAAAGCCCGTTCCCAGGTAAATCTTTCTATTTGATACCTTATCCCTGACTCTGCTTCCTGTTAGCCAAGTCATATTATCTTAGCAACTTCTGTCCATTTGTACCAACTTTGTCTTTCCATGACAGCAGGGCCCTCAAAACTGTGTTTAATGAGGTGAAACACCACTAGTTGGTTACTGGTATTCAAAACAAGGTCCTAAAACAAAATGGTGACTCTTTAGGACTCTCTCAATGTCATCAATGTTCATCAAAATACACTGAATGGACTGAGACAAAATATGTGTCAGGACAGATTTCTAAAGAGGGAGGCACTTGTTATAAAATATTTGTATTTACTGCTTTTGTAAATTCTAGAATAAAGGAATAGAACATTCAAATCATTTTCTGGAAGTTAAGTATGAAAAGCCTGAGACCTCAAACTTGTAAAAGTTTTTGAGTCTTATGGGTTTGAAATCTTTTTCATTAAAATGAAAAAAAAAACCACTGCTGTTTAAGTTTGCACACTGATGGTATGATGGCAATCTTATGTTGACTGCAGGAATATAAGAATGAATTGAAACTTAATATGGATATCATAGAAGGTGTTTATGCTGAAGATTGGCGTAACAACCACTAAGTTTCTTATGTACCTTCTACTCAGAGATTTTTAATCTATCAAAACAAGCCCTAGGGCATACAAATTAAAAAAAAGTATTTTCTTCTACCTATATAAATAATCTACCATTAGGAAGACTAATGAGAACTGTATTTTATAAACACTAAAACAGCAAGGCAAATCTTAACACTCATTAGCACTGCAAGAATATTTATCACTGACACATGCTCATTGATGTCTACAGAACTCTGTCACAGGGCTATATCCCAAATTTGCCATCCTATACTTGTGTTACTGATAACTTACCAGTCTTATCCACTAGCAATAATATTAGCTCCTTAAGAGTAGGGACTATGACTTATACAAATTTGTATTGCCAGCTACCAAACGCAGTACCTGGTAAACTTGGTACACTTTGTTAAGCTCAACTATATTAAATCTCGACTTTACATTTGACTTATCTTTCTTCATGATAGCTGCCTGTAGTTTAGTTCTATTTATCTTTCTTCATGATAGCTGCCTGAAGTTTACTTCTTAATTCGACATCATATCACTTACAACCAAAGCAAAATAATACCCACCAGGGTCATAGATTTATTTTATTTAAAAAATTATCTTCTATGCTAGATTTGAAGTATACCTTATTAATTACTTTGCTTAACTGAGCAAAATTAAATAAAATGGAAATTATTTTTTAATGTATAAAACTTTGCTGAATCATCAAATTAAAAATACAAAAAAATCAGGTTTGCATAAAAAATATATTAAGGTAGAACAGCAGTTAATGGTTTTTTAAATGTAATGTTCTTTAGTGAATTCACATGTAGGTTTCTCTAACAAATTCCCCTCACCAATTTCAATATAATTAAATTTATAAAAATTATGATTATTCAGCTTTTAGAAGACACAACTATTATGTAAAGCAAAGCACATATGCAAAAATACAAGATGTATTATATTTCCCTGAATGTCACTTCTGGCTTTTTAATAAATATGATTGGATTCTACATTTATTTGCCAAAGATCTTTTAGGTAATTTTAGTTGAATAGCTAATCTTCTAGTGATGTACTATATTTTGCAGAGGCACTTGCTGCAGTGCTATAAAAGTCCATGTTTTCTTGTCTCACAGTTTCTAGGTTTTAACTCTATCCCAGTCGACATTAATTTGTGTAGTTTTTGATAGTGTACTGTGCTCTGCAAGAGCTAAACTCAAATTCGGCACTGATACTCTAAAAAATTCTTGATACTGAAGACACTCAAACTTCAGATGTGATCCGTTAAGCGCCCACTTTGTGATCTGAAATACTCCTGAGTGCTAGCATCCTTAAAACACACCTTCCCCACATTCGTCTTGCTCATTATCGTCTTATTAGGAAGAAATGAAAGTCTTTGATAGATCCAGGTGTGGTTAAGAAGCTTAATTGCAATCCCTATGAATAACAAAAGTTGTTAGAACCACAACATATCATTTTCCTTTCTCTTTAGTAGCAGATTGACAAAAACTGGGAATTAAGTCTCAAAATCTCAAAGCAGTGACTGAAATGATTACTCTCTTAAATGCAATATGTTCATTTGCTCTTTGCTTGACAAATCACTCTCTTCTCTCCCTTCCAACACTTTAGCTCACAAGGAATCTTAAAAAATAGAAATCCAGCTTCTAGCTGTGGAGGTTCCAGCCCCCAACCAGTCACCTTAATGGCCAGGCCTGCTGGAGTCAACTTCTCAGTGTTGCGCTCATTGAGGCAGTCTTCTCCCATCAAAGAAGTGAGGTGCTGTAGACACTCTGCGTGTCCCTGTGACGCCGCAATATGTAATAGATTGTTTCCATTTTCGTCGTGAATTTTGTCTAGATTGTCTGCAGCTAGGTGTGGCTGTATAAATAGTAAGATTAGAAAACCCAAGTCAATAAATCAGAGCAAGACCCTGTAGGAGTTTTTCTCTGGGCACTGGAAAGAAGAAATGAGCTTATAGAAGCTCTGGTGGCAGCCTTGAGGATCTAATAAATCAGTTTCTTGCTATTATTCTTTGTTACAATATGCTTTAGAACATGAGTTCTCAAGAGACAGATCTTCATACGAGACATGGCAACAGGGCTAGGGCCAATGAGGTGTGGAGGCTTCAAGTTGGCTTTCTAAAGAACTATAATGACATTTACAGTAATTGTCAGGTTCCCTGTCTGTCTCCCCTACTTGATTGTGAAGTCCTTGAGGGCTGGGGCTGGGTTTTATTCCCTGTTCTATGTTTGTTGAATGAATGAGCTATTTGTCTCTACCTGTTTATTTTGCCTTGAATTGTAGAGAACTGGCTATGGCAAACTACATGATGACTGCTGCTACTAGTGCTCTCATAGGTACCTCTAGACACTGTCGTCAAACAAACTCCTGGGGGTATCTGGAGGCTACATGGCTTTGGTTTCTCATCTCTAGTGAAGTTTTTGTCCCTTGACTATGAACTCATTGATAGAGATTGTTGGGTGAACTGAGAGGTGTTTTTAGCATTTGGGAAACATGAAAACATGAGAAGGACAAAATAAAGGAATGAACCAAAGAGAATTAGGGGGAAGAGCCAGGAAAATGGAAAAGACATTTTCAGGAGAAAAAATACTACTTTATTTCATAAAATTATTCAATTATATTACCCTATCACAATAGTATTTGTGATAATAGAGCAAGTACATTGAACTTAAGTATGCATGGCTTTATACTAAGTAGAATCACATTGCCAAGATGTGATGATTTTCTTGAATGAGACTTTAATTAGCATCATAGTATGAGCCCAGGCTTGCTACTGTTTGATCCAAGTCTGGAAGCCAGAAAAGAACAATGTAGGCAGATGGAGTGCTATTTAAGTTTAGCTCTCTCTAAGCCAAAGCAGAACAGACTTTTCTTACATCGTGTTACTCTGTGTCTAGAGTCTTTGGAAAAGCTTCTTCATGCTCCCTAGACATGCAGAGCTGGAAGTAAGTAAAAACTCCACCTGGGTCAGAGGGCAATGAAGCCCTTGGGTAAGCTTCTATCTACAAATGCTTTTCAAACAACCTGGTCCAATTCTTCTGAATAATGATCAGGACAAAACAGAAGACCCTCTGTTTACATGTCTGGCAGGTCCACCATCAGCCAAGAATTGACATCCCCACAAATAGCTGCGTGAGAGCACTGGGAACCATTTGAAAAGCAAAAAGAAAGACATTGAGATTCAAGTTAAAGAAAGTGCCGGGCTCTCTTTGAGATTAAGAGTCTTCAGTTGAATCCATGCAAAGTTAAAATGAAATAACACTCCCTCTATAGCTATTTGTTTTCCCTGTATTAACTTCATAACTTCTTATTTTAAAACTCAAAAGGTCACATCTCCCAACTAAAGCTACAAGTAAAGATTAAGTAAAAACCAAAATAAATGCAGCATCGTTCTGTTACTAACGAATGCAGTTGATTAAAAAGGAGTCTCCAGTCTATTGACATGTATACTGAACTAGATTATACTTACCAGGAGAGAGATCTGTCCTTCTTTAACAATGTTCAAGATGCTTTTCACTTTTTTCAGATACTCACTCCTTTCTTCTGGGCCTTGGCTGGTCCGGTTTAGGCCACTGACCTGCTCTTCTGGTTTGGATTCTGCTGCTGAGGACTGTAGGTGGAAGGCCCTGAGCTGGCAGTCTGGTGTTGTCTTCTCAACTTTTTGACCATGAGGATCACTAAATGTCTTGTTTAGGAAGTCTTTACTCTGGTTTTCAGGCTCATATGCAGAGCCACATTTAACCAGAGGAGGTGAGATCTCGGTTTCTTCAGTGGACAGCTTGTGCTGGTCGTGGATGACAGCTGATGCTTTTCTCAAGTGAGGGCTTTTCACAGGAGAAAGAACACAAAATGGTGCCATGTTGGATGATGAGCTCTCAGAACTTCCTGTAGAGCAGGCTTTGCCAGAAAGGCCATTGATGGTTGTGCATAAGCCCAGAATTCTTTTTTCTGAAGTCACCTTGGTAAAAGAGGCAAGCTGCTGACTGGATTTAATATAAGGCACATCCAGAATCTCATCCATGTCGAGGTCGTAGTGCTCCAGTTCACCCAGCGATGTGCTGGGCTCAGAGCTCTTACCTGCTGGGCCGCCCACTCCATCTCCAGGGCCAAGCTCCTGAGGCTGGGGGCCCAGGTCAGACTCACCCCCTTTCTGGTACTCAACCACTTTCTGGTTCTTTTGGTCATCACTTTCATTGTTCTCCAGAGTCTCTGGCTGATGTTTCAGTGGCGAAACCCGCTTCACTGGGCGGAACTTACTGTACACATCAGCGATTCCTGTGGGCTTTTGCGTGTTTGTAATAAGAGTTGAGATGCCACAATTCCAGCTAGAGCTAGAAACTGTTTTTAAAAAATTAAAATAGAAAGCTATTAATTTGGAATGCTGAACACATCTTGGCTATGCAGGTAGACGTGGTTCATTCACATTATGTTCAAATTAAGGCTCTGTGTGTGAGGATGACTTAGAGAGAGTGCACATCGATAGAACAAAAAAAATCATACTTACCATTGGAAAACAGTGAATGATCAAAGAAGGTTATAACACAGTGACTCAAAATTAATTAAAGTAATAATAATAGTAAAGGTAAACAGCTAAGGAAGCAAATCCAGATAGGTATTTAGGTTTATTCCCTGAATAGATCTACCTCCCTGGCAATATTTTTATATTTGTCACTACCCTGAAAAACAAGATTAGAGAATAAGATCTTCAGTGTTAAATAAACTTCCAAACTGATTTAGGGAGAAAAGGGACATATGCACACATGCACACACATTAGCGTGCATGTCCACATACACCCCTAATGCACAAGAAGTCCCATGAAAAGAAGTGGCAAATTATTTAATATTGAGCAAATTCAAACTATGACCTCCTGAGTGACTCCCTAGGTGTGCCATTAAGTGGATTAGGGAAAGAATAGGAAGGAATGCAGTGCTCAGGAGTTGAAAGGACTGTGGGAGAGAAGACATAGTTGAGTTAACCCCACCTTGGTCAAAGTACCCTGGTCAACTATCATGCAGCAGCATTTCATGGTGCTTTCTGACATATGACACAGTGACAGAATGCACTAACACTTTACAACAGAACATGTTCTTTAGGATTCAATACTGCCCTCCATTGTTGAGAAGACTGGAAACAAACAGGAGAAGAAAGTTCTGAAAAGAAAATGGGTCAGGCAGAGTGTTTTTTTTTTTTTTTTCCTAATTTCTGTGCAAAGTTTGGATAAAGATGTTGTGTTGGTTTGCATTTGAGTAAGTGTCTGGTTGCGATAGAGCAGAAAGTGAAACAGCCAGACACACCTGGAGGTGAAAGATAAGAACCATCTCTCCTGGTTATGAGAGGCTGCCTGGTGCCTTCTCTTGGGGCAAGCAGATGGAGCAACAACAGTCTCCTCAGATATGATTATACTGCTTCCTCCCTGGGCCACTCCACTGCTAGATAAAAGATGACCCAGTACCCTTGGAAACTTGCAGGCCACTGATTTATGGGTTCCTAGTTCCCTGCCATGTAGTTCCTATCATCCCCCATCAAAGGATGAGATTTCAGGGGGCATGCCCTACAACTAGAGACTTTCCATTTACCGCTTCTCTTCTGAAACAAGTGGGAAGCATGTGTATGTGTGTGTTCTTTGCTACTGGGAACAACCAAAGAAAAAAAGAACATGAGATGGGTGTATACTCACATCTATAACTTCTGCCATAGCCTCTGGCTATGACTGATTCTTAGGGTGAAAGTGGAACATACATTATTAAAGTTCCCTAAATTTAAGCTACTGGTCATTCTTCTTCCTGCTGGGATATGTTCTAAAAGGATTCAGAGAAGTTCTGGAACCAAGCTAAGGGGATGAGAGTGAGTGCTCTGAGCCTGAATGCTATATAACTATCAGTGAGTTCTTTCCCTGAAATTGACCACAATGTTGCATGAGGTTTCCAAGGGTCTGCACTATGCAGTCCACTTCTCAGACCTTTCTGGCTCTGACATTTTAGAATCTAAGAAGAGAATACTATGAGCTGTGGAAGGAGGGCTGGATTCTCTCCAATAAGTAATGTAGAAGAGAATGTTCCAGAAGGGAAGGAAGGTATCTAGATGGTCTTAGGCTGCTGCTTTTCTTCCCTTTTGCTGGCTTTAGTTCTCAGTTGTACACAGTGCTTGGCATAGATCAGACAATTAACAAATGCTAGTATGTGAATTTGAATCTCACTTTGCACAACACATTAAATCTTCTAAAATGCACAAAGTGCATCCTTCTGAGGGATTTACAGTTTAATTTCACAGGGGACAAAATCCTGTTAATAAACTCAGTGGAGTGATAATCACCAGTAAGAGCTCAATTTGCTAAAGTTATTTATGAAATGTAAATATGCAAAGGCAAAGACTAATTACAGTTGGTCTCATAAATTTAAAAGTTTTCTATCTTATATGACCTTTTCTCTCTAAAAATATAAAGCCATGAAAAATTAATGTCTGCCAGAAATTTCTGCCAAGTCTTCTCTCTTCAAGAACACATGGTTACTTATTTAATTAAAACAGCAGATAGTGGACATAGAGTTTATAAGATGCAAATATGCCTTTAATTTTATTCATCAACTTTCTGCAAGGCTTTAAATAAAATGGAAAATATATATATATATATATATATATATATATACTCATAGACATTTCTGAGATACACTCTTATTACTGAGTATATTTGGTAATATTTTGCCAATTACCTTGATTTCTTTGGAAGCTCTAGAAAATGTGCATCTCAGAATGTAATAAAAAATTTTAAAGCCACATAACTTAGTAGGTCAATACAACGAGTGCATTGTACCAATATATTTATGTATTATATAAGGTCGTAGGTTCAAAGGGCTACTCTTTTATGTTGGCTTTATTTACATGTGAAATTTTTTCCAAGTGATACAGGGAAATGGATACCATATGTTTCCCAGCTGTTTTGTTCTGACAGGAGCCATTAAAAACGCTCTATGGAAATGAATTCTGTCTGGGTCTTACGAAAACACGTCTTTTCACAGAAGGATCTAGAAACTGAAGAAGGAGTGCCAACATTTTGGCTTGTTGTCCCTCTCCTTCTTCAAACCTATGGCTCTTTTTGAGGCTGTGAGTGAGATCTGTGTTTTCTCGTCTATGTCTTGATTGCCAAGAAAAGACATCCCAGTAATGAAAAATGGATTATTTCACAGGTTTTCATTAAAAGTCTCCAATTTATTGCTATATCATACACCTGGATGGGAAGAAGGGCAACTTTGTGCTATATACAAAAGACAAAATTCAATTCCTTTACTGCTGCTAAGCTCTATAATCATGTATTTTAAGAATAACACAGAAGAGGCGCTATTAATGACTAGTAAGATTTTCACTTGCAATTATTTAAATCTATCAAAAATTTCACTCATACTTTTATTTTATTGCAATATAATAATAAATTTCTTACCATACATGGAAACAAAGTTTAGACTTATTTTGTTACTAGAAAAATGTTGAGGCTAAATTTGCTTTTTGGAAATTATGAATAAATTCTTTATATGTCAGCAAAATTTAAATCCCCCCAAATTTTATCTATTTTAGATTTGTACAAGTTCCATGAGAGCAGAGTCTGTGTCTAATTTATCTCTCTATCCCTTAAAGAACCCAGAAAATTGCTTTACATAAGTAGATTCATAATGACTTTTTGGTTGAATGGGCTCATTTTTAACATCTTACAGAAGTAAACATGCCTAATAAGCCTTAAACCTGCCTATATGATTACACCACAGATTTTCTAAAATGGTCAGTAAGTAAACAGACATGTATTTGCTGCTGATGCATAGGCCACAATTATCTCTTCGGATCTAGCTGACACTTGGAATGCCACTTAGCTTTAGCAAAGTATTTGCCTGCTGACTGTCCACACCCATCTATTGATTGAACAAACATGTGGTGCAGTCTTAGAATGTGCAAGGATTCCTGATAGGTGGCCTGGTCTGATCCAAATGCCTCATCTCTCTCCACCCTTGCCCACTCCCTCCCCTTCCCCTTTTCCCCTAACACATCCAGATGCTACTCCCCTTCCCAAAACATATCCCTTGTGATCATGGCCTACATGGTGACATGAACACTTATGCAGTCTCCTAAGCAATCTATCTCCAAGGCATCCTTGACTCTTCTCTTTCCTTGACCCCTGCTCTTCATCGCTCAGGCACCAAGTCCTGCTGTGTCCTTATCCTCAATCCCTCTGAAATCTGGGCCCTCTTCATCATCACTAAACTGGCTGGACCACACTGGGATCCTCTCCCACAGTCTCTGCAAGGTTTTCCTGGCTTCCCCTGGTCTCTTTTTTCAGTCCTGAGTTAACCTTCTTCAGTAAGTCTGACTTTGTCACCCAAAATCCACTCAAATATTTCAGGTAGCCCTATACTAAACAATATTTCCCCATATGTGGGTGCATATCCCTGCAATATCTAAGAGGCACACGGGAACCATGCTAAATACCCCTGATTTACAGAGTGAGAATGCTATTGGCCTTCCAAATTCTCTTTTTTCTTACTAATTAATATAAGGAGACTCATTTTGGTGCTAGAATGAATTTAACTCCTTTCCAAAACTTACAATTCCCTATTTGAAAAATGAGACCTCAGGCCTCAGGCTCAGAGACGTTCATAAGCAAATAATGAAAGGAATGTTTTATGTTCAATTTATCACATTCATTTTAATGATGACCTTGAATTTATTGCAAGTGACCATGGCTTTCTATTTACAACCATAGTGACATGAAGTTTCCTTTAAAAACAAATATGTTTGAAAGTCAGGTGTTTTAGAAAAATATATTAAATAAACATAGTACAGGTTCAATACAGGTAAAGCAAAAATAACAGAGGTAGACTTGGGATATAAAACATGTTGTGGAAATGATACTTAAATTACTAGGTTTGTGAAACTTTGGCTTCCAGGATAACAGCTAAATTCTTTAGCATGGTATGTAGCAGCTCTTGTATTTGTTTTCTAATTTACCTTATCATCTCAGCACTCATGATTCCCAAATCACTAATTTTTCCCTGCAGTTCCACTGCTAAATTCATCCTTTCTGGATATACCATACTCTCCCTGCATTTAAGCTTATTCTTACTTTCCTACAATGCTCTTGGCTGTCTTCTCTGCCTGAGAGTCAGGCTCATCTCACAAGATTACACTCAGGGGTTACCTCCTTTGTGCAGTTCCTGTGACTCTCCTAGGGAATAATTGCTCCTTGCTTCCCAGTGCCCTGATAATACCTGCACATACCTAGAGTTGGGCATTTTTGAAATTCTGTTACAACTATTCACTCATATACCTGTTTCACCTTCCCTCCTGAGAACCCCTCAAGGGCAAAGATAGCCTGAGAACCAACTTGTGTGTATAACCAGCCCTTTGTCTAGCAGAGTGCCTTGAAGATACTGGGGACCAATGACTTAATCTTTCAATGAATGGATGAATGAATAAAAGGGGAGGTGGGGAGGTAAGGAGGAAGGGGGAAGGTAGAAAGGAAGAACGGAAGGAAGAAAGGAGGGAAGGAAGGAAGGAGGAAGGAGGAAGGAGGGAAGGAAGATGCCAAAACCAAAGAAGAAAAGTATAGTAAATAAATATGAATTCTGACACAATGAAGTCACCTTGCCACATTTCGGGCACACTAATTGTGCCAAATATTTCAAAGATAGTGTTAGTAAGCTCTTGAAAATGTTTAGACAAGATGTGCTGCATATTAAAACACTTTCATCTATTTCCTACAAAACATTCCTCAGTTTCCTCATCTGTAAAATGAAGGGGTTAGACTATAAGATTGCTAAAACCCGATCCACCCCTAAATTTCTATGACTGTATGGAATGTCTACAAATAACAGAGCTCTTTATTCTGAATGACTCACTATGAAACACTATAATTTCTCTGGATCTATGTCTTTCACCAGATCCTCACAAATTTATAATTATGAGGCTATGCTGATTGCTGACACAGAGCAACTCTTTGGCTCCTAAGACTGATAAATTAGTATTTTCTTAGGAAGATAATGGACAGTTTGCTGTTGCAACAGTGGATTCAATTTTCAGGACCAAACGTCAATGCTGGCTCCCAAAATGCCTATTTATTTTACCTCTAAATAGAAAGTTATGTGTCCATATTAGAAAATTAGCTTGAGACATCAAGAATAGAAAGAAAAGGGGTATGATTTAGGATAAAGTAGTGTTCCCCTACTGTTTTTCATTAAAAGTTAAATGGATTTTATTTTCCATGAGGAAAAAAGGGGTCAGCTTTAGCTATAATTGCCTTCAAATGTACACAACAATATACCTCACATCCATAGCTACTGGAAACCTAGGCGCCTTCAAGGACATACTTTTGAAGTTCTCCAACATTCCATTTCCTTCCATTTTCACAGCAAAAGGAGGGGCATTATGAATGATTGGGAGTATTAATGCTAGAGTCAGGAGTTTGGTTAGTCCTATGTAAGGTGAAGTCTGTACTGCACCCACTTACTGCAGACACCTCAGGCTCTGTAAGAAGTGATGACAGGTGGCTTATCCCATGTTCTGACAGTAGGAAGAAGGCATGGAGTCTGAGTGAGGACGACTTGCTGGGTGCTCTTCTGTGCTGTCCTGAGAGATGAGACCATGACCTGATCAAAGTTAAGGCTGAGTCAACTCTGGATTTGGAGAACTGTGATGGGGCACTGTCTTGGGAAGAGCAAAAGTGTGTGTGAGGAATGAGTGTTTCTGGGATGCTCCCTTCTGGCTGCTTGCTCATCCTTTTCATTGATGCTACAGACCCTCTAGTAAGGGTAATGTGAGGCTGAGGAAGGAGGACAGAAGGCTTGTTTATTATAGAAATGCCAGCCAACGATCTATCCACATTAGGGCATTAAAACACTGTGGGGAAAGCGTCATTGATTTGGGTTCTAAACTTTCTGTCTTTAAGTGGCTACTGATATCAAGCAGCTGTCGTTGAATGTGTCCGATTCATGTTTTATTATTCCCAGCTCTGCCCAGAATTGTCAAGACCTGCTCACATAACTTTGCACCCCATTTGCACCCATTTCTTTGTTTTTGTGACAACTCATTGAAATACTCAAGCCCTACTACCCTGGATAGAAAAGATACTTCACCAAAGAGGCATATTCCATCACCAAATCAGACTCAATATTTTGACAACTTTAAACCTTTGGACTTCAAAAGTACAGTTTCCATAGAACAGCAATTGGTGGGGTGAAGAAAGTTATGTGGTCTTCGCATTATTGTGTCATCTATAAAGTATGCTGACCTTCACTTTGACACTAGCAAAACCTCGGGAGTGGATTAAGTTTTGTGTTCATTCCAGGTCCATTTACCAGGTTTCCTTTCCTTCTTTCCCTCCCTTTCTTGAGGAAATGTAGGGAGAGATACATTTCAAGGGACAGTGAAAGGCTCACCATTTGAGATGCTCTGGAACAGGGCAGAGCTGTGAGCAGGCTCAGTATGGCTTCTGGCCGTGCAGCACACACACATTTTAACTGAAGGTGGCGATGTTTTACAGGGCTGATCTACCGTCAAGGACAAAGGACTCTGAGTTACTGCTCCTTGGTAAGAGAGAACAGGAGGCTGACAGCACAGGCTGAAAAATCCCTACCCTCTTCTCTCCATTTCCAACTGACAACTTCCAAAATGCCTGCTGATTTTACTTCTAAATATGGACTATGTGTCCACATTAGAAAATTAGCTTTAGACACCAAGACAACAAAGAAAATGGGGTATGTCTTTAGGGTATAAGAGTGTTCCCTTCTTGTTTTATTGTTGCTAAAACTTAAATGCATTCTATTTTCCACAAGAAACAAAGTGGTGAGTCTGTGAAAACTGGTCTTATTTTAAGAAGGACACACTTTAAGGGGAGGAGAAATGGAAGACCCAGTGCTGGCCTGCAGCCTACTCTTGCTCTTGGCAGGTCTGTGGGTCTGCCCATGCAGGCTCCTACCATGGTCTGAACTCTCAGCTACAAGACTGGAGAAAGAACAGGCAGGTGCAGTGGCAAACAAAGTGGGAGGAACAGCGGAAAGTGGCTCGCCCTGGGATTAATGATGGCAGAGCTGCTGCACCTCCGTCTTCAGGTGCAGGTCACCATACACTTCACAAGTATACTATAAAGAGTGAAAGAAAGATTTAAATGTATTTTAAGAATTCCACAAAGCAATATTTCTTATTTGGAATTTTCCTAAAATGTCCTCCACTTAATACTTTAAAATTGCCGATACATTTGTGTTAAGGCTTTTTATGTTTCTGAGTACAAGGCAAGTGTATGATTTCATTAGAGATTTCCACAACTCTGGAGGATGGAAAGGCAGTTCTTATGTATTCTTACTTGGAAATAAATGAGAACTCAGAGAATTTTAAGTATAATGTGGAAAATGACATAGCATGCTGACTTCTCAACTAGGACCAAGGTTCTCTGACTCTAACTTTCTTCCCATAACCCTGGAGGACTGCCTTATTGAAATTAAATTATTCCCTAAAGATATAATTCACATTTTTCTCTATTTGGGTCACCTATATGCAATGGAATCCCAGAAATCAGTGGTTGTACTCATTTTGGATTCACTCTAACCTAAATCCAACGCTGTGTTGTCTGTCTAAATTTTGGTAACCATTTACTAGGAACCTTCTGTGTGGGAGCAAAGTCAGAAAAGTAATTTATGGCTGGGCAAGGTGGCTCACGCTAGTAATCCCAGCACTTTGGAGGCTAAGGTGGGCGGATCACTTGAGGTCAGGAGTTCATGACCAGCCTGGCCAACATGGTGAAACCCCATCTCTATTAAACATACAAAAATTAGCCAGGCATGGTGGTGCATGCCTGTAATCCCAGCTACTCAGGAGGCTGAGGCAGGAGAATCGCTTGAACTTGGGAGATGGAGGTTGCAGTGAGCTGAGATTGTGCCATTGCACTCCAGCCTGGGCAACAGAGCAAGACTGTCTCAAAAAAAAAAAAAAAAAGGAAAAATAATTTTTAATGACTTTTCTTGGCTGGGTGCACTGGCTCAGACCTGTAATCTCAGTGCTTTGGGGGGTTGAGGCAGGAAGACTGCCTAAAGCCAGAAATTTGAGACCAGCCTGAGTAACACTGAGATCCTCATCTCTACAAAGAATTAAAAAATTAGCCAGGCATGGTGGCTTGCTCCTGTAGTTTCATCTACTAGGGAAGCTGAAGCAGGAGGACTGCTTGAGTCCAGGAGTTGGAGGCTGTGGTGAGCTATGATTGTACCAATTCACTTCAGCTGCGGCAAAAGAGTGAGACCCTGTCTATAAAAAAAATACAAAAAAATCCCCCAACCTTTCTTAAAAACAGTTGAGTGGAAGGGTTTTCTTCCTCTTTATTTTTAGCAGCATTACCTAAATTTAGTCATTTTATCACTGATAATCTGTTCTTACAGCTGCTAATTCCTTCAACTGGCTAAGGGTGGTGATCCTTTTATTTTCTTTTTTCTTTTTTTTAACTTAGCAAGAAAAGCAGGAATACAAAGCATGGTCAGAGTGTTAAAGCAACTGGTAATTGGCAGAATGCTATGGTACTCTCATACAGTTCATTCATTCAACAAATATATATTGAACGTCTCTATGCACATGTCACTAGGGGTGCAGGAGTGAATAAAATAGACATAATCCTGCTCAGACAATGATGCAAGTACACAGATAAATAAAAAAAAAATTACTAAATGTAAACTGCTTTGAAGAAATAAGGAGGGGACTGGAATAGAAAACAGATGAGAACCTCATCCAGGAGGTGACATTTAAGCTAAGATCTGGAGGATGAGCAGAAGCCAATTATGTGAGAAACTGGGAGATAATATAAGAGGAAAGATAATTTTATGAAGATCTGAGTAGGTAGAAGGAAGCACATGTGCAAGTTTCTAAAGCAGAGAGAATCTGGCAGGTTCTGTAGCTGTTATTGCTAGATCCGAGTGGGTCAGAGTCAAAGCAAGCAAAGTTGAAGCTGGGGGATGTCATCAGGGACCAACCCATTTGGGGATTTTATTGGCCATAACAAAGAGTTTGTTTTTTATTTTAACTGAAATAGGGTATTTCTGAGGGGTTTTACAGAGAAGTATTGTCTTCAGATGGCAGAAGGGGAGAGGGAGCTCTCAGCAGCTGCTTTGGTAAGACACTAATTCCATTTATGAGGGCTCCATCCTCTTGACCTAATCACTTCTCCAAAGATCCCACCTCCAAATACCATCATCTTGAGAGTTAGGTTTCAACACACAAATTCTGGAGGGACGCAAACATTTAGTTTATAGCATGGGGAAATACTTTGAGCACAGAGACTCAAGACCTGGTGATGAATTGATGTGGGACATCAGGGAAAGCAAGAAATCTGGCTTCAGCCCCTGATGAGATGTTTCAATCAGCAGAGTGCAGTTCACTGAGGAGAGAGTCTGAGGAGGAACACGTCAGGCAGGGGAATTCAAGAATTTCTCTTTAGAATTCCACGAGACATCTAATGTACACATTGAGTGGGCCATTAAATAGGAGGCTGGAGTATGGCGGGGATTCACAGCAGCGTGTAGATGGTGTTTGAAGCTGTAAGCATGTATGAGAGACCAACTGAGAGGCTGAGAGGGCAGAGGGAGGGTCCTATTAAATATTTAGTCCCATTTGACTATTGAAAGGTCAAATTGAGAAGGAGGAGGAGTTGCAAAGGAAGACTAAGAGGATGTCAGAGTGTTAGGAGAAAAATGAGGAGAGAGGTGGTCTCACAAAGCCAAGAGAGGTGACTGTTTCCAGAAAGGAGGGGACTATTGTCTCAACTAATGCTGACAGGTCAAGAAAGAGGAGAATAGCAAAGTGTCAGTGCATTTGACAGCATGGAAGCCGTGACCTTCCCTAGAGAGATGGAAATTATACTAGGGATGTTTAAGGTAAATAGGAAGCTGGGGACAGGGGAGGGAGTTTCCCATGACTTTTTAAAGCAGCTTGGCTCTAAATGGAGGGTTGGCAAGGAGGAGCAGAGAAACAGGATGGGAGATTCTAGAGGTGGTTTGTTTGTTTTTTAGGATGGAGGTGATCACCTAAGGAGGTGATCTTGAAGGTGGAGGGAGAAAAGGAATAATATCCCATGTGAAGGAACACTGCACATTTGAAGAACTGAAGGAGGCTCCTTGACGTGACTGGCAGGCAGGAGGCGTGCGAGGAAGCCTGCTGGTCCAAGAGAAGATCACTCTGGCCTTGAAGACCACATGAGAGAGTTTCCCACTGCATATCTTGAGAACCATCCTGGGAAACCATTGCCTGGTTTTGAGCAGGGAGTGGCATGATAAGACTTGCATTTTTGAAAAGATCACTGTGCCTCACTAAAAACAATGGGCTGGTATCTAGGTGGCCGAGGTCAGTGCTTCTCAAACTTGAATGTGCATAAATGAATACCCTGGGGATTGAGCTTGTTAAAACGCAGATTTTGATTGTGAGAGTCTGCATTTCTCACAACCTCCTGGGTGATGCTGACGCTTACGGTGCTGGGGTGAGTCCTGGATCATACGGTGAGATGCAAGGGCCATTTGAAAAGCAAATGCCACAGAAGGGTCAGGACTTATGCAAGAGGACCCGTCAACTATGAGATTCTAGGATTTTGTTTCTATTACTTGTGTTTACTTTATGACTTCTTTTTTTTGAGGGAAGAGTCAGAGCAAAGGAGATATGTGGATAAAAAGGGGTGATCTGAAATAGGAAGATAGAGCCCATTTAATATTGAGAGACAAAAGCAAAAGGGTATGCTTTCAGGAAGAACTGGGGTGCTGTCAGAGATGCTATGACAGAAGTTCCTAAACTAGAAATGTCCCTCAACACACACTCATACTTTTGCCTTTAAAAAGTATGGGAAGATGGGATGGGGGAAACTGCTATTGCTGTGACAGGATGGGGACTTGTGAGAAGGAAGTCACGGCAAAGCCAGACAAAGTCAAAGGGACTTGGCCGTGTATCCATTTGTCCTTGTCCCTATGCTTCAGTTCTTTCCCTCCCTGCCTAAAGGATGTCCCTCTCTGGACTTCCCATTTTTCATCCTTTTTTACTGCAGATTTCCTTTAACTCATTTCTACCAACAGGCGGTTTCTTTACTTACCAATTTGGGGAGTGGAAGATATGTTTCTTTGAGTCCAGTAAAAATAAACCAAAACACAGGAGAGAAGACTGTGAGTTTCTACCCCTAAGTTTTCTTTCCCTCAAATACTGTCTTGTTCCTTTCTTAATTCCACTGCTGTGAACCTTGTAGAAAATCAGTTTGCTGTGCCACTTAACATTTATGGTTAAGCAAAGAAAAGAAATGTTCCAGTCAAGAGAAAAAGGGGCAAAGATGCGATGTGTTTAAGCTCTGCTACCTTCAGCCCTTTTAATTATTTTCTTTTTTTGTTTGTTTTTTTTTTGAGATGGAATCTCGCTGTCACCCAGGCTGGAGTGCAGTGGCACGATCTTGGCTTACCGCAACTTCCGCTTCCCAGGCTCAAGCAATTTTCCTGCCTCAGCCTCCTGAGTACCGGGGATTACAGAGGTGTGCCACTACCACCAGCCAATTTTTGTGTTTTTAGTGGAGACAGGGTTTCACCATGTTGGCCAGGCTGGTCTTGAACTTCTGACCTCAAATGATCCACCTGCCTCGGTCTCCCAAAGTGCCGGGATTACAGGTGTGATCCACCATACCCAGCCCCTTTTATTATTTTCAATACCACCAGAATTTTATTTTAACTTTTCTCTCACCCCCTGCCCCCATCTTTATGAACATTGACCTACATCTTTCCTCTCAGAAACATAAATGAAGTGTTAATAAGTTACAGGGGTTAAAGGTAGAGATGATCTCTCCTTTTCCACAGAGGGGGCAGCTCGGCTTTCATGGGTAAGTTCTGTGGTCCATCCAAAATGACAGCCATGCACATTCTGGAGCAACAGAAAAAGCAGCAAAAATTGTCCTCATATTGTGATTACAACCATACGTACAAATATGCCTCAGGGGAAAAAATACTCAAAAGAAGTGCAGTAATTTTGTTTTGGTGGCAAGGTTAAGTTCTTTAAAAATAATGGATCATATCACCTTTATAATTATATTTTGTTAAACAATAAAAATAATTGTTTTATTTGATAAACAATCTCATCTTGATGTCTTATCTGTAAATTTTTACTCTAGTTAAAGAAACATTTCTTTGTCATAAATGCTAGGTTTCTTGCTGCATCAGGTTGAAGTGTTCATTTTCTTGATTGAGATCTTAGAAAATGTGTTTCCCTGCTCTTTAGAGTCCAGTTTACATTACATCCTGTGAAATGGATTAATCACCAAGCTTTTCAATTCAAACTGCCATACCAACCTTCACTTTCAAGCTTTTAGCATTAAACCTTAACAAATATTGAAAACAGGAGGTTTATATATTTAGCATTACCAACTATGTCATAACAGCATCTACAGGACAAATTTCATGTCAACTTATTATTTTAGGTGCTGGCTTAAATCCCTTTAATCTTAGAACATCACATATTTTATCTTTGTAGGTTTAGGGTTTGTCACAAAATTTGCATGCACAGGGTTCAAAAATATAGCGAATTTGCAATGCTTTTAAATGTACAACCTACATGACTTTAATGCCAGACACCAAGTTTTAAAAGTACTGTTTCCTTTACTCATTGTCATACAAGTAACACTTTATATTATTTAGGTATAAATTTTTTTTCAGAATCCATTCTCAGACACATTACAGGGTCATTTATTACTTTTACATAACTGAACTTTCTAAATCCAGCACATCTAAATTTTCAGATGTGAAGCAGTATTAATATTTATCTGCCTTCTTTCATAAGAAAATTATACAATGAGTTTAGCAGATACAGATTTTGAAAGAATCACATTTAAAGCAGCATGAATTGAAATAAATGTGTATTTGAATGCCCAATTAATTTTTAAAAACTCTAAATCAATGAAACTGAATACGTTTTGATTTGAACACCATATGTCACCATAATGTATTTTTTGTCCTCATTTGGAGAAAACCATAGAGAAGAATTAACATTCACTGCCTTGTGCTGTCCTCTTTTCCCACATGAGTAGCAGATATTAAGCAGAGAATGTGTGCAAAAGTTCCACAAATAACTTCCTTTTTTAGGTGCATTTTTTTTTTTACACATAACTTCCTTTCTGCTAATCCTTGCCCCAAACTAGTTGCTACACATGGTTCTCTGGAATAAATTACTCCTCAATTGAGTCAGCTTACCCACAGGGGGTCTGGAGACTGTAGAGCAAGTTTCACATCCACTTGCTAGCTCTAGAACTTTGTGCACATTATTTACCCTCTGTGAGCCTCAGTTTCCTCATCAATAAAATAGGCACAGTAATGCTTCTCCCTCTGATAATTGTTTTGAGGATAAATATGCTGCTTACAGAGGCCTGGCACAATGCCTGGTACACTGCTGGCTTATGAAACAACTCAGAAACCTCAATAGCACCTGTGCATCTCCATGCACAGGCAGTTCATTCTCAGGCTTCCCACTCCTAGTTTTTTGCTTCCTTCCCACCTTGTGGCATCTCCAATTCCCTTGCACTTCCTTTCTTTCTAAACCACTTTTCTCACAAAAATTTGAAACAGTCCTACTGCAGTGTAATTGATGGAGAATAGTTTAAAATATTATTCCTATTGGGGGAAAACATAGACTTCAACAGGAATCAAAGCTTCTAGCTAAAGAAAGGGCACTCCTAAGGAGGATTTGTGGGCATTGCTGAGCCAGTGGAAGGTGCAAGGAGATGACTTCCAGGCCTCTGACAACATTGCCATTTTCCATTCTTGGAGTCCACCACTAAAGCCGCAGGGATGAAGTGAGGTGAGCCCTAGGCTGAGTGTCTCACAGAGGGGCTTCCAAGGGCCACAAACACGGCTCTTTTACACTCCAGCTCCTCTGAGGACACTCAGGAAGCAGGCAGAATGGACGGCCCTACTTGGGAAAGCAGAAAAGATATGTGGGAAACCCAGGGGAGTGTTCTGTGGGGCTGACAGGTTTCCGAGCAGACCACATGTGGAGGAACCTCTGGTTTGGTTCTGGGCACTCCACTTTAAGAGGGATGCTGGTAACTGTACTGTATCCACAGGAGAGTGAAAAGAATGAGCAGCACACACTCAGAACTGAGGAAGGAAATGTTCATCTGGAGAAGACAGGCCCAAGAGTGACTGCTGTCTCCACACACCTAGTGGCACTCTTGGCCAGGAGGGACTGTCCTTTTCTGTGGTTCCAAAGGAAGAACCAGGATCAATGAGTGGAAATTCAATGAACACTGACTTTGGGCAGGTAAAGCATTAACCTTTATGGATGTGCTGCCTTGTGAGATTGTGCTCTCCCTGTTGCTAAATTGATGAAGTACAGGCTACATGACCCTGTGGTTGGGATGAGGAGGATTACCTTCAAAGATCTGATTGGCTTTGGACTACCTATTTTTTTTCTTTTTTGCCTTTTAGAAAACTTTTTATTTGTGTGTAACTCTTATATTTTTCACTTTTAAATAAATGTATACAATAGTTGCAAAAATGAAAACAGTACAAAAAATAGCTGTAGACCTTTTATCCACATTCATCAGTTGTCAGCATTTTACCCATTTGCTGTATTATTTGTACTTTCTCACTTGCTCTTTCTTGCAGACTAGATGATTTTGAAAGTCCTTTCTCTTAGTGAGAGTTATGATTCTACATGCTGAGGCTTCTTTCCAGGTCATAAGATTTTAGAAAAATTGGAATCCTGCTGGCATTGCTCTTCACTGCACTAAGCATAAAATCTGAACTCCCCAAGGAGTCTGACCCTGATCATCTCTCTGCCTTCATCTCCTACTGCTCCTCATTCTGATCACCATGCTGCAGCTACACTGGTTTTTTCTTCCTCATACTTGCTAAGCTCATTCCTGGCTTAGGCACTTTGCAATTACTAGTTCCTCTGCCTTCAACACTCTTTGCTGGTTTTCTCATGGCTGGGGCCTTCTAATATTCCCTGATGCCCTAAGACCTCCCTCCCTCCCCAGCTCCTAAAAATTACCACAGTCTCTCATGTTGCCTCTTCTCTCTATCTGTGGTGACCTTGTTTATCTGTTTGCTTGCCTTTTGGCTGTCACTGCCAGTAGAATGTAAGCTTCATGAGCACAGAGGCCTTGTCTGTCTTGTTCTTTACCATGTCCTCAGTACCTGGGCCAGAGGACACTCAACACATATTTGTTGAATAAATAAATAAGAGAGTAAATGAGAACATCTGGTCAAAGACATAATGTGTACAAGGATAGATGTTAACATTTGACAACCTATACAAAATAGCAAGTGTGTAACTATTCTAGAAAGGTAAAGAGAAATGTCTTTGTCTCGTGGGGTATCATATTAGTCTATTCTTGCACTGCTATAAAGAAATACCCGAGACTGGGTAATTTATAAAGAAAGGAGGTTTAATTGGCTCATGATTCTGCAGGCTGTACAGGAAGCATAGCGGCTTCTGCTTCTGCGACGGCCTCAGGAAGCTTCCAATTATGGCAGATGGCAAAGGGGGAATGAGGCATCTCATGTGGTGGGTGCAGAAGCAAGAGACAGAGTAGGAGAGGTATTACAAACTTTTAAACCAGATCTCATGAGAACTCACTCACCATCACAAGGATGGTACCAAGGAGATGGCGCTAAACCATTCATGAGAAATCCACCCTCATGATCCAGTCATCTCCCACCAGGCACCGCCTCCAACATTAGGGTTTACCATTCAACATGAGGTTTGGGTGGGAACAGAGATCCAAACCATATCAGGTATACTGTAAGTGACAGACGGTTGAGGAAGTTTCCCCTGAGAGTGCCCCATCCCAAAGAAGATGTGGACTTTTCTCAGAAGCCAAAGTGCATTCTGCTGTGTCTGTTTGAAAAGATAGAAATCTGCTAGCTTTCCTGGAGCAAACTCCTTCTATGTGGCTGATTTACAAGAAAGACAGGGGGAGGAGGGTTATTTCTACATCTGGATGCCTACGGAACTGATTGAGAATGCCTCAATTCTTTAGGAAACCAGCTCCGAAAACTTCATCACATTGAGATTTCTTTCAGAGGGGCCCATGGATAATTCTACAGTGATGCTGTGGGCAGACACATTTTTCCGTGGGTTCCTTTTTCTAGGATCACTCTTGATCTATCAGAATGCAGTTTCCCAGCCTCCAAATGGTCCATCAAATTGGAAATGTACATGCAATTCCATTAAGAGTCCTGAGTCTTTCCCTCATAATCCATTTCCTGTCAGGTCTGATTACTGATTACCTTGAGCACTGCGCCTTTGCTGTGAGTAAAGTTCAAAAGCTTCTAAGCTTGAAACTGGCCTCCTCCTCAACCACGGAAGAAAAGTCTACCATCATTTATTGTAGAGATGACTAGAAATTGTAAGGCCTGGAGAGAATGGAATGTACCAGCCCTGGGAAAAACAGCCCCGGGAAAAACTAAAAGTTTCTGTTTATTCACTTAACTTGGTAAGAGTCACCATTTAACAGGGAAAAAATAATTTAAACTTAATCAGGGAAAATGCTGACTTGTAAAGATTTAAAAGGATAATATCTTAAAAGTAAATTATTACCACTAAGTCAAACTATCTGGAAGGGTAGTATATGTAAGGGATAATATAACAGAATCTGGAAGTAGACTTCCTGGGGTTTGAATCCCAGCTCTGTAACTTAATTGCTGTGTGACTCTGGGTAAGATATTTAACTTCTCATCTCTGTTCGTCAGTTTCCCCATCTATAATATAAATATCCTAATAGTACTTAGCTCACAAGTATTTTAGGATTAATGGGATTAACGTAAGTAGAGTGCTTACAACAGTACCCAGCACATTAAGCACTGATAAAGTATTTGCTATTTTTTCTTCTCTCTTATTCCCTACATCCAATTAAAGAAAAAAGAAAATCTTGTGTCTGCAAAGTAACCTTTTGATACATCACCTAATTTTGATCCTAAGGACAGCCAGGCAACATTAGTACATGTATCTTCTCTATTTTGTAGATAACTAGTCACAGATTCAAGGTCATTTAGCTGATAAGTGCCTGAACTCTAACTCAAACCTAGGCCTGGTGACTCTGACGTTGGCAGCCTCTCCACTGAAGTCAGCTACCTGTGTCATTGATCATAGTCATTGGTTCAAGTTTGAAATGGGCACTGCCTTTTAAGAAGACACATCCTTATAAGACTTATAGCCAAGAGCCTCTATTAAATCCTATATGAACTTGAATGTTTTTGAAATAAAAAATAAGTGAAGGTAAGTAAAAGCTTTTATTTGAACTGAAAACTATCTTCTGTGATGTTTCTGACCCAAACATTGAAGCATTACTTTCACTCACACACACAAAAAAACACCAAGATAAACAAACCTAGAAAGACTAATTATTTTTCCTGTGTCTCCTAAGAAAAATGTCAAAGGAAAACAAACAGTCCAGCGGAAAAGTAAATTAGCTTTGTAAAAAATCCTTTCCATTAGAAAGGCCTAGAATTCTAGTAGCTGTATAGGTAAGGCACATCTATTTATTTTTAAACACAATACACATAATTTGAGGATTATCTGGTTCTCAGGATTCTAGTGACTATCAGAGTAGGTCCAGCTTTGGGAAGGTTAATGGTGATGCCATAGAGTAATTACTTGGAAAAATAATAAACATCATTTCATAGTTTAATACCATGGTATCACTCCCATCAATATCCTTTTTTATTTTCATTTTTGCCCATCATAGAAGGAAAAGAAGAGAAGCTTAATTTGATTTACAGAGGGAAAACAACTCAGAATGTACTTTTTTATTCTTGGGGGTTGGGGGTGTAAAGAGAAAAGGTCGACCAGCTGGTTTTCATCTATATGCCATAATTCTCTGTTTAGTTTACACTATTAAACTCCAAAGCCTTTGCTTTAATCTTAACTGTTACAGTATGCCTTATTGCAGATTCTATCATGTCGCATCTCTGATAGGGTTTCCGACTTTGGCAAAGCACCATTCCCCAAGCTGGTCCTTGCCATATGGGTAGTAAATGCATCCAACATTTTTTCATTGGCGCCTGCATCATTATGTTTTGTCACCAATGGTTTCTCGGGTTTTCAGTAAATTGCTGCATATATTGTGGTTTGGAGATGCTGAGATGATCTCCCATATTTATTTATCTGTATACAGCTGAGTCCTCATTAGGGCCTCCCTGTCCTGCTATCCTCTTTCAGATGACCTAACATCTGTTTGTTGAGGGCAGGGCATGAGGTGGGGGGTGGTGTGAGTGGAGAAGCCATAAAGAGAAAAGAAAACTGAAAGCAGGGGGGACCAGTGTGAGGAAAAACAGCTTTCCAGGAGCCATTAACACTGAGCCAGGATAAGGAGAAGAGGGGAGGAGCAAAACCTACCTGATCTGTCTTCGTTTTGCGTATCACATCTTCGGCACAGTTCTGGGATCGTCTTGAGTGATGTGACTGAATACTGAATGGGAAGCCAGAGAAGAGAGGGCATAAAATAATTTAAAATGCGAGCATTCACTCAGATTGGCCAGAAAAACAAAACACAATAAGTGATACTTGGGCACAACATGTATATTCAGAAAATTTATCTCATTTTACCCTAAATGGGCTGCGTGGTGACCTGGCAGCATCCTAAGATCTACCTGCAGCATCTAACCACATGCAGTTTAAAAAGAGGGCTGGGCACCCCTTCTTTAACAAAAAAAGGTGGGGTGTAGCCAGCAGACACTCTCTCCCTCTTATCACTTCTGCTACTTGTGGAAGATGGAAGAACTGTCTGACCCTGAGAGTTTCAAGAAGATGGCCTTAATAATTGCATTCTGAATCCTAAGGGTGAGCTTGTGTACGAAAAGCCAAGTACGGGAGCACCTGGCTTCCTGCAGCATCCGGGGCAGTCAGGAGACATGTCTGTGCCGATGCTGACTGGACTATGCAAAAGTTCCTAATGTTGCCACTTGCCACAGATTTTACTGTGTAGCATCCATTATCTCCATGGGAAATACCAGGGTAATGTCATAAAAAGCAAGAGGGGTGTGGTTCTGTGTTTGAAAGCTCATCTCTTTCACATATAGATTAGTTTGAGTGGAAAGAAACCGCCCTCCAGGCTCAGTTTCAGCACCGACTCAGAGGCTGGCTTTCAGGATAAATTATGATACAAGGGGGCATACAATTGGAAGAGCTAAAACAAATGTAAAATCAATAGCTATGATTTATGAGGACAACATGTGATACCAATCAGTCTTTCTTTAGAGGAGGGTGTTTTAAAATAAAATAAATAAAATGAAATTGTTCTTTAATCAAAGGCCAAGTCAGGGACTATCTTCAATCACATTCATACTTTAATTCATAAAATGCAGCTCCCTGAAACTATTTTGCTTTTTACCTCTAAGGACAATGTTCTTAAAGTAAATGAGCTTGTATCATAAATTACTTCACCATTGCAAAATTTGGGGGGATTGAGAAAAAGCATTTAATCTAAAAGAAAAATGATCACAGGAAACTCATTAGGATTACTCTAGCATTACAAGTGAGGAATGTGTAATTAGGACACATTTATCAGTAAGAAGGTACTTTAGTTAGCTTGACGTCAATAGATGAAGCAAAGCGTCTGCATTGAGACTTCCTTGTGCTTTCCCCAGGATACCAGGACAGCAAGACATAGGGTGGGACGTTGTAGATATTGTCAGTTTGCCAACCGCATGTCACAAACAAATTAAATTTCCAGTATTTCCAAGTGAAAAGTGAAATCTCAAATGACTAATTAAGGAAATTACCCTTACCTGTCTGATGCAATAACATCCTGTTTATATTGGCCATGCCTCTGAGACTACAGGTGCTTTAGCAAACCCACCCACATGCTCAGAGGGAGGGATGACTACCTCTTAAACCCAAAATTAACCTGTAAGTATTTTTTTCCTTTCACATTATGTTCTTTGGGGGTCTGGGGTAGCACAGGTACACAAGGCATTTTTCTTGGTACTAATAAGGTACCTTATGTTTCTGGCCAAGTACAAGCTCTCTAAGGACTCTGGTAGCTTCTTGAGACCAGCTGGTACAGGTTAGATAATTACACAGTCTATAATTCAATTAAAATTGGGCCTTTTGTTTTGGCTGCCATGTGTCCCATTAAACACCCTTTGGCAAAGTCTCACTCTTTTTTTTTTTCTTTTCATCCAAGGCAAGAGTTTAGAAAGAGGAAATTTAAGATGAATTGTGTTTAAATACAGTTAATGAAAAATTCACTAAGGTTTGTTCACTGGGCTTAATGATATATATCTGATTAAAATGGGTGAGCTGCTATCTGTATTTCGAGGCACATGCTTCCTAACTGCCATCTCCCACCCCAAAGTCAGACATATCAGAATCTCTGATGTATTCGCTGTAGCTTCAACTTTTCCTATTTGGCCTCAAAGGCCCATAGTGTACAGTAAGTTTTAATTTGATGAGGTTTACATTTGAGCAGCACCTGGCTGGTGTGGGAACTGAGTTACAGGCGGACACTAGCCTAGGTGAGTCACTGCCACTGCCTCAACCTAAATCACTTGTGGCACTTTGCCTCTCTACCCAGAGTCACATAGGAAGTCACTTTGGTGAAGGCATATATTTTCATTCTCTGGTAACAATAACTGTGAAGAAAATATCATTTGCTACTCCTGGGAATAGAAATAAAAAGTATAGCAATCTAAAAAAGATGACAGTTTATCCAGAAAAATTAAAGTTTTGGAAAATTTTAAGGGTATATGAACATCAAATTCAGCAATGACTCTAATCTACATTGTGAACAAGTCCATCATTTTTTATAAAGACACAAGACAAAATCAATTTGTGGATCTGTTTCAGTAAGTATAAACATTGCTCCTTGGATGGAAGAAAAGGCTTAAGGGAGTGCTGTGAAGATTGTTAAGCTGTGATGTGAAGAAATGCACAGGAAACACATAACTCACAAAACCAACATCTAAAAATGTTTTCATATTTGCAAATTTGGGAATGAGCAAATGATCCAAGAAGTCTCCCTTGCAAGTATGCATTGTGCTACCATCTGGGAGCTGAAATGGAAGGCTTCCCAGGCCTTCATCCCAGTTCACAGGACAGATGGCCTTTTATAAGTAACTGTCAGTTCGCCAACATACCTCATTCTCAGGACAATGGCAAGCTCCCAGGGCAGCAACTACTGTCAGTTTGGCCCTATGGGAACCAAAGCCCATTGCATCTTCCCTGTCTGTGTCCTCCAATCCAAGCTTTTGTAGCCTGTTCCCTTGACTCCTATTGTCCTTGGGTGAGAAGAGTGAAGAGGGGGCTTGCAGTTAATGAAGAAGCATTACATTTTCTATCTCTATAGTTTATTCTTTTTCTAGAAGTCTTCCAGAGGTTATTCCCAGTGAACATAGACTTTTGATCTAAATTTGTTTTCCAGACTTCTTTTCCACTTCCCTACCATGTCTGAAGAAGAGCTCTGCCAAAGGTTGACCAGCTGCCTCAGCTTTTTCACTGTCCCTGTGCTTCCAAAATTTTGTTTGCTTTCTGTTCCTTTACTCGGGGGTCCCCCAATCATGCAATGCCCTCCTCTAGCCAGGCAAATGCCACCATTTCACAAGGCAAGGCCAGCTGTGTTCTGCTTCTCCATGAAGCCCTGGCTGATTGCTTTAGCCCTTACTGACTTTTCTCTTTTCTCCCCTTGGTAAGTTTCTGCATTGTCATGTGCTGTGGTGTTTCTTATCTGTAGGTGTTGGCTTCCATAAGCACTTGAGGGAAAGAATGATATTTTTGACTTGTATATGTGCATGGCACACAGGGACTGATTAACTGTTTAACTGAAATAGCAAGACGTGTACATATTGACTAATCCCTGGGCATAATATTATAGACATTCAAAGGAGCTCTTTCATGTTTAAGTAGTAAGTGGGACCTTCCTCCAGGCCTTTATACTAACACTAGAATTAATTAGCTTTCTGAAATAAAAATTTGACTAAGGCTCTGCACAGCCTATAGGACAAAGACCATATGCCTTAGCATGGCACATGAAGCCTTCCATGAGCTCAGCCTCATCTCGCATTGTCTACTTCTCTTCTGATTGTGGCAATAACAAATTCTCGGTGGTTACCATACCCATTGTTTTGCCTGTCTATACCTTTACATATGCTATTCCATCTACCTGAAATGCCATTCTGCCCATTACACTAGGCAAACTCCTTTTAATTCTTCCAGCTTTGCCTGGGTATCACTTCTACAAAATCTTTTCTGACCCCTGCCCCATAAGGAAGTAAAGCCAGCTTTCAAAGTGTGGTCTCTGGACCAGTGGTATCAACACAACCTAGGATTTGTTAGAAATTCATAATCTTGGGCTTCATCCCAGACCTACTGAATCAGGAACTCTGAGGGTGGGGCCCAGCGATCTGTTTTTTCACAAGCCATATGGGTGATTATAACGCACGATGAAGTTGGAGAATCATTGTCCTATATTATTTCCTGATGTTAGGCATATGTCCATTACAGAACTCATCATAGGATGGTTCATCTATATGTTTACCTAAATGCTTTCTCTGCTTCCTGAAAGTGTGGACAATATTTTATTTACCCAAGATACTAGGCACTTATTAAACCAAATTAAATAAATTCCTCTAGACATAAGAACTAATGAGGCAGGGATATAGCTCAGTCCATAATTTTGGTGGCAGTAATAATAATAATGTCAGTAATTAATATTTACATAGCACTAATCTTAGAAAAACCCATAATTACAAATCTAGCAATAAATCATTTTATATTTAAAAATTCTTAATATATTAATAGCATGAGTAATGGCTGATGGCTTAACCTTTTGTATAAAGGACAATGGATTTGGAGCCATAAGATCTGGATTGAAGTCCTGGTTCTGGCACTTATTAACTCTGTGGTTCTGGACAAATAATTCATTTAATATCTTTGGGGCTCAGTTTCCTTATGTGTGGAAGACAGATAATTATATAAGATAACGTAGATGCAGTCATTTTGCAAACTGTAAAGCTCTAGTAAATGTCTGTCTCTTCTCTTTATCCTGTTTTCTAAGTGTGCCCTCAGAGCTTCCCTCCTCATCTTCATTTCTGCCATGACTTTAAGCTCAGCAGATGAAGATATGAGAACTAATGAGGCGGGAAGAGAGGGATCGAGCTGGGAATAGAAAGGAAAGGAAATATAACTCAGCCTATCTCAGTATATTATTTGGCTTTTCTTTGTTCTTTCCTCACTGAAGAGAGTCTGTGGCCCAGGGATGACACTAAAAAGTCAGCTTCAAAAACTTCACAGAGTTGATATGGCACAAGATGATTCTATACATGCCAGCCTACGCCAGTCAGTTTTGTCACCATGCCATGCAAAACAGTTGGAACATGCATGAGATTCATAATGACAGTGCGTGATTTCTACGTTGGGCTACGGGGATCTCTGACCACCCTAGATATTGTTCAGGGCTGAAAAGCTTTGGCCCTTATTCCTGAAAACTGGAGCCAACTAAGCGAATGAGCAGACATTACTCAAATGGTAATGAGCCACAGAGAATGAAAGAACGAACATCCCAAGCACCTTTGCAAGCTAGAGACTTTCAAACTACTAAGGCCCCATAAAAGTTTCCAAAAGAAACAATTAAGCCAGCCATCCAAACAACCATGGTGAAATTCATGATTTCTCGCACAGTTTTCCAAAATTCAGGCAGGTATCTCAACAGGCACACAATAAAAACAATGGCAATAATGTGTACAAGCAAAGCTGGGAGTGACAGCAGAGACATGTAGCTGAAATGAAATTTTCAGAACATATATTTTTCTAAAATTTTAGCCTCCCCTCTAAAGGCCTGCCCTTCCAGTTCAGGAAGACTTCATGCCCTCCATTATAAACTGCGTTCCATTGCCCCTTCTCTTGGGACGTGGCACTAACAGTCTGCTCCTCCACTGCTAACCCTTTGCTGGGGCTCAGGTTTCCACTTTTCTCATCTCCTAAGGACTCTTGCCTGCCACCATTCTTTCCTCTCTCCTTATCCTCAGCCCACTCTCAGCATTGGCTTTCTCCTCTGGTCTTATAAAGGTAAGCAAGCACCACTACCACCTCAAGACTCTGCCTCCTTGACTGAGCATGGGCCTTCCTGCTCTTGCATTCATCAGCCATCTCTTTTGAAAGAATTGTCTCTGTGTTTCTATTTCCTCATCTCTGCATTTACTCCTCCAGCCCTCACGATAGGATTCTGCCCACCACTCAATAGATACTGTGCTTATTAGGGCCACCAAAGGGGTCTTAACTGGAAAATCCAGAGGGCATTTTTCAACTCTCGTCTTTATAATGACCTATTTGCCACCATCAACTGTTGTTTAAAATTCCTTAAATACACCCCCCTTGTCTTTTTAGTTCCCTTAGTTTTATTTCTTTAACTTTGAAAACTTCTTTCCAGTTTCTTTTGTAGAAATGCCTTTGTCCAGACCCTACCACATGGAATATACTTCTGCACAGTTCAATCTTTTGAATATTCTTCTCTTTCCACATTCCATGTTTTCACAGATGACCTTAACTATACCCCCAATTTCAACCACCACCTCTACATAGTACAGATACTGGTGATCCACACTTTCATACCTCTATTAGACTCTGCTTTAAATACATTTCTTCCCACCATTTGGGCTCCATTAATGAAAATTATTATAACTAATCCTATTTTCAAATAAATTTGAATTTTGCTCTGATACCTTATTTTTATCATATCTTCATTCTAAGAGGGTTTTTTTAAAGTTCTTTTATGCTAAGACATTGTTTGTGGTTGGTATTTGAGAAAACTCAGTAACTCTTTTGATCATTTTAAGAGTGCATCAGGAACTACTCTATTGCAATGTTAATTTAATTAATATAATGTGTAGTCAGGCAAGAGATGAAGATCCACTTGGTAAATGTGGTAAGATCACAGTATTGAATGATCTCCTTATATTGTATAATAAGAAGTGGACATGGATGGAGAAGAGACCTACCTGAACTGGGAAAACCAGAGGTGACCATGGGGCCCAGCAGATGTAGTTTTCAATGCAGTGGTTACAAATATGGATTCTAGAGTCAGACTACCTGCATTATATCCTGACTTCACCATTTTCTAGCTAATTAATCTTAGTTAACCTTTGTATATCAGTCTCTTCACTGGTAAAAAACAAGGTTCTGACTGTACCTTCATTAAGGTGTGTCCGGGAAGATTATGAACTAGTAATATAAAACCTGGGAAGAGTGTCTGATGCACAGTTAAGTGTTCAATAAATGTTAGCAATCATATTATTATTTATATTTAAAAGTACCAAAACCAGCATTTTAAAATGAAGCCAAAGTAATCATAATTATAGAAGCAAAAATTACAAATGACAAAAGAATTACAAGAAAAAAGTATGTTATAGTAGGGCAGATGGCCAGTCATAAACCTTGTTCAACTTCAATGATAGTCTATTTTTAATTGTGAGCCAATAATCAATCACTGTCAAAATACAAGGACTCACTGCCAAGAATGGAGTTTAGTACTATAATCAAATGTGACCTACCATGAAGTTAACCTGACATTTCATAATGTGCTTAGTTATTAATATAGCATACTATACACACTTTGAGAGCATAGCAAGTCTGTGTCATTCACCCCAAGCTTAGAACCAAGTCTGGTACTCTGATAATGTTTAGTAAATGCTTGTTGACTAGATTGGCATAAAAGCTAATTGTGATGAAAAGGTGAACAGTTTTTGTCAATAATCTGCATAGTCAATCTAATAATTTCTATTGACTATCAGGCAAGATAAGAACTTCCAGGACTATCTGCAGAGTAAAAGGGAAAATTTAAAAAAATCCAGCGGTTGCTCATTCTTCTTAGAAACCACTCTATTTGTAGAGTTATTCTCTACCTTCTCTGGCAGAGGTGTCCAGTCCAAGATTTGGAGTTTGGGAACCTAGATTCTAGTCCTGGGGTCTAACACTAACAATAGAATATCCAAATACAACCCATCTTTTCTGGATTAGATGATTCCTAATTCATTTCCTGGCAGGTATTAAGAAAAACAAAATAACACATATGGCATATGATGTTAGAACAAGGTGTGAGGTTTCTGATGATGCTGAGCTGGAGAAGGGAAGAATGAGAGGCAATTTAGCCTTGAATGCAGGATACTACAAAAAAACACTGCATAAAGCTGAGGTATTCTGGACAGTTGCTGGAACTAGATCACACGGAGAAGCACTAAACAAAGTTTCCATATAGATAAGAACAGGGCGACTGCTAGGAAGGGCAGGGCTTACAGACGGAGACAGTGAAAAATGGATTGAACCACTCAGAGGCCACATGAAAGTGTTGGTCACCTTCTAGAAGGTACAGAAGAAAGTACAATAGGGTCCATCTTATTCAGTATATTCATTGCTAGAGAGAAGGGGAGGCTAGGTTCTTTGTACCTTGAATACCTTTATACTCTTTTTCACATCTAAGCTGTATTCTTTGCCCATGCCAGCTCATTGCCTGAGTCTACTTGAAATGAGTCTTTCTCAAAATGTAACAAAATCTGGGGAAGCATCAGGGGATTGAATGGAGTAAAAGGTGATGCACACAAAACAGAAGGGGGCAGGCATTTTTAGTAAAAATGCTGCACAGTCTGTGTGATAGAAAGACATGAAAACTCACTGAAAGTGAGATTATTTTACCATAAGAATTAATTTTTCTATCAGACAGTGGTTCAAGCACCTTAGGAAAATGAACCCATATAATTTTTTGCCATTACTCTAGGTTGCAAAGGCTTTGACCAAAGAGGATTGAAAAGTGGAAGGATACTTATTATCTTGATCTCATTTGACCTGTACAAAAAAATAGTTTATGCAATTGCCAAAAAAGTCAACTTTCATCAAGGTTGCAGTCAGAGTTACACAGAAAGGCAACAGAATATTTCTCTCACTTCTATTTGTATGTGTGTGTATATGTCTGCATGTGTAAATACTTACATGTATATATGTGTATATATGTGGCTGTGTGCATGTGTGAGTGTATGTGTATAAATTTAGGGTAACTGATTGAGGTATTACCATTTAATGGATGGGAATGTTGAGGTACAGTAAAATTAAAAGATTTGCTTAAGTTCTCATTAGCTGGTTTCATTTTACTTATTTACAATGTCTATCAATCCCTTTACTTCCAAAAAACAATTTGTAATCACTACAGTGCCAATCAGGGATAGTGATGAGTGAGGTGACTGGTCTAGAGAAACTACTACTCAGCTAAGTTGCATAGATGGGGAGGAGTAAGGTGGCCAAATAGTTCTGCATTTAGGTCCTGGCCCTGTAACCTTGTGAATGTCAGACAAGCTCTCTAAGCCTCAATTTTCTCATCTGCCAAAAGGAATAAAAACAGAGTTTGCCTCGCAAAGCTGATGTATGAGGCTTGAACAAGATAACTTAGTTAAAGAGTTTATCTCAGTGTGCGGCACGGCCAACATTGGTGGATGGTGGCTGTGAGTGAGCTCCTCAGGAGATCCAGAGTTCAGCCTCTGCTTTCTTTAGTCCTGTGTGTGAAACTATTTTTAAGAGCACCACACTGGCCTCTCTTAATAAAATAAATACACCATAGCTCCAAAGAATTCCAGAGGGTTTTTGTTTTTAAGACATAGGGATCTGGCTTCCATAGGAAGAGAGAAATCTGTGAACCCATTCACAGTGACAGAAAAACCCTGCTTTAAACCTTTGTGCTTATGTGTCGTCATCTCTCCCTTGCAGACCTGCAGCTATTGCAGAATGTTCTGCCCTTTTAGATGGCAGGATTACAAGAATGTATAGTTTAAACTTTGTGTTTTGCAAAGGATGTGCGTTATTTTCTAGTCTGGGAAACTTCAAAATAAATTAGCTGCTGTGTTTTCTCTCATTAAGTAAAGGCAAAATAAGTTCTAGTTGTTTTTTCTACCAATATACAGCTTACATTTTAATTAAAACAAGAACCAGGCTCATGGCCAGAGGGAAAAACCATGGAATAGAAAGCCTAGACTATGTAATAGGGCTATAGCTAGAGAGTAAGGAGAAGAGTTTGAAACTGGGCATCTTTTTCATAAACATATTTTTCAGGTGTAATGTGCAGTTTCCTCCCCCTCCTGCCACTTAACCAGGAAAGAGGCTTAGGGGCTGTCAGAGATGGAGGTTTCTGGTATCAAAAAAAAAAAAAAAAAAAAAGAAAATTGCATGTTCATGGGAAACTACATTTCTTTTTATGCCAGTGAATTAGCACGTTGAACACATCTTTATTTTTTCATTTTTAGCATTTGAATAATCTCCACTTAGCCCTTAAAGAAGTTGTAACATTCATTGCTCCTAGTTTACCTAAACAGCCTGAGAACAATCATTCCAGTATTTAAGAGGTTGTCTCCAGTTCTTTTTCCATATAATCATTAAGTTAGAACAATATGATTCTGGCTTCACTAAGGTATGAAGTCTGGATCACACTAAATTACGATAAAATAATCTATGTTGTAGAGGTTGCCAAAGTAGAGCGTCTTCAGTTTCAAGTGGATTTAAATAGACTAGGATTTCTTATCCTCAGTACTACCGACATTTTGGGCTAGACAATTCTTGTTGTAGGGGATTGTGCTGTGCATTGCAGGATGTTTAGAAGCCTCTCTGGTCTCTACCCACTAGATGCTAGTAGCAACTCCCCGGTATGACAACAAAATATGTCTCCTGGTATTATTAAATGTTTCTGGGGTAGGGGTGGGTCAGGTAAAATTGCCCCTGATGTGAACCACTGCAATAAACTATATTCATCCCGGAGAAGCAGTAAAGTGTTGTGGCTAAAAGTAAATACTCTGGAGACAGAATACACCTAACCAGCTGGGTGACCCTGGACAAATTACATAAAATCTTCATGCTGCAGTTTCCTCATCTGTAAAATGAAGATAAAAACAGTAACTTTAGAAGATTGCTGTGAGGATTAACCAAGATAATGCCTGTCCCATGGTAAATGTTCAATAAACATTAGCTATTATTATTATTTCATCAATTACTATGAAATTTCATAGAATTTCAGATCTATGCAATTTCAAAATCTGATATAAGTTTAAATGCAGGTTAAAGGACCAAACAATTGAAACATGTTTAAGAGGGAAATTTTGGGTGCAGTTACACAATTACAGATGGATATCTTTGTTTATGTTTTAGAGTGGTCAAGTTATAGACACTCAACTATTGCATAATCCTGTAGCCTAGTTTGCTAAATGGTTTTAGTTATTGCTTAATGTATTTTATTATCTTTCAAGTGGAGATTCCCAATTCATCAAAATTATGGGCTGCTGCCAGATGATTCTTCTGTAAATACAACTGCTCTGTTGTATTAAAAAAAAATCTTGACTTTATGCCTAGTGTTTTCCCTTGAGTTCTTTCTTCACCATTGGTCATATAAATATTATTGTATTATTCAGTGAAATAATAACAAAAGCTACCATTTTTAAGAGCAACTTACTGTGTGCCAAGCTAAGTGTTTCACATATATTATTATTTTACTCAATCGTCACAACAACCTAAAGTGTATCTCAGAAAGGTGAAGTTAATGTGCTATTCAGCCAGTAAGAGTCAGAACAAGGTAGGAACCCAGGTTGGCTGCTTTCAAAGCCTTTGCTTTTAAAACACAACATTATTATCAAAGTTCGGAGAGCTACCACCTAACTCCCAATCATAACACAGTTTCCCTTTCTACAACACCTTCCATCCTACCTACATACACCCATGCTATCATTCACATTCCTTGCTTTTCCCCACAATGGCTGTGAGGGGAGTGATCATAAAAGAACCTTGCTTTGAATACTTCCAAGTCAAGCATAGTGACTTAGAGAGAGAAAGAGAAACAGAAAGAGAGAGACAGAGAGAGAGTGGCAGACAGACAGACACATAGACAAAAATATATCATGGGAAGGAAGAAGCTCACTCCACATTGGTTTTAATGAGGACTAATAAAAATTGTCTGGAAGCTGAAATAGGCAAATGATGAATTCACATTTCTCTGGTACAAAAAAAAAAGACTCATCCAAGTTTGTATAAAATAGGTGATTTATCAAACTCATCCCAGTAATCCAATTATTGTGTACAGTATGCATATTTTACTTCAAGGTAAGGAGTAAAGTAGATGAATAAACAACTGCCAGAGGCATGATAAAGTAAGTTCATCATTTTGAGACAATTTTAAAGTGGTGACTTTGAGTGGTGACCCATAGCTCCAGGCCCTGAGAGATCCATGGAAGATAAGGTTAGAAGTTGTGAACTTGAGGGTCCTGGAAAGAAAACTTGTATGTCTAGCTCAGAAACAGGAAACTTCTCATCACATACTCTGAGAGTTAGCCAGTTTTGCTGGGGCACTCCAGGCCAACATGTTTGCTAGCGTAGCAGAATTGATTATGTGGTCCTGGATAAGGCACAAGCAGCTCAAAGCAAGATGCATGTAGACAATCCATTCCAAGCAGTCCTGATTTAAGCAGCAGGAAGTTTGTGGCTGTTATGGGAATTAAGAGACTCATCAGCCCACAGTATTACAGGATTAAGCAGGACCTCAAGTCAGCTAGTCCAGTCCTTATCACTGCACGAATTTTCCTTAATATTCCTAACAAGCTTACAATCTGTGCTTTGATATCTACAGTGATTGGAAAGATTCTTTTTATTGCTCATCAATTAATAAATTCCAACTTGGCTATTCTTTAGTCAGTGTCCCTGTGAACTCTAGAAAATGCTGGCTGTGGAATAGCCAGCCACATAAGATAATTTGGAATTAACTCTATGAAAGTGGCTGCATTTTATAAGTATACTCAATCAATAGTTTTGACAACATTGGAACACATTAGGAATGAAAGGCTCATTGAAGTTAAATGACTCATCTTCCAAAACACACACTTAGGGAAGATTCACTTCTTGGTCTAAGAGATCCCCCCAAACCACACTGAGTCTGCCACACAGGATTTCTGCTGTGAATTTCTAAATGTAGTCAGAAAAGTTGAGGATATATAGACTATAATGGAGAAGTAGGCTATGAAGTTGAAGGCAGATTATCTTAAAAGCATTTCTTGTATACGGTAGTACTTACAGATATGTCATCACTAAAGTCAATTTCATCCAAATCAAGGTATTCAGGGGCTTCCATTATTCTTCCTTGCACATTTTGAGTATGGTCAAATACTTATAAATTCCTGAACGAGACAGAAGCAGAAAAGAAAGGCAAAAAAATTTAGCCGTTTTACAACCAAAAGTAATGTCTATATTTAAACAAATAAGATGAGAAGGGTTATTGGGTGCTAGTGTTGCCTTGGAGCACATTTCCTTCCTTCAACTGTCCACAGCCTGGCTTTCCAGAAGCAGCAAACACAGCGTCTCCATGGTCCCCAGTGTGGCTCCCCAGTGGGCACTCAAAGTCGTTTGCTTTATTTGATATGTGCCTGTTTGTCTTTGCCAGAGCAGTAACTTGGGTCAGAATCTCCCCCTAGAATCAATATTGGAATTCACACCGACTCTTACCACAGCCAGGGTAAAAGGCAGGGCTTTGGGAAATGGGGAGCCAGCCTGGAAATCTTAGGAAAGCCATTTTCAAATGTTTCCTATGGGCATATCCTTGGGTGTTGTACATGGAGCAATGAATACTGCATCTCCACAGGAATAACACAAGACAGATACCACTAACCAAGAGTAATGGATATTTTAGAATTTGTAGCACAACCTCCAGTTCACCCCTCAAAAAGGAAGAAAGAAAGAGGATCTAAGTGCAGATTTAAACCTCAGAGTTATTGCACTGCCCTCTGCCTCAAACAGCTTTGCCTGACTGTGCCATAGTGACCTGATGCAGGCCCCAGAACGTCTTCAGTCAGCTCTTGCCTCAGGGCCGCCTGGGGCAACCCTTTAAATCTATCACAGTAGGATACATCACCTCCCACTTCATTTTCCCATCACTTATCATCATCCCCATCAGCGGCGGCAGTGGCACCTACAGATGTCAAGAGCAGAAATATAGATCTCCTGACAGCGCCTTGGTGTGCAGTTATCTTCTGCAGCACCAACTCTCAGATAGCAAAATCAGCTTCTGCTTCCTGCAGCTTGTCTTTCTTATTGTAAAAATTATCTTACGTACCCAGATTTGAGTATCTGAAATAATTCATTTTGCCCTCTTTGATTCTCTAATCAAGGTGTACCTTGCTGAACAATAAGGAGTGCATTACTGGAAAGTGAAAATACATCTAGCCTGATGAAAATGGGCCTCCTGATAAAATATTGAAAGTGTAAAAAGACCTACTTTTTAAAAGGAAATTTGTTCTGAAGGCATTTGTTTTCCCTCAAGTTGAGCCATTCTTTCTTTTTTAAGCTCTGCAAATGGTATAATTATGATAAACAGAAAAAAAAAACTTGCCATTCCTTACCTCAAACCCATCACTTGATTTAATTTTCCTGTTTCCTGTCCTTTTTTTCCCATATGTATATACCATTTTTAAAGTCTTAATTACAATAGATACAGAGTCCATCCAAGAAAGGATTAGGATGTTACTTCCATGTTTAAATGAGATTATCCATTTAGCAAATGTTAAAAATTCTTCTGAAATCACAGTAAGGCTTACAATGAAAAGAAAACCAACTTGTATTTGTAAAAAATATTTAAAATCAGAAATTTTATTATTTGTAGAAATCTGAAAATAGGTTATCAAACAAATTGCTTGGTATAAAAATGTCACTTTTCTTCAATTTACAAAGATTTTCAGAGGAAAATATACGTACTCTGCTTGGAAATTACTCAAAACAACATTCTCTCCTACTGTGATGGATTCTGATACAATCCAGACTCTTTGGATACTAGCGTGTTCACTAGGAGACTTTCTTCCAATCCAATTTCTTTTCACGAAATCTGTACTCCGTGATGAACTTTTGATTTACAGACTCTGTTCCCACGGCCTTGGTGAACAACACAAAGATGATGCTGGGTGCCAGGATATGGTACAAACATCAGCAGTAACACGGAAATATGGGGAGATGAAGCAGAGAAACATGCATCGGAGCTGGGGACCAAATGGATCTTTAAATAAATGAAACTATAAAATGTGGATGAACATGTCTTAATTAAGTAAATTAACAAATAACCATTGCACCCCTGTTTGAGGTGCTCCAACAATATAGACAGCAATATCCAGTTGAGTGTAGCCATTCCAATAGAATATAACCAGCGGATAATAACTCATGGCATCACAACAGGAATCTTTCTATTTGCACTTGCAGGATGGTAGTGAGGTTCTTGATTCTATAGGCAAGAACACAAGACTTACAACAGGTGCAGCTCATTATAGGAAGTCTTGGGCCACTGCCCATATTTATTTCTGTGGATTGGATGGCCCCACCTTAGACTAAGGCTCCTAGGCATCTGGAATTTGCCTCTACTTCCCAGCAGGCCTCCACATGCTATCTCCTTTAAGATGTCTCATTCTGTTCATGATCCAATTTATTTTGTCTGGTTTCAATGCTTGTCTCTTTCAGGGTGCCACTTTAAGAATATTTACATTCTCAATTATAATGTGCAGAAATCCCCGTGGTTTTCCAATCCTGACTACATTCCCCAACATTAACTGCTTCTTTACAGGTAAGAGTGAGTCTGCAGTTGTCCCAGTGGCCAATACAATGCCTCCTCTTCTCTCATCTGCCCTTCCACCAAGCCTCTGGCACTCTCAGGCACTCTTTTCTAAGGAATCAGTGACAAGATAGGAAGCAATAAGGTCAGGTTAGAGTAGCTGCTGCAAATGATCAAACATGATAAGGACAATGAGGTGAACTGTGGTTGCTTTTCTCATCCTGCTCTTCTGACACCTCCCACTCTGCACACCAATCCACTATGGAAACCAATAAGCCTTCTTTCAGACCCATGGCAAACATGCTCTAAAAGAAAGCACAGCTACAGAGGGCATGCACTGGAGGCCTGTGAGCTGAATCTGGCCCACAGATGTGATTTGTTTGACCCCAACAGTGTTAAAAAAAAAAAAAAATTGAATCAGTTGCCAACTTGCAGACCTTCGGTGATTTCACATAAAATTCTGGATTTCTGGCTTTGCTTTAAATACCTGAAGCTCTGGCAACAGGGGTCTGCAGTCCCCATGGCAACAACTGGCTGGAGCTAAGCCGCAGCTGCTCCTACCTGTCCATGGGGCCTGTGCTCCGCATTTTCCCGGAGCCTCTCCAAGGCTGATCTACTCACCGACATGCCTTGGGGACATTTGAGTGTTCGACCCTTCAAAGGAATTCAGTATTAAACAATAAGTACAACCATTACCCCCAATTTTGTATTGGTGCCTCCTGCCAAAAATGTTGACTTCATTTGTATTCTAAGATTTAATTTGTATTCTAAGATCATTTTAAATTCTCATACCACAACAGCAACAAAATAAAATTTCCTACAAATAAACTATTGGCACATCATAATTTGTGCTTTCACAGAATGTCCACTTTATCTCTTAGTACTAGGAAAAGAAAACCTTTGCAAACTTAATAAAATGTTACGAGGTGGGGATTATGTTTCCTTCACTTTACAACTGGGGGAAGGAAGGGTTCTTCTTGCTTTGTGTGATTGGTGTGGATTTACATGGTGACACTTCACTGCTGTGACTCCAGGGGAAGGGAGGAAGCCGTGCCAAGTGCAAACCCAGAAAAAGTCCTGAAGCCATCCTCTGTCTGGCCCAAACCGGCAGCTGGGAGGCAAGAGAGCCAACCTACTGAGGCCAACAAGAGTGGGTTTATACCTAAGCAAAATACATTTTTTACGCTTTCCAGAAAGGGCAGGCCAGCTTAAAATCCTTTATGTAGGGTCGGGCATGGTGACTCACACCTGTAATCCCAGCACTTTGGGAGGCCGAGGTGGACGGATCACGAGGTCAGAAGACCATCCTGGCTAACACAATGAAACCCCATCTCTACTAAAAATGCAAAACATTAGCCGGGCGTGGTGGTGGGCACCTGTAGTCCCAGCTATTCGGGAGGCTGAGGCAGGAGAATCACTTGAACCCGGGAGGTGGAGGTTGCAGTGAGCCGAGATCACACCACTGCACTCCAGTCTGGGTGACAGAACGAGACTCCGTCGCAAAAAACAAACAAACAAACAAAAATCCTTTATATAGGATTTTTATTGCTATGCATCATAGGCCCCTTTTGGATCTCAGGACCTAGTCATTTGTGAATCTGAATTTCTCCCCCATGCCATCAGCCCTGACCCTACAAGCTACAATCACTTGTTCCCAGGTTTTCTAAGGCCTTCCGAGGGCTTTCTTTTGCATGTAAGCCCCTCTCCCCACAGCACACCTTTTTCAAGATTTGTCCACCATGAGTATTGTCCACGGATTGAAATCATCCCATTTCTTTTTACTGGCATTGGCAATTCTTGATTTGTTATTTATTTAGGCAGGTATGTTACGTGTTTTAATTTTTTTTTTTTTTTTGAAGTGGGGAGAGATGAGATGCCAGGGAGGGTGAGTTCAGAAAGGTAAAGGAAACATTTTCCAATGGTTTAGCTCTCCCAATTTGGGTAGGAAAATTGATAGAGAGGGAAAGAAGAAACAGATTAGAATGTGGGGACACAGGGCTGGGCTGCTGGGAACTATATGCTGTGCAGAGACTGCTAATGACAGCTTGGCTCCCTTCTTTGGATGTGCCCACAGCACTGGGAGAAACCTTACTCAAACTCCAAACTGATGCCCGGCTTTCAGAACAAAACAAACAGCATCAACTATACTCAATGTTTGTAGGACTCTTCCTACTCTCACAGAGTTTTGATAAACTGCCAAGAGCAGAAGTCCCTCCAGTGCCTATTAAAGTGTGTGTGAGGGGCTTATGCCCCTAATGGGTCTATCAACACCATGTCACCTTCTCATGAGTGACCTCAGTGATGGCCCAACTGCTACCTTCCATAGAAGTTTCCTTTTGGGAGAGAGCTCAAAATAACTGAGAACCACATTGCATAATAAAAAAATAGACAAGCAATTAAAAAATAGCCTCCTTGCCACCCCCATATTATGATATTCAGGTGACATTTTTAATTTTTTTGTTGTGACTGGAAAACTGACTTTGAAAATAATTCCAAACGAAGACTTCCAAAAATCTGTTGCATAATGGCAGCATCACTGGAAAAAGCTTATAGTGGCCAACAAAATTTCCTTGAGAAACTACGCTCATTTTAGTGTATGCATTCTGGTGTGCTTGGCTCATAAAAGGCACATTGATTTGTGACTACAGTCACATATCACATAAATTGCTCTACTGAAAAATTTTTAAAAATGTATTGCCTCACTCCATTTTACAAGGAGTCAGCTTGGACTCATTCTGAAGGCTCATGTTACACAGATTTCTCCTTTTCTGCCAAAGTCGCTATTGCTCCATTTACCAGTATACTATGAGGCCTGGTAATTAAAAGTAAGTTGGATTTGTCAAAATAAATGAGCAGAGTACATTCGGTGATGAGGTAACTTCAATGGATTTGTGTTACAACTTATTTCTTTACCTTTTAATATACCAGCTCTTAGGAAAACACAGCCGCTCCCTGCACCCCTACACACACACACACACACACACACACACGCGTGCGCACACGCATGCCTGCCAAATTTGTACTGGGTAAAATTTTCAATTTGAAAGCCTGGACATCGATATTGGGCTTACTTTCTTCAATATAAAAACTTAAAATGATCACAAAATAAGTACTGGAAGGTCTGGGTAGAAATGTTGTCCCCAGTTGGCTCAGTAGCTTGGCTGGCAAGGAAGCAACTCATTCCAAATGTTGGATTTGGTTTCTTTCACTCTTTGATTCAACAGTGGCCAGAAGCATGGCGGTCAGTAAATGCCTCATCTTGAAGCAGAAAAATGATAGAGGCAAGAAATTTTTACTGGAAAGAGGCAACTGAAGGAGAGCCAAGAAGTACACATGAACAAAGAAAAAGCACAAGCCCTGTGGACTTTATCCACTTCTTCATTAATGGAATATTCTGGATGCATGTGGTGGATAAGACCTACACTAGTCTCCACACCAGGATGGAGTATATGGTACCAGGGGAGACAAACAAGAAGGCATGCTATTACAATATCATGTGATGCTCGCCAAGACAAATAAATACACAGCAGGCTGAGGCACCCAATCTAGACCTTGGAGATAAGGGAAGTCAGCCTGGCAAAGATGAAAGCCGAAGGATGGAGGTGTGAACGGGAAGGGAGTGGTTGGGGCAGGAGGAAGTGTTCCAGTTGTCTGTGCTTTCAGTATGGGAACAGGCCTGGAAGTGAGAATTCTGGAACAGAATGTCCAGAAAGACGCATAACATTGATTTAGCATTGATTGCTGTATTTTTGCTCCTGCAAAGCGGTCTTGAAGGGTGATGGTGAGGGTGGGGTGATAAATAGGGATTGTCAGGGGAGTATTTCCAAAGCCAGAGTGAACACAGAGCACATCTTGGAATGTCAAATTTCTGGCATGTTTGTAAAAATACAAGTGAATGTTTGATATCAAACAAGGGACTTCAGTGTAATATATTGAGCCTGCTCCAGCTCCTAGAGGAGAGCCTGCATTTCTTCCCTGCTGTCCTGAAGGAAACACCCACAGAAAAATTTGTGAAGAAAACTCTGTATCAAGATTTAAGACTGGGTGCTATTACATATACTTGCTCACTTAGTCTCACACAGATGCTGGGAGACAAATGTCATTATAATTTCTTTTGTGGAGACAAGGAAACCAAGGCTCAGAGAGGTTCTGTAATTGCCTCAAATTCACGCAACCAGGGCTTCTGATTTTAAGTCTAGTATTTTTCTCTCCTACTTCAACTTGCCAAAATGACAAGGTAAAGCAACACTGCCTCTGTGTCATTTTATTTTTAAGAATCATCTTCACATTTTTAAGCTCAATTTATTTACTGCAACCTGTGATGGAGGCAGAAGGTATGCACCATAATTTGTAATTTGCAATCATATCTTTCATATTTTACAGATGGCAAACCTCAGGAATATTCCATCCAAGGTTATGCACTACTAAGTAGGGGCAAAGCCAGCTAACAGAAATCATTTCCTGCTAACCAGTCTAGTGCTCTTCTGACTTGCCCTGGACTGCTCTGAATCATGGGTGTGTCTTTGAACCATCTAGGTCAGAATTCCAGACATCCCTAGCCCTGAATTGTATTGTTTGGATGTTCATGAACCTAACTCCAAATGAATTACCCTTCTTTCCTGGAGAGATTAAACAGAAATGGTAGACATCATCATCATCATCATCATCATTAACAAAACGTGTATAGACTTTGTCTCTCTAACACACCTTACCCACAGGTATCCCTGAACTAGTCTATAAGACAACATATTCCATAGCCAGTTGGTTTAAGTCTTCAACTTCACCTTTAAAGAAAATTGGATTATGACCATCCTTTTAATGTCTTATTAAAAAGGCAAGGAAGACAGCACTGTTTTAGGCACTGTTTTAGAAAACTTGATTCTGGGGATCAGGATTTCTCTGAAAAATCCCTGTAAGGATTGGTCTTTTTGTAGTTTTGCCCTTTAATTTATACATTAAAATTCTTGCAAGTGATTTGGAGGTCATTTCATGGTTTCTGAAACCCAAATATTGAGAACAAACTAGCATATACCTGAACTTGAGAGCTTGGAGAGACTAGTTTTTAAGCCTAGGGCAGATATACATATTTTATGTACCTTTAAATCTGATCTCTCCAGGAGCCAAGATGGCCGAATAGGAACAGCTCCGGTCTACAGCTCCCAGCGTGAGCGACGCAGAAGACGGGTGATTTCTGCATTTCCATCTGAGGTACCGGGTTCATCTCACTAGGGAGTGCCAGACAGTGGGCACAGGTCAGTGGGTGCGCGCACGGTGCGCGAGCCAAAGCAGGGCGAGGCATTGCCTCACGTGGGAAGTGCAAGGGGTCAGGGAGTTCCCTTTCCGAGTCAAAGAAAGGGGTGACGGACGCATCTGGAAAATCGGGTCACTCCCACCCGAATATTGAGCTTTTCGGACTGGCTTAAAAAACGGCGCATCACGAGATTACATCCCACACCTGGCTCGGAGGGTCCTACCCCGCGGAGTCTCGCTGATTGCTAGCACAGCAGTCTGAGATCAAACTGCAAGGCGGCAGCGAGGCTGGGAGAGGGGCGCCCGCCATTGCCCAGGCTTGCTTAGGTAAACAAAGCAGCTGGGAAGCTCGAACTGGGTGGAGCCCACCACAGCTCAAGGAGGCCTGCCTGCCTCTGTAGGCTCCACCTCTGGGGGCAGGGCACAGACAAACAAAAAGACAGCAGTAACCTCTGCAGACTTAAATGCCCCTGACAGCTTTGAAGAGAGCAGTGGTTCTCCCAGCACACAGCTGGAGATCTGAGAACGGGCAGACTGCCTCCTCAAGTGGGTCCATGACCCCTGACCCCCGAACAGGCTAACTGGGAGGCACCCCCCAGCAGGGGCACACTGACACCTCACACGGCCGGGTATTCCAACAGACCTGCAGCTGAGGGTCCTGTCTGTTAGAAGGAAAACTAACAAACAGAAAGGACATCCACACCAAAAACCTATCTGTACATCACCATCATCAAAGACCAAAAGTAGATAAAACCACAAAGATGGGGAAAAAACAGAACAGAAAAACTGGAAACTCTAAAATGCAGAGCGCCTCTCCTCCTCCAAAGGAATGCAGTTCCTCACCAGCAACGGAACAAAGCTGGATGGAGAATGACTTTGACACGCTGAGAGAAGAAGGCTTCAGACGATCAAATTACTCTGAGCTACGGGAGGACATTCAAACCAAAGGTAAAGAAGTTGAAAACTTTGAAAAAAATTTAGAAGAATGTATAACTAGAATAACCAATACAGAGAAGTGCTTAAAGGAGCTGATGGAGCTGAAAACCAAGGCTCGAGAACTACGTGAAGAATGCAGAAGCCTCAGGAGACGATGTGATGAACTGGAAGAAAGGGTATCAGCAATGGAAGATGAAATGAATGAAATGAAGCGAGAAGGGAACTTTAGAGAAAAAAGAATAAAAAGAAATGAGCAAAGCCTCCAAGAAATATGGGACTATGTGAAAAGACCAAATCTACGTCTCATTGGTGTACCTGAAAGTGATGGGGAGAATGGAACCAAGTTGGAAAACACTGTGCAGGATATTATCCAGGAGAACTTCTCCAATCTAGCAAGGCAGGCCAATGTTCAGATTCAGGAAATACAGAGAACGCCACAAAGATACTCCTCAAAAAGAGCAACTCCAAGACACATAATTGTCAGATTCACCAAAGTTGAAATGAAGGAAAAAATGTTCAGGGCAGCCAGAGAGAAAGGTCGGGTTACCCTCAAAGGGAAGCCCATCAGACTAACAGCGGATCTCTCGGCAGAAACCCTACAAGCCAGAAGAGAGTGGGGGCCAATATTCAACATTCTTAAAGAAAAGAATTTTCAACCCAGAATTTCATATCCAGCCAAACTAAGCTTCATAAGTGAAGGAGAAATAAAATACTTTACAGACAAGCAAATGCTGAGAGATTTTGTCACCACCAGGCCTGCCCTAAAAGAGCTCCTGAAGGAAGCGCTAAACATGGAAAGGAACAACCGGTACCAGCCGCTGCAAAATCATGCCAAAATGTAAAGACCATCGAGACTAGGAAGAAACCGCATCAACTAATGAGCAAAATCACCAGCTAACATCATAATGACAGGATCAAATTCACACATAAGAATATTAACTTTAAATGTAAATGGACTAAATGCTCCAATTAAAAGACACAGACTGGCAAATTGGATAGAGTCAAGACCCATCAGTGTGCTGTATTCAGGAAACCCATCTCATGTGCAGAGACACACATAGGCTCAAAATAAAAGGATGGAGGAAGATCTACCAAGCAAATGGAAAACAAAAAAAGGCAGGGGTTGCAATCCTAGTCTCTGATAAAACAGACTTTAAACCAACAAAGATCAAAAGAGACAAAGAAGGCCATTACATAATGGTAAAGGGATCAATTCAAGAAGAAGAGCTAACCTAAATATATATGCACCCAATACAGGAGCACCCAGATTCATAAAGCAAGTCCTGAGTGACCTACAAAGAGACTTAGACTCCCACACATTAATAATGGGAGACTTTAACACCCCACTGTCAACATTAGACAGATCAACGAGACAGAAAGTCAACAAGGATACACAGGAATTGAACTCAGCTCTGCACCAAGCGGACCTAATAGACATCTACAGAACTCTACACCCCAAATCAACAGAATATACATTTTTTTCAGCACCACACCACACCTATTCAAAAATTGACCACGTACTTGGAAGTAAAGCTCTCCTCAGCAAATGTGAAAGAACAGAGATTATAACAAACTATCTCTCAGACCACAGTGCAATCAAACTAGAACTCAGGATTAAGAATCTCACTCAAAACTGCTCAACTACATGGAAACTGAACAACCTGCTCCTGAATGACTACTGGATACATAACGAAATGAAGGCAGAAATAAAGATGTTCTTTGAAACCAACGAGAACAAAGACACAACATACCAGAATCTCTGGGACGCATTCAAAGCAGTGTGTAGAGGGAAATTTATAGCACTAAATGCCCACAAGAGAAAGCAGGAAAGATCAAAAATTGACACCCTAACATCAGAATTAAAAGAACTGGAAAAGCAAGAGCAAACACATTCAAAAGCTAGCAGAAGGCAAGAAATAACTAAAATCAGAGCAGAACTGAAGGAAATAGAGACACAAAAAACCCTTCAAAAAATTAATGAATCCAGGAGCTGGTTTTTTGAAAGGATCAGCAAAATTGATAGACCGCTAGCAAGACTAATAAAGAAAAAAAGAGAGAAGAATCAAATAGACACAATAAAAAATGATAAAGGGGATATCACCACCGATCTCACAGAAATACAAACTACCATCAGAGAATACTACAAACACCTCTACGCAAATAAACTAGAAAATCTAGGAGAAATGGAAAAATTCCTCGACACATACACTCTCCCAAGACTAAACCAGGAAGAAGTTGAATCTCTGAATAGACCAATAACAGGAGCTGAAATTGTGTCAATAATCAATAGTTTACCAACCAAAAAGAGTCCAGGACCAGATGGATTCACAGCCGAATTCTACCAGAGGTACAAGAAGGAACTGGTACCATTCCTTCTGAAACTATTCCAATCAATAGAAAAAGAGGGAATCCTCCCTAACTCATTTTATGAGGCCAGCATCATTCTGATACCAAAGCCTGGCAAAGACACAACCAAAAAAGAGAATTTAGACCAATATCCTTGATGAACATTGATGCAAAAATCCTCAATAAAATACTGGCAAAACAAATCCAGCAGCATATCAAAAAGCTTATCCACCATGATCAAGTGGGCTTCATCCCTGGGATGCAAGGCTGGTTCAATATATGCAAATCAATAAATGTAATCCAGCATATAAACAGAGCCAAAGACAAAAACCACATGGTTATCTCAATAGATGCAAAAAAAGCCTTTGACAAAATTCAACAACCCTTCATGCTAAAAACTCTCAATAAATTAGGTATTGATGGGACGTATTTCAAAATAATAACAGCTATCTATGACAAACCCACAGCCAATATCATACTGAATGGGCACAAACTGGAAGCATTCCCTTTGAAAACTGGCACAAGACAGGGATGCCCTCTCTCACCACTCCTATTCAACATAGTGTTGGAAGTTCTGGCCAGGGCAATTAGGCAGGAGAAGGAAATAAAGGGTATTCAATTAGGAAAAGAGGAAGTCAAATTGTCCCTGTTTGCAGACGACATGATTGTATATCTAGAAAACCCCATTGTCTCAGCCCAAAATCTCCTTAAGCTGATAAGCAACTTCAGCAAAGTCTCAGGATACAAAATCAATGTACAAAAATCACAAGCATTCTTATACACCAACAACAGACAAACAGAGAGCCAAATCATGAGTGAACTCCCATTCACAATTGCTTCAAAGAGAATAAAATACCTAGGAATCCAACTTACAAGGGATGTGAAGGACCTCTTCAAGGAGAACGACAAACCACTGCTCAAGGAAATAAAAGAGGATACAAACAAATGGAAGAACATTCCATGCTCATGGGTAGGAAGAATCAATATCATGAAAATGGCCATACTGCCCAAGGTAATTTACAGATTCAATGCCATCCACATCAAGCTACCAATGACTTTCTTCACAGAATTGGAAAAAACTACTTTAAAGTTCATATGGAACCAAAAAAGAGCCCGCATCGCCAAGGCAATCCTAAGCCAAAAGAACAAAGCTGGAGGCATCACACTACCTGACTTCAAACTATACTACAAGGCTACAGTAACCAAAACAGCATGGTACTGGTACCAAAACAGAGATATAGATCAATGGAACAGAACAGAGCCCTCAGAAATAATGCCGCATATCTACAACTATCTGATCTTTGACAAACCTGAGAAAAACAAGCAATGGGGAAAGGATTCCCTATTTAATAAATGGTGCTGGGAAAACTGGCTAGCCATATGTAGAAAGCTGAAACTGGATCCCTTCCTTACACCTTATACAAAAATCAATTCAAGATGGATTAAAGACTTAAATGTTAGACCTAAAACCATAAAAACCCTAGAAGAAAACCTAGGCATTACCATTCAGGACATAGGCATGGGCAAGGACTTCATGTCCAAAACACCAAAAGCAATGGCAACAAAAGACAAAATTGACAAATGGGATCTAATTAAACTAAAGAGCTTCTGCACAGCAAAAGAAACTACCATCAGAGTGAACAGGCAACCTACAAAATGGGAGAAAATTTTCACAACCTACTCATCTGACAAAGGGCTAATATCCAGGATCTACAATGAACTCAAACAAATTTACAAGAAAAAAACAAACAACCCCATCAAAAAGTGGGCGAAGGATATGAACAGACACTTCTCAAAAGAAGACATTTATGCAGCCAAAAAACACATGAAAAAATGCTCATCATCACTGGCCATCAGAGAAATGCAAATCAAAACCACAATGAGATACCATCTCACACCAGTTAGAATGGCACTCATTAAAAAGTCAGGAAACAACAGGTGCTGGAGAGGATGTGGAGAAATAGGAACACTTTTACACTGTTGGTGGGACTGTAAACTAGTTCAACCATTGTGGAAGTCAGTGTGGCGATTCCTCAGGGATCTAGAACTAGAAATACCATTTGACCCAGCCATCCCATTACTGGGTATATACCCAAAGGACTATAAATCATGCTGCTATAAAGACACATGCACACGTATGTTTATTGCGGCATTATTCACAATAGCAAAGACTTGGAACCAACCCAAATGTCCAACAATGATAGACTGGATTAAGAAAATGTGGCACATATATGCCATGGAATACTATGCAGCCATAAAAAATGATGAGTTCATGTCCTTTGTAGGGACATGGATGAAATTGGAAATCATTCTCAGTAAACTATCGCAAGAACAAAAAACCAAACACCGCACACTCTCACTCATAGGTGGGAATTGAACAATGAGATCACATGGACACAGGAATTGGAATATCACACTCTGGGGACTGTGGTGGGGTTGGGGGGGGGGAGGGATAACATTGGGAGATATACATAATGCTAGATGACGAGTTAGTAGGTGCAGTGCACCAGCAGGGCACATGTATACATATGTAACTAACCTGCACAATGTGCACATGTACCCTAAAACTTAAAGTATATATATATAAAAAAAAGCTGATCTCTGTTTCTTTCTTTCTCTCTCTCTCTCTCTGTCTCTCTCTGTCTGTCTCCCTCCCACCCCTCTCTTGTGTGTGTGATTTAAAATGAGTTGAATATTTAAAATTCTTTTTGGAAGAACGAAAGAATTCATGCTCACAGGAGCTGTGCAGGAGAAGATAAAAGAATGTATAATAGAAAAACATACATGCAAACACAAATGTATACACATACACAAAGAAAAAACATATTGTATTCAGTTCTGAGTGTCACTTCTTTAAAAAGCCACAGGTTATCTGGAATATACCAAGACAGAGAAAGGAAGCCAAGAAAACCAGTGGTTGAGAAACTGTCTTATGCAATATAGCTAAGGAAATTTCTAACTTGGTGAAGAGAAAAAAGCTTTCCTCTCTAAGAATCTAAAGATCCCGCAAGTAAAAGGAGGATTTAACTTCAAGGGTAAATCTTGGAGGACATATCAGGGATGTCAGTCTCAGTAAAGACTTTGTAAGTATGGTATTTCAAATGGGCTTTAATGGAATGGGCTGCTTTATGAAATCACACCCACCTCAGCAAGAAATTGTTCCAATAGAAGTCCTCTGAGAGAAGAAGATCAGAATCCTGCATTGTGAAGGAGGAATAGACGGCCTCCCAGCTGAAAAGATTTTGTGTAGTCTGAGATGGCATTGACAAACACCCGTGAAACTAAACCAGGTCCTCAGGACAGTCCTGACCAATTTTACACCTTTTCAGAGTGCTGCCATGACCATCTCTGTTGAATTTCCCTATTCTCTTTCATCTGTCATCATAATCCCACCAGGAACTTGAGTGAAATTGGAGGTTAAGGGAGAGAAAGGAGGGAGCAAGAGAGTTAAAATCAAACTAATTTTTAAAAGAGAACTGGAATATTGTTCATTCAGTGAACATATGATTTGTTCCCTGTTGTAAATGAAAACTTATCAATTCCACAAGGACAAAACTATGACCTAATGAGGTCCAAATAAGAAGAAAATATCTGGAAAGAAAAAGAAAACATTTCAAGCACTGGGAAGTTGAGCATGGGCTTAAGCCAACCAACCATGTCTTGCACTGGCTTCTGGAAGGGAACTATGGAATAATCTGGGAACTGGAGCCCTTACTCAGTTATGTACAAGAAACTATCCAAATCTAACTTCCAAATTTTTGGCACACCTGAAATGGTTATGCTTTATTTTTGATTTTGCAAAGATTACTCAATTTCTACAGTGGATGTGTTTGGAAATTATTATTGAGTATGTATGGAACACAGATCACAACCCTGATTGCCATTTTAGAGAGAAGCAGACACAACAGCAGCATGCATGGGATCACTGAAGACTACATCTTCAGTCAGTTATCTTGGCTTCATTCTGATTGTTCATGAGGATTAAACTTTGGAGCAATCCTAGATGAGTTATTCTCAAACTTTAGAGTGCACGAGAGTCACTCAGATGGCTTATTAAAACAGACTGCTGGGTCCAAATCCCAGACTTGCTGATTCAGTAGGTCAAGGTGGTGCCCAATAATTTGCATTTGTCATAAGTTCCCACGTGATGCTGATTCTGCTGGTCCCAGAATCACATTTTAGAACCACTAACTAAGCTAAGCTAATGGCTATCCTCAGCTTTGGCTACATCTGCACTTAATTAAAAGATGGTGACCTCCTCCCCACATGCCACATCTATCCAGATGTTAACTTCATTATACAGGATTCATGCCTAGTGCCCTTTTGATTAAGCTGCTCAGTGGACTCAACTAAGCATTTCCCATGAAGACCACCCAGCAATCTCAGAGGGTCTTAGGTCTTTTTATTTTTATTATTTTTTTTCAATTTGTTGTGCTATACAAGAGATAGACATTGGCACACACAACTTTACACAATTTGGGCCTTGGCTACTTTAAAATTTCCTTTATCTATAGCACTTCATGGCTACAAAGATGTTCTTAGTGTCTTCTGTTAATGAGGTCCAGTTTTATAATTTTCAATGCAGCCTTTTTAGAACCAGGTCTCAATTTGGGGATATCTATTCACTAGAATGACAGTATAATAAATCCCAGGTCTATTAACACAGAAGAAAAATGAAAAAAAAAAGCAAAAATCTACTAAGAATTTGCTTAAAAATCAATGCTTACATAAATATATGTGAAGACACTGAAAATAATTTCTCACTGTATCGGAAGCAGTACAAAGAGCTAACCCAGCTAACCGAGAAAAAGAAAAACCCAGCCATATATTTTTAATTAGAATTATAATGTGCTTATTTTTATTGAATCCACATCCAGAGATCAAATTATTATGAAGGTTTTATAAATTCTTCCAATTTGTAAATGTACCAATTTGATAACTGAAAGGAGATAAATTCCCTGTAAAATAATGTCCTTTTTTCTGAAGAAAAGAGTATAGTTTAATATATATTTAGATGATTAAGCAAGGATAGTGAGTTAAGTGTCTGAACAACCAAATATTTGCACATCTGTACATACACATAGAGTATGACTTAGCAAGTACTAATTCTTTAATCCAATGCTTTCATTTGGCCCTAATTTACTAAAGACACTTAGGGTAGAGATGATGAACAAAATCTGCTTCCACCATAGATGAGGTACTATTATTAAAAGTGCAAAAACTGAACACTGCACACCTACCTAATATGCTTCTAATATGTGGGGAAGCATTTCAAAAACAACATAAGATTATTTATGTGTACCTTTAAAATTCAGCTAGGAAGTATTATCTTCAGTTTCATCAATATGTTGTTTTTTAAACATAATATCTTGCACAGAGTAAATAATATATTATTTGAGTTCATTTCCAGACTGAAAACTGTTGAGTTGCTTTATAATTTTTACATTAGAACTCTCAGTATTGTCTTAAATAAAAAATGTTGTGATGACTATTTTTTAACATATAATAGCTTAATGTTCATATATTTTCTTGCACAGTTTCCTCTGAAGTCTATCTTTGAAGAGGAGTCAGTTTTCTAGAGACCCTTTCGGAAACTGTTGATGAGCGCTATGAAAACTCTAGCTATACTCTCCAATGACAGGGTCTGTTTTCCAATAATTAAACTTGAATTCTTTGCCATTAAGCATATGGAGAAAAAATAACATTTGTAGGCTGTGGTGTGGGTTTTTCCTCTTTGGCACCACAGAAGGTCACCAACTTCATTTTGTAATTAACCAACATAAGCAAGAAAGGACTGAGAGCAGAGAAGCTTGAAGAGAGGGCTGTAAGAACAGCTGGAATAAAGCTGCATGCTGCCAAGTCTTTCAAGAAACAGACTAAGATAAAGTGAGAAATCCAAAGTGGAGTGATCAGCAACATTAATAAAATACTGAACTTGGCCCCTCTAAGGATTTCAATTTCTGAATCATCATCTCCAATCCAGATGTCACCATATGTCATCTTCTTTCTCTCTGAAAGGAGGAAAGACATCCAGAAACAGACAAAGACTAAAATAGCTAAAGAAAGAATATCAATCAGAACCAAAAAAATTTTCCCATAGAAAAACTCTACCTGCTTGTTTCCAAAGACAACTGGGCAATCCATGTACATCCTGTTAGTAGACAAGGGATCTGTAACATTTCCTGCATTCGAGAATTCTGGTTTTCTGGTACGAATTTAAACTGGGATATATACCACCACACCAGCCACCCAAAGTACAGAAACCACCTTCAAGGAATGCTTCTGTTGGTCCAGGCTTGGATTCTCACTCACCCAAGGGGTGGGCAATTTGGTAAAGCTTCCAGTGGTAAAGCAACGCAAAGTGTAACATGAAGCAGATGGCCAGTGAAGTTGTCAGGGCTGATGTAAAGCACAGAACTTTGCAGCCAGCTGAATCCAACATGATACCAGAAGAGTAAACAATTTTCATAACATTCACCACCAAGTTTTTAATAAGGTGGACAAAAATAAGATTGAAAATTAGAAGAAAGGATGTCTGTAAATACCCAGTGATACATCTTCTTGTAGAATAAAACAAACATGTGTTTCCCACGATGCTCATGAAGATTAGGATGGTACAAGTGATGATCTCAAGCACGTCTGCAGAGGGCTTCATGGTAAATGCCGAATTGTTATCTCAAATGTCTTTTTCTCTTCTGTTTGTCACTAGGCTTTTGGAAAACTTTTAAGAGGTCTTTAGTGAGACAACCTGGATTTTTAAATAAATCCACTATGTTGACAAAATCATCAACTGATATCACCCTAACAGTTCAAAGTCTGTAACAGAATTCTGCTTGCTCCAGTGATGAGATGCTGAAAACAGAACTGCTTCCCAAAAGGATTCTATTTTGTCATCTCCAGGGACTTGATTATGATGAGAAAGTCCTAGGTATCATCACTTAATTAAAAGTTCTCAGAAATGTATTTACAGTACTGTAATACAATTTCCTATATACAGTATAATACAGTTTTCAAAAACTGTGACGGAGAGAATAAAATTAAATTTATGACACAAAAGAAAAGCCAGAGGTTGAAAGTACACCACTCCACTCATGGAAGAAAGTTAAAGTACAGGATGTCTCAATAACAATGAAGATTTCAAAATAACAAAATGACAAATTAAAAATGAGAGCAATAACATGACAGAGATTTATACAAGTAGAATGGTTTTCTAGTTTCTCTACAATTTTGCAAAGCAGAAGTACTATTGCCTGTTCTGATGATCTTGTAGGGACGTTAGAAATACAAAAGATGGTGGAAAATACTTCTGAAGGAAGTAAGGATGGTTATAAAGAAGGAAGGAAGAAGGGAGGGAGAGGGGGAAGGGAAAGAGGAGGGAGAAAAAGAAGACATCTTTATAAACATGGGGATTATGTCCACGAGCAAATATCTAAACTATTAGTGAAGGAAACATTCAAACAATTGAGAAGTGATTAGGGAGACTTTCCTTCCTACAGCACAAGAGGCTAGGGAAGTATTTCTCTTCTAAGTATGACTGGAGAGTACAGAACAAGAAGAGAAAGATGGCATTGAGATACATTGCTCGAGTAATCTGGCATGAACTCACTTTCTGGATGAATCCAAGTATATTACAGTGATCCACTCTAGGACAAACTATTTTCCCTCTACTGCATTTGCTTGTAGGTTTTGCTGTTGTCAATCATCCTGTCCTATACTATCAAAGCATAAGCTTTAGCCTGGCCCAGTGGTGTAATGGAGTGGCAACAACTTGAACAGCTGTGCACATCTCTTCCAAACTCTGTGTTCAGTGACTTTGTGTTAAGAGCTTACAATTGGCCATGCTGGGAGTATTTACACCATGGAAACTGGCAAATGTTGCAAATCATAGCTTTTTCGGAGGAGAGCTCTTTTAGAAACACAACATTGGCCTGACCAAAAAAATACAGATTAGAATAAGAAATTAGCTGATGTTTTATTTACATAAAGGTATGATCAGTATTTGGTATTGATCAGCCCTTTCAGGAAGGGTATGAAAAACTCCTAGTGCTGCATGTTAGATAAGAGGTTTATGGCTGTGTAAGCAGATGGGAAAGCTGGGCCGCACAACCCTACTGCGGGGAGGTGGCAACTGGGGGCTGACAGTTTCTATTAACCCCCTTTCCCCTAATTGGCTACTAAGATAGTCAACTCAGAGTCCTCACACATTTTTCTTCTTTAAGAAACATCCATTATCAGTCAAATAGAAACCCCCGTGGTTCTAATAATAAAATAACCTAATAATAATGCTGGGTATTATTTATTTAACACCAACTTGAGCCAGACACTGTGTTGGTGTTTTTCTTTACAATTTTAATCTGATTTAATCTTTAATATCACTCTCACTTCACAGATGAGGAAATAGAAGTCCAGAGAGTAAAGCAGATTGCTCAAAGCTAATAATGATGACAGGAATCAAAGCCAGGTAGGACTGATTCCAAAACCACCAGTTCTCAGTCACTGCCTTTCCACACATGTCAGATTGCAGATTTCTGTTGACTTTTCTGTCTCCCTCTAATGATTTATAATTGGTACACCCAACATATAACACACTGAGAAGAGTTTCTTTGAGTTTATAATATACAAATCATGCAGGTTTTTGAATGGCAATTTGTCTTCTCCCTTCTCTTTCAGAGACAGTAATAAATATGGTTGTTTACACCTCTGTACCTCATAAAGACCTCCAAGCATTCTGTACACCAGCTCAAGATGACTTGCTTGAAATGGAAAAAGGCTGTTTTCAGCAGTAGTTAGCCCCTATACTGGCAGTGTGTAAGTAAAGGCACAATGACCACCTGAAGTAATTTTTTTTTTTTTTTTTTGAGATAAGGTCTTGCTCTGTTACCTAGGTTGGATAACAGAAATCTGATCAGAGTTGACTGCAACCTTGAACTCCTGGGCTCAAGTGATCCTCCCACTTCAGCCTCCCAAGTCACTGGGACTACAGGAGCATGTTCAGCCAATTTTTAATTTTTTTTGTAGAGACAGTGTCTCACTATGTTGCCCGGGCTGGTCTCAAACTCCTGGTCTCAAGTGATCCTCCTGCCTCAGCCTCCCAAGGCACAAAGATTATAGGCACGAGCCACCAGGCCCAGCCCCAAGCCTGAAGTAACTCTGTAGAGCAGTTTAAGAAAAACTCTAAACAGCAGGCAGCATATAGCCCACTTGAGTTTGAGATTCAGTTTTGGCATGATAAATTGAGAAATTGTCTAAGTGATGCTATTTCTCAAATTTCCACAAATAGTAACAATTTATAGCAAATAATACTGACTTTCTACATGCATGATAGGAGGACTAATTAGAAAAACATATTTTGCAAAACCAAAAAAAAGCTTACATGAAACTTTGCAAACAATTAGCAAACATGTCATATGTTCCTTTACATTAGGATAAAAAGGACAAAAAATATGTGCCATTTTTTTCCTTCAGGGTTATATCTAGACTAGAGAAACAGCACACATTAAAATATGAGGGGAACAAAGTTAATTTTTGTGAATATTTGCTTGACTGATGAATAATACTTTCTGTTGATAACTATGAAACAGAAGGATAAAGAGGTACCTTCATAAGACTGCACTTAATTAGCTGTTTATTAAGAAGCAGTTGTGTGCTCAGCATGGCCTCGATTCTAAGGATGGTACACAGGATGCAATTGTCCCATCCTTCCAGAGGCATATGATTTGTCAGTAAGAACACACTAAAGTACAATACATGTCATATATGTTACATTGTATTACATACATACATGTATAAGAAATATAAAATATATTTATATTTTAATAACTAATTAATATCAATAGATTAATATCAATAAAAAGAATAATCCAATGTAATAAACTGCATGGCTATGAGTACAAGAGCAAAATGTTCAGAGACGTGTGGGATCCATGTGGGCCATACTATTTTTTTTGAGCATACAGATTTTTTTGTTGATATATAATAGATGTATATATTTTGGAAACGTAATATTTTGATACCTGTGTACAATGTGTAATGATCAAATTGGGGTAACTGGGATATCCATCAACTCAAACATTTAATTTTTCTTAGTGTTGGGAACATTACAATTTTTCTCTTCTAGCTATTTTGAAATATACCATTCTATTTTTAATCTCCAGTTCACAGAAAAGGAAAGTGAAGCTTGGAAAAGTGAAACCACTTGCTCTAAGTGGCAGGAAGAGGTGGCATTGAACCCCAGGGCTCTTGCATTCAAAAGCTCTTTTGGAAAGAGAAAAGGAAAAGTGCAGCTGACTGAACTGTGAAGCAAAGGAGCTAAGAAGCCTGGATGCCAACCCCAAGGGTCCTGAAGAGTCCCACTGAGGAGCTCCTTACAGCAGAAAGCCCATTTCTCAGAGGCGCATACATGGTCCAGAGCCAAGAAGGTCCAGAAAGCAAGACTGCATCCTTCACCAAGGAAGGTGACTGTGATGTGGACACTTCAAGGGGGAACAAAAAAAAAAATCTTCCTTTGAAAACCCAACATTGGCTCTGCCAATTCAATTTCACCGAGGTCCTTTGAGAACTGAGTTCAAAGGTTCTCTACAGCTTCCATTTACTTTGGCATAAGATTTAACAGAAAAAGAATTAAGGGAGAATTTATATGGGCCAGGCTGTTTTCCAAATCTCAAACTGCTAAAAGTTATTTAGAATTTGCTTTAACTTGCAATCCTATGTAAAGCGGTTCAGATGTAAATGCTTTCCATGTGGCCTAAGGCAATCTAGGTTTCCTCAAATGCACATGTGCCATTCGAATATTAAAGATTTTGATTGGAAATCTCAAAGTACATTGGGTTCCTCTTGATTAGAGACTGCTGTTACTTTATGCGACATTGGGTCAGAGGAGGAGAAATAAAACACACTGCCTTCATTTGGGCATTATATTCTCACAGTAGCTCTAAGATAAACTTCGCAGGCTGAGAGAAGGGCATTTGCTCCTTTAAATTGAGTATGTAATATAAATAAATGTCTTCTAAGAAAGGATGGCTGAAACTTGATTCTGAGTCTGAACCTATACAAGGGCACTAATTTATTTTAATGAAGATCAGTGTGGAGCATCTGTGGGAGTGCTTGCCTTCTTGAGATCAGAGCTGGTCTGACCAAAGACGATCCTTCACTGACTCAGAAAAATGCCGCTTGAAACTGATTAGTTCGCTGGCCAGGAGCAAACTGATATGTGCATTTTTATATAGGACAAAATGGAAGGAATTACCAAATCTCTTACTGTGTAATCAATGGCTGCCTACAGCTATTTTCAATTCTCTCTGAGGCAGTGATTTTGTGACCAGCCAGGGTAGGACTAAAAACCTCTAACCCCAAATTAAAAGTGAATGGAGAGAAACTTCAGGCTGGCTGGGGCCAGAGCAATTAAATGGTAATTGCCTTTTAGATATACTAATGTTGCTAATTATATTACTGTGCTAACTGCTGAGAAATGTGGATAAGAGCTCCAGGCCACTCTGATGGGAGAAAGGAGCTAAGATTTATTAAGCCTGGCGCTAAGCTGGATCCTTCAAATAAGCTATCTCCTGAAATCCTTATAATAACTCTGCAAGGTATCATTAGGTTCACTAAGGCTGAGTCGCTTGCTCAGTTAGTTCCAGCTGGTACATGACAGAGTCAGGAGTCCCACCAGGTTTGTGTGGCACGGGCTTGAGTAGAAATGGGGAGAAATGTGTGATTTCTGGATATACGAGGTTCAAAAACTGGAAATCTGGTAGCAGAGAAGGATGACCGAATTTGGAAATGAGGCCATGACAAAAAGTTCTGCAAGTACAAGGGCTTGGGAGGCACCTTTTCTTGTGTGTGGAAAGGAAGAGCCCCAGAATATAGGAGGCTAGGAGGGGAGGAGCTGCCATCATAGGAAAACGGACTCTATGGTACTCAGCGAAACCATTTACTACCTGGAACACTAGGGTATCCAAAGGAGGAGCCCCCAGACTATCTGAGGCTGAAAGGCCGAGGGAACCAGGAAGTAAAGTGAAGGGGACAGTGCCTATATACTTGCCACTCTCTAGGCCAATCTATCAGAATGACAAAGTCTGTTAATTGCAATGGCAAAGTCTGTTAAAGATGGCCCTACGACTCCAAAGTCAGAAGACTTGGGTTAAATCATGTATGAATTATGAAAGGTTTGGCAAGTCCTATTTGCTGTGTGTCTCAGGTTCCTAATCAGTTTCTCTGAGACCATAAAATATATATAGACCTATGTGTGTATGTATACACTTATATTTATATATGTGTGTTTGTGTGTATATATATATGTAATTTATGCACACACAGCTACGAGACAATCATGGGATTCAAATGAAACTCTGAGCCTAGTTTGAAGGATGCAGAGTGCTATACAACTGCTAGTTTTTGCTACTATTTATCTCCTAAAATCACACACACAGTAATACAGGCGCTTTCTGCTTGAAACGGGAAAGTGCTACCTGGGTTCTTTGCCAAGACTGGAATTCTGAATGCACTGTCTTTGCAGCATAAGTGCAGTTCCTTGGCAAACAGTTGTGGGAAATTCCCCCAAGTGTCTCCAGGCCTGACTCCAGCCCTGAGCCCCTTAGTCTCTATCTCTACTCTATCCTCTAAAGAAACTCATCTCTGGTTTTTGGAACCTGACCACATACATCCTCAAGTCTCACCAACCCTGCAAATGAAACCCATCCCAACTTTGGATTTCATCCCGTCTTTTCTCTCGTCTTATCCAAACTCTCAAAAGACACATCTACATTTACCATTGCTACTTTCTCGTCTTCCTTTTAGTTCCTAACCCAGCACAATTTAGTTTCTACTACTTTTTCCTCTGAAAATGATCTAGAACAAGATTATCTTCTACTACTAAATCCAATCACACCTGGACCTGTTTGATACTCTCTTTTTCTTTTAAGGCTTTACATTTGTTGCTCCCTATGGTCAAGTCTTGGTCCACTTCTCTTCTCACTTACCCACTAATACCTATGTGTACAGATTCCATCTGCTCCTGGATATCTCTGCTTGATGTCCCTTAGGCTCCCAACTCAAAATTAACCTTACTTGACAATACCATCATCCTCAGCTGAGGTGAGAGACTTGGGTACCATCCCTGGATCCTCCCTCTCCCTCACCTGTACATCCAATCATCCTGTCAATCAAATTTTTATGTTTTCCATCCTTCCTACCATTTTCTTACTGCTGCTTCTCATTGTTTTTTGCTTGAATGAATTTGAGAAGGACAAGACAAAGGCAAATAAATTAGATTTTTGCTTCTACAAAATCATTCTAGGAGTCTACACAACTGTCAAAGTGACCTAAAATACAAATATGGGCTTGCCACTTCCCTGTTGAAAACCTTTCAGAATTTTCCCACTGCCTACAGGGAAGATGGCTGCAACTCCGTTAAGTCACACAAAGCCTCTCATGTTGGGTGCCTGCCTACATTCAGCTCCTATCAATCTCTGACTCATACTGGAAACTTTATGACACAGAATGAGATTCTGTGCATATCTCATGCTGTTTCTTGTCCTGGTGCTTTGGCTTATGCTGATACCTCTGTATATGTCCTCCTTCTCTCATGACCACACCAAGCCATCCAACACCCAACCTTTGGCTTTTCACTTGCCAATGAATGGTGTGAACATTTGCCTATTTACTCTCAGATATATTCTCTCAGGAAATGATATTTCCTAGGCTCCTTTGCCAACTGACTGGCTTCCAGGTAAATCTGGCCAATGGCAGACTCAATCAGAAGACTGGAGGGCTTGGAGAAGGGACTTAGTCTTTCTCTGTCTCTCTTTCTCACATACACATACATACTCACCCTGCCACAGGCAGTGTCTTCTATGTCATCAGCTCCTGTAACTGTTCAGCAGCTGAACATCATTCCAGCTTTGCTAGTGGCCCTAACTTGTAGGTGGTAATAGACCTTTTCCCTTTGTCCTTTACGCCCTAGGGGAGCTGGTGGCTTCCCTGCTTTTGCTAGTATCAAGATTGCCTTATCTTGCTTAGTTTGGTGGCTCAGCTCTTTCAGCATTGGAGTAACGGATTCTCTATTATAATTTTCCTCTGTATAAAATATTTAGAATGGTTTCTGTTTATGTAGACTTGACCCTGACTAATTCACTTGCTTGCCCTTTAAACTTATTTTTCAAAAACTCAGCTTAGGGGTTACTTAGGAAGTAACTCCTAAGGAAGCTTTTAAGTTTACACCTGACTTCAAGTCTAGGTTGTCTACCTGCCTCTTCCTCCGTGAAAAATTCCCCAGCAAATGACACTCGACATACTTACCATGACTTCCTATTATTATCTGTCCATGCATCTGCATCCCGCCTGATGAGATCCTTTGGCTTGTTCACCATAACCCACAGTGCTCAGCACAGAGTTTGGCATAGACACTCAAGAATATTTTGAATGAATGGAAAAGTATTAATGAACAAAACCATGAGACCAAACAGGGATCTTTCTTTTTCTTTTTTTTATGGAGACAGGGTCTTACTCCGCCGCCCAGACTAGAGTGCAGTGGCGCGATCTTGGCTCACTGCAATCTCCGCCTCACAGGCTCAAGTGATTCTCCTGCCTCAGCCTCCCAAGTAGCTGGGATTACAGGCATGCGTCACCACACCCAGCTAATTTTTGTAATTTTAGCACAGATGGGGTCTCACCATGTTGGCCAGGTTAGTCTCAAACTCCTGACCTCAAATGATCCACCTGCCTCGGCCTCCCACAGTGGTGGGATTACAGGTGTGAGCCACCATGCCTGGCCAGAGGGATCTTTCTATAAGAAGCCAAGTTTGGCTTAGCCATAGACGGTATCCCACATTTTTTGCACTGGTACTATAGAAAAAGTCTTATCCCCAAACAAATCACGGCCTAATTATTTAAAAATAAACATAAGACATATGGCATTTTGGGGAAAAGCATATATCATAAAATTGGTCATGATTCTAAAAAAATGAATAAGGTTCATGGTTCCAAAGAGTCCAGACAGGGAATTGGGGAAAGTAAAAAGAAGATGGACATTTCACAGGAGTAAATAAGCTAAATGGGATTAAATAGGGGTCGGGGCATGGGGGCAACAAAGTAGGCAGGAAGCCAAGGGGAAGAGAGATCACCAATACAGATGGCAGATTCTTTTGAGATTCATTTTATGTTCAAACTCTAGTCTTATCCAAATGTTTTATGTATGTCTCTTTTTAACAGTTATTCTTTTCTACGTTTTCTTTCACTGGAAAAAGGCACTGAGCAGTATATTTTAAAAATTTAGGATTATCTCTCACAATTGTATAGGTCTACAAATGAGGAAAAAAGAGATCTAGAAGGGCCCAGTGACTTGCCTATGGTCACACAGCTTTCTAATGGCATAGGTGGGGAGAAGACAGGTCTCCTGCATTGTTCTGTCTACCACACTTTTAAAATTTATTGAAATATAAAAAAAAGTAATAAAGAAAATGAAATTAGCATGGCACATGTATACATATGTAACTAACCTGCACAATGTGCACATGTACCCTAAAACTTAAAGTATAATAAAAAAATAAATAAAAAAAAAAAAGAAAATGAAATTAATGAAAAAAAATTTTTTACATGAAAGCAACTTGGCCTCAAATTGGCTGTTGACTGCACCTTTGTATCAAAGCACTTAGTGCAAATGACTTCATTAGCATGACATTCATAAACATTGTTTTATTTTCATTATAAGCAGGCAAAGGATGTGGTGGTACAAATAACACATATGTCTTGAATATAATTTTCGAATATCCAGTTAAAGTCTTCCATCTATGTCAAATAGCTGAACAATAAAATGTTGAAAATTGGCTGGGCACAGTGGCTCACACCTACAATCCTGTTAATGAGAAAGGAGTCCCGATCCAGACCCCAAGAGAGGGTTCTTGCATCTTGCAAAAGAAAGAATTCAGGGTGAGTCCATAAAGTGAAAGCACGTTTATTAAGAAAGTAAAGGAATAAAAAGAATGGCTACTCCACAGACAGTGCAGCCCTAAGGGCTGCTGGTTGCCCATTTTTATGGTTATTTCTTGATTATATGCTAAACAAAGGGTGAATTATTCAAGCATCCCCTTTTTAGACTATATAGGGTAACTTCCTGACATTGCCTTGGCATGTGTAAACTGTCAGAGCGCTGGTGGGAGGGTAGCAGTGAGGACAACTAGAGGTTACTCTCATCACCATCATGGTTTTGGTGGGTCTTGGCTGGCTTCTTTACTGCAACCTGTCATATCTTGTGCTGACCTCCTATCTCATCCTGCGACTAAGAATGCCTTAACCTCTAGAGAATACAGCCCAGCGGGTCTCAGCCTCATTTAACTCAGCCCCTATTCAAGATGGAGTTGCTCTGGTTCAAATGCCTCTGACAATCCTAGCACTTTGGGAAGCTGAGGTGAGGATCACTTGAGGCCAGGAGTTCATGGACAGTCTGGGAAACATAGGAAGACCTCATCTTCACACACATAATATTCTTTTTTTAATTAGCCTGGTGTGGTGGAGGGCACCTGCAGTCTCAGCTACTTAGGAGGCTGAGGCAGGAGGATTGCTTGAACCCAGGAGTTTGAGGCTGCAGTGAACTACGATTGCACAACTGCACTCCAGCCTGGGTGACAAAGCAAGACACTGTCTCTAAAAATAAATAAATAAATAAATAGTTGACAATAAATGCTTATTTTTTCAGATGCATTAAATGTAGTGTGTTTAAGAAATTTCCCATTTCCAAACTATTAAACCAACCAAGAGGGTTTTTTTTTTTAACTCCTTACCAGTGTCTAGCACTGTTCTAGGTGCTGTGGAAAATGGATACTTAGTTTTCCTACTTTATCCTCAATTCTTAAATCATGTTGGATCCTCAAATTAAACACACTTGTGTTTACATCTATTCTACACCCATTTTCCCTTCTCCTGGGCCTCACTTTCCCAGGTAAGGTATGGCAAGGGGAGGCAATATCAACCATCAGGGCCATGGTCTATCCCAGTGACCTTACACAAGGCCTTAGGAGAAGGAGTTCTGCCAGTTGTAGACCAAGTCCCTTCCAGGGAGCAATGCCAACTGGTAGAACAGGCAAGAAAGACAACACGGATATGTGACCACTGGAATTACTGGCACTGAATGCAACCAAGTCAGTGAGAAAAATAGAAGCAGGCCCAGTGCAGTGGCTCATGCCTGTAATCTCAGCACTTTGGGAGACTGAGGCAGGCAGATCACCTGAGGTTGGGAGTTGGAGACCAGCCTGACCAACATGGAGAAATCCCATCTCTACCAAAAATACAAAATTAGCCAGGCATGGTGGTGCATGCCTGTAAAAACAGCTACTTGGGAGACTGAGGCAAGAGAATCGCTTGATCCTGGGAGGTGGAAGTTGCAGTGAGTTGAGATTGTACCATTGCACTCAAGCCTGGGCACCAACAGCGAAACTCCATCTCAAAAAAAAAAAAAAAAAAAATAGAATCTATGATACCTGACCTGGAAACTCAATCTAATGTTTTAAGCATAGGTTCTTTAGGTTCTTTCCCTCTTGGCTATATTGTTTGTCTGGGACTTAAGCCCCTATGGAACTTTTCAGAGTCCAAGGTGAGGCTAGCTGGACCACATGTTGCTGTACTGTTTAATTCATTTGCATATGTTTGTTGTCATTATCTTATCAAGGAGGGCACTGCCAAGGCCGCTGAATGTAGTTCACGCTCAGTTCAGCCTCAGTTGGACCCTCTGCTTCATTCCGTCAAACTCCAACTGAGTTCTTGGCTCACTCCACTCTCATTATCTAGTGAAGTGTAGACATTCTCCAGCTCCCTCCTCCTCCAGCTAATCTGATTCTGTACTTGGTACTAGCATTCCTATGAGTTCTCTGACTTCAAACATTCCATTTCTATTGATAAGCCTTGAATTTTCCTTGTTCTTATCCACTACAATTCTCTTCACGTCAATACTGCAGAGTTCCTCTAGATAGCTCTGGTTTAACAGAGGAAAAATGTGGTTCTCCACTGTTATTCTTTCAATTTGCTCCATTCCTGGGGTCAGAAAACACTCAGATTCCTCAATCTCCAATGTTTTCTCTATGGTGAGCCATACTGATAATCTTTCTATTTCTTTGTACCTCAAAGGCAACAGTATCCATATTCATCTCACAGTCTTATGAAATTTCTACTCCATCACCTACTGCTCATAGGATTTTAAGAGGTGGGGACTCACTGTCCTTATCTATAAAATAGGCACACTTTTATCTGAGGGTAACTGTGAAGGTTAAATAAGATAATACAGGCAAAATCCTTAGAATAGTGACTGGAACAAAGTAAGTGCTCAACAGAGGGTTAGTTGTTATAGTTTTAATTACTATTATCATTACAGAAGGACTACACTATTTCAGTTAATTAGATAAGCAAAATTATTTGATGCAGGCAAATCAGTGATGATTAGGAAATTAGGATTCCACAGCTGGAATTTAAAACACTCACATATATTTCTTTCTGTTTTCTTGTCCCCAAACTGAATCTATCCCCTAGGAGTAGAAAATGGATCATTCTTTCATAATCATTACTGGCCAATTTTATAGATAACTAAAAGTTGATTGTACTGATAAATGGTATGAAAGATTTTCCCGCTTTTTTCTATGTCTAGTTTGTCATTAGAAACTGATGATGTGACAGCAGAGGATCAAAAAATGTGGATGGAAAGGCTGTTCTGGAAAATCTGGGGGATGGCGTGAGCAAACATGCTAGAAATGATCATGCTGGGACTTTTAAGGCATCGAAGGAGCTCTTCATCAGAGGATGACAGTAACTCCACACAGCAAGGCCTGATTCTCCAGCCTCCCACAGTTTCAAGGTTGCATAGGGATATAAAATCATCATGACATGAAAATATTCATGAATTGGCTGTTTTTTAAAAAAACAACTCCTTCAAACATCCCTGCTTACAAGTATCATCTCTTTGTATTCATTAAATCAACATGTTTGGAACCTTGCTGGTCGTGGGAGATTTTAAATCTTCCTTTGATGCAACACAAACACAATGCAAGTAGGTTAGAAGTGAAATTGCAAAGCTTGTGAGAGATGCAGGATTCACAAGGTCAGAGAAAGTGATGCTGAATAAGTGAAACACACACCAGGCCACTAGAAAATTTGGAGCAGTAAATAACTTCAGAAAGATATCAGCAAAGATGGAGGTGCGACAGATACTTCATAAGAGTATGATCTGACTATCAAATGATAAAGACAGGTCTTTGGGTAAGCTGATAAAGCCCAAAGACTTTTTTTTTTTCAAAAGTGACTATCTCTGATTATGCACTGTAAATTCAAACACAAAATAAAGGATGTAATGTAATATGAATGTAAAATTTTGCTGAAAGAACTGATTGCCAATTCATTTTTAAAAACTAACAAATTTTATAGAATATAGGTATTAATAGCCTTATTTTCATAATTCATTTAGTTTTTCAAGACAAATTTCAATTAGGTGATTTTTTTTTCACTATTTACCATGAAACATGGTTCTAGTTTTTTGTGGCTTCACTTTTTAGTGTGTTTTCCCCCTCATCTCCTGATTATTCAGATAATGAGGACCTCTGGTATATATAATTATACTTTTTCTTATGGAGTATACTTAGAGACATTTCATGGAGAAATTACAAAATAAAATTTAGGTGCTAAGTGAATATGATCCAAAAAACCCAGAGTTCTCCTCTTCTACAAGTAGATTTCCAGCTACTGAATTTCATGATGCTAAACAGACAGTACTACTTTTTGAGCAACTACCCTGTGCCAGGTGGTTTTCACATGCCTAACATTTAAACCTTACAATTCTGCAAAGTTGGTACAATTGCACCCATTTTAGAGACAGAAAAATGGAGACATAGGTTAAGTAACATTCATTAATTAAAGAGCAAGAACTGGTGAAGAAAAGATTATGATTCACATTGAACTCTAAGCCTAAAATCATTCCATCTTAAGCTGATGAGGTTATGTGGGGCTGGATGTTGGAGTTGGTCAGAACCATTGGTTTTCAGTTCAGTTGCTAATACAACCCTATTCATCACCAGCGTCCACAAGAAAGAAACTGAAATGTAGTTTCTGGGGCAGGCTGAGGAGCCAGTCAGGAAGACAGAAGATCCCCAGCTCCAACGTGACATCAGGCATTCTACTCCGTTGGTGCCACTATAGACATCTGAAGCACTTGCAAACATTCTTACATATTTGCTTGTTGTGGGATAATCTTTAGAGCAGAAAGGCTGGCCATGTTCTGAAACGTTTAGGAACACTTAGAGACAATGAGCCAAAAGCAATTCTGACATCAAAATGTTAACAAAATCCAAAAAAGAATGCTGGAAAAGTGGTTTCAGGTGCTCCCTGGAACAAGGTTTTTCTGCATGAAAGAGCCCTACCACAAGTGCTGATAATCAACTCTGACTGGATAAAGAGGTTCTTAAGCAGGTTCTTTGGTATTGCATGTTTCATATACAGGAATCCTTGCAGCATGAGATTCTCTCTGGAGAAGCTGAAGGCATTATTATTTGTGGCTAGCAATACATGTTAGAGAACAAGATTTTTATCTTTAAGCCTAGATTCATGAGCTGCCTATCATTCGGCTTTTGAAGACATATTATGCTTTACCTTTTCCAATAAAAATAAAATTAATACAACTTTCCATTAATAGCTATTATATTTCTCTCATAATGTCTTATTAAATAAAACTGTTCACTAATTCATACGCTTTCTGGAGTGAGGCATAGTGAATCTGAAAATTATATTTGCTTTATTCAAAATTTCATGTGTGGCCAGGTGTGGTGGCTCACGCCTGTAATCCTAGCATTTTGGGAGGCCGAGGTGGGCAGATTGTGTGAGCTCAAGAGTTCGAGACCAGCCTGGGCAACATGGTGAAATGCTGTCTCTACTAAAAATACAAAAAATTTGCCAGGCGTGGTGGCACGTGCCCGTAGTCCCAGCTACTCAGAAGGCTGAGGCACAAGAATCATTTGAACCCAGGAGGCAGAGGTTGCAGTGACCTGGTATCGCACCACTGAACTCCAGCCTGAGCGACAGAGCAAGACTCTGTCTCAAAATAAATAAATAAATAAATAAATAAAAATAAAAATCTCATGTTTTTACTCAGGAAAATAAGACACTAGATATAAAACTTACTCAAAAATGTAAATACTATGACATTATTTTCATTGTTTTAATCTAATACATTTCTAGAATCTACACTTCAGAACATGATTTAGTATATTATTCTGGGCTTAAGTGATTTATCTGTCTTAAAATAAAAATGACATATTATTTCTGACAGAATTCTTATTTGAAGGTGATTTTCAAATCTACTTTATGAAATTTCTTATGTAAACAATTGTATATGAAGAATTGTCCTTTGAAAACCTTATATAAAGTATATTTAAAGGCTCCAGATTATAATTTAAAACATTAGATTTAAGAAACCATTAAAAAGCTAAGAATCAAACTTATTTTTTAATCTATGTGATTTGTTTCAGGGAAGACACAAATTCTCAGCCCTGGATTACTTTACTTCTTATTACATATATTCAGAAGTTTCTCTGAGTTCAAAAGTTCATAGCAACAATTTATAAGGGTATTAGCTCTGAAGCAAGCGAGAGGGAAAGTGCTGCTTTTAATCAACACTCAGCTACAATCCTTACACAGCAGCAGACCTTGCCAATCCGGTATGATATAGGGTGCTGCAAGTTCAGACACTGTCAAGACACTTTTAAAAACTGTGGTTTTTCACAAGGTAAATTCAGGAAAATAGCACCAATAACAACCCACAGTCATAAGCATGCCATATTTCTAACTTTGGTAACTGTAAGCTTTAGTGAGTGTTAGCAAAAATCTTGTGCATACACAGTGGATGCAGAGGGAGGAAAAGGGCTTATCATGCTAAAAGGAGACCAGGAAAAATGTGCCTTTCTCCCGGAAGTCAAATAAGAATTTTATTTGAATGATGGAGTCCCCAGAGTGAGGCTCTAAGGATACAAGGTGAACAATGGCAAATTCAAGGGCATTAGAAGGCATCCCATTACAATGATTAAATATTCCAAGTGTCCCCTTACAGGGCCTATTGTGGGGTGGGGGGAGGGGGGAGGGATAGCATTAGGAGATACACCTAACATAAATGACGAGTTAATGGGTGCAGCACACCAACATGGCACATGTATACATATGTAACAAACCTGCACGTTGTGCACATGTACCCTAGAACTTAAAGTATTTTATATGTATATATATATATATATATATATATATATATATATATACACACACACACACAAAGAAACAAATTTTTCTTTCTTTGATCCTGAAAATTAACTCTGTTTAGGGGTATGGAAGGTTTAAAGATGAATATTAAAGTGATGAGGGCAATTCTTCCTGAAAAATATAAGGCTCTTGTTCATTCATTCACTCATTCATTCATTCCACTCTTATTTACTGAGCACTACAGATCAGACATAGCTTCTGGACATTCAGCAGTGAATGAACCAAACAGGCTGTCTGCCCTCAGGGAACTCATATTTTAATACAGCATTGTCCAGCAGAACTTTCTGGCTTATGGAAATGTTCTGTATCTGTGCTGTCCAATGTGGTAGCAAGTAGCCACATGTGGCTACTGAGCATTTGAAATGTGGCTACTACAATCGAGGGACTGAATTTTAGTCTTTATTTCATCATTTTAATTTAATTAGCCACATGTGGCTAGTGGCTATCCTACAGAACAGCACAGTTCCAATGGATTAATCAGACCATAAACAAGTAAATAAGTACAAAAAATCCTTTCAGGACGAGAAAGGTACAATAAAGAAGAAAAAAAAAAGAAGGCTTGTCAGGAGGAATGGGAGAAGGGTGGGTCCTTTTAAATACGGTGGGTCAGGAAAGGCCTTTTTAAAAAGATAACATTGGCTGAGCGCGGTGGCTCATGCCTGTGATCTCAGCACTTTGGGAGTCTGAGGCGGGCCGATCACGAGGTCAAGAGATCAAGACCATCCTGGCCAACATGGTGAAACCCTGTCTCTACTAAAAATACAAAAATTAGCTGGGCATGGTGGTGTGTGCCTGTAGTCCTAGCTACTCGGGAGGCTGAGGCAGGAGAATCGCTTGAACCCAGGAGGTGGAGGTTCTAGTGAGCCGAGATCATGCCACTGCACTCCAGCCTGGGAAACAGAGCAAGACTCTGTCTCGAAATAAATAAATAAATAAATAAAAATAAAGAGGTAACATTAGGGCAGACATACAATTGACAAAAGAAAGCAAGTCATGCAAAAATGTAGGGGAAGAAGATGACAAGTAGAGGATGCTGCAAGGGCAAAAGCATTAAGGTGGGAGTGACCTTAGCAGAGAAACAAGACAGGAAGGCCAGCAGACAGGAGACTGCGAGAGTATCAGGAGGCAGTCAGAGATACAAATATGCAGGGCTTTATGGCCCATGGAAAGGAGTTTGGAATTTACTGTGATGCACAGGGAAGCCAGTGAATGGTTTCAAGTAGAAGAGTATTGAGCTAACTTCGATTTAATAAGGTCAGACAGGAGCTAGGTAGAGATCAAACTAGAAGAGCGGAAACAGCAGCCAGTTAGGAGGGTGGTGCATCGGTCCAGGCCTGGTACTTCAGTGGCTTGTTTAGAGTAATACTAGCGGGCAGACTCAGGATGAGGGTAGAGCCAACAGGCTTTGGTGACAGATGACATGTGTTAAGCACATATGTGTATGTGAGGAAGGAAAGGGAGGCATTGAGGACAAGCCCAAGGTTAGTTGTAGAGCTTATTACAACAACAATGCCAGCAGGCACTGGGGAGGGACTGACCCTGGAACCAAGAGAAAGAAGGTGCTCAAATTCCCAGAGGCAGTCAAACCAGGAAAGCTCTTATAAATATGTTAGGAAGCATGGAGGTACATGGAGGTACATGTGTGTACATGTGTGAATGTATATAAATAAAATTTTAAGTAAAATGTGACCAATTAGTTCAGTCTCATCAAAAAAATTTTTAATTTATATAAACTGAGTAATGATCCTTTAAAAAGGAAGCTAATGACCAGGTATGGTGGCTCATGCCTACATCCCAACACTTTGGGAGGCCAGGGCAGAAGGACTGCTTGAGCCTGGGAGTTCAAGACCAGCCTGAGCAATGTAGGGAGGCCTTGTCACTACAAAAATTATCCAGGTATGGTGGCAGGCACTTGTGGTCCCAGCTACTTGGAAGGCTGAGGTGGGAGGACTGCTTGAGCCCAGGAGGTTGAGGCTGCAATGAGCTGTGATCATTCATGCCACTGAGCTGTGATCATTCATGCCACTGTACTCCAGCCTGGGTGACAGAGTGAGACCCTGTCTCAAAAAAAAAAAAAAAAAAAAAGAAAGGCTAACTCTTGCAACATTATATTATTGTCAACCTCACCTCAGTCGGTTATTAAATAAATCTACATATACTTAAACATGCATAAATGATACCTTCAGAAAAAGTTATTCTGAACCATAATCAAATGGTATCTGACAGGAGAGTTGGGGTATAGACCACCCAATTCCCTCACTATAAGTGCTGTTTTGAAGTGTTTAACCTCGGAGTTGACAACGTATTTCTTGACATGTCTGTTGGTGTGTTATGTGCAGAAAAGCCCAGCAGGGGCTTCACAGATACAGTGTTGTCACTGCATGTACACATTTAACTTAAATTCAACTGTAATGAGATAAGGAGGAAAAAAGGAAAACAACTGGCATAGTGTGGGAAATTCTACTCCATTCACCTCTGTGAGTCTAGGCCTGACAATGAACATGCGAGGGGAGATTCCATGGTATCAGGATCTTACCATGTGAGGTACTTTTCTGGTGTTAAAGAAACATACTTTTTCCTACAATATGGCCTTACCTCATCTGATGTTCAAAGACAACGAGAGGAAACACTGGCATGTTGAGTTTATGGGAAGGTGGATTTTATGGGCAATTTTATAGGTTTTTAAGGTCCTTCTGACTAGACACAATTTTTGCCTCACACCCTGGGTTTATAACCTAATTGCCTTATAAGATGGGGGTTCACTATGTACCATTATTGGCATAGGATTGCTTCAGCTTTACTGAGAAGGGAAATCATGATCTTATATTACCATATTTTAGTTTGAAAGAACTTGAAAAAAAAACTCTCTCATGAGATATTTTGGGGAAGTCATCCTATATATGAAGGACATTAAAACAAACAAAAGAGAATATGCAAATTTCAAGAGATCCAAACTATTAATTTATATCCTCTGAAACATTGTTTTATACCTATGTTGAATTTGTTATGTGTTTGTTTATATGACCTGTGGACATGCAATAGGAAAGTCTTTGCATGAAATTTGCTTACCTCTCTAGAAATGTTTACAGTTGGAGGCTAAACTCTTGAACAAAGAACACATGCACCCTCTCACACACAAAGTTTTTTATACTAAAGATTATATGATCTCAAAACCTAAACATTCTTTTGGAACATAAAACCAGACTTTATATCCTGGCACTTGCAGATTTGGGAGTGATGCCTAGAAAAACAAACATATTTTCTTTAATTAGTCCTAAAGGAAAAGAAATACAACTGGAAATTAATATTGTTGGTTTTGAAATGCAATACAAAATATGGCTCATATACTCCGAAGGAAATCTGAATTTGTACTATGCTTTAATATGAATAAAAAGTATAAAAATGAATAAAAGTCCAGTTGATCTACTTTAAAAGGGATGTTTCATTTACTGCTTTTGATTAGTTTGTGTTTTTGCTCATGTTTAAACTCCTACTAGGCTGATCATTGAAAATATCATATAACCCGAGTCACATAATATTAACATGATTACTTCACTATATATCTGCTCCAAGACAATCATTTCAGTCAGGGCAACTTTCCTTTAAATTGCCTTTGCTGAAAAGTTGCATAAACATCCCAGGCCAGTTAATTCTTTCCATGGGCTCTAAGCCTCATTGACATGCAGATGAGAGCCTGATCAAATGACAAGCCTGGGAGCCCAGTGACGTGAATGAGTCTACCCGCACAGAAATATTGGGCACTCTAGCCTGCAAGCCCAGAGGAGAACTCGCAAGAAATCTCTCTGCTCTCATCACAGCCTCTCTGGAAGACCAGTCTCTCATAAAGAATATTAGTCTACACTCAATTCTCAAAATATTTTTCCTTGAATACAATGAAACATGCAACAGGTAGAAGTAGGAAGGCAAGTCCAGTCTGTGCCTTAACAAAATGAAGTATCTGGTGTTCTGAAATAGGAAGATTAATGTGAATCAAGGAAGTGTAAACTCAAATGTCTACTGAGTCCAGACAGGTCACGTAAATGTGTCAGCTGGAAGACTTGAATTCTAAACTGTGAGGTTAGAGTCTGGCTGGGTCAGTCTGGTTTCCAACTATATTCTGGCATCTGCTCCATGTCTGAGATGCGGCACATGCTCAATATACATGTATTAAGTAAGTTAATAAATGTTATCAACAAGTAGCTGTATAATTTGGGGCAATTCATCGTCTCTGGAGGAGCTCGCCTTTCTTCAGCCCTAACGTGGTGATTTGGTTAAACCTGTGGTTTTCATACTGGCTCACCCCTACCCCATTCTCATCTTGGGCCCTTTCTGCAATCCCTGCCGTATTAGTCCATTTTCACGCTGCTGATAAAGACATACCCGAGACTGGGAAGAAAAAGAGGTTTAATGGACTTACAGTTCCACTTGGCTAGGGAGGCCTCACAATTACGGCAGAAGGCAAGGAGGAGCAAGTCACGTCTTTCATGGATGGCAGGAAGCAAAGAGAGAGAGCTTGTGCAGGGGAAGTCCTCTTTTTAAAATCATCAGATCTTGTGAGACTTATTCACTATCATGAGAATGGCACAAGAAAGACCCGCCCCCATGATTCAATTACCTCCCACTGGGTCCCTCCCATGACACGTGGGAATTGTGGGAGCTCCAATTCAAGATGAGATTTGGGTGGGGACACAGCCAAACCGTATCACCTGCTTTAACTACAGCAGTTGTCTTTTTTTTTTTTGCCTAATTACGTCATAACTTTTATTATGAAGCTTTTTCTGAAAAATATATAAATCATAATTATATAACTTAATGAATTTTTCACAAATTAAAGCCATCTCCCTTCTGCCCCATTTCAGTCACTGTCCTCCTACCCAATGTAGGTAATCACTATGCTGAATCCCAACACAATAGATTGGTTTGCCTTGTGGGTTTTATAGAAATGGAATCACATGGTATGTACGCTTGTGCTGCCCGCCTCCTTTTTTTGCTCAACATAATATTTGGAAGACTTATCCACACTGTTGTAATTTTTAATTCCTTCTGGCTCTAAAATTCTGCTGATGCCAAGTACTAACTCAACCAATAATAAAAAGTACTTTTGAAAGTACCCAAGACAATGTAATTGGTCAAGTACTAGGCAGAACCACAAGCAGGTAGAGCCTACGCAATGTCATCTTTGTATGTATGTGTATCAAAGGATTTCCCAGGTAGATGGGTTCTGTATCCACTGGCAATGAATAACTGAAAGCTGGTGATGATTCCAGGACTGTTCTAGGTAAAGTTCACAAGAGTCCATGCTTCTCGCTTCTTCTCTTTTTTATTCAAGTTTCTTGTAGAGATGAGGGTCTCACTGTGCTGCCTAGGCTGGTCTTGAATTCCCGCCCTCAAGCAATCCTCCTGCCTCAGCTTCCCAAATTGCTGGATCACAGGTGTGAGCCACCCCACCTGGCCATCCATGGTTGAAATGAATTGTTTGGTTAGAGCCATGTCATATTGACTATGGATAACCAAAAATTTACTGTAAAACAAGATGATTTCAAGTAGCCTGTAACTCATTTGCATGGAGATAACAAAAAATAGGCATTTGTTGAATGAATGGACTAAGACAAGGAACACAAAGTTGTCTTCTGATATTTCATCATTTGCCCACAATTGATGAGTCTTTTTCTTGGCTTGTAACAGAGGATTAAGGAGGCTGATTCTTTTCAAAAGGTTCATACTAAGCACATTTGTACTTCAGTAAAAGAAGTAGAAAACTCAGTAAATCAGAGAAGATAACTTAGCCAAAGGAGTGAATTTTAACCCTATTAATGAGAGCCCAATAGAAACTCCAATAATATAAGAAAAGCTGTCAAACCTATGGACATTTCTAAAAAGAAGGCTTAACAAAAACATATTCTTTTAAAAATCACTGGAAACTTTGTAACAAACGACCTTTGAGACTTTTATGCAAGCAGTGGTGTCATCTTTTTTGATGACAATGTAGAACTGATAACACAAGAACTCGTTTTTCCGGGAGAGTCTGGGTGACATCTGATAAGGGGAGCAGAAACAAAAAGATAAGTAACTTTCACTAAAAATACCTGATTTACCAATTTAATACATCTGTGATAACATAATTAACAAACACTGAGCATCCAAGATTTTGAAAATTGCTCTTTGCTGATCGTTCATAAGCCTTGTTGCTTTAAACAGAGTAATTAGATGAACCAGATGTGGCCTGCCTCCTAGAGGGTATCAGTGGGTGAGATCAGAGCATCCTGCTTTTTTGGAAAACAAGAGGTCATCATCACTGACAAACCCCTCCTCCTGAGCAAAGCCATCGTCTGGTGTCCTGACATACAGCTGAAATACTGTATACAAACTCATTTGGTTTGGGTTAGAGTTGGCTAAATTTGCTAAGCAGCCAGCCTTCCCCAATGAGGTCAGCACAAACATCCAAGTTACAGCTGGGTCCAAACACAGACAGAAGATGTTGCATGCTGCTGACCACTGTCTTTGTTCAGGCTTGTCTGGGTCCTAACGACATTAAATGCAAAACAAAAAAAAAGCTGCTCAGTGACTATGCTATGTACACAACCACTACAGAAAGAATAACATGTCTTTAATTAGTTCTTTTTTTTTTTTTTTTTTTTTTGATACAGAGTCTCACTCTGTTGCCCAGGCTGGAGTGCAATGGCATGATCTCGGCTCACCGCAACCTCTGCCTCCTCGGTTCAAGCAATTCCTTTGCTTCAGCTTCGCAAGTAGCTGGGATTACAGGTGCATGCCACCATGCCTGACTAATTTTTGTATTTTTAGTAGAGACGGTCTTTCGCCATGTTGGCCAGGCTGGTCTCAAACCCCTGACCTCAAGTGATCTGCCTGCCTTGGCCTCCCAAAATGCTAGAATTACAGATGTGAGCGACCGCGCCTGGCCAGTTCACATTTAAAATTTTCCTCTGCAATCAAATAAGCACATCTATTAATGAGGGAAAGAAGATGTAAAATAAAACGAGAAGATATCACAAAGCAGAATTTAGACAAGGTAGAAAAAGCATGAAAAAGGGTAACACTTTTATATTTGAGAGAACATAAACTAAATATGCTGAATCAATAGAAAAATGTTGGAGGCATAGCAGAGTAATATGAGATCTGGGTTATAGTAATTGATGTGCTAGACACATATTTAATATTTCTAACAATGATCTTTAGGATTAAGGAAAGTCAAGAGCACTCAACACTATCAGGAAGAACGCACTGAATGTCTTAGCTCTTATACGGTCTTTGGTGTTCCGGCTTCTGCTAAGCCTCCCTCCAAAGAAATCTCGTAGTATCACTCCTGTCTATTCTCACTTCATCATGAACACTCTGATCTCTCTGTACCTTTCTTTCATTCCATCTTCCCATTTGAGGCCCAACTTTTGGTCAGGCTTGCTGCAAAGCAGCCTGCAGGCAGTTTTGAGACCTGTCTCATGATCCTACCATACACGTTCTGTGACCTCCAGGCTTCATGCCCATATAAGCACAAAAAAGAAAAATAAGATGATTGTTGCATCAAAACGCTTGGAAGTAAGGTTGGTCAGTAATGAGTTGTGAGTCAGAGTCTGAGCTAAAAAACAGGAAAACAATTTATAAGACTTCCCCAGTAATCAACATTGATTAAAAAAAAAACAAAAACAAAAAATCCTTACTCCTTGTAAACCCTTTGTAAGGGTTTTGTGTACAAAAAGAATGCACAAATCTGAACTATAATATCTATTTAGTATACACTAAAATATACTATTGTATACTGAAATAAAATAATAATACTAAAAAATTATGTCATCTTAATATTAAAATAGTCCATTACTGGAATCAAATTCTGGGAAACTGAATTAAGATAGAATAAATTATCTTCTTATATTTGGATGGTACTTAATCACCTCTGATGTTTCTTTCCTCTGAACATAAAGATCAGCAACTTATTTATGTATTTACAAATCTTTTTAGCTGGGATGGACCCTCGAATTCAGCGATTACCACGCTTAACGTATTCCAAATGTAGAAATGGGACGAGACCAAGAAAATGCAATTCTTGAAATAAATTTGTATAAACTTTTATTACAGTTAAATGAAACTTTGAGATTCTTCCCACCATTATGTCCTTTTCCATTATTCCCTAACTTCATAAGAACTTGCTGGGTGTCTATCTAATATGAACAAATCATAATAGGGAAGAATACAACACAGCTGCCCTTTACAAAGGATATTTGGCTGATGGGGGAGCAAAGGGCTGTGGAAGTCCAGAGGTGGTCTTCAGACTTGCCAGGAGAGACTGTGATAGAGATAAGTAGTCTCTGCCACGGGCAGAGAAGAGCCCCATCAAAACATCATGGCCCGATGAAGCACCACAGCATAGGAAATAAAGACTATATTTGTGTGGCTAGAGTAGGATGCACAATGGGATGAAACAGCAGAGGGATCAGAAAGCATGAGGTCTTTTGACTTTGCTGAGGTTCTGCCTGCCAGATCCTCAACCTCTCAGAAACACAAACACTATGATAATTACTCCAAAGACAGGAAATAGCAGAAAAAGCAAATGGAAGAAATACCTAGTGTGGAGTACAGAAATTAGTTATCTTAAGAATTTTCTCTTTCTTCTTAATAAAGATCTAATTTTCTGTCATTTTAAAAGTTGATTTATATAAGGGAAATCCTTGAAAGTTTCTATGTATTAAAACAGTGTGGGTAGGAAGCAAATCATATCTATATTCATTTCGTTAGTTGGAAAGCTTGCTGGAAGTTGTAATACCCTTTAGAGGTATTATCAGTGGTAGTCATTAGAATCTCCTGGGAAGCTTTAAACAACAGTTCATATCAAGCTCTACCTCCTACCTCTCTACAGCCCTGGGATTTTGATTTAATTTTTCTGGGGTGGGAACTGGGCATCTGTATTTAAAAACACTCCTCAGGCAATTTTAATGTGTAACCAGAGTTGAGGATCATCGCGTTCCAAAAATATTCTGAAAAGACACAAATAAATAATTTGTGGTTTAAACGAAGGAATCAACTGAGGCATATTCTATTCATAATTAATTGTGATAGAAAATTCAGAGTGGTGGCTTTATTCCAGAGGCTTTCATTATCAGAGAATAATTGGTAACAGAAAAGGGTCAATCTACTTTTTCACAGAAATATTGACAAAGATCACATTGGAATATTATCTTAAATGACTTTCATTAAAAATTATATCACAAGGAACAAAGTTTAAACTATAATTTAAGCTATGAACTAGATTAAAGACCAAATCAATTGTTGATTTTTCAGGATGTATTTTTTTTGTACAAAACTATACAACAGTGCAGCTTAAACTAGACCTGTTATTGCAGAAATACTCAAAAACGTCATCAATTTTCCAGATATTTTCTCATCTTTTGATTCTGACATAGTTCTTATGTGAAACATCTTATGTCCTCATCCATTTTTGTTCTCTAATTTTCAGTTGTTCATTGGTCCAACTCTGCTGGCTCCTCATTTGTCAATGGGTTTATATGTGACTCAGGCAATTTTTCAACATCAATTTCTTTGCATTAAAGAATTCTTATAATCAATTTCCTTTGTTATATGGGTTGTACGTACACTATGCATAGCATTTTTACTGCATTAAATTGTTATAAGCATCTTATAATCAGCCCCAAACTGATGAACAGAAACATTAACTTGATAGGGTTTTAGAAGACTACTTTTATAACTAGTCATTTCATCAGTGAATATGTTCCTCTTCTGACAACTCCACTGTAACTGATCTGTGGGGACTCAGACGATGAGGGCAGGGACCTGTTACCACCCCACTATTCAAGAACATGAAGGTAATAAGCAATAGAAATTGCCTATACCATAATTCCACACAGTGAAAGCTATTTTATATGTCTTTTTTCCTTTAATGAGTTAAGATATCTTAATAAAAAAGAATAAACTTTATTTTTAGGTTTCCCATTCCTTTAACTAATATATAAAAAAAACTTGGGAACTGAACATTTTCAAGTTGTATCCCAATTGTTACGAAAATTGGAATGAAAGGCATATGTCCTTTGAAATCTGTAATAATGGATGGGGGAATCCCAATGCTTTGAGGAAAATTGAAATATATTCAGTATTTGTCAATATTTCTATCATTTTTAAGAAAAACCATTACTGACTTAAGATGTAACAACAAACTATCTATACCTTGGCTTGCTCATAACATGCTTGGTACTGTTGGATATTCAAAGGCCAACAAAAAAATGGGAAATAAAAAGGGAAACACTTTTAGCTTATTTTTTTAAAAAGAAAATCGTTATCAGAGGAAAAATCAGAATGAACGTTTCCCAAATTCAACTTTGCCTTCTTTTGCAGAACTTCACGGTCCTATGTTAGGTGAAAAAACGATATACTTCTTTTTATAATTTCTAAAAATAAGATACAAACAGAACTGTTTGAATAAGGTGTCCATTATACCAAGGTGTCATGTCACATGCATTATTTTAGTTGAAAATGAAAAGAATTTCTAGAAATTGAAAACTTAATTAGAACGGAGACAAAGTAAGATCAATATATATATTTAATTTTTCCAATCGAGGGTATCTACTCATAGGTGGAAGTGTCAATGACTTTCAAATCATGAAACAGAACCATTGTTACATGGCTATGCTTATGATTTTAGCATGCTGTACACATGTGCCCACATGAATACACATACACAAACACTCACACACTATTGTTATCTTTGCAGTCTGGCCTCAAGCACAGAGGCCCGTCAAGAGAAGAAAAAAAAAAAAGGAAAGAAATCACTCCCTAAAGCACTCCTACAACCGGTCAAAAAAAGCAGAGCTGGTAAACAGATGTTCTTTGTGGTAAAGATGTTATGACCGTAACTTTATCCTAGCAAGCTTTAAAAAGTGTTTCTCACATAGACCTTCCAGAAAGCTGTAATATATTATAGATGATAAAGAATTCATAGTCTATCCTTTCAAACAATTTGTGGGTAAAATAAAGTCAGGCAAATAACACTGGATTCTTGAAGGTTCTACTGAAGCACATGTTTTTTGTTCCAGTTACATTAAAACATTGAATTATCTTTAATCTAATGATAAAGATTAGCTCACTCACATCTGGAAATCACTCCTAGAAAGCTCGCCTCAACTATGTTTTAATTATTTGGTAATATAATTAATGTGATTGGAAAAATCCCTACACAATCCATTGACAATTGCTTTCATTATATCTATAATTGTATCCATATCATTAGCCTCTCTTAGAACGTCACAGTTTAAATATCTCAGTAGTCAAAATTATTACTTTTATATGGCTACCAAAAGGTCTGAAAACAGACTTTTTGGCTTAATACTACTATGGACCCGAAATGTCAAAAGACTTGCAACTAGATCATTTCAACCCTACTTTCATTTACCCAAATTCCAATAAATCATTAGAAATGAATTCAAGAGTCCTATTATTCAATGACTAGAAGGAAGATATATACTAAGTGTCTACCAATTTAGCTGTCTAGCTTATCCCTAATTTTACAGCTCTAAAATTCTATTAGTCTACAAATCTATTCTTTGCAATAGACAGGATCTAACTGGATTTATTGGTAAAACTGTCTTCTTGAATGAAGAGAAAAGAGGAAGTTTTATTTTGCTTTTGCAAAAAGCATCAGCTATTTGAGACAAGCTCTACTCCCTCACTGCTAACATTGGAATCCTACTTTTAACCTCATTTAGTGATGTTAATATACTTAGAAAATACAGAGCCACACAGAGCAAATCACAGGATAAAGCAAATACATTTTTGAGTTTTTTAAAAAAGTCCCCAAGAGAAGGAATTCTAAGGAATAATAAAAATACTATTGGCTGAACCATGTAGGGTAAGCCATTCTTTTGGGTCTCCATGACCATAATTTATCTGAATTGTTAACACTTCCAGGAAGATCTGTGGCTATGGCCTGGCTGCACTGGACCTTTTCAAGTAAGAAAATCATTAGAGGGCATGCTTTCCTGGAATGCAGGGCCAGGTCATATTTATCTTTGTATCCCTCCATATCACCTATTATATGTTTTGCACTTACTGGAAAGTTAATATGTCTATTAATTGAACAAAATGTTCTCCTACCAGATAGAATTTCCATAATTGGCAGCCCTCTCCTCTTTTCCCTCTTTCTTTGTTCCCTGTCACCTTCACTCATCACATCATCATTATAAAACTATACCAAAAAATCCTGAAGGCTGGGCATGGTGGCTCACAACTATAATCCCAACACTTTAGGAGGTTAAGTTAGGAGGGTTGCTCGAAGTCAGGTGTTCAAGACCAGCCTGGGAAACAAAGCGAGACCCTATCTCTTAAAAAAATGTCAGGCACGGTGGCACACATCTGTAGTCCTAGGCACTTGGGAGGCTAAGGCAGGAGGATCACTTGAGCCCATGAGTTAAAGGTTGCAGTGAACCATGACTGTGTTGTCTCTGAAACAACAACAACAACAACAAATCCCCTGACTCCAGGTGTTGAGCAATGTTGGAGTCCAGGAGGGATAAAATATGGCCATATTATACCATAAACGGAGGATGGGAATAATGCTGTACAGAGATCATGGGAGTTGGGGTTTCAGGCAGGATCCATCACTGATGCACTGTGAGACTGGGGGAGGCAACTCGTCTCCAAGCCACAGCCAACAAAGAACTGGGATAGAATACTCACTTTAGTTCTTCCATTTCTTTAAGTAATCTGTAATAAACAGGTGCCCAATCCATAGCCCTAGGATTGCTCTAGCCTCTTTAGGACTTTTTATATATCCCAGGAAGTAGGTATGGGGAAAGGAAAAACAAAAACAAATCCATTATTTTTACTAACTATTTTGACTGTATGTTTAAAAGTAAGAAATAGGTTCTTTGAAAGAGCTAAATAGGCATTATAATTAAGAAACACATGAGGGCATTCCAATAAACCAATAACAAAAAACTTAATACAACATTTTTTAAAAGATAAGTTGTCATAGTCCTTTTGTTGACAATACTAGTGAATTCTGGCATCTGCCCATGACCAGGATGTGATTCTTGTCATATAAAATTTCAGTTGTGGTCAGTACACGGCCTGAAGAGGCTGCCTTCTCTACCTTGTTGGGACACATGTTCTTAATTTTTCAAGACCAGAACACATTTGGTAGAATGTGTATCTTTATTATTTGCTCAGCTTACAGCATTTCAGCCCAAATATTTCTGGACCTTATAAATAAGCTAAGAATTTTGTGTTCTATTTTCATGATGAAATGCATATTTCCTATTAAAGGCAACTACTTCAGTTCAAATTATTGAGGATAATGGTACTTAAATACGTGTAACTGGTTAAATTTGGGGAGCTGAAAAAATAAGTATAAATCAAGAAAGATTTGAAAATATATAATACAAATTTTAAACTCTGAATGGATAAATTGTTACTTACTTGAAATTCAAAACTCTCAATTGTTAGCTCTGAAACTCAAAACAGCATTCAATGGAATATTGTGCTTAACCCTCTGTACCTTCCAGTGAAACTACCCAACGTAGACTTTTGCTTATTGATGTATTTTGAGTGACTGACTGTATAAGAAATGTTGGTATTTCCTACTGTTTTCTCACTTCATGCATCATCTGAGCTTTCTCTCCTCATTTCCTTGTAGCTCAAAGCCCTCTCCTCTCTGAAGGCATTGTTTGCTTGACATGAAAAATAGACCAGCAAAACTAATTATATAAAATGAGGGAAAAGCCTAAATCTCAATTATGGATTGATTAATTAATTATAAAACCATTAAGTAGAATGATTACACTTTAAGCCATCCTTCTTCAATAAAAATTATTTCAACTATTTATTTTCAGCTATGTTTGTGATCTTTAATATCCTCAATCTATCTTTTTACAGCAAGTGTCTCTAAATAATTGACTCATTTAGTCAACAATTACTCATGGATTCAAATTATGTGGCAGGCATTGATCTGCGCTCTGGGGTAATAGCACTAAAGAAAAAATGTCCCGCTTTCATGAAGCTTTCATTTTAGCGGAGGAGGAGAACAATAACCAATTAAATATGAATTTCAGGTGGAGATGGGGGCTAGGAGGACAAATTGAGTAAAGTAAGTGAGAGAGACAGTCACAGGGTTGTAATATTTTTGAATACAGTAGCCACGGAAGGCATGGTACCCTTGGGCAGAAGTATCTGAAAAAAAGAAAAAGAAAAAATAAATTCAACTTGGCCTTAGACCTCAGCCACATTCTCCACTTCAACTTGACCATCAACAGAGCTAATGTTTTGATGTCTAACTGGTTTCTCATCTTGTTAAGACAAGAACTGGTTCTCAGCCAGAGGTGACTATGCCCCTAAGGGACACTGGGCACTGTCTGAAGACATTTTTGGCAATGACAACTGAGTAAGAAGTTGCTACTCACATCTAATGTGTAGAAGCCAGAGATACTGAAAAGTATTCTACTGCACAGAGATCAACAAACAACCCGATCCAAAGGGTCAGTAGGACCGAGGTCGAGAAACCCTGCCATAGCGATTGAGGTATATAACCGGCTTTTCTAAAACCCTCAGAGAAAACATATATGAGAGAGTCTCATCGTTTCAGCATCTACGCATAGCAGTGATGATTCATTTACAAAACATTCTCAGTGATCCATGAAAGCAAGATATAATTATTATATTTCATTATTTCAGTTTTAAGAAAAACTGCTTACATATAGAAGGCATACTGATGTTGTTTCAAATATCCTATAGTTAAAATAAGAACTAATCTGAACAATCTCCAGTTCTAATTATTAAAATTTTCAAAATGAGATCCAACTCAAATGATGTGTTGTTACTTGAATAAAAGATTTCAGGCAGTAACGACTATTAGGAAAGATGGGAGGTGAGGGGGAAACATGAGAAAACGACTTAATGGGCAACAGTTCAGCTCCACGAGCAAATATTTAGCTATCCACAACTAAGAAGTAAGCAGAAAAGAGGTAGTTGATTTAGTTTGAGAACTAAATTCCTAAGTTGGTTTCAGCATTCAGATGTTCAGTTTGTACTTGTGCCATTGGAAAATCTGGTTGGTATGAGGACTTCTATGACTTTAACTCATGAACATATTTGCCAAAACTATTTTAAGGTGCCATCTACCCTGGCATTTCTTCCAAAACAAGTGTAATCACTTATTTAAGAGGAAAGGAAGAAAAAGACATTCTATTTTGTTTCTTATGTAAGGCAAATATGAAGATAGCATTTCATATATCAATTGCAGATATCTTTTACAAACCATGCATAAGATAAGAATAACATATCCTAAACATTCTGCCACTGGAAAAATAGCAATGCCTTCTTATCCCACTGTCACCATGAAAACGAGTGACAAAAAAGGAAGCTAAGGTTATGGTTATGGAATGCATCATACATACTGGTGAGTGAGGCAGACAGCTCGTGCAGGGGACACAGGGCTGTGTTTAGGACATGGGCTTTGGAGCCAGACTCCAGCCTTTAACCACCAGTTACCTGAAGAATAACCACAGGCAAGTTCCTTACCCTCCCTATAAGCCTGTTTCTTCATCTGTAAATTGGGGATAATGGTCATTAAAAGTTCCCTAGAACTTCCTTGAGGGCTAAATGAGACAATGTCTGAAAATACCCTCACTTCATCATAGGAGTCAACCATGGCTGACAGCTATTAAGTGGCATGTGGATGGAAATGGTCTGTGTTTTCTTTAGTTTACAAATCCACATCCAGTGATGTGAATCATGGTGGAGACGCCAGATCTCTGCTTGCAGGAGGCCCCAGGAAGCCTGCAGTGGTAATTCCTGTGGACATTCCCTGAGGACCTGTGCCCTGGGAGCAGTGACTCCATGGGATAAACGTAGTTGCTGGTTCCACTCTTCCATTCCCCAAACTGCTCAGCTCAGTCCTCCAGTTTCTACGCTTTGACCTAAGTACTCGGGTGACAAGACAACAGTGAATAGGCCATTGAGGAGAAGAGTAGAAGAGGAAGAAGGGAGAAACCAAAAAATTGCAATTTTGGGTGTAATAATGCTGATGCCTAACAACCAGTAGTCTGATCAGTGGGAGAATGGGCAGCTGATGGGCAAACAGCTAAAATCGAAAAAATCCTTGTGTGTCATCATTCACAGAAGTGTTAGTTCCACCCTCTTAGAGAGGGATGTGGCTTGAAGGAAGCAAGCATATTTTATATAAATTTGCTGCAGAAACGGCCTTTATTTTATATTCCTTTAACTTCATTCAGATTCCATGACATAATCAAGAAGTGGATTTGTGAGAGACAAAGGATTTTGGAAGCATCTAAATTCGGGATGGAGTATTGTTTTTTAAGTACTAGCTGCTCCCACCACATCCCAAGAATCTCCTCCTATCTAACATTTGCAGGGTACTAGGGGTGGATTTTACACGGTTGGAGCCTGCTCAAAACAACGGCGTTTGCTACAGATCCCCAAGAGATGAAGGCTGTACTGCTCTTTTGAGGAGGCACTGAAGGGGCCAGTGAAGGGCGGCATGGAAAATCATACTGTTTTCCAAATAAAAGGGCAAAATAAACTGGAGGTTCTTTGTACTTGTCTGAATTTAGGCAAAGTTCATTTAAAGCCTGGGATTGGGTTAATTTTCAAAGGATTAAACCTGAATCTTTAAGTGGGTTTGCCTTTTTAATATGCTAAAACAGATGAAAGGCTTACCAAACTGGGAAATATATTGTTCCCTTTGGTGAATGTAACACAAAACTATAGAAAATGAATATTGACATGAATAATGTTGATTTTTATATTTCAGAGTGTGCACTTCCGATTTTTATGTATTTGTTAGAAAATACCAATGACTAAAGTAGCTGATTCATTTAACTGACCACAGGGCTTTACCCTGACATCTGAAAACAACTTAAGTTTCAAAATCTTTGCTGAGGCCAGGGAATTGAGACTGTTCAACCTGTAAGCTCTGTATACTTCTCTTTCAACACTTTAAAAACGTGCCCTGTCAATTTTAAGAAAGACTACGTGCTGATTATCCTCTCTGGTTAGCCAAGACATAAAGTAGAAATTTCTGGCACTAGAGATTCTAACTTTAAATATATCCTTCCTCACGGCAAAGTAGGCTCTTGGGGTTGAATAGAAGGGGAAGGGTCGTGGGCCAGAAATGCATTAAAAAACATTTTCCTTCCCTCTTAGTCCATGATCACTTGATTCAATTTATGAATGCCTAACCCCTGTTTAAGCTTAAATGTTAAGGTACTAACGCTAATTTATGAAATCTCTCATGAAAGTAGCCTGAAAATCAACTTAATAAACAGGTATTACTGACCATCAGCAAGTGCCTAATAAATTTATCTAGATACAGGTGATGAAGTAGTAAAATTTACGCTAAAATTTCCAAGGAATTGACATAGGATTATGTGCTTTTGAATAATTGAATACAAATGTTCACATATTTTAACAAAAGGGGTCATTGAAATGATTACTTATGCACATAGGACAAAGTAATGAGAAATAGGATAGTACGCAATGTCAATGCTGATTACTTCAGTTCGATGTTCTAAGTTATTTTCATGGCTGCTGTAAATATTTTGAAAAATATTCGTTTGCTTCAAGGTATTGACACTATTCAATGGTTTTTTACCTAGAGATTCTTACTATTGTTAATGAAACAGGTACTGAAGCTTTCCTGGTGAAGGAACAGAGAAGTTTGTATTGGAAGAAATTGGACTATTTTTTCACTCTCTTCTACTTATTCCCATTCCCAACTACCACTTAATAATTCTTACCAGGCAACTTAGCATAAATGAAGGGGAAAACATGATGGCTCTCTGTGTTCACATATACAATGAGGGGACAGTGCTACATAGTACTATTTACATTTGGCTCCTCAGTATTTAAAATAATTCAATTGCATCTTGACCCTCCTCATCCACCACATGTAAAAGAAGCACAGCAGAATTCCCATGTTCTCCAATGAACAAACAAAAGGAAACTCAACACATGGAAAAAATACTTCAGGTGCAACAGGGAAAAAAAATCTCCCTAGAGTTTCCAATTCTAAGTAGGTTTTGTATAGTGTCTTATTCTAAACAGCTTGTAATGGCAATTTATGAGTGCCTGATGACTATAACATATTGTGGCCTTAAAAAGAAAAAGGTAATAGGAGTTTGACTTCTTGTTGAAATTCCATTTTTTATAGATTATATTGTTTTCAAGCTGAGTTGAGCCTGAAATTAATATAATTAACCCCCTGCTCAGTTACATTCCTCTATTTTCCATTCTCATTCATCTTTTGTCTATGCCCCTGAAGACAGACTTGGAAGGGAAGGAAACTTGTATTCAGTGGTTTAATATTCCATGTTAGTTCCCAGACTTCTGTTCTAGCAGCCAGTATTAGCCAAACATGAAAACAACTTGAGAAATCACAAGAGACCCTTCATAGCCAAGCAGCTTGCATTCCATAAATAGCACTTACATTTTCTGTTAAAAATGTTATAAAAGCATATCAAGAATATCAGACAGACAAATGATCAGATAAAAACTGACCACAAAGATTTGAATCAAGACCGGAAATCTCCTACTGAGATAGGTAAGTGTGAATAAGGAAGGTGGTGTCCAATTTTGGACCAATCAATGATAAAAGACAATATGCCAAATGAAACAGAATTCCAACTGCCTCTCCCCCTTTGGCTAAAAAGTACACACACATGGCTTAAACCAAAAAACTGGAGGGTTACTATATTTTTGACACTTGTAGAAGAAAACTTAAATGTATCCAAAGCTGGTTTTGATTCTATTTTGAAGATTCTGTTAAGATAATTAGTTGCCTACTCAAAATTGATTGACATTCCATGTGTATAAAATGGAAGACAACCCAAGACTTCGGTCTCTCTTTGACTTAGATGGGAATGTGAACACCGGAGGTTTACAGGCTACATGCAGCCCACATAAGGGATTGATATGGCCCACTCAGTGTCCTAAAAATCAGAAAATTTCACCAAAACATCCATATTTTTATCTTATCTTTAAAGTCAGAAGCTGTGGAGAAACTGGCATTGCATTCCCAAATGATCACAAACTCAACTTTCTCCAGACCTACACCATTCAATTTGTCAGTACCCACTACTCCCCACTGTATAATACTCAAGTGCCCCTCCTTCCTGCCTTTGTACACATAACTTTGGAATCCCTGGCCTAGAAGCAGAGGTGCATGTGAATCTTGCCCTACCCCCCATTATTAATCTACTAGGAGAGCTCCTTGTACTAATAGCCTCATTCTCTTGGTCAAATGTCACCATTCGATTTAGAGGACTTAATATATTAATTACAGCCCTATACTCCCTCTACATACTCAACTCTCATGTTTAGACCACAAAGAATTTTAGGAAATGAGCATTCTTTTAAAGATTTGGGCAAACAGACATGAATGACACAAAACTTCTTCCAAAACAATGAAACTTGAAAGTTTAATAATCACTGTACATTATATGTGAATTCTCTAGATATTATAATCATATTTAAGTTTTGATTTCATATAGTCAATAAAAGAGAACTTAAAGGCATCCTTAATTTGGATTTCATTCACAACCTTTATAAATTGTCAATATCAGCATAACTTTATATATGTGCACATACGAAATGGTATAATTGTAGTTCTGTGACCATTTTAATACCCAGGACAATAAAAAAGTAATAAATTATTAAATTATTAGTTGGTTTTTACTGTAGCACTAACAGTGATAATCCAATTTAGGGACCTTTAGATTAATACTGACAAATTGTGAGCATGAATTCTTAAGCTGACTGACTTGTGGTTGTTAATGAACACACATGCAAGTGTAAAGTGTTCATGATGTATTAAAATCCTTTATCTACATATATCTACATCCCTCTATCTGCATTTCAAAAGGCAAACATATCATCTGTTTTTAGTACTAAAATGCTAAATAATTTATAATTCAGAGTTATACAATATATAGGGGACACTGCATTAATCATGCAGAAGTATCCATTCTATTTAACCGTTGGTGAAATCTTCCATTAAATTAAGATTTGAGCTGAAACTGAAGACATGAATAAAGTAATGGTTGCTTGAGAAAAGACTTAAAATACTTCCGGTTGAGATTGTCATTTACTTCAATGTATCAAAGAATATATGTGACTCAAAATATTACAATGACTCTCCTTATTCCTTTTTATATTATGGAAGATGAAATATTATATAAATATCTGATAAATGTCTCAAAGTCCTCTCGAATTTTCTGACACAAGCAGTACCCTATTAAAATAAACCAGGTAACAAGAGAACCTTTTCTATTTCAGTTGTGCTGTCAAAAATAAACCAGAGGAGGCAGGGTGCAGGGGCTCATGCTGGTAATCTTAGCACTTTGGAAGGCCGAGGTGGGCGCATCACCTGAGGTCAGGAGTTTGAGACCAGCCTGGCCAACATGGCGAAGCCCTGCCTCTACTAAAAATGCAAAAATTAGCAGGGCATGGTGGCGGCATGCCTGCAGTCCCAGCTTCTTGGGAGGCTGAGGCAGGAAAATCACTTGAACCCAGGAGGCAGAGGTTGCAGTGAGCTGAGATTGCACCACTGCACTCCAGCCTGGGTGACAGGGCGAGACTCCACCTCAAAAACAAACAAACAAACAAACAAACAAACAAAATCCTAAAAAACAGAGGAAACATTGTCTCAGAGCAATGAAGTTGCATCACTTGTCATGTGATTCAACTGTGGGGAATCAGGTAACTATTTCTCTCGGTAAAAGAGACACATCATTCAGGCATTCTAATCAAGAAGGCCTTGGAAGTTATTCTCATTTAAAGGAAGTTTAAAATCATTTCAAAATTTGTTTAAGTCACATTCTTAGAAGTGTATATGCTTACATTTTTCCTAATGGCCACTCAAATCATTTCTTTCTACTGGTTCCACAATCTCCTCATCATAAATAAAATGATTATTACGTAGGATCATTGAAAGGTTGACATTGTTCTGCACCCACAATATATGTGCAGTATACCTACAATATATCCATATTTTCCCTTTTCCCATGTTAATCCCATTGGAGGGGGAATCAAGCATGGGATTTGGAATCAGTAGACCCAAGTTCACCTCTGACTCCTGCCACATTTTGCATCACTTCTTTTACCTGTTAATTCATCTACTAAATGGGGGCAGAAGTACAGGGCAGAAACCATCCTGGAATAGTCCTGTTTTCATAAGATGGTAGGCCACTGTCATCAGCACTACATTCCCGCTAAAGTGCAGATAAAAATACTTGCCTTGGCCAGTGTGGTGGCTCACACCTGTAATCCCAGCACTTTGGGAGGCTGAGATGGACAGACTGCTTGAGTCCAGGAGTTCGAGACCAGCCTGGGCAACATGGTGAAACCCTGTCTCTGCAAAAAATACAAAAAAATCATCTGGGTGTTGTGGCATGCACCTGGGGTCCTAGTTGCTTGGGAGGCTGAGGTGGAAGGATCACTGAAGCCTAGAAGTTTGAGGCTGTAGAGAGCCATAATTGCACCATTGCACTCCAGTCTGAGTGACAGAGCAAGACCCTGTCTCAGAAACAACAACAATGAAAAGAAAACACCTTGCCTTTTTACCAGCCAAGGCTGTGACAAGGGCCAAAGGAGATAAACACTTAGCTTAAAGGACAAATTTCTGAGGTCTGGGAGGACAAAAAGTTATCTACTGAAATAGAAAACCTCTATGGTCCAGGGACTAGAACAATGAAGGACAGGAACAAGAAGAAGAAGAGCTTTAATATGGGCAGATGTAGGTTAGAGTCATGACTACACCAGTAACCAGCTGTATGATCTTGGACAAGTCCCCTAGCCCCTCTGATTCTATTTATTAGCAGAATTGGACAATAGTACCTTCCATACAAGACAGCCACAAACATTAAATGACAGAAATATTTTATGGTCGTAATACAGTACACAAGACTGAAAGTGTCTCATTCTGTGTATCTATTACACTCTCTCTCTCTCTCTCTCCCTCGATAACCAGTATTGGCTAAATATATTACTTCTATGCAAAATAGGCTTATTTAAATAATTTCTTTTGGTCTTATTTTGTCTGTAGAAGAAGGCCTCCCTCTGTGATAACACTATATAAGTTAAGTCTTAATAATAAAATGCAGATATTATTCTTGATTATTTCCTTTTCTGTCTTAAAATTTCAAAATATTTCAGTCAGCTACTAGAAAGGGCATTGTCATGAATCGCCAGATTCTTTTTCAGGACTTAAGGACATATTCGCCCAACTCCTGGGAAAGATGTTGCCTGATGGCCCTCGGCTTTCAGCTTTCTATAGGAATTGCCCTGGGCTAGAAAGAGCCACCTTCCTGGGGCAGCCTGTATTCATTCAATAACTGGATGGCATAGAGTTATACAGGCCAGGTGCCCTTGCTCCAACTCAGTACAATGCCGAAGAGCCCTCCTAGCTTCAGAGCTCTCCATGGGTTGGCTGAGGCTTTAAGTGAGACTATGTCAGAGCTCAACTTCTCCTTTTGCCCGCTCTGACTCCTTCCCTTCCTTCCACAGGTGTTGAATCCAACAGCAGTCCCTACTAAGCTTCCTGCACAGATTCTGTTTCCTGGAGAACCTGATGTACTACAGTTAAAGTGCAGAGAAACCCTCTGCCAAACTTTGGTGTGCTTTAAAAGTTATGGCAGTCAGGCTCCCTTTACTGTCATAACTGGAACAACTTTCACTTTTCAAAAGAGCTGGTGTATCTGCTTGCTGTACAACTACAAATATATACTTTTGATTAAGAAAGTTGAGAAAAAATAAAAGCAGTTTAATTTAGCCCAATGATTGTTTTGACTTATTTGTGAATCAAGTGGTTAACAGAATTGAACTGTTATTTTGACACTGCCAAGACAAATCCTTAGATATGTCACACACACAAAAAGCCTATCTTTTGAGTCCTTGGCAATTGTTCATCTCAAACTTCTCTATAAAACTGTTTTTCCTCCTAACAACAATTTCCACCAAAGATAAACGCTAAAATGTCAGATTTTATTTTTCTTTAAAATAAGATATTTTAGTCATCAAAAGAAAGAGGAAAAAAATCCTTAAAAATGTGTATTTAAGTTGCCTATAAGCCTTCCTCCCACCCTTTCAACTATGTTAGTTATTGAAAGTAAAGGTGATTTGTCACTTGCATTTTAGAATATCTCCCGGCCAAATCTACAGATTTAGTAATATCTCTGGCAATGCAATAACATTTCCTGAAACCTGTAGTCCCCAAATCCACACCTATAGGGTCAATATAACTTTTGCCCAAGAGGCCTAGATTGAAGGAATAATACGCAAATTACTGGACACTTATCCAAAATCAGTGGTTTATTTATATGTATAATGATGACAATGAAATATTTACATTCTATTTAGCTTAGGTCTACTGCAAAGTTGCAAAAAATTAGCACATTTTCTAATAAGATATTTTTCAATTGTAGAATGGTCTTTAAAAAAAAATTTCTCCTAATATAAATCCACAGTTCCCAGTCTAGGCTTTGCTGTTAAAATGCTTTCTCTAATCCACCCTGTTTTCCTTCCCTCAACGTTACCACCTGACGTCCACTGACAAGAACCTGTGCTAGTTGCATGGCATGTCACCTCTCTGCTGTAACTCTCTTGAGTATGAATTAGTCAACAGTTGACCTTAAACATAGGTCAGCTGGACTTCCAGCTGATTTTTTCATATAATGAAAAGTTAAACTCTGAAAAAACATCTATTTTATTGTCACTCACATCTGAGAGAGGCGATATGGTATAAGCCTCCAAGTATGAACTTGAATCTGAGGTTCCCAGGGTTCAGATCTCAGCCAGGCCTCTTGCTGGCTGTGTGACTTGGGCAAGTCATTTGAAAACTTGCTTCATTTTTTTTTTCTTTATCTGTATGGTAGAGATGTGAAATCATTCTGACCTCACAGGGTTATTGTTTACATTAATTAACATAAATAAAGCATTTAGAACAGTGCCCGCACCTGGTATATGCTATGTAAGTGCTAGTTTTTATTAGTTTGCCATTCCATTTTCATTTCTTTGAGTTCCTCTTATAACCTCTTTGAAGAACTGAAGCCTGCCGTACCATCCTCTCATGTTGTTGTTTGACTCATCCTTTTGATTCACCTCTCTCTTCTTCACAAAACTCAGTCTTCCATGCTGATCTCTTCTTTCTTGTAGCCTCCATCTCCCCCATCTTTACCACAGTATATATTCCATTTCCCCACAATTTCTGGCTTCTTATTGTCGTCTATCTGCAAACAATTCAGCCCACTGTGGCCTTACCATGTTAACACGTAAAAGGTAATTTACTAGTATGGGTAGTCTATTGCAATTAATAATCTTTAAGGCACACAACCACCCCCTGCTCAGGACTACTGCTGTTCGCAGCCTGGTGCTGATTCTTTAATAGGTCATATAGTAAGCTCTGTCTTGACTTAATTTGGCAGAGAGATACCATGACTGCTTAAGCACTCAAGGGAAATGGTAGAACAATCAGAATATAAGATGTAGTTTCAAATTAGATATGAACTTGAATTTGAAAGAGACCACTGCTTTTCTATAAATGAGATATGGTCTCCGCCAACAAAGTGCCTTCATTCTTATTTCATCTAATGGCATTAGCAACAATATCAGCTCTGGTTTAAAGAATTCCTGAGATTCTTCAGAGCTGTGTGAGGTACAAAGGACTAGATCTTGCTTTTGCAATAGCTACTGTGCATTGGCTATGCAAGGCAGGCGGTAGTAAAACCTAGCGGAAGTCAATAAACTGAGACAGGACTTGGAAAATACCTAACCAACAAATAGGTTCCGTAATAATGTGACATTTTTATAGTCACATTTTTTAACTATAACAGCACTTGAATGGTACGCATTATGGTATTTCAATTTAGTCATTTATCTAAAAATGAGTTTTATCTTTGCTCATAAATAAGCAGTGACATTCCAGCAATTTGAAAAGCTCAGCTTCACCTTTTGCTGGGAAGCTCATTTTACAATTACAGAAACACATGCCCTTTTGTGCCACGTTGCTTAATCTTTGATTTATGGCTTCTATCTTTGTGCTAACCTCTTTCTGTAAACTACACAAAGTTTGTACAAGCTCAGCTATTTCATTCTTATTTCTGATTTTAATGGCTTATTTTCTCCATAGTGGCCATGTCTCTCAACCAAATAGCTTTGGAAGAAAGTATTTACCCTTTCAGTTCACCAAATACTATTTAGCATCTTAGTGTGTTCTCAGAGTCTGAAATAAGTAATGCATTTTCCTAAAAGCCTGGCCAGCTCTTTCAGAAAGCCTTTCTTTTCTGCCCCCTGCTTCTCCCATTGCTTGTTCTAATGTGCCTCACAGCAAAGCCCTGAAGCACAATTGCTTCCTGCTCTCCCTCCATTCCCCACTTCACTTTTACCAAGCTCCCTCAGCCAGCAGGCTAGGGAAAGGAAAATTAAAATGGCCTCAGAATGGTTTTCCTTCCAGTGCCACTGTCTGCCTTTCAGTGGTGATACTTGGATGTTTGCAGAGTCACTCTCAACTTCTCCCGCAGCTTAGCTACAGCTCTAGGTCTTGTCATATAATTCAGGGAACACTGGAGATGTCTTTTATGGCAGTACTCTTAATTCAAGGGAAATTATATTTTGCTCTAAGTCCATGGAAATAAGTATAATCTTATGCCCGCCTTCACCTGTATCCAAACATTACAGATTTGGCAGGTATGCTTCAAGGTATATGCTCTGGGGCTGTTGCCAGTGACTTGTTTCATTACACATGGATTTTCTTCTCTTTCCCCCTCATTTCTGTTATTTAGTGAGATAAGGAGAAATGTACCTTTACTCCACCATGTGTAAATAGAAGTCTTTATAAAAATTTTTGTAAAAATATACAAAGATGCTGATGGTTGACTGTTAAGTGGGAAAACGCAAGATACAAAATAATATATCCAGGATGACACATCATTATGATATCAAATACATAAAGGAAGAAAACACACCAAAATGTTAAATCATTGTCTGGAGTTGGAGAATGATTTAAAATTTTCCTATTGATGCATCTTTGCATCTTGCAAGTTTTTTATGTGTTTTCAGTCAACAAGTATCACATTCTAATCAGCCAACACTGTTTACAAAAAAACACATTCATGTGGCAGCACTCCCTATTTAGGATTGTTTACTAAGTGCAGGCTTGTATCTGTACACTTACTCATTCAACAAATATTTACTGAATTTCTGCTATGGGCCAGGCACTGTGCTAGGTTTGATGAATATATCAGTAAGCAAAAAGAAAGTCTTTCATGTATCGTCTAATATTTTGGTGGGGGAGATAGACAATAGGCAAACAAATAAACATGACATGTTAAGTTAGGGTAAGTGCTATGATGAAAAAATAATGCAAAGTGAAGTTACAGAGAATGATACGGGATTAAGCGGAGACATTAAATATCTGGCTTGCCCCTTCCACCATGTGAGGACACAGAAGAAGGCAGCAGCTACGAACTAGAAAGTGGGCCCTCACCTGACATGAGATCTGCTGGTGCCTTGATCTTGGACTTCCCTGCCTCTAATAAATGTGAGAAATAATTTTCTGTTATTTACAAGCTACCCAGATTATGGTATTTTGTTACAGTGGCCTGAAAAAACTAGGACGGTCATTAAATCAGTGAATATGTATTTTTTTATTTCTTAAGTAATTCTCCATAAGGACACAATATTTGTACATTGAAAATATGTAGAGACTAATTATATCTTCTGAACTTCTGGGAAACTGTATTTTTAAGGAGCCTTTCTGTTAAGGTGTTTGACTAAGTAGCTAAAATAGTGAATAGTATAAGGGACTGCTTAATGAACATTTAAAACCCAATGAACTTGAGATTTCACGTCACACAGGAATTAACTAGGGACCATATTTTTAATAAATTGTGTGCATTAAATCGGGGGTCCCCAATCCCTGGGCCATGGACTGACATCAGTTTGAGTCCTGTTAGGAACCAGGCTGCACAGGAGAAGGTGAACAGCAGTGAGCAAGCAAAGCTTCCTCTGTGTTTACACCTGTTCCCCACTGCTGGCATTACTTCCCAAGCGCCACCTCCCGTCAGATCAGCAGTGGCATTAGATTCTCATAGGAGCATGAACCCTATTGCGAACTGCACATGTGAGGGATCTAGGTTGTGCGCTCCTTGTGAGAATCTAATGTCTGATGATCTGTCACTGTCTCCCATCAACCACTCAACAACCACCACCAACGGGACCATCTAGTTGCAGGAAAACAATCTCAGGGCTTCCACTGACTCTACATTATGATGAGTTGTACAATTATTTCATTATATATTACAATGTAATAATAATAGAAATAAAGTGTACAATAAATGTAATGCGCTTGAATCATCCTGAAACTATCCCCTCCCACAACTATGGAAAAATTGTCTTCCATGAGACCAGTCCCTGGTGCCAAAAAGGTTAGGGACTGCTGAATTAAATGATGGCTTACTACTAACATTTGTTCATCTCAGTAAATTTTTTCATGAATCATATGGGAAAACCAAAGGCACTTAGACTGTACCCTCACAACGCAAAGTTCCTTTAAGTAAATTTTAGTATGCAAAATTGTATTTTTCATATAAAACTAGGCAAATTTTCTGTTATAACACATCTACAAGACATGAAAGCCAGGTGAAAATATAAGTTGAAGTACAAATGCCGTAAGTGCTCACTTTCTCACTATTGCTAAGAAATGAAGTTGTACACGGAGGTAAGCCCATACTTCATCGAGTGCTTGCTATATCCCACACTGTTATAGTGGCACATGCTTTTCTTTTTTCATTTAATCCTTAAAACAAAGAAGGCATCTCCATTTTGGAGGTTAAGCAATTTGCTCCCATCTTATAGCTAGCAAATGACCGAGCTAGACTTCAAATCAGGTGCTGTAATCCCAGGGTCCACACTTTTAACCGTTAGTCTCCATTGACAACTCCTAAGCTTATGATGACTCCACTTGAAGTTCCATTTTGATGAGAGTAATTCTAAAATACATATTTCCATATTTACTTGAAAACTGCTTTTGAATCTAACTTAATAATTTGTATGTACCTTTATAATTTTAAATATCTATTTTTAAAAGCCATGTTATTTTACTCTCTCATGATATATCTGCTTTTGGACACATAAGCTGTTTCTGCTCCTCTAATCTTAGTAAGTTTTTTGCACCAAAGTTATTCAGATTTGTAAGTTAAAATAAGTTCCTCAGTGAGTTCTAACAAACATATGCTGGGCTGTCTTTTCATTTATCTATCTGTCCATTCAATACCTTTATGAATTACTATCATAAATTTTCTTCACTTGATTTCTATTTCCCCTACCCTACTGGAAATGGGGATAGAAAGGAGACAATAAAGTTGAGAACAATTTAACATCTAAATAAGGCAAGGCTTTTTGAGTGTTTCGATATTGGGAGATACCGGGAGGTTCAAGAGAGGGAGTATTATGAATAATTAACCTCTTTTCAGTTCTCATTTGTTTTCCTGAAATAATCCTGATTGAACTCCCTGTAATAAATCTTGTACTCAAATCTTTTTTTTTTTTTTTTTGCCACATTACCTTTCCAAAGCATAGACTGATTTCTTCTCCTTTAAAGGAAATAATGTATGTAAACAAATTAGCACCTTGTCTAGTATATAATAAGTGCTCAGTAAACACTATTATTTTTGCTATAATTCTGTGCCAGACATGAAGCTAAGCATTGAAAATGTGGCAGACATGAATGAAACATGGTGCCTGGCATTGAGGAGCCTGCAGTCTAGCTGAGACAGAAAAGAGTAAATAATTTATCAGCATACAATTGTGGAAACACTTTACCCCAACTTGAGTAACGGCAGAGGTTAAGAGAAATGAGCTGACAGGGTAAGAAGCATGGAAACAGGAACAGGAACAGGAAAATACCCAGAAGACTAACAAACTTTGGAAATTTTAGGAATCTTCAAGTTATTCAATAAGGCTAGAAAAGGGTAAGGGACTGGCCATGGGTCCCATGAAGCTGGACAAGTGGGCAAGGCTCAAATCATAAGGGCTTAAATGTCATGCTAAGTGTTTCAGGATTTTATACTAAAGCAAGTGAGGACTTACTAAAAATTTACTAGCAAAATCACTGATGTGATCAATTTGAGAAAGATCAATGTGTTAACGGAGCAAGAACTGATCAGAAAGGTGTAGAATTCAGTTAAGATGTTGCTGCAGTAATTGAAAGAGAAAATAATGACAATCCAAAAAAAAGATACTACTAGAAATGGGGATGGAAAGGAGACAATAATATTCAGAACAATTTAACAAATAAGTAAGCCAAGAATTGTTGCGTGTTTAGATACTGGAAAATATTGAGAGGGTTCAAGAGAAGGGAGTATTTATGGATAATTTTTTGAAAGCTGGGGCTATTCACCAAACTAGGAAATTTGGACAGAGCAAAGATTTTGAAGGGAAGGTAATGAGTTTACTTTGCGGGTGCAGACTTTGCAAGAGCTGATAAACATCAAAATGCTGATGGCCAGAAGACAAAGAGGATCTCTAGCCCAGGACTAGAAATACAAATTTGGAAGTCACCAACACAGGTGATAGTATAAACCTTGAGAATGAGTGACATAATCTACATAGGATTATTTATTAATCACATTCATTGAAAAAGATATATAAGCTTTCTCTTATTGCAATGGGAAACAGATCAAGACTTGGCTCGAACTATCCTTTTAACATTATCTTCTGATACTCTGTACTATACATTTTACTGTGAAGTCACATCAAAATACTTATATGTAGTTTCCCAAGTTCTGTCTAATCCCAACACTGTCCCCTAAATTTTCTGCCTAGTGAATACCCACTTGGCCTTTAACTCTAAATCACATGAGACTTTTCCTGTGATGCCTTTGAAAATCTAACCATCTTCCTCCCCATTTCACATGGAGATCATAGTTCCCTCTCTCCTTCTGACTATAGCACTTGGCACATGCCTCCACTACTGATATACAAATGTTTCTTCTCCACCAGACAGAAATTAGCTAGAAGAAAAAGACTGCATACACACAAAGAAATGTACCTATATAAGTCCGTTTTCACACTGCTGTAAGAACTACCTGAGACTGGGTACTTTATAAAGGGAAGAGGTTTAATTGACTCACAGTTCCACATGACTGGGAAGGCCTCAGGAAACTTATAATCATGGTGGAAGGCAAAGGGGAAGCAAGTACCTTCTTCACAAGGTGACAGGAGAGAGAAAGAGCTCAGGGGCAACTGCCACTTTTAAACCACCAGATTTCGTGTGGACTCCCTCACTATTATGAGAACAACATGGGGGATACTGCCCCTGTGATCCAGTCACCTCCTACCAGGCCCCGCCATTGACATGTAGGGATTACAATTCAAGATGAGATTTGGGAGGGGACACAGAGCCAAACCATACAGTACCAGCGCATATTTATAGAATGACTGCCTGAAATAATGTGTCCTCCATCTGCAAACATCATCAATTACTCTAAAGAACCTATGCCTACTTCTGTTTGGCAAGCAGCCAAGGAAGGTTCTTGGGTATAACGTGATATTTCCAGTATGATCCATTAGGAACTTTATTACCACATTATTGGTACTCATGTCAACACAACTGATGTGGCGAAAACAGTGAAATCATTTAGAATAGTAATGACTAGGAATACACTAGTTCCTCTCAATAAAAATTGGACTTTATTTCACTTGAGGCAAAAAATAAAAAGAAATGAAATCTAAACAGAAGTAGAGGTCTGGAACAAACAAAAGGAGATTTCACTTGGATCAACTGGGAGATCATTATGGTACTTTGATCTAGTATCTCCTCCAGAAAGGATAATTCAAAGGCAATACATACATACATACATACATACATACATACATACATACATACATAGTTGAGAAAGTTTATACATGTTAAGTGTCCACTCTATGAAAGCATTTTCTTTATAAAGACAGAAGGCAGGACTTCCACCTGGAGTTGGCCTTAAATAAGATGTTTATAAAAGTGAGAGGGAGACCCAAATGTTTAAATGAAAATAATTCCTTCTAGAAGCATGAGCTCTTCTGGCAACAAGATATTTGTTTTTGTCTACTCAGCTCCTTACACAGAAGGGACAATCTATAAATCCTTATTTGGGCTGACATCAAAAGACCTTGCAAATTGCTATTCCTCCCTTGACTCTACTTAATTGTAAAAAAAAAAAAAAAAAAAAAAAAAAGAGACATTTCTGAAGTTCCCTTTCTCTCTATTCTATAAGAGAATACTTGGACAATTTTTCCAAGGCAGTGAAAGATACACTCATGAGGTTTGAAATTTCAATAACTATGACAAATTTATTATCAAATGGAAAGAAGTTGTAGTAGTATGTTTTGTTTTTCAAGATGACCACTACTTCTTTAGGGAATTTGTTAGTTTTCATTCTTGAAAAACAGGTTAATGAGTGTACTATAAGTTATAGATGAGATGACTCTAAATATCACAGAGTGACCTACTTTATGTGGCTTATGAATGAGAGCTCTAAGACAGAAGTCAGACAAATGTGTATGAGTAGAAAAACCAACTACACAAGCATTAGAATGCTGGTCTCCTATTCAGTGTTGCTTATAAACAGATCTTCCCTCAAGAGCCTACAAGAAATTCATTCCTAAGGATCATCTGTCTTGAAACTACCAGGAGGATATAAATGTGAAAATGCTTAGCCTCAGCCCTTACAGTAATTAAGTTGAAGATGCTGAGCCGTCAATATTTCACCCCAATTATTATTCAGTGGTCACAAATAGAGTTTATTAGTTTAAGCATACCCAATTATCCCAATTAGGTTATGTTTTAATTTACTTAACTTTGAAGCTGCAACTTTCTCTTCCAGACATGTTGTAACTGTTACGCCATGCAAAGAAACAAGATAGGAAACCCTCACTTCAATTTTTAGTTCTGCCACTGAAGCACTGTGTGACCTTAGCCCTTGACCTCTGTTTCATTTTTCCCCATCTCAAAAAAAATTAAAGAATGCAAAAATATTGCGAACAATACTTTGTAAAAAAATAAAAAAGCTAATGATGACAATAATCCTTTGTTGAATGCATAGTAAGAGCTAATAGTTATACTAAATTCCTGATAAATCATGCCATTCTTACAGTGTCCTCTGAGATGGGTAATCACTGTGTCAGTCAGGTTCCCCAAAGAAAATAGATGGCATACTCAAGTGCAATTTGAGAGTTGTTTAGTAAAAAGGGCATTTGCAAAGCTGTGGCCAAGGTTTAGAGAAACTGCAAGCAATGATGTAGTACTCTGAGCTAGTAAGACTAAAAGGGAGCAGTTATCAGCTTGAAGTTGCTTGGGGAGGGCACAGTTACTGGGACCCAGAGAATAGCCATAGGGAGACAGCTGCCTGTAAGCACATGTGCCTTGTAGTAGAGAGAGGTGATCTGGTAAGATGGGAGCCCAGGGAATAAAATACCCAAACCTCTCCCTCCCTACCTGTTTGTTAATCTTTTGCTGATCCACCCCATTGGCCAAACCCAACCGGAAGCCAGAGAACAAGGGAGCCTGCTGATTGGATTCCATAAGGCTGGCCAGCCATCTTATCACACAGAGCAGGTGGAGAAAGGGAGAATGGATCTGATAATCTACTATTCTTATTTTATCCCAAGTGTCCCAAACTTGCCTTGAATAAATGAGATAATCAATAGATATTTGTTGATAAAAAAAGGGAAGAAACCATATCAAAATACTGAGGGGTTCAATACGCTGTTCCAAATCACACACAGTAAGCCACTGAGCCAGACCTTGCTCTGAGGTTCAAGCCCATGCTCATAATCAGTTATTATGTTATTCTGCCTCGTTTCCACCACCTCGATCCCATGTCATTTCTATGCTGTCAGGTGTTTTGGGAGATAGGGGGAATGACTAGAATACCCTTAAGAAACTTGTAATCCATGTGCCAGTTTTATCTTACTTTTCCATCTCATTATTGTCAAAGCTCCAAATTCCCTTCTAGAATCAAATGTTCTGTAATGGTAGGTCTTAAACATCTTACAATTCCATCACCAATTACTTCTAGTGGCTGAGCAGTGAAATCTTCCATCACATGGCATTTTGCCTACTTGTTTGACAGCACCTTGCCTCAGATAGATGTTCTCACTGTAAATAACAGGTAACATGATATCTTTTGTGAAACAAGCCCCTAACCTCTATTAGCTGCAATGGAATAAGCCTTAAAGCTTATATTAGGAACACATTTACTTGTTAGACATGTTGAAGGATTCATTTATTCCACAGACATATACTGATCATACAATACATACCAGACACTGTGATAGATACTCATATACATTGAGAAAACAATTCATACCAAAATCAACAACTGGCTTTCTACAGGAATTAGTCAATAATTATCCACAGGGCAAGTAAAAGTGTGTTAATTACTGAGAGGTCATGAGCACGCATGCTGGAGTAGAGTGGTGATCCTGGTCCCCAGCAGGACCCTTCCCTAATTCTATCCAGGTTGTTCTAAGCTTGGATGTAGGATATAATTTCACAATAAGCACAAGTCATCCTACTCCTGATTTTGTTCCTTGAGACAATTAAGTATTCTGCTATTTTTCCATCTCTTAGGAAGGACCCTGCTTTGAAATACCAGTCCCTTTGTGCAAGGGCCTGCCTCAAATAGATCAAATAGAAATTTTTCCCTGTGGGTTTTTTCTTAGTCATGTTTTTGAGCTTGGGGAGGCCACTCTTTCACACCTGGTCCTGACTAAAATAGCACATAGCAACCTTTCATCTTATTCAGGGACAAGGCAAGTGAACTGACATGTAGCTACTCCCTTTCATGCTGTGTAAGAATCATCTTTGCATTTTTAAAAACTGTTGTACGATGTGTCACGCAACAAGGTTTGCCAAAGCAGGGAGGGAATTGGCGGGGGGAAGAGAAAGAAAAGTAAAGCAGAGTTGGTTTCCTACATGCACATTTTAATAATTTTGGAAAACCATCAACCTGGATCGAATTTCTGTACTAATTTGACAGCTTCCCACTAATGGCAGGAATGCAAAGCCATCAATTAGCCTCACGATAATTAGATTTTAAAGAACACTCTATTTTCTTGGTAACTCTAAAAAATAGAAAACTTCATTTCACTGAAAACTCAAATACACATCGTGATGCTTATTTTATCCAGGAGTTCTAGGTAAGACCACTTTTTCAAATATCCTCTGAACGTTGACTTAGGTGCACACACCTGTGCTTCCATTGGCAACAAAAGCTTTGAATGCACAGGACTTCCACGGCATGAAATGCATTTACATACATTACATAAGAGAGAAGCAATGAGCAAGTCTGTTGCTGGGAGAGGCTCACATCCTTCTCACCAAATCAATCTGTAACTTTCAAATAGCTCTGCTGTATTTCCTAGCAACAGGAGTAAACACTGTACTACATCCAGTGCCCAAGATTTGTAACCACGTTAATCTGTGAGTACTCAACTTAATTAAAGATTAGACTTTTAAATTGTATTTTTAGTGCACGACAGTACTGCTAAATTATGATTATCAGTGGCTAAGTGTGCTTACATCTGCAGAACGTGGGGAATGAAAATGAATCACTTATTTTCATCTTGATATGACTGCTCTTCTCTGAGGCGCTGTTGCCCGAGTTCATGGGCCTTGGAGTTCATTGGAATTCTATGGTTAAAACACAGCTTGGAGACCTCATTTATGAAAATTCTTTTAAACCTTTCACCACTTCGACAAATCCAGTCCAAGTTCACTGAGCCAATTCAAAAGTAGCTCTCAGCCTTTTTATAGGTTTTCAATTACACCAACACAGAACACCAGAGCCGTCATCTTTGAAGAAATATATTTTAGTTGCAAAGAGGCACGAATTCTTTTTTAAGAATCCCAAATGAAAGCAGCATTCCCAAAACTGTAGCCAACAGATGCAAAACTCTATTTTGAAGTGTCCTTGTCTTAGTAAAGACAAGATCATCAAATTACTTAAACATGACTAATGTTTAGTTATCTGCTATAGAATGTATGCTATTATTTTTAAGATTTTACTTTGTGGAAATATTGGCAAGCTACCTCACCCTCAAACTGTTCCAAATATCTTTTTTGAGGAATTGTTTAAAACATTTTCTAGACTTCATTCATCCTCCTAAAACATAGTGTGTGACAGCAGGATTTATTTTTCCTGTATGCACTCAGAAACAAAAACTCAAAGCAGGTCAATGAGCTCTCCAGGTTGAAACTGGTGATCAATGGTAAAACTGAGGTTAGACCTTATTCAACTTTCCAGTCCAACGTACTCTTTAAGTGGGCCTGAGGTAACCGTGCTGTTTTCTGACATAAAAATCCCTTTTAAAAATGTTTATATGACTTAACAGATCAAACATATTTCCCTCCATTTTCAAACTTTGAATTTATTTGAATATGTGGTTAGTATGGTTTTATGGAAGTACCAATCTTTTAGATTGGGTTATATGAATTATTTGAAGTGACACTTATCTTTGGGGGTAAAGTAGATAAGCTAACATGCACATTAGTTGGTTAGGAGCACTTGCAAAATTTAAATACTGCATGTGCAAAGGCAAATTGACATAGGATATAAATCTCCAGTTCTCTCAGAGGGAGTAGTGATGACTCTAAAACCACTGGAAACAGAAAGTTCATCGTGATGACTCTAACAGCTCCCTGATGCAGGCTACTCTTCTCTTGTATATTTAATGTTCTGTATATGTCAGTTGGCCTTGTTTGCAATCTCAACAGGAGGCTTGTTCACTGGATGAGTTTTTGTTTTTGCGTTTGGTCTGTCCTGTTTTTTTGTTGTTTTTTTTTTTCCATGCTGTTGAATAAGACTTATGATTTCACATACTAGACTGCTTATAAGTTCTTCTAGTATTTGGTATTAAAAGAGGTGAAACAAAAACTAAACAAGGTGTATACAGTCTCAATACAATTCTAGGTTAGAAGCCTAGATGTGTGACTGGAGATGCCTCCTGTCCATTCAATCTGACTCCAATGTGGTTCTGCAGCACTGGACAAAGATGGGAGATTGAAACAGGAGCCCCTGAGATGGGGGAACAGAGCCAGGGAGCAGGGGTTGGACAGGTAAGCCTCCATATACCAAGCCCTTCAACTCCTGGAGTTACAGTTATCTCTCCTTTGTTCATTAATGATTCACCATGTACCCACTGCCAACGGTGGGCTTTCTAAACACTGCACTCTACACGAGTGATAGAAAGATGACAAAGACATATTCCCTTCCCTCAAGAACCCAGGTTTGAGAAAACAACCTTGTGAACCTTCTATTGGAGCAGCAATAAAGATCTGAGCTAAGTGTCGAGGGAGGCTGAGGAGGTGGTCACTAAGTCTGCCTTAGGCATCCCAGGGTCTCCTCAGAGTCCAAGCCTGAAGTCCACTGCAGGGGTCACCAGCCACCTGTGGCCACATTGGAATGTGGCCATTCTGAATTGAGGTAAGTAAAAAACATACACCAAATTTCAAAGATGTAATATGGGAAAAAAAGAATGTAAGGTACTTGGTTAATGATTTTTTATACGGATTACATACGGAAATGCTACCATTTTGGCTATATTGGGTAAGATATATTATTAAAATTGATGTCACCTGTTCCCTTTTACTTTTTTAAGCGCGCCTGCTATAAAATATGAAATTGCCTGCATGGCTCCCATTCATGGATCCTATTACATTTCTATCTGCCAGTGTAGGTTGGTGCAGTCACAAGACAATGCTTCAGGAGAAAACCTGGGGAGGCGGTCTCAGGGCAAGAGGGTGAGAGGGGGAAATGCCTATGGAATGAGAAAGAGACAACAGGGGGACCGACCCATCAAGGGCTACAAAGAAGGTGAATTTGCTTTCTGAGTTGTGCTTGCCTGCCGGACTCATTTGCAGCAAGAGAGACCAGAACATAAAGGCCACAATAATAACATCTCAAATAAATTAGAAGCAGCTTGTGGTTTATAGTGAGCAATGCTCTACTGGGGACCAGACCAACCAGTTACCCCTGTCTTCACTCCATCTGTGGTTAAGTCATTTGGTCACTGTTGCCTTCTCATCTGCAAAGGGGGGACTGAGATTAACTGCTTGGCCTGCATATCCCCCTGACTCTGTCAACTAAGTTTTCGGAAACCTGAAGCACTCTAAACATCCTGGGGGAAGAAAGGGCTGGAGAAACATACAATGTTTTGTGATCAGAGTTTTTAAGCTGAAAAGAATGAAGAAACTTGAATAGAATAAATTCTTGATACTTCCTTTTTCATAAAACTTACCATGCTTTATTTCAATTATTTATTAGCCCCCTTCCTAGCTAGATATAAGCTAGCTATAAATACCATGAGCTCAGGACCCACATCTGTCTGCTCACTGCTGTGACCGCAACTTAGAGGACAGAACCCAGAATACAGGCCTCAATAAATATCTGTGGAAGAGGGGTCACATGGAGAATCTGCAGTCATTTTTGCTGTTGAGCATCTGTTAAGTTAAAGTTTCCAAGTGTGCAAACTGTACTCAGAAATGAGTAAGAAGTAGAAACTTACCTAGAGATGATCAAACCAGTAGTGCTGTCACTCTAATGATGTCATCTGTCCCACTGTGAAAACACTGTCACAGGTGAAGGAGGAGAGTGAGGTGAGACCTTCCCAGCCCTTGACTGCTCTTGCACTGGACACATTCCAGGAAGCTCTTGTGGCAGAAGCAGCCACTTAACTTACTTTCAACAAGAGAAGCTGAAGGCTGAGGGAAGTCAGGACCAACAGAGGATCCAAATTTCAGTGGCACAAGTCTTAAGCTTCATTTGGTTGCATGAATGAGTGCAGAAGCAGCATGAAGTAGTGGTGATACAAACCTGGGTTCTGTGTTTAATTCTATTCTCAGTACTTGCCCAGTGGGAGACTATAAGTTCCCTCTCTGAACCTCGTTCTCCTCCATGGCTTAAAACTGGACTCATAATGCATGGCTTAGCTATAATGTACCTTTCAAAAAGGGCTGGCATCCGGTAAACACTGAATAAATGGTTACATGTCAAACACAGTAAACATTCAACAATGGCTAATATCTTCCTTCTGCATCAGCTTTTAAAACAGATTTTTTAACCTGGAGTCCAAGGAGTCCCAGGAAATCCACAGATGAGATTCAATGGATCCTTGAAATCCCTAAAATTAAATACAAAGTGGGGTATGTGTGGACATCTTTTCTCTTCAAGGAAAGAATCCATAGCTTTCATGTGATGCTCTTAAGGCTCTCAGACTGAAGACAGTTTAAGAACTATTGAGCTTCTGTGGCTTCCAAAGTGTTTAGCTCCTTCTATTTACCTATGGAATAGCTCTGTGAATGACTCTCAAAACCAAGCTTTTCTGTGCCTCCTCAAGAGGTCTGCATTTTATATGCAGCAGTACAACTTCCTTCCATAAGACGCTTTTATTTTCTGGCAGCAGCAGTATCACAGGAAGATGACTGGAATTTATAAGTAAGAAACTGATCTTAATTTCAACAATAGTACTGGAGCCCTTACCTCTTTAAATACACCTTTTTCCATAGTTTTTTTTTTATAGGATTGATGACCAAAGAAGGCAGCTATAATGTTTTATTCTCAAGATGATGGTTACTCATCTTAGAAGAAAAACAACAACAACAAAAAATAACAGATGAATGGGAAGAGCCCAATCAAAGCTTTATTCTACGCCTCAACAACCCAGGTGAGTGTCTGGCCGCTTGGCAGTCGCCAGGAAGAAGGAGCTTAGTGGCAGACAAACTGCTTCAAATCTCTAAATCTTTGTTTCCTCATCTGTTAAAAAAAAAAAAAAAAAGATGATAACAGTGACGCCTCCTTCCTAGGGCTGCTGTGAGAACTAAATAAGAAAGTAATTGTAAGGCATCTTGTAAGTACTCAAAACAGAGTGCCTCATAAATATTAATTATTAAATATCCTCTCTGATGATAGGGGGAAAATGATTCCTTATCTGGTCTCTGACCCATAGATTTTAGCCTGGAGATTTACTCTGGGTCACTGATATTTTCCAGCCTCCTCCTTAAGGTTGTTATTAGTGACCAAGTAATAAACAAGTACATAAACCATTGAGAAAACAGTTGAAAAAGTGTCTGAGCAGCAGCTTCAAAGAGAATCTGTCTTCATGTCCCACTATCCTAAGAGGCAAATGTGAAAATCAATTTAAAGGAAATAGAATATACCTAAAGAAAGTCACCTGAAAAAATGAAAGATGAATGATTCAACGCACATTTTTCTTTCATTTATTTAAAAATTTTTGAGATACATGGTGGGCAAGGCACTGTACTGAGCACAGGATGTGCAAAGATAAGGAAGTAAGTCCAGCTCTCAAGACATTTAGTCTACAGAGGGAGACAGACATGTATATCCAAGGCCATACGTACCACAGGAAAAAGTGTGATGTGGGGAGAGGCTGGGAGGGGATGTTCAGCAGAGGCTTCTTGAAAAAGCAACACTTGAGATGAGTTTGGAAGGATAAGTAAACGTTTAATAGTTCATAGTTTGAGAAAGAAGAAACAATATTCCACAGAGACAACAGCCCATGTAAAAGCACACGCAATGAAGCATTTAAGCATGGGGATAATATAGGCAGCTAGAAGAAGGCGTTGCTGAACATACCAGCACCTACCCATCCCCTGCACCCACAGGAGGAGGCAGGACTCACCTCAGAGAGAATCTTGGAATTCATGGTAGGAGCCTGTACTTTTCTCCAGGACTATGACAAGGTTTGGAATGGTTCTTAGCAGGGAGTTATATAATTCAATTTTATCTATTCTTTAGAAAGAGCAAGCAGGCAGCGGTGAGGAGGATGGATTGAAAGCTGAGACTGAAGGCAGCATTTGTAGAGGTGACTTGGGAAGAGTGAAACATGAAAGGAAGTGGAGCAGGAGGTCTTGGTGACTGATTAGGTGGAGGAAGAAAGGGAGAAGGTCAGATCGAGATCATTCCCAGGTCTCTGGCTTGGAGGTGTAGTGAGAGGATGATATGCCTGTCAGGGAAAACAGGTATTATAGTATTTAATAGATATCTGCTGTTTCTGCATGCACAGCATCTCCTATCTCTTCTTTTCAATATTTCCTTTTAAAAACTACCCCTTCCCTGCTCTCAGGTTATATGGTTTAGAAGAGTTTTGCTGACTAGTCTGCCATGTACTTCCTTCACTCCCATACACTCCTTCCCACCTGCCGTCACACATACCACTCTCCCCTTCCAAAAGCCTCCAGGACTGGGCTCATAATCAAAGCTGAGTCAAGTGGCATGGTCCAAATCTCCGGCCATAGGGTCTGGTTCAAGCATATGCATGTGATCAAAGTGGTCTAATTAAAGTTAATCCTGAATTCTCTTTTTCTCAGGAGTTAAGCCTAAAGCTGCAGATGAAAATTTTGCCACCATGAAGAAAAGAGGAAATCAGAATTGGATTCTTTCTGAACTTTTCCTTTACAATAGCCAGTATATGCCCTTTCCTACTTGAGCAAGTATAAACTGGATTTCTGTGATTTGCAACCAAGTGTCCTGACAAACACAAGGATGAAAGACAACTGTGTCTCAATAAAGGAAAAATAGTTTATTTTTATGAGTGGTGGATTTAAAAAACCTACATTACTGTGACAAGAGTACCTTAAAACATTTAAGTCTACAAAAGGCACTTAGGGACTTTATAGCAAACTCTACACTTAATAATGAAAAGCCAGACCAGATCGTTTTAAAAAACGTTACTGCACGAGATAATGGCACATCCACTCGTTCAATTAACATTTATTGAGTGTCTTCAGGGGTTTTAGACTTGTGCAGTAAAAATGATAAAAACGTATTCTTTGGTTTGAGCTGGTCCATCCAAGGTCGTTCCATAAAGAGCAGCTGTGTATGCTGTTCAGACTAATTGTGTGAAGTTGGAGAGGCCAGGTGTTTCTGTCTGGCCCAGCAGCTGCACTTTGTGGTAAGGGCACCACCTGAATTTCAGTCTGGCCATAAAATGAGGCTGAAGAAACAGCACCTTGCATGAGCTTTTAGGTGAAAGGCAGAACAGAACATGTTTAGAATTCTTCTCCCTTCTATTAAACATCCATTAATGTTTATGAAGGAGTCTGGATGAGGCATTGTGCCAGACCGTCTTTTCTTTATTTTCCATGAGAAAACTCCACCACAAGCATGGGTTCAACTATTATTCATGCATCTACACTCTATGGAAATATGCCTAAGTTGTCACCTCCTGCCTTCTTACCTCTTGCTTCCCCATGGCTAGGCCGAAATAAATCTTCAAGTGTTCATCTGTGGTGAGCATTTGTTGGTCTTGTCACCCTATTTCCATCTCCACTTCTGACAGCAGTGCTCCAGTGTCCTTTAAGGGTGAACCCACCCACTTTGCATTGTGTGCTGACCTGGTGTGGCTGTCAGTCAGTGCTACTGGCTCAGGAGTGTGCATGCCACTCAAATTAAGTCAAAGGTGTTCTCTTGCCTGGTATGCTTAGTTTAAGGGAAGAGCATTCTAAGAGCAGACCTTCAGCTGTGCCTTGGAGAAAGCACATCAGTTCTACTCCCCAGGTAATTTCTGTTTCCATCCTGAGAGTAGTGGTTCTGACTTCCCTTTGACATCTTAGGGAATCCCTGAGGTTGTATTTTGTTTTCTGTTGATATACACATAAAGAAACTTAACTATATACAATAGTGCACTGTGATTTAAACACTAAACAATAGCTAACATTCATAGCCTACTCTGCAGCTTATAAAGTACTTTCACATTCAATTTATCTCTTTTAATCAACATTTCTGGAACTGAATTTTTCTCCTCCCCCCAAATAAATCACTTATTGATTTTTTTATTTCTTACAAAAGCACATTCTTTTAGTCACTTAAGTTTTTTTAAATTTCAGAATGCTTTCGACTTTTTACTTTTACTAACCCCCTATAATCAGTCACCTCATCCTAAATATGGGATCTCCCAGATCGACCCCTTTCCAATTTTCCTGCCTCCATTTTTGTCAAAACCATCAACTTTCAACAATGCTCAGCTCACCCTGCCACCAGCCTCCTGTCTCCAAACCATCCCAACACCACTGTCAGAAGGAAATGACTAAAATTTTATTATCATTGTGTCATACTTCCTCTACCTGGGGTTTATAGAAAAAAAATTGCAGGACAATGATTTACTGGACAATTACTTAACCTAAATCCTGGGCTATTGCTAAGCAGGCTCCAATATGCTCTCCTAACATATTATTTTCAGCAGAAAACATCTGCTAGACACAAGTATCCTAAAAAATGTAGTAGATCACAAAAACTGGCTCTAATTTTTTGCAGCTCCTTCTCATCATAAGTGGACTCTTTCTATACCCCTTGAATCTGGGGTAACCTTCTGACTTGATATGGCTAATGGGAGAGTAGCTAATGTGATTCAAGGTGAGGCTTTAAAGTTGCTTTTGCATTGCAGGTTGTTCTTTTACTGCTCTTACAACACTATTTGATTTGCCATGTAAAGAAGCCAAGGGGAGTGTGCTGGAGAATGGGAGGTACATCCCAGCCACTTGTTATGTTACCCTGGCCAACAGTCTGATAACTGCCAGACATATAAGTAAAGCCATTCACAATTATACCACCAGCAGACTGAAAACGTCTGAGGGAACCTAACTAAGAATAGCAGAAGAACCATCTCACTGAGCCCAGCTCAAATTGCTGACCACCAGAATCATAAGCTATAGTGGCAATTTTAAGTAACTGCATTTTGTGGGGATTTGTTATCCAGCAAAGAATAACTGATATAACATTTAAGCTACTTTGATCACTCTCTCCTCAGAATTCCTTTTCAATTACTATTTAGCATCTTAGGCACTCAATTATGAACTGTGTTCTTCGATGTTTTGTATCATTTAATTTTCCATGGGTCCCATCTCCTATGAAAATGTTCCTTACGAAAAGACTATGGATTTTAAATTGCTGTATTACAAATAAGCACAAAGTAAATGCACGATAACTATTTAGGAATCAATTAGTACTTTCCCAGGGCCCAGCTATCAGTCTTATCAATTAAAAATTATTTTAACACATATTTTGATCATTAATTTCAAAAATGTAAAAAACCGCTAAGATGCAAACCATAAAATATAAAATCTAGTTACCTAATCTATAAAGTGAAAAATCATGCATAGTACATATGATACTGGCAAACAAGTTATTGATTCATTTTCCATAAATAACTTCCTGCAAGTGAATCTGCATATAAATCAAATTGGCACAAGAAAATAAGTATATAAGGGTAAAAGTTTCACAGAAGCAACTATTTGATTTTCACCAGGATATCATTTTTCTCCCAAGACACATATTTCTCCTATGTGGTTTGCAACTGTAACCTGACAAACTGCCAAAAACAAAGCTTCTATTCTAAGAGTGTTACTGATTCTCTTGTTGCTATTCAATTAGATTTTGCATTTAAAAGAGAAATTCCCTTGTGTTTCCTATAATGATGCACCTGCTCCTTGGGAGATTTCCTCTTTTGACAAGAAATGCCTTAAATCTGGCAAGAAAAACAGCTCCAGGCTTTTTCTGATAATATCAAAGATCATTTGTTTGTATTAGATGTTTGTGTGGGTTTCCCTTAAGTGCAGTAAAGTACTGCTACAATTTCTTCCAAAACAATAGCACGCACAAAGTTTCTTGGCTTGCATTTCCACTGTACACCTGCACCAGAACAACTGTCTGGAATTAGCAAAGTTGTGACAGAGTAGACAGAGAAATGCATTTGCTTTAGTCACTTCCTTTTGGATATCAACAAATGGTAACCGTCAAATTCATGAATGCATTATCATTTCAAATCTACTATCTGTAACTTTTCTTCATGAAATGCTTGCTACGGAGAAAATGAAATTTATATTCAAAATTATACCCCTTCTTTTCAAAATCCCATGCTATATTTTATTTCTAACTGAGGTGTCCAAAAGATCCTTAAGAGAAGCATTATCTTTTACTTTCTGATTCCAGACCTGTTAATGCATACATATTTAGTTATGGGTAATCCTCAGTTAATACTCCCTTTCCAGAGAGACTTCCGCGATCAGTACCAAAATACTGCACCTTCCAAATAGTCTTGAGGACTCCTTAAAGGTGTCTCCTTGTACTCTAACCATGCTGAATGTAATTTAACATTGAGATGCATCAGAAACAGTCAATAGACTTTCTCTCCCAGATGTGTACACATTAGCATACTGCTTTCCTACACCTTGTTCTTTGCCTTTTAAATTTTCAATATGTACAAATGAAATACAGATTTCAACCCATTCCCAATTGGGATGTCTGCTCCATAAAAGAAAAATAGGTTTTTCCCTTCCTACAGATTCAGCAACGAAAGTAGTGCTTGAAAATTACGTGTTTAGAGTGACACCTTGGAGAACTGACATACTGTGCACACATGTAATCCTCATAAACCTCCCCAGACAGCCCTTATTTCATTTTGCAAACTGCACCCTGGCCAGGCTCCACGGCACGTGGTGTGTGGCGAGACTGTCCTGCAGCAGTTCTCCCGTCCTCCGGGCTCTTTGATGGGCACTTGTCAGTAACAGCCAAGAGGAATCCGATCCTGCCTCCAGCAAGTGAAAAGGGGCACCGACAGTAATGCTTCCTTAATTAACTTTCCCAAGGAAAGCAACGTTCCCACAGGAAAAAACAACACGTTTCCCCCCTCCTAGCGGTCCATTGAAAATGAGCAACAATGCTGTTGCCTTTTTGTTTCCTAAGACTTTCTTCGCTGCAAGCAGTAGCGTGTTCCTCAAAGAATGCTAGTATTTCCTGTGGAAACTGTATGGCTGCCAGTAATGGCTCATAATTTTCCCTCTTTTCTCTTCGTAAAAATGAAATAAACAAAATGTGGCCTTTGACAATTAGCTAAAATTGGGTTCACCACACTTACCACCTGCAGATGAAAGTCATCGCCAAGAGACAAGGCCAAGAGAGAAACATTCCCCTCTGAAATCCACGCGGACCAGCCTGGGACGCAGGACAGCACTAGAGGGAGGCTGGCGGAGCCCGGGCTGGACAGGGCAGTCGGGGAGCTGGTGCTGATGAGCGAGGGGCGGCAGCAACACCAGACGTCCCTTTTCTACAGCTATTATTACCGTTGTTAGTACTGTCGCGATTACTACTACTTCGCCCCTCCTTATCTCAGCTTTTCCGAGCCGCGGAACTGCCCATCCCTGCCTGCGATAAGATCCCGGGTGACAGCAAGAATAAGAACCACATGAGGCGGGCAAATGAAAAGAACAATCCTTTGGAAACCGAGGCGGGGGTTGTTTCCCCCTTTCCCCAGTAAAGCAGCCGCTGCCGCCACCACTGTTACTGTTACTATAGAGACCTCCCCCCCAAACCCTTTCTGCAGAGGCGCCTCTGCTGCCCGGAGCAGCCGAGACTCGCGGCACAAAGGGGGCCCGGGGCTTGGGGAGCACGGGGCGACACCCGCCGGGGTCGCCTGGTGCAAACTTGGAAAAGGCTGAGCCGCCGGCTGCCCGCCTCCCGCCTCCCCGCGGCGTCCGCTTGGGACCTGGACTCACCCGGGGCGCCCGGCGCGCCAGCGGCTCAGGAGCGCGAAGGGACTGACTGACCGACCGACGGACCGCAGCGGCGGGAGCAGAACAGCATTAGCCGAAGCAGGCGGGCGGTGGAGGCGCTGCCGCGGCCCCGCTACGTCACAATGCGGCCCGGCCGCGGGCGCCGCTCCCCGGGCCCCCCAACGGGCGCGCGCGGGCGGGGGCAGCCTGGGCGGTCGCGGCCCGAAGCCGGCGCTGGGGGACAAGGAACGCAGCGCGGGCGCCCGGCCGGGTACGGGGGCGCGGCCACCACTGCCACTGCCGAGGCTGCCGAGGCCGCCGCGCCCTCAGGCTGCGCTGCGCCCCTGCGGCCGCCCCCAGGCCAGCGAGCCCCGCTCGGCCTGACTGACAGCGACCCTCCCCGCGGCGCCCCCGGCTCGGCCCACGCCCCTTCCTCGCCGCTTCCTCACCAGGGATCCCCCGGCCTGCCCGCCGGCTCCTGTCCACGAACCTGCTCTTTCTTTACCTTTCGCTCTTTTTATCTCGACTGCCGTTGCTTTTCCCCAACTGGGGCTCTCCTCTCCTCCCCGCCTACTTTTTGTCCCCGCTTCCCACTTTTCTCCTCCTGCCCCCCACCCCCTTCCTTGCTTCTTGGCCTCTCCCCCTGGAAATCGCCCCCTCACCGTGATCCAAGCGTTAACCGCTGCCATCTCATTGGTCCCCAGACCATTCCAGGGTTCCAGCATAAACTGGGAGAAGAGACTCGGGAAGGCGGGGAACGGAAGGTGGGCATTGCTCTGGGAAACTCATGTCTGAGAAGCCTTTTGGCAGAGTATTTTGCGTTGGCACGGAGTCTTCACCCCCACCCCTCCCCCCGAAGCTCGCCCACCCCTGAGGACGTGGCCAAGGAGAGGAGGGCAAGGGTGGCTTTGCCTGCCTGGAATGTTCTGTGCTCAAGTGTGGGTGGATGGAGAAGATGTTGGGCTGAAATAAAGACTTTTTAATTCAACGACGTTTCAGTGTACCAATGGCCCTACAGTAATATTAACTTTACTTTTATTGTCTCTTAATTGTTGAGGGATTGGGGGTGGGAGGCTGCTGGATGAGGCGTAAGCAACGCCTGCAGTGGTGACTACTTCTTTCCTTATTTCCGAAATGAAATCAGGGGTTGTGGAAGCATTTATGGTAACCTTGGCTCGCGACTGTCTCGCTGTTGCCCTCTGGAAAGCTTTAAATGGTCTTTGAGAAATCTCTTTCCCAGGCGAGATGACTTGGAGAAGTTCACTCAGCAAAGCCATTGAGGACCACACTCTTGTTCCAGGGTATGGCTGCTTGCCTGATGCTGCCCCAGAGAAAAGCATGAGGAAGTTAAGTCTTGGTCAGTTTAGAGGCATCCTCATTCCCATGCCAGTTCCAGAGGACAAGAGCGGCGCCAAGATCCTAGGACACCCGGCACTATCTGAGTAGTGGCAATGGGGATGTGTGATCTTGTTACAACAAAAAAGGAAGGCTCTGGTTGTTTAAAGCTGGGGTTTCCTGGGTAACTAGCCTAAGACTGCCTGCAGTCTTTGTGGAGTCCACAGTGTACTAGGAGGGCATAGCCGGAGTAATGCTTGCCCTGGACCTGTTCGGACCAGGACCATCGTCATTGAAATGAGGACTAACTTGAATGCCAGCAGAAGACATTTCACATGCGTCTAATTCCATGTCCTACTGAAAACCTAAATTTCTTTCTCGGCTTTTGACATAAACAGCCAAGAGCATGTCCGGCGGTGTTGTAATTTGTTTATTGTAATTTATCGTGTGTAAGTCTTAAGTACATACATGGAAAGTGGCTTCACAATTTTAAAAATACACATTATCCCCCAGTAGAAAATATAAAATTGGATGACATCATGTGGCACTAAAAATACTTGAAAATATTGGGTTTAATTTGTTCACATCTGGTTAAAATAAAACTGCTTTTTTTTTTTTTGCCTAGTGTAAACTTTGAGAAAAGCACATCTTGCTTTCATCCAGTAGATATGGATGGGATTGGTGTCACCCTTGACATGATCTACAGAGAACATACTTCATTTCCATTCTCTTAAATATTTTGACACCCTGTTTTCTGAAAATCAGATTTTAATTTATTGAAGGAATCATTTATTGAAGAATTGTAAATGGCCATCTCCTTCCAACTGTCCTAAATATTCATTAGCTTTGGTCGAGCCAGGTGTTAATTCAGTATAAATGATTCAACAAGAAGGGGTCGATAGTGCTGTATGTACAGAAAGTGGGTTGTCCTGGGAAATAAAGTTTCCCATTTTTGCCTAGCCAAGGGAATAGCATGCCACAGTGTAAAAGAGCCATCTTTTGAGTTGTTGTTTCAGATATTTTCCTCTATTTTTTATGGTTCTTTTGTTATGTTTTTTCGGTTTCTAACATGTTTTTGATTACATATTTAGCATTGTTTCCATGTGATTGTTTTTACAGTGTGATTTAAATCTAGGCTTATATACACTTTCCCACATAGGCTGTGTGTTTGCTTTCCTTTGGACTGTTTATTGGTTTGCTTCTCCTGTGCATACCCTTGCCAAATTCAAACTACAAATTGATATACCAAAGTGTGGAAGTAGTCCTTATGTTGCTTCTTACTGACAACCAGTTTCTGGCATTCAGTTTTCTAATCAAGCAGCTGCCTCTATGGGCTAGTTATTCCCAAGATGTGGCTTAGCAGCCCAGCCACTGGCTCATTTACCATTTTTTAGGATGCCCCACCCATGCCTGCCACAGCACAGGGTGTACTCCTCTTAAAGCACTTAGCATACTTCTGTTTCTTGTCTGTTTCTTATCCCCTTCTATTCAATTGTCAGTTCCCATCATGATGACAGGGCGTACATATTACTCATATCGGGATCCTCAACACTGAACACATTTTTATACTCAAGAGTTAGCTACTGAAAATAATTAGTACAAAAATGCATTTCACTCTGTATATCATCTGCCAAAGAGCTGCCAGTAATTTATTCATTTAATTATTACAATTAAACATCTGTCTTCTCTATCCTTTTACCCAATTTCTATAAATATATCTTTATTGTGCTACAAAAATTGGATAAAACTACCATAACACTATTGATGATCAAATAGAAAAAAATCTTCCTTATTTTTTCTATTTTTAAAGTGTAGATTTGACTTAACCATCCAAATCTGTGGTAAAAGCTCAGATTTTTTATTCTTATTGATGAGTCTGCATCATTCTGATTCTGGCTGGGAGCTATAATTGGCCAGGCTAGGCTGCTCTTTTATTCTGGAGCTGAGTTTTATTTGCTTGGCTCCCACTGTATATATGTAATTATAAGTTATTTATATCAAAAATCAGACTAAATATTTATGCAAATTTGATTATATCAGTCAGTTTAGGTTAGATTGTGCTACAGTAACAAACAATCCCATAACAACAACCCCAAACTTCCATAGATTAATAAAAATATATTCCTTGCTCCCACTGTACAACAGTTGCACATGGGCTGCATCTTTGTTTCATGTCTTTCTCACTTTAAGACTCCAGCCCAAGCCAGGTATAGTGGCCCATGCCTGCAGTCTCAGCACTTTGAGAGGCCAAGGCAGAAGGATACCTTAAAGCCAGGAGTTTGAGGTTACAGTGAGCTATGATTCCTCTACTGTACTCCAGCTTATGAGACAGGGTGAGACCTCATCCACCCCTCGCCAAAAAAAAAAAAAAAAAAAGATGGCAGCCCAATGAAGGAGCCACTAACAACAATATTGCTGGTAATTCTAGATAGAGAAATACATCCCTCCAGTAGTTTATGCTAGGAATTAAATGCTTCGGCTCAGAAGTTACACAAATCACTTCTGCTCACAGCTCATTGGCCCGAACTAATTGTGTGGCTCTACCAAATCACAAGAGGACAAAGAAGTGCAATTCTTACAATATTAGAATAATCCTAGAATATTTGGTAATAATTAGAATATTTGGTAAATAATCCTTAGAATATTTGGTAAATAATAATATGAGGAAATATGAACATATTACACTTCACTGTAGATATTATAAAACATGAGAAAATTCTCTGGGTATTTTACATAAAAGCCAGAGAGCTTAAGTATAAAAATGGATGCTGAAGAGAAGTATAAATTCTATAGCAGTTTTAATTTCGTAAATAACTGCAGAAAAAAAAAAGAGTAAAGAACTGTGGACTTTGATGAAGAATGATTAGGAACCCAGTTTTTGAACATTTTTGAGTTTTACAAGGAAAGAAATCATTATAGAAAAACATGGAGTTACCTAGTTTTCTAGCAGGTTTTAGGTCACGCTCACATATTCTCCCCACCTCCTTTTCCCTGAACGTACCTCCCTTATCTTGTTCTTTAGGCCAGGGCACATCTTTCTTGCCATGTGTGTCCTTGTATGCTCGAGCTGGGTGTGACTAACAATTTGACATTCCTCACCTGATCTGTTCTTCGTGATTGCTTTTCACTTTTAAAAAGTTATTTTTTTCCTTCAGTATTTCTTTTTTTCTCTTTTCTTGTGCCAAATGTTAGTATTTTGCATCTTCTTAGCACCTCTGATAGTTATAATGGGGAGGGAGATGAAATCCAAATCCAGAAGCTTAACTGCTTATAATATAGCAGCTTTAATAAAAGATTTAGTGTAGAAGAAATCTTATGGATTGTTAATCTGATTCCTTGAGATTATCCTGGGATTCCAATTAATTCTATTACTCTGTTTTACCTATTCCTATGTATCATTCATCAGCAGCTTTGTTGCTGGTATTTTAAATGGAAACTATTAGACATGTGCAAAAACACAATCAGATAAATGAGTGTCTTGCCATGTGTTATGACACTCATTTTGGGGCAAAAATAGAGAGAGACTATCCACAAGGGACTAATGCGTTTTCTAGAAATCATGTGATTTGGGGGCTATGATCTTTCCCCTGTGCTTATCTTCCATAATGAGTTACCATCAGAGAGCACAGTCAATCTGGGTAGCAGCTAGAATATAGACAGAAATTATGAATTTCAAACTCCATTCAGGCAGGCAATGTATAAGCTTCATGACTGGATTTAACTACTCTTACTTTAACCCAACAGCTGGGATTTGGCAGGTTAGCACTGAGGCTGACTTGGGCTCACTATCCACCTAGGCCCTAAGAGACTCTTTGCCTCTCCTCACTCAGCTTCATCTGTAAACCTTCAATTTTGATTTAAAAGTGGTATTTCTACAGCTACCTGAGCCCCATTGGACTGGTTGCTTTTCTCAGGGATTCTATCCACATTTTCTTCAACAAGTTGCTTTTTCCTGGATACTTTTACTGGAAAGCCTTTACCCTCCCAAGGTTGCCTATAGTTTTCAGGTGTATTTGAATGACTCCCCTTGGGTCACATCACATCTCCCTATCTGTCCACTGTTGCCCCAGGTCTGAATCAGGTTTCCAGTGACAATGGTGAAATCTACCTGAGCCTGGTGCTTCCAGAAAACAGTGATGATTGAGAAATCCCTCAGCTTTTTAGTGTTCCAGGAAATGGCTCACCACAAAGAGCCACCGTTGCCCATGTGACTTAAATAAAACTCTCAGCCCACTCTTTCTCACGACCCCCATAAGATTCACAGATGACTCCTTTGTTTACCTAGGACAAGACCAAACACAGACTTTCCCCTTTTTGCCTGGATCTGCTGATAAGACCAGACACAGACCCTTCAACTTCCCATTCTCTATCTTATGAATGATTAGCTGAGATTAAAACTGTTTGTCCCTCTGAAACTTGCTAGAAACAGAGATAAACATTTCCTCTTCAGCTAACTGACCTAGACTTCCCCTGACTGCAAAATGACCCAAACAATAAATCATCCCACCTGTAACTAGTCTATTCTTCCCTATAAAATCTAAGGGAAAATCAACCTACAGAAACATTCTGATATTCAGATTTAGGGTGTTCTTCTATTACAAGGGCATGAATAAAATCAATGTTCTCTGGTTCTCTTCTTTGACACCATCCTTTCCCCCTTTGTATTCTACTGTTTTTTTTTTTTCATCTTCATTAGTAACTACTTTAGTCACTAATGTAAACTGATATCATGGATCTGTTATTTAACCAAAAAGTGGTTATTTTAATAACGAAGAGTGTTTAAAACTCTACAAATTGTACAGACTTATTCAATTTTTTCTTAGATTTGTTTTCTCTATTGGTGAAATAAATAGCCCTCCTTCATCAGAGTATTCATCTTGGGGATAAATGAATATGACATACCCTTGCTGAATGGGCACCACATTTATTTTCATACCATGACATATGTGTATAGCAATATCTTAGTTATTAAATATGCAGGCAAGTCCTCTAGTGGATGCTACATCATAGAATTAATATACAAATGCTTCCAAATTAGTAATTTGCCTACTAGGTTATACTACTTTCCAACTTGGGCAATAGGAAAGAGAAATATTTTCTAAGATGCAGGCCTAGAATGGGTGCTTTCAACAACTGGTATATCTCACAGATTAAAGCTATGTAAGGCGAGGGGGGAGAAGGGGATGAGAGAGATCTATAGGGAGGGGCACCTATACTTTCCCTCCCAGAATGACTCCCTGATTATAGGCCAACATGCATAAAACCAAACATCATCTGGGGCAGTCTGACCTTGACTGGGGATTTCCATTTTCAAGAAAAAAAAAAATGAGAAAGTTCACTTAAGACTGAAAAAATTGGGAAATCTTATGAAATTTACATTCTGTAAACATGGAGTACTCTTAGGCAAGGGCACGTTTAGACACTAGAGATTTCACACGTGTGCATAAACACAGATTAAATCTCTAACTGAAGGTTTTGGTATTTGAAATAAATTTGATTAAGTTGTTTAAAAAGGAATGCAGGTCAGCTGAGTGTGGTTAAATGATTTGAAGAGAAATGCAGGTCAACTTCCGAACACCATGCCACATGCATGTGGACCTGACATGGCTGCAGACTATGAAACCAGTGAAAACACAGTCCATTGATTACTTATCAATTGTAACAGCATTATATTTTTAATTGCTTCTGGTCCTAGAGGTAACTATTAAGTATCCTTTCTTCATTTTGATAATAATTGTACTATAGCATATAATCTGTGCTTTGATATTACTATAATATAAATCCACTGATATAGTTGTATTTGGAGTTTCTGTTGTCTTTATAATACAAGTAATTTATCTTTTTACTCATCTATTCTAACTTGAGAGCAAGGACATGCATTTGGAAATAATTAGATTGGTTTATGGATGATGCACATGGCTATGAAATGGAAAAAGGGGATTTAGATCCAATGGGGATTAAAGCTATAACTGACTTTAGTCTCTGGCTTTATCTTTAAGCAGCTTTTAGTGAATTAATAGGACAGAAACTTGTTCCCCTTGGATAAGCTTCACAAATACTTTAGAATTGTTACATCTAAGTAGCAGCAGAAAGCTGTCAGTGCATGGAATGCTTAAGTAATTATAATCACCACTGTTCCAAACCAGAATAAATCCTAATTCCAAACAACTTTTGGGAAGAAAGACTAGTTCTGAAAATGAAGTAAGGTTTTCAGTCCTCTTAGATATGACTATCTTGTGAATTTTACTTTCTTCCCCAAATTTGTAGCTTCTAGTGCCAAATTCCCTGGACTGGGGACATATGGTCATCTTTAGAAAAAAACAAGGAGAAAAATGCTGACTACATATTGAACTAGATGAAAAAAAAGAAGCTGATGGCTGATTTAAAAAAAAAGTTCCCTGTAAATCATGGGGAATTTTTTAAAGGTGGTTTGTAGGAATAGAAAAGAAAGTAATTATTGATGGAATAGATGCTTTTAAATTCAAAGTCCAATGTAACCCTATAGTACAGAGGACTTAAGGATATTAATCCAAGGGTCAGACTCCATGGGTTCAAACCCCAGCTTTACTTATTTTATCTTTAAAGTTATTATTTATTTATTAAGACAGAGTCTTACTCTGTTGTCCTGGCTGGAGTACAGTGGCATGATCTTGGCTCACTGCAACCTCTGCCCCCTGGGTTCAAGTGATTCTCGTGCCTCAGCCTCTTAAGTAGCTGGGATTACAGGCATGCACCACCATGCCCAGCTAATTTTTATATTTTTAGTAGAGACAGGGTTTCACTATGTTGGCCAGACTGGTCTCGAACTCCTGGCCTCAAGTGATCCACCCGCCTCCGCCTCCCAAAGTTCTGGGATTACAGATGTGAACCACCATGCTTGGCCTTATTTTATCTTCAATATTATTTAATATGACCAGGCCTCAGTTCCCTCAGCTACAAAATGGGATGCTAATAGTCTCTGCTTCAAAAGACTATGAGGCTTAAATAAGCTAATATTTTAAAAAAATTTACAATTAAACATACTAAGAGAATTACTGTTTGTTAAGTAAGTAAACTCTATAATGCCTATGGAGTATGGGTGAATCCATTTGAAATATGGACCCTGAAGCTGAGTGCTGGCTAGCTGGCTATAAATATCCTTATTTCTCCACTTGTATCACGGCATTAAACAGAACTTGAATTATTTGCTCCTTAAGCCACAATAATAGTATATCTTATATTCTTATGTGGTAAGTGTATAGCTTTCCACAACCCAACTTTTATTATAGTCACAGTATGTGAAATGTTATTTGAAAAACCTTTTAGTTCATGTTTAAGTATTGCCATTGGTTCTCTGGCAATTTAAGGCATTTAATATTTAGATCTTCTCATTTGATACTAAACTTTGATTTGTAAACAGCATTAACATTCTACCCAGACCTCCAAAGATGATTTGACTCATAACTCAAGAACAGACATAGAAGAAGAATTTTCAAAAATGAAACATCTGTAATGAGAGGAGTATCATTAGCATTTTAAACTCTGTACTGATTTTAACATGATTTTGATGTTTATCATTAATTTGTTATCAGTGGAAAAATACAGTTCTTGAAAAAATACAAAGTACTTTTCCATGCATTTATTCAGCAAATATTCTTGGGCACCTGCTATGTACTGGGCACTGTGATAATCGTTTAGGCTCTGTTGAGGTGAACAGAACAGGCACAACAGACTGCCCTTATGGACAGTCAATAAACATGTGTATTTCCTTGTTGCTAAGTGCTATGAAGACAAAACCCAGATAGCTGTGGCAGAAAATAAAGAGAGGATCTAATACAGCCTTGGGTAGTTAGGGAAGAATTCTGAGTTTTGAAGAACCAGAAGAAGTTAATGATGTGAATAGTGAATAGAGGAATGTTCCAGGTAGGGGAGGCAGATTGTACTGCTGAGTGTCCATCCAACAACCACCCAGAAGCCAAAAAGGTGTGCAGAGTGTTTCCCAAATTAATTAAGTGATTAAGGAAGCTTTAATGAGGCTCATGTGCAATGTACCCCTTGGACTGGCACACATGCATACAAAAACAAAAACAATTGTCACCACCACCTCCATTAACCATAGATGCAGAAGACACAAGTGGAAATGTTGACATATTAAAGTGCTTGCAAAACCTTGGTGTGATCAATGTCACCACATACTACTCATCCCTAGAAAGCAGTTCTAAAGAGAAAGTAGAAACTCCTAGGGCATCCTCTGGCATGAGGATCAATCACTGCTATTAGAAATGTGTAGCCAAGGTAAAAAGGAGATTAATTGTTCCAAAACCTTGGAGAATTGAGACTAGAACATAAAATAAATGTAAGAGCAAGTCAGGGGTAGCAGAAATCATGAAGGTGATGAAAAGTCTATGAGAATCATAAATAACCAGGTGGATACTTTTTTAAAAATAATGTCATTATCTAATATAGAATTTAACTTAAGAATTATGAACTGTAAATTTTGAGCACTTCTCCTCACCTCTAGCTTTCCACATTTTCTAAAATCTGTCCTGACTTTGGAAATGGCTTTTAGTAGATAGATTGACTAGGGGAAAAGAGCTTGGAATCTTGGTACAGATTTGAGGAAACAAGGATTTTTGAAAAAAACAATTTTATGTTCATAGTATCCTAAACTACTCAGAACTATGTAGTGTTATATAAAATGATCATACGTCCACAATGGATATTTAAGTATGGCCTACAGAGTCCTTCTAGTCCTTCTATGGCACCGTTTAATACAGTAGCCACATATAGTCATAGAACATTTGGAATCTAGCTAGTCCGAATTAAGATGTGTTGTGAAAGTAATAGATACACTGGATTTCAAAGTCTTACTTTGAAATAAAATATTCCAAAGTAAAAATTCACCAGTAATTTTTAATTTAAAAAAATTCAGCTACTAGAAACTTTAAAATCACATATTTCAGTTATGTAGTATTTCTACTGGACAGTTCTATTCTTGGGAACGTGAAAAATCATCCCCATCATACCTGCTCCCTAAACTTCCATCCCAAACCATTCCATCAAAACAGATGGCAGTGTTATCAAAAGGGGGAAAACAGGTGGCTAACTAGATACAGGTTTACGTGAATGGTAATAGATGAACGTGACAGTTACACAGTACGGGAAAAATTGATGTTTGGTAGAAAACTCATCAATAAATGCTAGAAGGAAATTACTGATGTGCTCTGTAGATGTTCCAAAAGAAGGAAACTGGGAATATTAAAAAACAAAACAAAACACTATTTTATCCTTGTGCTCAGTGGCTGAGGGACTGCAAAATATATTGCCGTTCAGGTCTGTTGTGCTTCTTCAAACAGAAGGAGAGCCTGCATGATTCTCTAATCCTATACCTAACATCTCTTTTTCTTTCTCTCTCTAAAACAACTTAATAATCAGGAAATAAGCCTTTACAGTCAGTGTGTTAAGAATCCAGTGTGCATTCTGCAAACTGCATAAAAATAGTCCCACTCCAAGTAGACTATGCAACAGATGTTGATAATACTTAAAATGAGCTGAAGACAGAGAAAAACTATTGCATCTTTATTCTTGGCTGAAAGAAAAATCTTTTCCCTTTAAAAGATCTACATAAACGTATGCCCTTAGCAAACTAGCTAATATGTCAGGCTTCAAAGTGACTAGACTGTACACTTACTGTTTTACTAATCCTCTGGCTTCCCCTCTTTTGAGATAGTTACAGAAAAGTCCATTTTGGAATATTTCCCTTTGGCTTTAACACTTGGCAGAGGAGTCCACTGTCCTCTGCTCTTCCTCGCATTAGTTATAAAGCTGTTTGTCATCTCCAGTATCCGGAACACCTGCTTTTTAAAGGACTGCTGGCTCAGGAAAAAGAACATAAGTTATTTTTATGCAATAACTCACCAGCTCAAGACTTTCAAAAACCATATCTGAAACACTGTATTTTTTTCCCTCATAATCAAATAACGTGTTTTAAAAATCAAAAGTTTTCATTTTACCAGAATTTCCTTTTAAGATAAATCACCAAAAGGCAAATGACAGGCCAGTTGGGCAAACCAGAGAAATAGAGCAAACTTTTTGCTCATAACAGGATACACAGGTAAGAAAACCAAAAGCAACCATGTCTTCTAATCCAGTGAGAAATATTTAGAAGAAATTATAGAAACCTTGGGCAGGGAAACTCTCAAACATTTAGGAAGGTGGCTCTGTTACTTCTTTATATGAAATATGACACTTAATATTCCATGTTGTTTTTGCCTTTTAGCAGACCTTCTTTTTTCTTGTAAGAGCTGTTACCTTTTTCTTCTGAGAACTCTTCTTTCCCCCATTGATAGATTGGTTGAACACTTGCCTCTCTCAGTATAGGGATGGGCACGTGACCACGACTAGCCAATCAGGGTCTCACATCCTCTTGGCCATAAAGATTGCACAGGGACAGATGATTGGTTAGACCTATTTAAAAAGAGGTAGTCTTTCTTGTTCTCTTACTTTTGTTAGCTCAGAGGGTGATGTAAGCCTAGGGAAGCCACAGTTGCCATCTTTGCTACCCTGAAGGAACACCCTGGTTGAGAATGAAAGCAACATAGAAAAAAGCAGCAATAAGAGGTAGAAAAGAAAGAAAGAAAGAAAGAAAGAAAGAAAGAAAGAAAGAAAGAAAGAAAGAAAGAAAGAAAGAAAAAAAGAAAGAAAGAAAGAAAAGAAAATCTTGATGAAAAAATTTAACGCAATTTCTCTTTTATGGCATAAGCTTATTTGAGCTGGGTTTCTGTCTCTTGTAAGCAAAAGATTCATGAATAATACACAGTTTTAGCACAAATAAAAATTAGGTAATAAAAGAGAAAGAAATGAGGGAAGAAAAAAAAGAATAAAAAGGACCTCCCCAAATGGAGAACAAAAATAAGAAAAGTAGAAATAATTCAACATTTTCTCTTTTTTTCTCTCAGTGTGCTATCAGAAACCACACACATGCCAGACACACACATTGGCATTCTAAAGAGAAAATATAGATCTTAAGTTATCCAATAGAATTGAACATAAACTAAGCAAGTATAATAAAATTAACTACCCCTGGCAATTCAAGTGATCTGCCCAAAAAAATACAGTTTTGAACCATACTTCTCAGCTCTTCCCATATTGTTTTTTTCTATTTTACCATTTCCCCTTTTTAAATAAGAAATTGGCTATTTTAAAAAATTAATAAATGAATTTATGCTCATTTCAAAACATGTAAGTAGCAAAGAGTGTATTCAGTAAGAAATAAAATCCAAATCTTACTCTTTTCAAACCTATTCCTCAAGCGTACTCTTTCAGATTCTTTTCCTCTCATATATCAAAAAAATTATTTCTTAACAAAAAATGGAATCAAAATATATATTTTGTTCTCAATTTAATTCTTTTTTAAAAATTAAAAAAAATAAGTTTGAGACAGAGTCTCACTCTGTTGCCCAGACTGGAGTATAGCGGTGTGCTCATGGCTCATTCCAGCCTCAACCCTCCTGGGCTCAGCTGATTCTCCCACCTCCTAGCCTCCCAGGTGGCTGGGTTTACTGGTGTGTGCCACTATGGCCAGCTAACTTTTTTGTATTTTTTGTAGAGATAGGGTTTCACCATGTTGTCCAGGCTGGTTTCGAACTCCAGAACTCAAGCCATTCGCCCGCCTTGGCCTCCCAAAGTGGTGGGATTATAGGCATGAGCCACTGCACCTGGCCAAATTCTTTTTATTTTTAATGACTTAAGGCATTTTATGGACATCTTTTCATGCAAAAATTTATAAATCCACCTCATTTTGCTTAATGGCTGATTAATATTTCAGTGTATTGATGGCCATTTAGTTTGTCTCTAGTTTTTGAGGGGTTTTTTTTGTTTTTCCTGTTAGTCCCAATGATATATTAATAATAATAATAATACACAACTTTGAATATATTCTTAAACTCTTTTCTTTTTAAAAATTATGATTACTTGAATTATTGTTGCAGCAGTTGTCTAATTGCAAACTACGAACTAATGATCTAAGGACAAGGGCCAATGAAAACCTTCACCCAGCACAGATCCTTGTGTACACTGGGTCTGATGAAATTGGCAGCAGCCAGTGAGGCATGATTTGACATGTGACATGAGAAGAAACATCAACATAAATTATCTGACCCAGGATGGGTGAGTTCTATACCCACAGTCACACATGCACAGCCTTTCCTGGTGCTTATGTATAACATTCAAATCATGCTCCAGGCTTACAGGTCTTGGCAGATAACTGACCTCTTAACCTACCTCTCCGCAGTTTTCATTGTCAGCTGCTGTCAATTACCACACAAGACAGTTAGTAAAACTGTTCTTCACCTTCAGGCAGACGTCTATTGTCCATTTGTCTAAATCAAGAGGGTTACAAGTACCTCTAATTCTGAATTCTGAGGGGGCATTTGAGTCCTGGCAGGACTGACAATACAATTGCTGCTCTTTAATCAGCCTAGTGGACAGGATTCATTTATTTCACCTTCTTTGAATTCCTTCCCGAGGAAATTTCATGAGTTTTCAAACAGTTCAGTTTTTCCTTTTTTTGCTTTTGTATCATTATTAACCCTGCAGGCTATTTGGGGGGTTGCATAGTGGGTGGTATATGACACTTAAGTTACTGAAGCCTGACCCAATTACCTTTAATATTTTCCTTTACCTTCTTCAGGCAAGAAAATTTGGAAAAACAATCTTTTCTTGTTGTGGTTTGTCACCTGGCTTAATTTTCTTTACGCTGGCATTTTTATGGCGGAAAGCAGTGAGATAAAATGTGCTGACTGTTGTGTAGCACTGCTCCCTCTCCTTGTTTGGCCAGATAACCTGACTGGTACAGGATGCGCAGGTGACTGGCCTGTGACCCCAGAGAGACAGCAGAGCACACTTTCATTTCTCGTTTATTGTTTTCTTCAGTTCTACTGAAAGTAAGAAAATAACATGAGAACTCTGTAATGGAATCTCCAAAGGTGGCAGATTATTAGCTCAAAAATCAGTGGCCAGTTAAAACCGCAAGCCCTCCCTCTTTGTTAGCAAGGAAGATAAATTCCTGATGGCAGATCCCTGTTCAACACTGACATTCAGAAGAGAGTCAGAAGCCCAAGTCAGCTAGAGTTCTGTGACTTCTCCTACTTTACTTCATTTGACAATCATACATGAGTCATAAATGGCTACCACCAAAGCCATTCCCCTCCTTACTCAAAGTCAGGACTTGACTGCAAAATTGTGGGGTAGGCAAAGTTTATGTTGGGTACTAACCATCTCACTTTGCTTTTCAATGGCCTTCTATTTCTCAAATAGGCCCTTAGTTTCATTGCCTCTAGAAACCCGCTATTCTTGCCCTGGGATGGTGTGCATAGGTCCACATTTTATTGTTTTTATTTTAAATCTGGAATGTTTACTACATCTCGGACTTTTCTGTCTTCACCCTACACTTGCCACCCAAATATACTTGTCTTGGGATCCACTCCCTCTGGATCCTTAATAGGATGTGGAACCAAGCTGAGAAATCTAAACAGTTCAGGTCACTCATGGGTACACCTCTTGGGTAAACTATGTGTTGGTAAGAAGGTCTTCCTGAGTCTGGTTAAGATCTGCTTTATGTAAAAGGAATGAATATTATGATGGGACTTCCAAGCGCTTTCTTATGGGAGGCATTTGGTGACAGAAATGCTTTTAGAAACTCCTCAAAGCACATTGGAGGCAACTCCCTACCACACTAACTTAGGCCTGGCCTTCTGCTATTTGATAGGAAATATCATGGAATATCCTAACAGAGCTGCAACTGTAGCTCAGCAGTCCTTAGCTCTCCTCTTCACAGCAGGGGAAAGGAGCTCTGCCAGAGAACATTCTCCAATATGAGGCAGCCTCTTCATGCTCCACAAAAGAGGTAGTAAAAGGTCTTGTTTGAAATGTGTGAACTTCAGTGATTACTTTTCTCATGCTTATATCTCATTTCCTTCATGGCTAACCTGCCCTTATCTGTTATAGGACACACGGTATGCTAACTGCTTCTATAGAACCTCATTTAAATGCCCATCACATGTTGTTCAACTAGAGAGCTCAAAAGAGACACACATTGGGTCAGGTTGGGATAAAGAAGACAGCATTGTTCCAACTGATTCAACTATTACCTTTGTCTCTTGTCTTTTCAACTCAGTCCTATCTTTTCTGATACTTTGAATTCCCTATTTCATATCATGATTGTTTTTTCTTTAAACCATGTAGATTCTATATAGCCAATCATATATTCTAAGCAGCTACTGAAATTGCAGTATGTGATATAATTTTTGATTACAATAATAGGGAAGAGAAGTTAAGGTTCTAATGAAGAAGATTGTCTATTTCTCTATAATTCTTAAATATATGTAAAAATTCATTTCACAGACTGCAATAAATAAAATCCTTTAAATATAGCTCTATATTCAAGTGATAATTAGTTCTCTAGCCAGTCTCTCTAGTTTCATCTGTGTCCTTTTATGAGATAGCCTGGACTAGCCAATTATCCTATTACCAAGAATATATTTGCCTGGCTACTGAGCTATTTTGGACATCATTCTATTTAAATACAGTGCTTTCTAATTTTTCTATAAGTGATGATGTTCATTCAATTTACTTAGCTTTAGTACAACATCAAGAAAATTTCATAAGTATAACATCAATTAATTTTGTATTCAATGAAGTGGCTATCTGAAGGATTAAAGAATAATTAAAGACTTTGATTTGGATAGCATTAAACTCTCATAAATCAGTTTTAAAAAGAAAATGTATTTACATTTTACTCAATTAAATATGTATTTACCAATCATGGTCAGGAGAGAGGAATTACACAGTAAGGGGAGACTTCACTTCTCTAGAAATATAATAAAAATGAGATACCAGTTATAAATCCTTAAACAGAGAATCTTAATCTTGGTGACAGGATATTAGGAACCAGCTAATTGGCAATGTAAGAAAGACCTAGAGTAGGAGGCAAATTTTCAAATCAATAGTGTAAACAATTGGTTGACATTGGCTAGATAAGAGAAACTTGTTTCTGAAAGCTGTTTTCCTCTTGGTCTCAATATGGGAAAGGCTAAATATATAATGTGAAGTGGCAAACAGAAATGAATCCAGAGATTTTAGGTTTTCAGCTTGGGGCTTTGCCATAGTCCTAAATCATCCATGTGATTTCATCACATCCTCCCCTCCTTTTTCCTTAAACCATCTGTGAAGGCAATAAAAATATCTGTCATCTTGGCATTTTGAGACAAAAGGGCAAAGGTTTAGGAATAAGGTGGAATTCCTTTTGGGAGTTTTTTCTTTTTAAGTAAAATACCCCAATGATCTGGGACTGTTTGGTTATGAAAATTGAACCCCTCCCCTCCACCTACTTGGCCTAAAAGCATTTCCCACTCTGTAATGCAATTAACTCCCTATTAGCAATAATACCTTCTGTAGACTTCTATCATACATATGAGTTTTGAGTTATAGTACTTTAGGGAATAAAAAAAATAATTTTTATTTTATTTTTATTTATTTTATTTTTAAAAAAATTTTTGGCAGCCACAGTGTTGCTCAGCTCCAGGGACATCATTTACCCGTATATGTGCTTCAGAAGATGTCATTCACATAAACTACAAAGTTAGTGGTGCCCCCTAGAGCTGTTCAATGACGTAACAATGACATAACCCTCAGTACTGCCCAGCAGGACATGGAGGTGGGGAAGCAGGTAGCCCAATTAGGCACAGGAATTCAGAGAAAGAGACATGCTGGTCAAGGAGGTGAAAGATCTTTACAAGGAGAACTACAAACACTGCTGAAAGAAATCAGAGACAATATAAACACATGAAGAAACATTCCATGCTCATGGATAGGAAGAATCAACATCAATAAAATGACCATACTGCCCAAAGCAATCTACAGATTCCTGTTAATTTACCAATAATTACTATTCCTATTAAATTACCAATGTCATTCTTCATAGAATTAGAAAAAAAACTGCTAAAATTCATATGAAACCAAAATGAGCCCAAATAGCCAAAGCAATCCTAAACAAAAAGAACAAAGCCAAAAGCATCACATTACCTGACTTCAAACTATACTACAAGGCTACAGTAACCAAAACAGCATGGTACTGGTACAAAAATAGACACATAGACCAATGGAACAGAAGAGAGGATACAGAAATAAACCTATATTCCTATAACCAACTCATCTTTGACAAAGTTGATAAAAATAAGCTATGGGAAAAGGACTTTTCAATAAATGGTTCTGGGAAAATTGCCTAACTATATGCAGAAAAATAAAACTGGACCCCTACTTATCACCATACAAAAAAATCAACTCAAGGTGGATTAAAGACTTGAATGTAAGACCTCAAAGTATAAACGTCCTAGAAGAAAATCTAGGAAATACCCTTCTGGACTTTGGCCTTGAAAAGAATTTATGACCTAGTCCTTAAAAGCAATTGTAACAAAAACAAAAATTGACAAGTGAGATCCCATTAAACTAAAAAGCTTCTGCCCAGCAAAAGATACTATCAACAGAGTAAACAGACAACCTAAAGAAGGTAAGAAAATATTAGCAAACTATGCATCTGACAAAGGACTAATATCCAGAATCTATGAGGAAGTTAAACAATTCAATAAGAAAAAAAAACCCATTAAAAAGTGGGCAAAAGATATGAACAAACACTTCTCAAAAGAAAACTTAGAAGTGGCCAATAAACATGAAAAAATCCTCAACATCACTAATCATCAAAGAAATGCAAATCAAAACCACGATGAGATACTGTCTTACACCAGCCAGATATGGCTATTATTAAAAGTAAAAAATAACAGATGTTGGCGAGGTTACAGAGAAGAGGAATATTTACACACTGTTGGTGGGGATGTAAATTAGTTCAGCCACTGTGGAAAGCAGTTTGGAGATTTCTCAAAGAATTAAAAATAGAACTACCATTCAGGCCAGCCGTCTTATTACTGGGTATATACCCAAAGGAAAATAAATTGTTCCACCAAAAAGACACATGCACTTACATGTTTATTGCATCACTACTCACAATAGCAAAGACATGGAATCAACCCATGTGCCCCTCAATGGTGGATTGGATAAAGAAAATGTGGTATATATACACCATGGAGTGCTATACAGTAATAAAAAGAATGAAATCATGGTCTTTGCAGCAACATGGATTATCCCAAGTGAATTAACACAAAAACAGAAAATCACAAAAACAGAAAAGTAGGCAGTGAAAATATCACATTTTCACTTATATCTGGGAGCTAAATCTTTGGTACACATGAACATAAAGACACGAATAATAGGCACTGGGGAATCCAAGAAGGCAGAAAGAGTGAGGGGGAAAGGTTGAAAAATTTCTTGTTAAGTACTACCTTTACCACCTGGGTGACAGGATAAACAGATGCCCAAACTTCAGCATCATGGACTATACCCTTGTCACACACCTGTACATGTACCACCTGAATCTAAAATAAAAATGAAAAATCTTTAAAAAGTTATGCTGGTAAACAAATCCCTCTGGGAAATCTGTAAAAATATAGGGAAGGGTAGTAAGACTGGAGTATTGATCCAGTTTATTTAGATAGTAAAGAAAAGGCAGTTCCAGAAGACTGGCAAGTTAGGGTAACTTCAGGGCAGACATTTTAAATATGCCTTCTTACATACACGTCCTGTCAAAATGGGTCACAGATCTGTGATTCTCAGAAAGTCTGCTCCTAGAAAAGCCCATCCAGAATGCAGAGGTCCTGGCCTATCTGAGCTCAGAAGGGGAAATCCAGAGGTAGTCCAAGGGTAGGGGCTCATCTGTTGTCCTTAGGTTCTTCCTCCCTTTCATTAATTTTAGCACAAAAAGCTAGAGATTTGGTCCTGCTACCCAAGATCAAGAGTTTGAGAATTAAACACAGTACAGAGTTAATTCAAATATGTATGTAATGAATATTAGCTAAATACTTACACTCTTAGAAAAGGATTGAGGAATTAAGTGGAAAATCAGTTTAAGATATTTGGGTTTCAGCTTTATATAGGCAATTGTTTTTTCTTTCTGGCATAATTTTTCAAAAACACTTTAGTCCTTTGTTTCTTGCATATAAAACTACTTAGACTCTAAAAACATAAGATAATCAGAAAGAAAACTCACTGAACAATAAAGGTGATGAACTTGGTATCAAACGGAGATTAAATATTTTGACCCCTTTTGCCCTACAGGGAACCCCTCCCTGTTTCAATAAAAGAAAACAAGTTCTTTCTTATTTTAACTTAAAAGATTGGAATTAAGGTACTCTAAGCTAATGTGAACATGATTTAAAATGTTTTGCATGTAAAAGAGCCAAGTTAGAAAAGGATTGCTTCAGCTGCAAGAATCATGTGACATCTAAAAAAGCAAGCACTTCAGAGGGGGAAGTTTTTCATGGTGAAGCACAGAAGCAGCAGCTGGGTCTCCAGCATTCCTGCTCATCCCAGACACTCCAAAACTGGGAAGTGAAGCACCAGCTTTATGTGTATGTTGCAAGAGCTTATCTTTATATAGCCTTTCTCTTAAATTCATCTTTCATCTATTAATAGGAACATCACCCCCTCCGACTTTCAACCCCTAAACACACAAAGGGGGCCTGAGGCTCAATAATGAGAGAAATCGTGAAGAATCCTTATTCTCTTGTGTTTTAATGACTAAGTGCCAGGACATGCCTAAATCACCATGAAGAAGTATAGATGTATAAACTGTGAAAATACAAATCTGCCATAATATTGGATTTAAAAAAAAAGTAGGCAGTTCAAAAACAAATGCCATTGAAACAGGCAATGCACCTGGTGAAGGGATTTTTCCACAAGCCAAAAGATATGGAAAATTCCATCAGGAGCTTGTCTCCAATAGCACCAGGATATAAAGGAAAGGCCAAACATGTTTTAAGCATAAGGAAAGCTTGAAGGTCAGAGAAAATGGGAAGATGTTTTAGGTATTATTGCATTTGATCCTAACGGTTAATACTGTTTGCTACAGCACAGATGTATCAACTGGTGGTCAACCTTCTGTACATGCTGTACAAGGTTTAAATAGCCATCAGTGAAGGGACAGAGGACTTGAGGTTAGGTGCTAAGATAAAGTTCAAACAAGGAGTACATTTTTATCCCCTATTGGTTGTGCAGCAGTAGCAACGTTGTAGCATCATGTGACAGCAAATTGTGTTTGGGTTTTCTAAAATGTTCCATCTGGCTTAGCTACCCCCCAGCAACAGAATTTTTTGTGTATGTATGTAAACAGACTCTTAATCTATATGAGTTATGGTAGGCAGATTCACTCAAAGAACAACTTGGGGACTTCGCCATTTATACTGACTATGACCCATGGAAGAAATTTGTGCTCATTTATGACAAGAGTAGGAATGTATCATCATCTATCCTCCTTCCCCCACCCCACCCCCTACCAGCTCACAACTGCCACGTAACCAGATCTATTGCATTGCACTGTCCTATAAAACAGCAAAGAATGTCCACTGAGAGATCACTCTAGCCGGGGATGAGGACAGTCAGCCCAGACCCGCAGCAGACTCCCTCCCACTTTTCAAAATGATTGTGGTCCCGTGTATTCTTCTCCTAGCAGTAGGGAAGGTCTGAGTCATACTGCAATTTGCAGGTCTATACAGGGTGGAGTGGGGAAGGAGACAAGGATCTGCAGCTGCTATTGACACTTGGGCCATGTGGTACCCCCCTCAGATACCTGCTCTTTTAGGGACTGCTCTTTGCTGCATATGCTGGGAGTTCATGTTCTCCTAGATGAGCCAAACAGTCCTAGTCCTGACATTACGCCAGTGATGAATGGCCTGGGTCATGAGTCTACCTGACCAAAACACATTTTGCAAAGCCAAATATTTTCATCAGTACAAAATAAACATGCTTGCCAAAAAATATAAACTCACAATTGCAATCTGTTAACGCTTGTAAAAGGTAAAGAAACTCCCAGAACATTCAGTTTCTTTGGATTCTTTAGTCTCTTATGTTACCTTTACTATTGTTTTTAACTACCTTTGGATTCCTATTTGGACATCAAGGCAATTGCAGTGTTTAGGAGAAAACCTAAGTGTTAGGATAAAGAGTTTCCAGTCTGGTCCTTGAGAGCAATTGTCAGGCATCTGGGTGTAAAGTGATTTGTCCAACGTGAGCAATTCATAATTTGGAACCAACGCTTTAAAATTTTGCACTTGATAATACTCAAATACTTTGCACTTGATAATGGTTTAAAATAATTATAACCATAGTTATTTAAAGAAACATGGGCTTTACGTGTTTCTACATTAGATATTAGTCAAGGAAGAAAATTCTGATCTCATACTCATGGTGTAATGCATATCAGAGGCCAGTTTATTCAGGTGAGTGAACCAGACCTTTACATGAAGGAGAAAACTCACACTGGATTTTCTGCATGGTATCTGGTATTTGACATTACCACATCAGCTTATGTACTATTGTTTTCTTTGAGGATTCTTCATCTTGGGGCTGAGTACCTAAGAAAATGTATAGCCATTTTTAAAAAATTCTGAACAGAATGAGTTTAGACATTTTGTGTATCATGTTAATGTGAAATCTGCTTGTCAGAGTTGAGGGTAAGCTCCGTGGGGCAATGTAGTAATTAAACTTCCCTGTGAAGTTGTGGGTTCTTGGATGGTATGTCTCCCAAGAAGTTCAGTCCTGCAATCTTGTGATTAGAGGAGTTTGCTTTGTGATCAACATATGAGTAGGGATGTGTGTGTGTGTAAGCAAATGACTCAAGTCTCCTATCTGCATGGCGATTTGAAATACAGCTCATGAGGGTAAATTAAAAACACTCTTTGTTGATCTGAATATGTTTTCTCTTTTGAAATGTGCTGAGGGAAACAGGTCTGTTATACACATTCATGGTACCTCTATGGAATTAGAGAGCAGGAGGAGCAGGAATGGATATATGAAGGTTTTTTGTGTTCACATTTCAAGACCTTACAAAAATGTTTCTTATGCCACTCATTGGTCAACTTGGAGGTGGGGTATGATCAAGGCCAGCTATCTTAATGTTTAAAAAATTTTCAAGATTGAAGCCTGAAGTTTCAAAAGTTATCTGAAAAAACTGATAACTCTATTATGTTTGAGAATTTATCAATATTCACAGACAGACCAAACATTGCTTTACAACTGTAGAACTTATTAAATTTGATACAACTACTTTTTACTAAGATGAATATCACTTTCTAGTTAATGAAAGTGGTTCTTAGAGTTTCAAGGAAATTGAAGATCAGTTTACCAATAGTTAATATGTGGTAGGATCACCTTCCTTAATTACTCCTTTTGCCCTCCCCTTCTCAACACTCACATCCACTTGCATGCACGCACAGGCACACACACCCACACATCACATCACATGCACACACACACACACACACACACACACACAAAAGAGTGTCCAGATTCTGGGAGAACAGGGAAAGAGAGAATTCAAATTCATGAGCAGACATTTTGCCTGGCATTAGATTTTACTCAGTGTCTAAGATGAAAGCGTTTGGATGGACATCAAAAACGATGTCCCAAATTAACTAATATGCAGGTGGAAAAATCCCAGCAACTTTCTTAAGCTCTTCAGAGGATTAACATTAGATAAACATATGCATTCAAGTAATTTATCAGCCTGAGCTTCACCAGGTACAAACAGCCACAAATTGAAAGAAGTTCACATCGGGCAAATCCTCACACTGACTTTGGAAATGATTGTCCCTTTATAACACTGCCTCATGATAATAAGTATTAATTTCATTTTTTAAAAAATACGCTACCTGTAAATCCCAGACTTCCTTAGTACATAAGTCTTCACTCAACCTCACTGATGGATTCTTGGAAACTGTCATTTTAAGTGATATAATTAAAATATAACTAAACCAATTTACTATACACTAATTGATATAAACAAGAGTTAAGTTCTTATGGCATCTTTTTGGTCACAAAAACATCATTAAATTTCTAAATAAAGACCCAAAATATTTCTAATATTAAACATTGAAATAAACATGAGCTATACATACATTTAAGAAAGATAAATGAAAACAAGTAAGATAACTATTTATCTAATTTTTGATGATTTGGTGAATGACGACAGTTGTAGTAGCAGTGGGTTAAATTAAGAAATAAATATTTGCAAAATGAACATTGTAAGGAGCACCTCCTACCACCATGCAGTTCAAAAACTAACACAAATATCATGTGCTCACTAAGCACTTTTGTACTGAATTGTTTATTGTTGTGCATTTGTGTGATTATCATAGACTTTAAAATTTTTTTACCTTTCAATAATTTGTATTCATTCATTCATTCATTTTCCAACCTGCTTATTCCAGTTCAGTGTCATGGGTGGCTGGAGCCTATGCTGGCAGCACAGGGTGCAAGGTGGGAACCCGCCCTAGACAGAACACCATCCCATCACAGGACCACTCACACACCCATACTCACTAATACTGGGACCGTTTAGACATGCCAGTTAATCTGATGAGAACATCTTTGGGATGTGAAGGAAATCAAAGTATCTGGAGAAACCTACACAGACATGAGGAGAGCACGCAAACTCCACACAGACAGCGGCTCTAGCTGGGAATCAATTTTTTTCTCATTAATGATATAGCAAAATGACATTATTTGAGAACCAGTCATACTTCAGTGCTACTATCCTTAAACCCTAAGCCCACTGAATTCATCCTTGTTAATAATTTCCTGTTTGCCACCTTTTTTTGTCAACTTTCTCTCATTCTATCTTCATTGTCAATAAAAGTAGCAAAAATATATATTTATTTAGGTATTTTAGGTATTTGTGGTTCTTTAATTTCTGAAAAGTTCATTTTATTGAAAAAGCAAATGGATACATATAAGAAATTTACAGAATGGTTGAAAAAAATTATTTGCAAAGTAGTCCCTGATCTATCACTGGGAATCAAACCAAGCTTGACTGACCAATGTCAGAGGTAAACAAACAAACAAACAAACAAAACACTTCTTTTTGTCAGCCACAAAGTGGCTCAGACTTCCCTTGCAATTCTAGAGGGTCTCTGCCACATTCTGTCATAATCCTTTATTGTCTCAGCCTGTTTAAATCCAGCCTTCTTAAAAATCAAACCAGACACTATTCTCTTTACAAAGTCTTCCCTACTTTGTCTGGGTGGGAAAGACTCATTTCTTCTGAATACTGAGTGCCCTTTGCTTATAGGAACTGCATCTTAGGGCATTTAAGACTTTTCCCTCCCTCCCCCTCCCCCTCCCCCTCCATCTCCCTCTCCCAAGGTCTCCCTCTCCCTCTCTTTACATGGTCTCCCTCTGATGCCCAGCCAAAGCTGGACTGTACTGCTGCCATCTCGGCTCACTGCAACCTCCCCGCCTGATTCTTCTGCCTCAGCCTGCCGAGTGCCTGCGATTGCAGGTGCGCGCCGCCATGCCTGACTGTTTTTTGTATTTTTTTGGTGGAGACGGGGTTTCGCTGTGTTGGCCGGGCTGGTCTCCAGCTCCTAACCGCGAGTGATCTGCCAGCCTCGGCCTCCCGAGGTGCCGGGATTGCAGACGGAGTCTCGTTCACTCAGTGCTCAATGGTGCCCAGGCTGGGGTGCAGTGGCGTGATCTCGGCTCGCTACAACCTCCACCTCCCAGCCACCTGCCTTGGCCTCCCAAAGTGCCGAGATTACAGTCTCTGCCCGGCCGCCACCCCGTCTGGGAAGTGAGGAGCGTCTCTGCCTGGCCGCCCATCGTTTGGGATGTGAGGAGCCCCTCTGCCTGGCTGCCCAGTCTGGAAAGTGAGGAGCGTCTCTGCCCGGCCGCCATCCTGTCTAGGAAGTGAGGAGCGTCTCTTCCCGGCTGCCCATCGTCTGGGATGTGAGGAGCCCCTCTGTCTGGCTGCCCAGTCTGGAAAGTGAGGAGCGTCTCTGCCCGGCCGCCATCCCATCTAGGAAGTGATGAGGGCCTCTTCCCGGCCGCCATCCCATCTAGGAAGTGAGGAGCGTCTCTGCCCGGCCGCCCATCGTCTGAGATGTGGGGAGGGCCTCTGCCCCGCCGCCCCGTCTGGGATGTGAGGAGCGCCTCTGCCAGGCCGCAACCCCGTTTGGGAGGTGAGGAGCGTCTCTGCCCGGCTGCCCCGTCTGAGAAGTGAGGAGACCCTGTGCCCGGCAGCCGCCCTGTCTGAGAAGTGAGGAGCCCCTCCGCCCGGCAGCCACCCCGTCTGAGAAGTGAGGAGCCCCTCCGCCCGGCAGCCGCCCAGTCTGGGAAGTGAGGAGCATCTCCGCCCGGCAGCCGCCCCGTCCAGGAGGGAGGTGGGGGGATCAGCCCGCCGCCGGGCCAGCCACCCCGTCCGGGAGGGAGGTGGGGGGGTCAGCCCCCCGCCCGGCCAGCCGCCCCATCTGGGAGGTGAGGGGCACCTCTGCCCGGCTGCCCCTACTGAGAAGTGAGGAGCCCCTCTGCCCGGCCACCACCCCATCTGGGAGGTGTACCCAACAGCTCATTGAGAATGGCCATGATGACAATGGCGGTTTTGTGTAATAGAAAAGGGGGAAAGGTGGGGAAAAGATTGAGAAATCGGATGGTTGCTGTGTCTGTGTAGAAAGAGGTAGACATGGGAGACTTTTCATTTTGTTGTGTACTAAGAAAAATTCTTCTGCCTTGGGATCCTGTTGATCTATGACCTTACCCCCAACCCTGTGCTCTCTGAAACATGTGCTGTGTCCACTCAGGGTTAAATGGATTAAGGGTGGTGCAAGATGTGCTTTGTTAAACAGACGCTTGAAGGCAGCAGGCTGGTTAAGAGTCATCACCACTCCCTAATCTCAAGTACCCAGGGACACAAACACTGCGGAAGGCCGCAGGGTCCTCTGCCTAGGAAAACCAGAGACCTTTGTTCACTTGTTTATCTGCTGACCTTCCCTCCACTATTGTCCTATGACCCTGCCAAATCCCCCTCTGTGAGAAACACCCAAGAATGATCAATTAAAAAAAAAAAAGAAAAATCAAAAAAAATCTAAATTTCTATACATGAATTAAATGACACAAATATAAGATAAAAAAAGACTTTTCCTTTTATATTACTGATGTTTCTGGATGTGTGCTACCCTCAAGTCTACTTGAGGTGGAGCTTTATATACCATTCTGCTCTACCTTCATGCCAAGCATAATTTTATGCACATATTATATCCTTAATAAATGTTAGCTGAACAAATGAAAATAAAAATAAATGAATTAACAGATATCAGAATATAAAAATGGCATGTCATGGCATGTTATGGTATCAAGGTTGATATAAAATGATGAAAAAAATAAAGGTTCTATAACATCAACCTCCAATCCTAGGCTTCAACTTCTAGACTGTACTTTTATAATTGTTTTTTCTGCACAGAAATGATGAGATTTTTCATTAAAAAAAAAAAGGCAGATAAGAGGCAGGGCTAACTTGCAGCTCCCACTCAAACAGACTGAACAGAATGTGGAAACTCACGTCATGAACTTTTACTCCATGAACTACCATAGGACCATACCAGGAAACCTGAAAGAATTCACAGACCTTTTGAAAGAAGTGGCTTCCTGCTTCTAACTCGGTGAGAGAGCTGAAAACCTGTGAGTGCCCAAAGTGTCAGGGGGAAAGTCCACCTCCAAACACACATCCCCACTGGGGAACCTGAAAATCCAGATCGTAGGAGAAGGATTTATCCTTACCTAGAGCTGAAACAAATTTAGAGGACCAATGGAAATATAAAAGTAGAAGAAGCAGAAGGAAGAGCCCTGTAGGCACTCCCAGTTGCCAGGGAAGCCATTTCTGACTTTGTCTCACAGAGGTCCCTGGGAAGGGCAGCCAATGGAATTGGGGAAGGGCCATGGGAGAAGGAGACTTCCAGCTGAACTTTGGAATAATTTCAACTGAGCACGAACTTTCCTGGGCAGAATCTGGGGTCGGGTGGGAGGGGAATTGCAGACATGGAGCACAGAAGCTGTGGCAGGCAGGCCGGGGGTGAGAAAGCAAGCCTGAAAGCCCGGCTTGCTTTCTTAGCAGGGAGGCTTGTAGCCTGGGGCAGGATGTCAGCCCTGTGCACTGGAGGCCTGGATGTAAATTCAGCTCTGTTGGCTGTTGAGGAACACAGTGGGAGTGAGATTGGCCTTGCTGGCTGCATGGGAGTTGGGTGAGGTCTGTCACTGCTGACTTTACCCCACTTCCCTGGTAACCTGTACAAAGCAGCAAAGGCAGCAATATTCCCCCATGGAACATAACATATTCCCCCTTGCAACGTAACTCCATTTGCCTGAGAACCAACCCCCATCCTCCACAGTGACTGCAGCAAGCTCCACCCAAGGAGAGTCTGAGCTAAGACACTCATTTCCTTGCCCCCACCGATGGTCTTTCCCTACCTAGCCTGGTAGCCAAAGACAAAAGGCATAAACTGTGGGGGCTCTGTGGCCCCATCCATCACCGGAGAAACCTTAATACTTATCCAGCAACCTTAGGGCAAGCTCATATGCCCCCATACTACTGCAGCTGATGCTTTCTTGTGGGTGCTACCACTTGGCTGGAGGCCAACCAACTCAAACCATTACAGCAATTCATAACAGAACAATCCCGCTCCAAGGAAGGAGAAAACAACAGCTAATTCCACCACCTGTAACATCCTGGCTAACCAGAGGTCCTGAGTCTGTCCATGTGACAACTTCACTGCTAGCATAAACAGCGTTCAAGAAAACCAGTTCGCTAAACAGAACTACAACTGAAAACTCTTGCAGAGTCCACTTCACTCCCCTGCTATCTCCACTGGAGCAGGTGCTTGTATCCACAGCCGAGAGACCTGAAGATGGATCACATCACAGGACTCTTTGTAGACACTCCCCAGTACTAGCCCAGAGCCCGGTAGCTCCAATGGGTAGCCAGACACAGAAGAGTAATAACAATCACTCAGGAAGCCCCATCACTAGGGGAAGATGGAGAGCACCACATCAAGGGATGGCCCTGTGGGACAAAAGAATCTGACAGCCACCCTTGGGTCCTGGATCTTTCCTCTGACATAGTCTACCCAAATGAGAAGGAACTAGAAAAACAATTCTAGTAATATGACAAAACACAGTTCTGTAATACCCCAAAAAATTATACTAGCTCACCAGCAGTAAATCCTAACCAAGAAGAAATTTCTGAATTGCCAGAAAAAGAATTCAAAAGGTTGACTGTTAGGCTACTCAAGGAAGCACCAGAGAAAGGTGAAAACTAGCTTAAAGAAATTTTAAAGATAATACAGGCTATGGATGAAAAACTCTCCAGAGAAATACATATCATAAAGAAAAAATAATCACAATTTCTGGAAATGAAAGATGCACTAAGAGAAATGCAAATTACACTGGAAAGTTTCAACAGAGGAGTCAAACAAGTAGAAGAAAGAACTTCAGAGCTTGAACACAAGTCTTTCAAATTAACCCAATCCAACAAGACAAAGAAAAAAGAATTAAAAATAAAAATGAACAAAGCCTTCAAGAAGTTTGGGATTACGTTAAACAACCAAACCTAAGAATAACTGGTGTTCCTGAGGAAGAAGAGAAATCTAAAAGTCTGGAAAACTTATTTGAGGGATTAATCATGGAAAACTTCCCCAGAAAATTTATTGAAAAAAGATAATTGCCTAGGCACACAACCATCAGGTTATCTAAAGTCAAGATGAAGAAAAGAATATTAAGAGCTATGAGGCAAAAGCATCAGGTAACCTATAAAGGAAAACCAATAGAATTAACAGCAGATTTCTCAGCAAAATCCCTACAAGCTGAGGGGATTGAGGTCCTATCTTTAGCCTTCTTAAGCAAAACAATTATCAGTCGAGAATTTTGTATCAAGCAAAACCAAGCTTCAGAAATGAAGGAAAGATAAAGTCTTTTTCAGACAAACAAATGCTGAGAGATGTCACCACTACAAAGCCAACACTCCAAAAAAAAAAGAAGAAAAAAAGCTAAAAAGAGCTCTAAATCTTTAAACAAAATTGAAATACACCAAAATAGAACCTCCTTTAAGGATAAATCTCACAAGGTACAGAATAGCAGAATGGATAAGAATTCACCAACCAAATATCTACTGTCTTAAAAAGACTCAATGAACACATAAGAACTCACATAAACTTAAGGTAAAAGGGTAGAAACAGATTCCATGTAAATGGACACAAAAAGCAAGCAGAAACAGCTATTCTTATATCACACAAAACAGAACTTAAAGCAACAACAGTTAAAAAAGACAAAGAGGGACATTATATGACGATAAAAGGACTAGTCCAACAGGAAAATATCACAATCCTAAAGATATAAGCTCCTAAGACTGGAGCTCCCAAATTTATAAAACAATTACTACTAGACCTAAGAAGTGAGATAGACAGCAACACAATAATAGTGGGGCACATCAATACTCCACTGACAGCACTAGGCAGGTTATCAAGACAGAAAGTCATCAAAGAAACAATGAACTTAAACTATAATCTAGAACAAATGGGCTTAACAAACAGATACTTACAGAACATTTTACCCAACAACTGCAGAATATACTTTCTATTTATCAGCACATGGAACTTCCTCCAAGATAGACCATATGATAGGCCACAAAACAAGTCTCAATAAATTTAAGAAAATTGAAATTATATCAAGTACTCTCTCAGATCACAGTGGAATAAAATTGGAAATCAACTCCAAAAGAAACCCTGAAAACCATACAAATACATAGAAATTAAATAGCTTGCTCCTGAATGATCATTGAGCCAAAAATGAAATCAAGATGGAAATTAAAAAATTCTTTGAACTGAACGATAATAGTGACACAACCTATAAAAACCTCTGGGATGCAGCAAAGGCAGTCCTTAGAGGAAAGTTCATATCATTAAATGCCTATATCAAAAAGTCTGAAAGAACACAAACAGACAATCTAAGGTCACACTTCAAGGAGATAGAGAAACAAGAACAAACTGAACCCAAACAAAGCAGAAGAAAAGAAATAAGCATGATCAGCACAAAACTAATGAAATTGAAACAGCAACAACAAAAAATACAAAAGATAAATGAAACAAAAAGCTGGTTCTTTGAAAAGACAATTAAAATTGATAGACCGTTAGCGAGATTAACAAAGAAAAGAGGAGAGAAAATCCAAATAAGCTCAATTAGAAGTGAAATGGGAAATATTACAACCATACCACAGAAGTACAAAAGATCATTCAAGGCTACGATGAACACGTTTACGTGCACAAACTAGAAAACCTAGAGGATATGGATACTTTTCTGAAATATACAACCCTCCTTGATTAAACCAGGGAGAAATACAAACTCTGAAGAGACCAATACCAAGCAGTGAGATCAAAATGGTAATAAAAAAACTGCCAAGAAAAAAAGCCCAGGACCAGATGGATTCACAGCTTAATTATATTAGACATTTAAAGAAGAATTGGTGCCAGTCCTACTGACACTATTATAAAATATAGAGAAAATGTAGAGAAACTAGGAATACACTTCCTAGTGTATTCTATGAAGCCAGTATAACCCTAATACACAAACCAGGAAAGGATATAACAACAACCAAAAAGAAAACTATAGACCAATATCCCTGATAAATACAGATGCAAAAATCCTCAACAAAATACTAGCTAACCAAATCCAACAGCATATCGGAAAGATAATACCCTATGATCAAGTGTGTTTCATACTAGAGATCCAGGGTTGGTTTAACATATGCAAGTCAGTAAATGTGATACATCACATAAACAGAATTAAAAACCAAAATCATATGATCATCTCAACAGATGCAAAGAAAGCATTTGACAAAGTCCAGCATCCCTTTATTATTAGAACTCTCAGCAAAATTGGCATAGAATGGACATACCTTAAGGTAATAAAAGCCATCTATGACAAACCCACAGCCAACAGTAAACCGAATGGAGGAAAGTTGAAAACATTCCCCTTGAGAACCAGAACAAGACAAGAATGCTCACTTGTACCACTTCTATTCAACATAGTACTGGAAATCCTAGCCAGAACAATCCAGATGAGAGAAAGACATAACGGGCATCCAGGTCAGTAAAGAGGGAGTCGAAATGCCACTGTTTGCTGATGATATGATCATATACCCAGAAAATCCTAAAGACTCATCCTAAAACCTCCTAGATCTGATAAATGAATTCTGTAAAGTTTCAGAATACAAAAATCAATGTACACAAGTCAGTAGCACTGCCATACACCAACAGCAACCAAGCTGAGAATCGAGTCAAGAACTCAACCCCTTTTATAATACCTGGAAAACAACAATGACAACAACAACAAAAACTTAGAAATATACCTGACCAAGGAGGTATAAGACCTCTACAGGAATATAACAAAACACTGCTGAAAGAAATCATAGACAACACGAACAAATTGAAACACATCCTATGCTCATGGATGAGTAGAATAAATATTGTGAAAATGACCATACTACCAAAAGCAATCTACAAATTCTGTGCAATTCCTATCAAAATACCATCATTATTCTTCACGGAACTAGGAAAAACAATCCTAAAATTCATATGGAATCAAAAAAGAGCCCACATAGCTAAAGCAAGACTAAGCAAAAAGAACAAATCTGGAGGCATCACGTTACCTGACTTAATAATATACTATAAGGCCGTAGTCACCCAAACAGCATGGTACTGGTATAAAAATAGGCACATAGACCAATAGAACAGAATAGAGAACCGATAAATAAAGCCAAATACTTACAGCCACTGATCTTCAACAAAACAAACAAAAACATAAAGTGGGGAAAGGACACCCTACTTAACAAATGGAACTGCGATCACTGGCAATCCACATGTAAAAGAATAAAAGTGGACCCTCATCTCTCACCTTATACAAAAATCAACTCAAGATGAATCAAAGACTTAAATCTAAGACCTGAAACCATAAAAATTCTAGAAGACAACATCAGAAAAACTCTTCTAGACATTGGCCTAGGCAAAGAGTTTATAGTCAAGAACCCACAAGCAAATGCAACAAAAACAAAGATAAATAGATGGGACTAAATTAAATTAAAAAGCTTCTGCACAGCAAAATAAATAATCAGCAAAGTAAAGAGACAACCCATAGAGTGAGAGAATATTTTTGCAAAGTATGCATTTGACAAGGGACTAATATCCAGAATCTACAAGGAACTCAAATAAATCAGCAAGAAAATAAATGAAATAATCCCACCAAAAAGTGGGCTAAGGATATGAATAGACAGTTCTCAAAAGAAGATACACAATGGCCAAAAAACATGAAAAAATGCTGAACATCGGTAATTGTCAAGGAAATGCAAATCAAAACCGCAATGTGACAGGAACCTTACTCCTACAAGAATGGCCATAATTAAAAAATAAAAAAAAGTAATAGATGTTGGCATGGATGTGGTGAAAAGGGAACACTTTAAACTGCTAGTGGGAATGAAAACTAGTATAATCACTGTATTAGTTCATGTTTACACTGCTATAAAGAACTACCTAAGACCAGGTAATTTATAAAGAGCAGAAGTTTAATTGACTCATAATTCCCCATGGCTGGGGAAACCTCAGGAAACCTACAATCATGGCAGAAGACAAAGGGGAAGCAGGTACCTTCTTCACAGGGTGGCAGGAGAGAGAGAAAGCGAAGGGGGAACTGCCAAACACTTTTAAACCATCAGATCTCATAAGAATCACTCACTAGCATGAGAACAGCATGGGAGAAACTGCCCCCATGATCCAATCACCTCCCATCAAGTCTCTTCCTTGACACATGGGGATTACAATTTGAGATGAGATTTGGGTGGGGACACAGAGCCAAACCATATCAACCACTATGGACAACAGTATGGAGATTCCTTAAAGAACTGAAAGTAGATCTATGATTTGATCCAGCAATCCCACTACTGGGTATCTATCCAGAGGAAAAGAAGTCACTATATGAAAAAGACAGTTGCACATGCATGTTTATAGGAGCACAATTCGCAATTGCAAAAACATGAAACTAGTTCAAATGCCCATCAATTAACAAGTGGGTAAAGAAAAATGTGATATATATATATATATATATATATATATATATATATATATATACATACACCATGGAATACTACTCAGCCATAAAAAAGGAATGAAATAATGGCATTTACAGCAACCTGGATGAAGTTGGACACCATTATCCTAAGCGAAGTAATTCAGGAATGGAAAATCAAAGGTGGTATGTTCTCACTTATAAGTGGCAGCTAACCTATGAGGACACAAATGCATAAGAATGATACAATGGATTTTGGGACTTGCAGGGAAGGGTCGGGGAGGAAAGGAATGAAAGACTACACATTGGGTACAGTGTACACTGACTGCTCAGGTGATGGGTGCACCAAAATCTCAAAAATCACCACTAAAGCACTTATCCATGTAACCAAACACCAACTGGCCCCCCAAAACTATTGAAATAAAAATAAAAAATAAAGAAAATAGGGTATATATACATCATGGAATACTATGCAGCCTTAAAAAAGAACAAAATCATGTTCTTTGCAACAACACGGATGCAGTTGGAGGCCATGATCCTAAGCAAAGTAATACAGGAAGAGAAAACCAAATACTGTATGTTCTCACTTATAAGTGGAAGCTAAACATCGGGTACTCATAGACACAATATGGCAACAATAGACGAGACTACTAGAGAGGAGAGGGAGGGAGGGGGTCAAGGGTTGAAAAACTAGCTATTGGGTACAGTGCTTAAAATCTGGGTGACAGAATCATTCACACGCCAAACCTCAGCATCGCACAATATTCCCATGTAACAAACCTGAATATGTAGCCCCAGATCTAAAATAAAAGTTGAAATTATTTTTAATAAATAAATAAGTAAATAAAAGAAATGAGGAAATTTTCACTTTTCATTATAGAATTAATCTGATTAACTAATGTCCTACATAAATTATCTTAATGTTAATAGGTATACTATCATCAGCGGATAAAACTCGTTAATAAGACTGACCAGTGATGACAGAAGAAGCACTGCTTAAAGCCATAATTTGAATGAGATTGAGAAAGAAATGCCATTTTATTAACATTCTACATAGAGAAACTGAGGTTGTATTCTACCCAATTCATTTTGGTTCCTCACACACCACCTTGCTCCATATAAGATGAAGCAATGCCATATTCTGTAGTCTTGCAATATCCCATATGATGCTTCATGTTTATAATATGGGTTGTTAGTATTATTATTAGTATTCCATAAAATAATAAGTTCTTATTTCCTCTCCATAGTATTTTATGTAATTTGACTTCCTTTTCTTCCTTTGATATCAGCACACATTTTCAAAAAATTAGAAAATAGGAAAAGATTAGAACTGATGATTTTTAGTTATACTTTTAATTTGATATAATTGGAGGTTCACAAACAGCTTTAAGGAATAATACAGAGAGATCCTATGTACCTTCTATCCAGCTTCCCTCAGTGATAGCCTCTTCAAAACCATAGTACAATATCACAACCAGGATGTCGACATGCTATCAGCAAGATACAGAACAACTCCATCATCATAAGGATTCCTTCCACTGCTCCTTTATAGCCATCCTTGCAGTGGTGACCAGTCAGCTGTTCTCCATTTCCATGATTTTGTCATTTAAAGAATGTCCTATAAATCAAGTTATACAGTATTTAACCTTTAGCATTGGCTTTCTCCACTCAGTATAATTCCTCAGGGATTCATCCACTTTGTCACAAGTATTCTTTTATTGAGGAGTAATACTCTATGATATATGGATGTACCAGTTTGTTTCGTTATTCACCTGTTGAAGGACATGTGGGTTGTTTGCAGTTTTTGATTACCATAAATAAAATATCGATGACAAGTGTTTGTGCGAACATGAAATTTCACTTCTCTGGGATTGTCCAAGGATACAGTTTCTGCATCATATGTGAGTCGCATGTTTAGTTTCATAAGAAAATGTCAAATTTTATAACATAGTGGTGGCACCATTTTTCATTCCCAACAGCAATGTATGAGTGATTCAGTTTCTCTGAATCTCTGTCAGCATTTAGTGTTGTTGATATGTTTTATATTAGACATTCTGATAGGTATACAGTGATTTCTTATTGTGATTATAATACATTTCCCTAATGACTGATAAATTTTTAGGTGCTTATCTGTCAAGTATATATCCCCTTTGGTTAAATACTTGTTCATTTCTTTTTTTATCTTTATTTTTATTGAGACAGGGTTTCCCTACATTGCCCAGGCTGGTCTTGAACTCCCAGGCTCAAGAGGTGCTCCCACCTCAGCCTCATGAGTAGCTGGGATAACAGGTCCATATCACCACATCTAGCTCCATGTCTTTTTGTATTTGGATTATTTGTTTACTGTTGAGTTTTGAGTGTTCTTAAAATATTCTAGATGCTAGACATTTGTTGGAAGGTTTGAAATATTTTCTCCTAGTTTGTAGCTTGATTTTTCATCTTCTTAAAAGGATTTTTCACTGAGAAAAATTTAAAACCTTTTTTTTTTTTAAGACGGAATCCCGCTCTGTCGCTTAGGCTGGAATGCAGTGGTGTGATCTCGGTGCACTGCAACCTCCACTTCCTGGGTTCAACCAATTCTCCTTCCTCAGCCTCTTGAGTAGCTGAGATTAAGGCACACATCACCATGCCCACCTAATTGTTTTGTACTTTTAGTAGAGACAGGGTTTCGCCATGTTGGCCAGGCTGGTCTCGAACTCCTCACCTCAGGTGATCCACCTGCCTTGGCCTCCCAAAGTGGTAGGATTACAGGCGTGAGCCACCGTGCCCAGCTGAAAATTTTAAAAACTTTGATGAAGTCTAATTTATTAATTTTATCTCATATGGATTGTGATTTTGGTGTCAAGTCTTAGAATTCTTGCCTGACTCTACATCTCCAAGATTTTCTCCTATTTTTTTTCTTAAAAATTTCAGAGTTGTATGTTTTACATTTAAGTCTGTGACCCACTATGAGTTAACTTTTGTATAAGATATAAGATTTAGGTTGGATTCATTTTTTCCTATTGTGTTCCAGTACCATATGTTGAAAAATGTACTATTGTTTTGAAGCTGCTATCATTGATGGAAGCTGGGTAGAAGGTACATAGAATCTCTCTGTATTATGCCTTAAAACTGTTTGTGAACCTCCAATTATCTCAAATTAAAAATCTACCTATCCTCCATTGAATTACTTTTGCATCTTTGTCAAATATCAGTTGAGCATATTTTGTGTGGGTCTATTTGTGTGGGCTCTTTATACACTTCCATCGATCCTTATATTTATCTATCCACCAATATCAGACTGTCTTGACTACACTCTATCTATATAGTAGGCCTGAATATTGGGTAGAGTGATTCCTTCTACCTTATTCCTTCCTCGAGATGGTTTCAGCAATTCTAGGATCTATGCCTTTCCATGTAAATATCAGAATAAGCTTGTCCTGTGTATGCCTACAAAAAACCCTTATTGGAATTTTTATAGGAATTGTAAACCTATAGATTAATTTGGAGGGAATTAATATCTTTACTATGTTGAAATTTCCAGTCCATAAATGCAACATGTCTTTCCATTTATTTAGGTCTTTGACTTTTTTTAAATCAGCATTTATAACTTTCAGCATACAGATGCTGCATGTGTTTTGTTAAGTTTATACTTAAGTACTCCTTTTTTTCTTCTGAAAGATCCTAATGGTATTGTGATATTAATTTTGGTTTCCACATGTTCTTTCTTTGTGTATAGAAATGTGATGAATTTTCCTTTGTTAATCTTGTGTCCTACAACCTTGCTGAACTTCCTAGTTTTAGGAGTAGTTTTGTGTGTGTGTGTGGATCCCTTAGGATTTTCTACACAGATAGTTTGTCACCTGCAAAAAGGGACAGTTTTATTTGTTCCATTCTAATATGTGTGAGTTTCTTTCTTTTTTTTTTTTTTTTTTTGTCTTACTGAAATGGCTAGAACTTTGAGTACTATGTTTGAGATATGGAACCAAAAAAGAGCCCGCATTGCCAAGTCAGTCCTAAGCCAAAAGAACAAAGCTGGAGGCATCATGCTACCTGACTTCAATCTATACTACAAGGCTACAGTAACCAAAACAGCATGGTACTGGTACCAAAACAGAGATATAGACCAATGGAACAGAACAGAGCCCTCAGAAATAATGCCGCATATCTACAACTATCTGATCTATGACAAACCTGACAAAAATAAGAAACGGGGAAAGGATTCCCTATTTAATAAATGGTGCTGGGAAAACTGGCTAGCCATATGTAGAAAGCTGAAACTGGATCCCTTCCTTACACCTTATACAAAAATTAATTCAAGATGGATTAAAGACTTACATGTTAGACCTAAAACCATAAAAACTCTACAAGAAAACCTAGGTAATACCATTCAGGACATAGGCATGGGCAAGGACTCCATGTCTAGAACACCAAAAGCAATGGCAACAAAAGCCAAAATTGACAAATGGGATCTAATTAAACCAAAGAGCTTCTGCACAGCAAAAGAAACCACCATCAGAGTGAACAGGCAACCTACAGAATGGGAGAAAATTTTTGCAACCTACTCATCTGACAAAGGGCTAATATCCAGCATCTACAATGAACTCAAACAAATTTACAAGAAAAAAAAAAAACAACCCCACCAAAAAGTGGGAGAAGGATATGAGCAGACACTTCTCGAAAGAAGACATTTATGCAGCCAAAAAACACATGAAAAAATGCTCATCATCACTGGCCATCAGAGAAATGCAAATCAAAACCACAATAAGATACCATCTCACACTAGTTAGAATGGCGATCATTAAAAAGTCAGGAAACAACAGGTGCTGGAGAGGATGTGGAGAAATAGGAACACTTTTACACTGTTGGTGGGACTGTAAACTAGTTCAACCATTGTGGAAGTCAGTGTGGCAATTCCTCAGGGATCTAGAACTAGAAATACCATTTGACCCAGCCATCCCATTACTGGGAATATACCCAAAGGATTATAAATCATGCTGCTATAAAGACACATGCACACGTATGTTTACTGTGGCACTATTCACAATAGCAAAGACTTGGAACCAACCCAAATGTCCAACAATGATACACTGGATTAAGAAAATGTGGCACATACACACCATGGAATACCATGCAGCCATAAAAAATGATGAGTTCATGTCCTTTGTAGGGACATGGATGAAGCTGGAAACCATCATTCTCAGCAAACTATCGCAAGGACAGAAAACCAAACACCACATGTTCTCACTCATAGGTGGGAACCGAACAATGAGAACACATGGACACAGGAAGGGGAACATCACACACCGGGGCCTGTTGTGGGGTGGAGGGAGGGGGGAGAGATAGCATTAGGAGATATACCTAATGCTAAATGACGAGTTAATGGGTGCAGCACACCAACATGGCACACGTATACATATGTAACAAACCTGCATGTTGTGTACATGTACCCTAAAACTTAAAGTATAATAAGAAAAAAAAAGAGTGGTAAGAACGAACATCCTTGCCTGAGTCTTTCACCATTAAGTATATTAACTATAGGTGTTTTGTAGATGTGTTTTTATCAGGTTGAAGACGTTTCTCCTGCTGAGGGTTTTTCTTATGATTGTATGTTGATTTTGTGAAATGTTTTTTCTGCATTAATTGATATGCTCATATGAGTTTTCTTCTTTAGCCTGGTCATATGGTAGATTACATTGATTTTCAAATGTTGAAGCAGACTTACATACCTAGAATAAATGCCACATGGACATGTTTATAATAATTTTTATACACTGCTGAATTCAATTTGCTAATGTTTTGTTGAGGAATTTTGTATCTAAGTTCATGAGAGATATTGACCTATAGTTTTCTTTTTCTGTTTTGTCTTTGTCTGATTTCAGTATTAGGGTAGTATTATCTTCATAAAGTGAGATGAGAAATCTTCTTTCCTCTTCTATTTTCTGGAAGGGGTTGTATAAAATTGGGTTTAGTTATGCAAATGTTTGGTAGAATTCTTCAGTGAAACCATATGTGCCCAGTGATTTCTTTCTCAGGAGCTTTGAAATTGCTAATTCAGTTTGGTGTTTGTAGGACTATTTAGTTTGCTTATTTCATCTTGGTTGAATTTGGTAGCTTGTGGATTTTCAAGTTCATTTCTTCTCAGTTATCAAATTTATGAGCACAAAGTCATTTGTGGTATTCCTTTATTCTCCTTTTGACATCTATAGGATCTGTATTGATAGGCCCTGATTTATTTCTGATGTTGTTGATTTGTGCCTCCTCCATCTTTCTTTCTCATCAGTCTTACTAGAGATTTATCAATTTGATTTTTTCATAGAGCCAGCTTTTTTTCCATTGAATTTTCTCTATGGTTTTCCTGTTTACAATTCTACTAATAAATGATCTTAGTTTTTATTATTTCTTTCCATCTGCTCAATGATCTTAAAAGTTTATTTTCTGTATTTATATTTTTCATTTTAAAAGCTGATGATTTCTGAATTGACATGATGGTTCATAAATATCATTTTAATTGTGTTAAATACTGAATAATCCTTAAATTGATAACAATGTTCTATATTTAATGTTTAAAGGTGACAAAAAGTTTAGATAGAAAACAAAAATCAGCTAATTGGCACATAATAAGTTAATGTATTTAAGTTTCCATTTGAAGTGATTCTGGGAATTTACAAGAATTCATTCTGAATCTAAAAAGTCATATCTGAGAAAAAAATTTCAACACACCTCTAAATCACTGTGCTCAGATATGTTGAGACCTAAGAAATTTCTATAAGGGTTCTTTCTTCCAAGGAGAGACAGGGAAGCTGCAGAGTAGAAAATAAACTGGAGAGAAATGAATTACCCACACAGGAAAGAGGGGATCTTTTAGCTGAAATATAGCTGGAAAATTTAGGTAGAGGTCTTACACGACAGAGAAAGAAAGGCAGAAATGTCTGAGTCAGAGAAAGATAGCTCCCTAAAGAGAAGGAGGCTGCCAAAAAGAGCAGGGGCTTGCAACTGAGCTGCATTGTGAAAAAATGTAGAGAAAAGAAGACCTTTCTTTAAAAAACACATATATGTTTTTAAGGAAGTAAAGATCAAGATCAGAAGTAAAAATTCTAGTTAATTAATCTTTAGAAATTTATTAATTCAACTTACAGTCCCTGCTCTCTTGAAGCTTACAATTTAGTCAGTTGATTCTGTTTCATTAAATTGTTTTAAAGCACATTACACTTAAAACAGAAGTTTATATATTAGTTTATACTTTAATAGCTAATAAGAGATGATGTTTTTAAAATTATAACTTTTAAACTTATATGAATCCCTGAAGTTTAGCCAGTGTGTCTGCTTTAACAATGAGTCTCATTGAGCTACAGTGAATTGAATTTTCTATAGACTAAAAACTGATGAGAAGTTAGATGCTCATTGTTTATGTCTGCTGGAGTATAAGTGCAACCGATAGGTAGTTCTATTCTGTTTTTAAAAGTTAGCTCTGAATATTAGTTTCTCTCCAGTCTCTGAAGAGGTTGTATTTCTATTTTACTTCTCTTTTTTCTTTAGCTCCCTAAATATAAATTTTCCTCAATGTTTCATCTTCAGGTCGTTCCTCTTCTAGTCTTATATTCTTTTTTAAAATTTTTTATTTACTTTTTTCCCATAAGTTATTGGAGTACAAGTGGCACTTGGTAACATGAGTAAGTTCTTTAGCAGTGATTTGTGAGATTTTGGTGCACCCATCACCCTAGCAGAGTACACTGCACCATATTTGTGGTCTTCTATCCCTCACCCCCGTCCCACTCTTCCCTCCAAGTCCCCAGAGTTCATTGCATTATTCTTATGCCTTTGTATCCTCACAGCTTAGCTTCCACATATCAGTGAGAATACATGATGTTTGATTTTCCATTCCTGAGTTACTTCACTTAGAATAATAGTCTCCATTCTCAGCCAGGTCACTGCAAATGCTGTTAATTTATTCCTTTTTATGACTCAGCAGTATTCCATCGTATATATATATACCACAATTTCTTTATCCACTCATTGATTGATGGGCATTTGGGTTGGTTCCATGATTTTGCGATTGTGAATTGTGCTGCTGTAAACATGTGTGTGCAAGCATCTTTTTCGAATAATGACTTCTTTTCCTCTGGGTAGATACCCAGTAGTGGAATTGCTGGATCAAATGGTAGTTCTATTTTCAGTTCTTTAAGGAAGCTCCACACTGTTTTCCATAGTGGCTGTAATAGCTTACATTCCCATTAGCAGTGTATAAGTGTTCCCTGTTCATTGCGTCCACACCAGCATCTACTGTGTTTTGATTTTTTGATTATGGCCATTCTTGCAGGAGTGAGGTGGTATCACATTGCGGTTTTGATTTGCATTTCCCTGATCATAAGTGATGTTGAGCATTTTTTCATATGTTTGTTGGCCATTTGTATATTTTCTTTTGAGAATTGTCTATTCATGTCCTTAGCCCACTTTTTCATGGGATTGTTTTTTTTTTTTCTTACTGATTTGTTTGAGTTCGTTATAGATTCTGGATATTAGTCCTTTGTCAGACATATGGATTGTGAAGATTTTCTCCCACTCTGTGGGTTGTCTGTTTACTCTGACTGCTCCTTTTGCAGTGCAAAATCTCTTTAGTTTAATTAGGTCACAGCTATTTATCTTTGTTTTTATTGCATTTGCTTTTGGGTTATTGGTCATTAAATCCTTGCCTAAGCCAATATCTAGAAGGGATTTTCCAATGTTGTCTTCTAGAATATTTATAGTTTCAGGTCTTATGTTTATAAGTCCTTAATCCATCTTGAGTTGATTTTTGTGTAAGGTGAGAGTTGAGGAATCAGTTTCATTCTTCTACATGTGGCTAGCCAATTGTCCCTGCACCATTTGTTGAAAAAGGTGTCCTTTCCCCACTTTATGTTTTTGTTCGCTTTGTCGATGATCAGTCGGCTCTCAGTATTTGGGTTTATTTCTGGGTTCTCTATTCTGTTCTTTTGGTCTATGTGCCTATTTTTGTACCACTACTACACTGATTTGGTGACTATGGCCTTATAGTGTAGTTTGAAATCAGGTAATGTGAGGCCTACAGATTTGTTCTTTTTGCTTAGTCTTGCTTTGGCTATGTGGGCTCTTTTTTGGTTCCATATGAATTTTAGAACTATTTTTTTCTAATTCTGTGAAGAATGATGGTATTTTGATGGAGATTGCATTGAATTTATAGATTGCTTTTGGCAGTATGGTCATTTTCACAATATTGATTCCACCCATCTATGAGCATGGGATGTGTTTCCATTTGTTTGTGTAGTCTATGATTTCTTTCAGCAGTGTTTTGCAGTTTTCCTTGTAGAGGTCTTTCAACTCATTAGTTAGGTATATTCCTAAGTCTTTTATTTTTTTGCATCTGTTGTAAAAGGGGTTGAGTTCTTGATTGGAACTGAAACAATTTGAACTTGCTTCATTGCTGTTGGCATATAGAAAAGCTACTGATTTGTGTACATTAATCTTGTACCCAGAAACTTTGCTGAATTCTTTTTTGATTTCTAGGAGCTTTCTGGAATAGTCCTTAGGGTTTTCAAGGTAAACAATCATATCGCCAGCAAACAGCGACAGTTTGACTTCCTCTTTACTGATTTGGATGCCCTTTATTTATTTCTCTTGTCTGATTGCTCTGGTTAGGACTTCCAGTACTATGTTGAAGAGGAGTGGTAAGAGTGGGCATCCTTGTCTTGTTCCAGTTATCAGAGGGGATGCTTTAAACTTTTCCCTATTCAGTATTGTGTTGGCTGTGGGTTTGTCATAGATGGCTTTTATTACACTAAGGTATGTCCCTTGTATGCTGATTTTGCTGAGAGTTTTAATCATAAATCGATGCTGGATTTTGTCTAATGCTTTTTCTGCATTTATTGAAATGATCATGTGGTTTTTGTTTTTAATTCTGTTTATGTGGGGTATCACATTTATTGACTTGAGTATGTTAAACCATGCCTGCATCCTTGGTATGAAACACACTTGATCATGGTGGATTATCTTTTTGATGTGTTGTTGGATTCGGCTGGCAAGTATTTTGTTAAGGATTTTAGCATCTATGTTCATCAAGGATATCAGTCTTCAGTTTTCTTTTTTGGCTATGTCCTTCCCTGGTTTTGGTGTTAGGGTGAGGCTGGCTTCATAGAATGAATTAGGGATGGTTCCTTCTTTCTCTATCTTGGGGAATAGTGTCAAAAGGATTGGCACCAATTCTTCTTTGAATATCCGGTAGAATTCTACTGTGAATCCATCTGGTCCTGGACTTTTTTTGTTGGTAATTTTTAAATTACCATTTCAATCTTGCTGTTTGTTATTGGTCTGTTCAGGGTATTTAACTCTTCCTAATTTAAGCTAGGAGGGTTGTATTTTTCCAGGACTTTGTCCATCTCTGCTAATCTTCTAGTTTATGTCCGTAAATGTGTTCATAGTATCATTAAATGATCTTTTGTATTTCAGTGGTGTCAGTTACATCTCCTGTTTTGTTTCTTAGCGAGGTTATTTGGACTTTCTGTCTTTTCTTGGTTAATCTCGCCAATGATCTATCAATTTTATTTATCTTTTCAATGAACTAACTTTTTGTTTCTCTTATCTTTTGTATTTTGTTGTTGTTGTTGTTTGTTTCAATTTCATTTAGTTCTGCTCTGATCTTGGTTATTTCCTTCCTTCTTCTGGGTTTGGATTTGGTTTGTTCTTGTTTCTCTAGTTCCTTGAGGTGTGACCTTAGAGTGTCAGTTTGTGTTCTTTCAGTCTTTTTGATGTAGGCATTTAGGGCCATGAACTTTCCTCTTAGCACTGCCTTTGCTGTATCCCAGATGTTTTGATAGGTTTTGCCATTATTGTCATTTAGTTCAAAGAATTTTTAAATTTCCATCTTGATTACATTTTTTTGACCCAGTTCTCATTCAGGAGCAGGTTATTTAGTTTCCATGTATTTGCATGGTTGTGAATGTTCCTTTTGGAGCTGACTTCCAGTTTTATTCCACTGTGGTCTGGAGAGTGTTTGATATAATTTTGATTTCCTTAAATTTATTGAGACTTGTTTTATGACCTACCATATTGTTGATCTTGGATAAAGTTCCATGTGCTGTCGAATAGAATGTGTATTCTGCAGTTGTTGGATGAAATGTTCTGTGTATATCCCTTAAGTCCATTTGTTCCAGGGTATAGTTTAAATCCATTGTTTCTTTGCTGGCTTTCTGTCTTGATGACCTGTCTATGCTGTCAGTGGAGTATTGAAGTCCTCCTCTATTATTGTGCTGCTGTCTATCTCATTTCTTAGGTCTATTAGTAATTGTTTTATAAATTTGGGAGCTCCAGTGTTAGGGGCATATATGTTTAGAATTGTGATATTTTCCTGTTGGACAAGGCCTTTTACACCTTTTACCATTATATAATGTCCCTCTTTGTCTCTTTTAACTGCTGTTGCTTTAAAGTTTATTTTGTCTGGTATAAGAATAGCTGACCCTGCTTGCTTTTGGTGTCCATTTGCATGAAATGCCTTTTTCTACCCCTTTACTTAGTTTATGTGAATCCTTGTGTGCTAGGTGAGTCTCCTGAAGGCAGCAGATGGTTGGGGTGTTCTTATCCATTCTGCAGTTCTGTATCCATTCTGCAGTTCTTATCCATTCTGCAGTTCTGTATTTAAGCGGAATATTTAGGACATTTACATTCAATGTTCATATTAAAATGTGAGGTACTGTTGCGTTCATCGTGTCTTTGTTGCCTGTGAACGTTGGTTTTTTGTTTTTGCTTTTTAACTTGTATTTTTGTTTTATAGGTCCTGTGTGATCTGGGCTTTAAAGAGGTTCTCTTTTGATGTGTTTCCAGGATTTGTTTCAAGATTTAGAGCTCCTTTTAGCAGTTCTTGCAGTGGTGGCTTGGTAATGGCGAATTCTCTTAGCATTTGTTTGTCTGAAAAAGACTAGATCTTTCCTTCATATATGATGCTTATTTTCACTGCATACAAAATTCCTGGCTGATAATTGTTTTGTTTGAGGAGGCTGAAGATAGGACCCCAGTCCCTTCTAGCTTGTAGGGTTTCTGCTGAGAAATCTGCTATTAATCTGATAGGTTTTCCCTTATAGGTCACCTGGTGCTTCTGTCTCACAGCTCTTAAGATTCTTTCCTTCATCTTAACTTTGGATAACCTGATGACAATGTTCTAAGCAAAGATCTTTTTGTGATGAATTTCCTGGGTGTTCTTTGTGCTTCTTGTATTTGGATGTCTAGGTCTCTGGAAAGGCTGCGGAAGGTTTCCTCGATTATTCCCCCAAATATGTTTTCCAAGCTTTTAGAATTCTCTTCTTCCTCAGGAACACTGATTTAGGTTTAACTGTTTAACATAATCTCAGACTTCTTGGAGGTTTTGTTCATATTTTCTTATTCTTTTTTCTTTGTCTTTGTTGGATTGAGTTAATTTGAAGACCTTGTCTTCAAGCTCTGAATTTCTTTCTTCTGCTTGTTCAATTCTATTGCTGACTTTCCAGAGAATTTCACATTTCTAAAAGTGTGTCCCAAGTTTCCTGAATTTTTTATTGTTTTTTTCTTTAAGCTATCTATTTCCTTGAATATTTCTCCTTTCACTTCTTGTATCATATTTTAAATTTCCTTGCATTGGGCTTTGCCTTTTTCTGGTCCCTCCCTGATTAGCTTAATAACTAACCTCCTGAATTCTTTTTCAGGTAAATCAGGGATTTCTTCTTGATTTGGATCCATTGCTGGTGAACTAGTGTGATTTTTTGGGAGTGTTGAAGAGCCTTGTTTTGTCATATTACCAGGGTTGGTTTTCTAGTTCCTTCTCATTTGGGTAGGCTCTGTCAGAGGGAAGGTTTAGGGCTGAAGGCTGTTGTTCAGATTCTTTTGTCCCCTGGGGTGTTCCCTTGATGTAGTACTCTCACCCTCTTCCTATGGATGTGGCTTCCTGTGAGCCAAACTGTAGTGATTGTTGTCTATCTTCTGGGTCTAGTCACCCAGCAAGCCTACCCAGCTCTGGGCTGGTACTGGGGGTTGTCTGCAAAGCATCCTGTGATGTGAAAGGGTCTCTCAGCTGTGGACACCACTGCCTGTTCTGGCAGAGGGGGGTGCGGTGGACTCCATGAGGGTTCTTAGCTTTGGTGGTTTAATGTTCTATTTTTATGCTGGATGATCTCCTCCCAGGAGGTGCTGATTTCCAGAAAGCATCAGCTGTGGTATTATGGGAAGGAACTGGCAATGGATGGGGCCCTAGAACTCCCACGATTATATGCTCTGGTTTTTCTGCTACCAAGGTGGGTAGGGAAGGACCATCTGAGCTCAGACTCTCCTTGGGCGGATCTTGCTGTGATTGCTGTGGGGTATGGGGATAAGATTCCCAGGTCACGGGAGTTTTGTATCTAGGAGGATTATGGCTGCCTCTGCCGAGTCACGCAGGTTGTCAGGGAAGTGAGAGAAAGCCACCAGTCACAGGCTTCGCCCAGCTCCCACGCAAACTGAAGGGCTGGTCTCACTCCCACCATTCTCTCCCTGCTACAGTACCCAGACAGTTTCCAAGCAGAGAGCAATACAGGCTTGAAAACCTGCCCCAGGCTATCTGCCTTCCAACTGTGAAAGGAAAGGGCTTGGTTCTTCCCCAGCTTGTGGAGTCTGCACACTGGATTTGCACACTCCCCTGAGTTCTGGCCAGTAGGTTTCTCACCCCATTCAAATTGTTGCAAGTTTCAGCTAAAGATTTCCTTCTCGCTGTGGAGTTTTACCCCCTGTTCCTCTCGTGTTGGATCCCTGTGGTGCCAGGCAGGAGTGGCCTGCTAGGGGACCCAGCAAGCTCCCAGGGCCTTTCTGCTGCTTCCTCTACCCCTGTATTTCGCTCAGCTCTCCAAATTGACTCCACTCCAGGTAAAGATGAAAACTTCTCCTGCAAACAGACCTTCAGCTTCTCCAGTGGGGTTGTGTGTTTGGGAATGAAGGCTCTCCCTTTCCCACTTCCGCAGTTGGGGCACTCACAGTTTTGGGGGGTCTCCTAGGTCCTGCAGGAGCAGTCTGCTTCCTTCAGAGGGACTGTGGGTCCTCTCGGGATTGCTGGTTTTTTCTTGCAGTTGATCTGAAGCTAAAATTCACAATGTGAGCCACTGGCTGCTCTGTCCAGAGCTGCAATCTAGCCCAGACTACTGCCCGCCATGATCCTAATCATAATATCTTAAATTCTACTACATCTCATTCTGAAATGTCTGTCTTTCTCCAATTGCTCCCCACTCTAAATCTGTCAAACTCCCATATGTACTTTCAAATCCAGCTCAGAAGTCACCTTGTCTGGAAAGTCATCCATAAATACTTCTTTCTAGAAGTCTTTTTATTCTTGTATATACTGTTTGTGCTAACATCTACTGTATTACACTGTATTTTATTTTACAGTTACCTTCCTAAGTAGACTTGATGACAGAGATTGGGTCTTATGACTCTAGTATTCCAAGTCCTTAGCACAGGGAAAATGCTTGGTAATAAATGCTGTTGAATGAATGAATATTTTTATATATAAGCAAGCAATGGCTATGTAATACATATACAAAAATACCTAGCATATTCAGAGTATGCTTCTTTTTCTTAAGTAATAAAAAGATAGTTTAAAAGACATTTTTAACACTTCATGTACTTATATGACATATATTTAGTGCTAATCAATAAAGCTAAACTTTATGAAAGAATTAATTCTAGTTAAGAAATGATGTCTCTTGCCTTAAAAATTACTATAAAGAAAATGAGAAGATTTGTCATAGCCTGCAAAGACACAGATATGCAAAATACATGTCTGAAAGGACTGTTATCTAAAACACATGAAGAACTCTTAAAACTCAACAATGAGAAAAAGAATAACCTAATTTTAAAATGGGCAAAAGACCTGAACAGGCACTTCACAAAGATGATATACAGATGCCAAATGAGGATATGAAAAGATACTTCACATCATATGTCATTAGGGAATTGCAAATTAAAGCAGCAATGAGATACCACTTATATCTACAAGAATTGCCAAAATCCAGAACACCACTGACAACACTAAATGCTGTGATTGTGTAGAGCAACAGGTACTCTCATTAATTGCTTGTAGGAATGCAAAATAGTACAGCCATTTTGTAAGGCAGTTTGGTAGTTTTTTTTTTTTTTAAAAAAAGAAACATATTCTTACCATACAATCATGGTCCTTGGTATTTACTCAAATGAATTAAAAATTTATGTTGATGAAAAACCCATTCACAGATGTTTATAGCAGCTTTATTCATAATTGTTCAAAATTGGAAACAACCAAAATATTTTCAGTTAGGTGAATGGATAAACTGTGGTATATACAAACAACAAAATATTGTTTAGCACTAAAACAAAATAAGCTGTCAAGCCATGAAAACACATGGAGGATATTAAATGCATATTATTAAGTGAAAGAAGTGAATCTGAAAAGGCTACATACTCTGGTTCCAACTATATGTATTCTGGAAAAGGCAAAACTGTAGGGATAGTAAAAAGATAAGTGGTTTCCAGGTTAGGTGTGAAGAAATGATAAAGAGGCAGAGCATGGAGGATTTCTAGAACAGTGAAACTATTCTGCATTATACTATAATGGTGGATACATGTCATTACACGTTTGTCAAAACTCAGAAGATACAACACCAAGGATGAACCCTAATGTAAACTATGGACTTTGGATGATAATCATATGTCAATGTTGGTTCATCTATTGTAGCAAATGTACCACCATGATTCTGGATGTTGATAGTGGGAGAGGCTGTGGAAATGTGGGTGGGGGAGGAGAAGGTGTATGGAAAATCTCTGTGCCTTCTGCTCAATTTTGCTGTGAACCTAAAACTGCTCTTTAAAATGCTCTATTAAAAAAAGAACATCTGTCCTACATTTTTAGTGTAAATAATTAAAATAAAAAGGACAACACTATTGCATACCACATTGCAGGACCTTGGTCCTTGAAATGTGTCTGTGGACCAGCTGTTAGGACAGCACCTGGGACAGAGCCTGTTGTGAATGTAGAAGCCCAGTTTCCCCTCCCTGACCTACTGAATCACAGGCTGTGTTTTGAAAAGTTCCCCAGGTTATTTGTATGCACATCAGAGTCTGGGAAGCACTGGTGTGGAAAACCAACAATTAAGCTGAGTGCAAGAAGAACCAGGTTCTTTTCTTACCTCACCAACTCAAAAGTTGTTTAGCATTGGACAATGTATTGAAACTGTAGGTTTCTAGTCTGTAAAACAAGAGGGTTCAACTAGGTCAAAGGTCTTCACATTGTGGCCTGTAGAATAGCAACATTAGCATCACCTGGGACATATTGGAAATGCAAAGGTTCTATGGACTCAGAAACAATATGGGTGAGCCCATGATCTGTTATTTAACAAGCCCTTCAGGTGCTTCTGAGGCAAACTGAATTTGAGAACCATTGGATGGCCTCTAAAGTTCTTTCCAATATAAACCTTTTATGATCATTTGGACAAATGTAAATGTCTCAAGATCATGTATATATATGTATTTTTTTACTTGAAACTGAATAACACATTTTAAACAATGAACTGGCATTGTTTTCATTCTCAGATCATGCCTTTGCCTATTTAAAATATTTCTTATATTTTTCAAAATATAAATTTCTATTTATATACAAATATATAAGTTTATGTTGAATTTTTCAGCTACAAAATCAGATTTCCTGGACTCTGATACAGAACAATTGATTTGAAGACACCATTCAGACAAAGAAACTCTGAGCTTGCTGCTCGTTAAGGGATAAAGATTTTAATCTGACATAATAGAGGGTTTTTTTCATTTTGTAATTAGCAAACCACACATATTTAGCGCCAGGATGGCTGGCTAGGGTCATTTTCATTAACATAGTTCCCACTGAATGCTAAGGATGTCTCTTTCTTCCAATAAGAAAATCTAAAAAAGAGGACAAGGTAAACTTTAATTTGGGTTAATCACAGATAAGAATGTCATGATCACATACTAAATTGTGAATCAGGAAACAGCTGATAGGATTCAGTAAGAGCACATGAAAGCAATAATTTTTTGTCTGGTTTAAGTAGGATGAGAGAATTTGGTTGCATTTGAAACTCTGTCAAGAACAACACAGACAAGCACTGTTTTTAACCCCTACTTTTATCATAAAACAATTCACAGTGTAAGAAACAAACAGAATTATTAAAGAGGGGAACTGTGGGTATATAATCCAGCAACTCAGTTTTCTTTATCAGACAGCTGTTAATGTTACTATGGGGGAAAACATTTGCATTCCAAGGTTGTGAATTCATAGGGCCATGTTTGCATTTACTTCATGAACAAAGCACCCACCAACACAGCTCCAAAGGGCTTTTTCTCTTGGAGTCTGACTGTGGACTATTTACTAATATAATTAAACAGTAGTAGGGGATGATGCATTTGCATGCCTTAAGCATAATTTACTTTACCCTTTTCATTTCTGATATATAAGACCTCATAATTCATCAATGCTATCAATTGCTGGCTCTAACATCTTCTATCTAAACCATTAGAGACAGTAGACACAGCATTGGCATTTTTGTTGTTGTTGTTGTTTTCTCCTAAAGATTTTCATTCTCTTGATCTTTTGAGTCTTGATGAATAGAACAATTCCACCAACATTTCTGGGAAAATTTTCAAAGAAACAGCATTCAATTTTATGAGAGCAGATTGGCTTTTTACCTTTTTGCAGGAAACAATTAATTGGCTTTAAGCATAAATTAAGCAGGAACCTTAAAAATGGGAGGCTCTGAAAAGGGAGGGCTTTTGAAAATCTGGCCTAAATGTATCGCTGATGGCAATAAATAAATAGGATTTTGATTTCTAATAACATGTTTATCTCTCTAACCACTCTACCTCCTCAAAGGGAATGATGTGTTTGGGCTACAAAGGGTCAGCATGAACCAAAGATGAAGCCTGTGGTGGGGCAAAGGATGTGACCCCTGTGAAGAGCTGCTGAAATAGGCTCTGCAGAGAATATGCTTGGAGACACATCCATCTCCAAAGTCTCCATCCCAAAGAATCCCAAAAGACTACTCCAAGCAGATGAGAGGAACAAGACGAATAGAGAGAAGGGAAGCTATGACAAAAGAAGTGTCAGGGGATGAGGAAATGGAGAAGGTGGAGGAAGAAATAGAGAAAAAGAGGAAGAAAACATGGGGAGGAGAACAAGCGATAGAAAAAAATTAAAAGGAAGTGAGAGGAAGGAAACAGAGGTCTGAGGAAGAGCCCCAGAGGAAGAGGAGGCAGAGAAGGGGAAATAGTAAAAGAGAGAGGGCTGAGGTGGGGGTGTTTTTATCTTGGGAGAGTCCCCATGGGTGTGGTTCTGGAGATTTTTCCAAATGAGGTTATGATAATTGCACATTAGACAGCCTACAGAAGCTTTTCCCCAGCATTTATCAGCAAATGCCTCACTGGTATGGAAGAAATTAGCAGACAGCCAGGGTTATTCTCCTGAGATATACTGTTTTCATAGGTCACAAGGTGAAATTTTTTTTGCTGTAGTCATTGGAAACTAGTGAGTATAGTCAGAGGGAGGATTCTGCTATATTGTCACATCCCAATTAACCTAGAAAAATGCCTCAGCCACTATATAATTGTTTTTCCATAATGGATTTTTGGTCACTGTTGGATGTGCATGTCAAGCTTTCCCCTCATTTAGGGTTTACAGGATTGCCTGTAATGGAACACAAAGACATCTATCAAAGCCTTACTCACAGCTTAATGGATTCTAATTTAAATTTTTTTAATTAAATTTTTTTAAGTTTAAAATATTTGAATGACACAACATAATGATTTAAATACATGTACATTGTATAATGATGATCAATCAGCTTTGTGTTTGCTACATATATATGTAAACTGTATTTTTCTGTTATTTGTTTTTAGGACACGGAACGAGTGACACATTTTGGGAAAGAAGTCCAAATATTTTCTTAGGTTTACCTATGGTGCAATAAAATTGAATTTACTTCTGTTCAACCTGACTATAAAGTTTACGTCCTGTATATATTAATCTCTGTTACATTTGGGTTACATGTAAGTTTACTAAAAAATGGGGTTTGTCATTCACATATTTTATGATATTATCAAATTTCTTTCCCCAACTATTTCATACCTGTTTTCTCCAACAGAAAGTCTTTTATTGCAATGAGCTGACTATTGTCTCATCTAATGAGGATTAAGTATTCTGTAAATAAAAATAGATCTTATTAAATTTTCTTTAAGTTAATATCACTGATTACTTCTTAATAATAATATTCCTAGTATATTTTAACTTGTTTTCAGGGAATTCTCCTGAAATGCTAGAAAAGCAATGTCTCTCAATAAAACACCAGTTACATAAACCCTCAAAAGCCTTTGTTTGATTTTTGTTAGAAGGTATGTACTCCCATTTAGGATATTTGGAATGTATTCAACACAAGTGTGAATGATTGGTATGTCATCTTGAGAATATATTGAAAGAAAAGTCCTTGCAGAAAAGAAAATACTTTAAAATAATTTTGTAGCATCTGCTTTATACCTGGAAAAGTAAATTTTATAGTTTAGCATTGTGATGATTTTAGAAATCTAACGTGAACTGTTCTTGGGTTTTTTATTTTCTTGTTTCAGACTATTTCCATGTACAGAACTAGTTTGACTGTTCTGAGCCTTTTTGTCCACAACTGAACACCTGAAGTAAAAGTAGCAGAGAATAATGAATTAAATTACCCTGTGGCATTTAAATTACCCTGTAGCCAGAGTTAGTGTGTATGAGTGTGCAAGTATTTATTTGTAGTACTATGATGCTCAAAAGTTTATAATCTTCACTCTCTTTAGCCTATAAAGTCTTTAGCCTAAAAGTGTGAACACACCTACACTCAAGATTTGTATGTAAAGCCTACTTTTTCAGAGGAGTAACATATGAGGTACTTTCTAAATAATGCCAAAATATTACTGAAGCTCAGTATAGCATGGCTTTTTATTCTTTTTCTTTTTTGTACTGGCATGGTTCCTGAATACGACTCTAATTCATTCTTTCATAACATCAATTAAGGTATACAGGAAGGCATTCAGGAGTCTTTATTTTTTGTTTCAAACTATCAATTCTTAAGTTTTGTGAATATAGTCTTTTTTTGAAAACTGAGAATTTTCTAAATAACAGCTAATATTTTTCAGATGGTGTCACACAAACTTGAATATATAATTTTCACATTATATTTATTGATGGATCTTCTTCTCTCTGTCTCTCCCTTCGGAATCCCTTGTTTATGTTTGTCCCATCCACTCAATTCCCACATGTGTGTTTATTTACTCATGTGAACTCATAAACAGGTCTACAAACATGTAATGTCTACACACACACATAACTAGATATTTCACAACCAGCTTGTAAGGTCTGTGTGCCGAACCTTTATATCAAACCTATGTGCCCAAAACTTATGTATAAAGCCTGTGTGTGTATATTGAGCCTATGTACCAAAAGCTTGTATGTATAACCTGTGTATCCAAGACCTATGGCCTAGGGGGTAGAGTGTAAAGTACGTGGATGTGCTGTGGCCAAGAATAGGCCGAGGCAGACATCAGGGCCAGTGTGACTCAGCCAGTTCGGAGTGCAGGCGCATAACTCCACTTGTTATGTAATCACTGCTATGTAGCCATAACATGGGAAGGCTCATCACCCAACTATGAGCCACTATTGTTTGTAAAAGGTATAACTGCCCTGCTGATGCTGTACATATGGCATGGCTTGGCTTGTGCTGAGAGAGAGAACGTGAAGCTGCTGACCCTGTAAAGGAAAGCCGGCCTTGCAGGTCAGGGAATGTAGTTGCAGGAGTGGAAGCAGCAGGAGCTGCAGAGCCAGAGCAGGCAGCTGAGACAAAGGCAGACAGTGTAAGAGAGCTGCTGAATAAAACCATCTTTCACCTGTCTATGGCCCCCCAAGCGTTATGTCAGCTATCTGCCACCTGAAACCCCTCCCTTTAAACTTCAACATGGACTGAAACCTGAGGCTTGGCATGACACAGGTTCATATCCTTTCTTCTCTTTTGGTCATTTTTTTTCCTGATATTTTTTGTCCAGATCCTACCACCTAATGGCTGGGATAAAGCTAGGTGATGTGGTGAAGGAGCCCAAGATTGAATGGAATATTCCCCTCTCTTTGTCGTTTCTTCCATCTTTCCCTTCTCTCACTTAGCACTCTCAAGCTGTACCTTAGGGCTCTCTCTTCCTAGCTATGTCTCCCTACACATGCACACACTCTGGGAAGCACCTCTTATTTCTTTTTTCTTTTATAAATTATTTTTATGGAATATAGAATATATCACTTTGAGAAAAAATTTTATGTCTTTACAATAAGAGCTCAATGTTTCAAATAATGTCAATGTAGTTATAATATATTTCAGATTAATATATTATTTTGCTTAACATTGTTGACCAGGGATGTCAGATGGCAGCTGTCCTTAGAAAGGAGATCAAAGTTGCAGGTGAATGATAACTAATCTGAATGGAAAGTTGAGGCAAGGCAGCCAGGACCTATTTGAGAGACTATGGGAAGAAGCTGGGATGCAGAAAAGTAAAGCAGCAAGAATTGGCAGAGATTAACCCTTGAGGAACTCAGAATCTTGCAGAAATTGTAGGTGAAGGTGCCTCCCTGTCCCCCTCACTCTTGGGACACACTGCTGATTGCTAAGTTTTCAGGGAGTCCCTCTGCGCTTGCAACTCCAGGCAAGCTGTTGGTGGCAATTTGGGAACTTCTCAGGGGCAGAGCACCACGTGGCCAACTAATGCTGGTGCACTCACATACTGCTCAGGCTGGAACAGAGACAGCAGGTGCCATACTGGTTGTGCACCTCTGTGGGCCACTCCTCTGCTGGGGGAATCTTAGCCCTTGTGTTGCCACATTACCAAATGCCCTGAAAATATATCCCACAACCTGCTCTGACATTAGCCACTGCAGGGGACCAGTTGCTCCCTGGGGAGCTACGGGATTCCCAAACATCTAGTCCACAGCACTGGCTACCCCTAGAAGAGAGGGTAGTGCAGTCCACCAAAGTCTCCCCTTGGGACAAAGGAAATTCAGGTGTGATGCTGATTGCTGAATGTGGTTGGGAATAAATATGGAATAGGGGTCACCTCCTGCTTTTCCATCTACTGTTGCAGATACATAGAGGCTTTCCCCTCTCAGGGCCGGCTTAAGTGCACTTGGATATGAACTTTCCAGTGATTTTCATGGTGGCTACACCCCCTGTTGAAAGATCCCACCCTGCCTGGGCTTGCATGAAGGGCAGGGCCCCACTCTCCCTCCCTATACAGAGAAGCAGCATTCCAGCAATAGAGGGCATACAAGCTGCAGAACTGTCTGTTGTAGACTGAGGGAAGAGACTCTGCCCTGAGGACATTTTGGTGGTTGCCACCAGAGGCGCATTTCCACAGACCTCAGTCATACTGTGGCTGGGAGCCAAAGGAAAATGTATGAACTGAAGGTCATGAACCCTGTGACAGGCGCATGATAAGGGAGCAGATCACATTCCTGTCTACTCAAAACAAGGAGCTAGTGTACCCTCCACCCCTTCCCTCAAGACCTCAGTGCACCCCATCATGATCTCTTCCTGCCATCCCCCATCAGGGCAGGAGCCTCCAGTCATCATCAAACTGCCCAAAAGAGAACCAGATCTTACTCTTAATCATCACCTACTGGAATAAAGACTGAACTACATCATCAAATAAAAAACTGCTGCATCAAATAAAAAACCTGCTGTCAGAAGGGCATAGTGATAGTGGGTGAGATAACCTTCGTGAGTCCTCTACAGCTCAGCCCTGCAGAAGGTAGTGTGTTGGCTCATACATCCAGTACATTGCTACCACAAGCAGCATTTGAAAATGCCATCCCGCAAAAGCTCTCCATAACCAAGGAACCACTGAAAGTACCCAGAAACTAAGCCAAGTAATCATACACAATTTATACCATGAGCATACTCTCAAGGGAAAAAAATTAAAAATTAAAAACTTCCATTTAAACAATAACATGTACAAAAATAAGAAGCAATAGGTCCTTTAGATGAGAAGAAATCAGCACAAAAACTCTGGTAGTACAAAAAAACAGTATTTTGACACTTCCAAAGGATTGCATCAGCTTTCTAGCAATGGATCCTAGCAAAAAAGAAAATTCTAAAATGATAAAGAATTCAAAATATAGATTTTTAAGAAAGCTCAATAAGATCCAATAGAAAGTTGAAAATCAACACAAATAAATCAGATAAAATAATTCAGAATATGAAAAATGATACAGCTATTTTAAAAAAAAAACCCAAACAGGCTGGGCGTGGTGGCTCACGCCTCTAATCCCAACACTTTGGGAGGTTGAGGCAGGCAGCTCAGGAGGTCAAGAGATGAAGACCACCCTGGCCAACATGGTGAAACCCTGTATCTACTAAAAATACAAAAATTAGCTGGGCATGGTGATGCACACCTGTAGTCTGTAGTCACAGCAACTCAGGAAGCTGAGGCAGGAGAATCACTTGAACCCAGGAGTCCGAGATTGTAGTGAGCTGAGGTCACGCCACTGCACTCCGGCCTGGTGACAGAGTGAGATTCCATCAAAAAAGCAAAACGGAAACAAACGGAACATCTGGAAATGAAAAATTCACTAAAGGAACTTTAAAATAAACATGAAAGCTTTAACAATAGACCAAGCAGAAGAAAGAATTTAAGAGCTTGAAGACAAGTCTTTTGAACTAACTCAGTCAGACAAAAATAAAGAAAAAATAATTTTTAAAAAGGGACAAAGCCTTTGAGAAATATGGGATTATGTAAAGTGACCTTTGACTAAGAGGCATCCCTGAGAAAGAAGAAGAAAAAGTAAGCAACTTGGAAACCATATTTGAAAGAATAATTCAGGAAAATTTATCTGATCTTGCTAGAGAGGTAGACATCCACATATAAGAAATTCAGAGAATATCTGTGAGATACTACACAAAGCAAACATTACCAAGGCATATAATCATATGACTATCCGAGGCCAACATAAAAAGAGAAAAAATCTTAAAAGCAGATAGAGAGAAGGGTCAGATCACTACAAAGGAAATCTCATCAGACTAACAGCTGAATTCTTAACAGAAACAATAGTCTAAAGAGGTTGGGAACCTATTTTCAGCTTCCAAGAAAAAAAATTTCAGCCAAGAATTTTATATCCTGACAAACCAAGCTTCATAAATGTAGGAGAAATAAAGTATTTGCCAGACAAGCAAACACTAAAGGAATTCATCACTACTAGACCAGTCATACAAGAAATGCTCAAAAGAATTGTAAACATGGAAATGAAAGGAGAATACTTAGTATCATAAAAGCACATGTGAATACAATGTTCATTGTTCCTATAAAGCAATTACAAAATTGAGACTACAAAGTTACTAGCTAACACTATGGCAAACAAACAAACAACAACAACAACAAATCACCTCACATAGCTTTATTAACCTTGAACATAAATGGCCTAGACGCTCCACTTAAAAGATGAAGTTTGGGAAATTGGATACAAGAAAAGATCCAACCATCTGCTGCCTATAAAAGACCCACCTAATGTGTAAAGACACTCACAGGCTCAAATTAAAGGATAGAAAAAAGTTATATCATGCAAATGGAAAACAAAAAATAGCAGGGTTTGCTATTCTTATATCAGATAAAATAGACTTTAACCCAAAGACAGTACAACAAGAAGAGCATTATATCATGATAAAACATTCAATTCCACAAGGAACTTTAGCCTAAATATATATGTACCCAACACCAGAGCACCCAGACTTATAAAACAAGTACTACTAGATCTAAGAAAATAGCTAGACAGCTGAAATGGTTTGGCTTTGTGTTCTTAACCAAATTTCATGTCAAATTATAACCCCCATGTGTTGGGGGAGAAATCTGGTGGGGGGTGATTAGATCATGGGAGCAATTTCTAATAGTTTAGCACCATTCCCCTAGTGCTGTCTCATCATAGAGTTCTCAGGAGATCTGGCAGTTTAAAAATGTAGTGCCCTCCCTTTCTCTCTCTTTCGTCACTGTAGTAGGACATGCTGGCTTCCCCTTTGCCTTCTGCTATGATTGTAAATTTCACGAGGCCTCCTAGCCATGCTTCTGGTTAAGCCTGCAGAACTGTGAGTCAATTAAATCTCTTTTCTTCATAAATCACCCAGTCTCAGGTAGTTCAATATAGCAGTGTGAGAATGAACCAATACAACAGCAATACAATAACAGTGGACGACTTTAACCCTTCTGACTACATTAGACAGACAATCAAGGCAGAAAATTAACAAAGAAACTCTGGACTTAAACTGGACTTTTGACCAAATGAACCTAATAGACATCTACAGAACATTCTACTCAACAACTGCAGAACACATTTTTCTCATCTGCACATAAAACATTCTCTAAAATTATTTATATGCCTGGCCATTAAGCAACTCTCAATAACTGCAAAAAAATCAAAATCATATGAAGTATCTTCTTGGTCACAATGAAATAAAATTAGAATTTAATAACAAAAAGGAACTCACAAAACCACATGAGTACATAGAAACCAATCAACTTGCTCCTGAAAAACTTTTGAGTAAATAATACAATTGTCAGAAATCAAAAATTTTTTTAAACAAATGAAAATAGAAATACCACATACTAAAACCTCTGGAATAGAGCAAAAGCAGTGTTAAGAGAAAGGTTTACAGCATTAAATGCCTACATCAAAAAGACAGAACGATCTCAAATTAACGACTTAATTTCACAACTCAAAGAACTAGGAAAAACAAGAGCAAAGCAAACTCGAAGCTAGCGGAAGAAAAGGAATAACAAAGATCTGAGCAGGACTAAATAAAATTGAGACCCCCCCCAGAAAAAATGCAAACACTCAACAAAATGAAAAGCTGGTTCATTGAAAGAATAAACAAAATAGAATACTAACTAGATTAATCAAGAAAAAAATGAGAGAAGATTCAATTAAGCATGATTGGAAATGGTGAAGGTGACAGATGTTACAACTGACACCACAGAAATACAAAAGATCATCAGACACTATTATGAACATCTCTATGTACACAAACTAGAAAACCTAGAAGAGGTAGATTCATTCCTGGGAACATACCACCTCCCATGATTAAACCACAGAGAAATAGAAATTCTGAACAGACCAATAATGAGTAATGAAATTGAATCAGTACTAAAAAAAACCTACCAACAAGAAAAAGGCCTGGACTGGACAGATTAAGAGTCAAATTTTACTATACATGCAAAGAAGACCTGACAAAAATATTACTGAAACAGTTCCATGAAACCAAGGAGGAGGGACAGGCCAATATCCCTGCAGGACATAGATGCAACAAAAATCCTCACTGAAATACTAGCAAGCCAAATCCAACAACACATCAAAAAGACACTCCATCACGATCAAGTGGGCTTTATTCAGGGATGCAAGGATGGTTCAAAATATGCAAATAAATAAATGTGTTTCATCATGTAAACAGAATTAAAAACAAAAACCATATGATCATCTGCATCTCAATCAATGCAGAAAAGGCATTTGATAAAATTCAACATTCCTTCATGATGAAAACCCTCAACAACCTAGACATTGAAGGAATATATCTCAAAATAATAAAAGCCATATATGACAAACTCACAGCCAACATCAAACTGAATGTGATAATGTTGAAAGCAATTCCTCGAAGAACTGGAAGAGACAAGGATGTCTACTCTCACTACTCCTATTCAACCAGAAGTTCTAGCCAGAGCAATCAGGCAAGAGAAAGAAATAAAAGCATCCAAATTGGAAAAGATGAAGTCAAATTATCTCTGTTTCCTGATGATGCAATCTTCTATCTAGAAGACCCTAAAAATTCCTCCATAAAACCCCTAGATTTGATGAATGACTTCAGTGAAGTTTCAGACTTCAAAATTAGTGCACAAAAATCATTTGCACTTCTATGTACCAACAATACTCAGTCTGTGAACAAAATCAAGAACTCAATTCCATTTGCAATAGCCATAAAAAATTAAAATACCTAGGAATACATTTAACCAAGCAGGTGAAATACCTCTATAAGGAGAACAAAACACTGATGAAAAATCACAAATGACAAAAAACATTCCAAGTTCATGGAGAGAAAGAATAAATATTGTTAAAATGCCAATATTGCCTAAAGAAATCCACAGATTCAACACCATTCCTATCAAGTTACCAATGTCATTTTTTACATAACTAGAAAAACACTATTCTAAAATTCATATGGAAACACAAAAACAGTCCAAATAGCCAAAGTAACCCTAAGTACAAGGAAAAAATCCAGAAGCATCACATTACTTGACTTCAAACTACACAAGTCAATAGTAACCAAAACAGCTTGGTACTGGTACAAAAATAGACACAGACATGAGTGGAACAGAATGGAGAATCCAGAAATAAACTCACATACGTACAACCAACTGATCTTTGACAAAGTTGATGTAAATAAGCAATGGGGAAATGACACCCTTACTCAAAGAATGGTTCTGGGAAAACTGGCTAGCTATACACAGAAGCATGAAACTGGCCCCCTACTTATCACCACACAGAAAAATTAACTAAAGATGGATTAAAGACTTAGATGTGGGAGGAGATTCAAGATGGCCAAATAGGAACAGCACTGGTCTGCAGCTCCCAGCAAGATCAATGCAGAAGGTGGGTGATTTCTGAATTTCCAACTGAGGTACACAGTTCATCTCACTGGGACTGGTTGGACAGTGGGTGCAGCCCACAAAGGGTGAGCCAAAGCAGGGTGGGGCATCACCTCATCTGAGAAGTGGAGGGAGTCAGGGAAATTACCCCCCTACCTAAGGAAAGCCATGAGGGTCTGAGCCTGAGGAACTCTGGCACAGATACTGCGCTTGTCCGATAGTCTTCACAACCCACAAACCAGGAGATTCTCTCCAGTGACTACCCCACTAGGGCCCTGGGTTTCAAGCACAAAACTGGGCGACCAATTGGGCAGACACCAAACTAGCTGCAGGAGTTTTTTTGTTGTTGTTGTTGTTTTTGTTTTTTGTTTGTTTGTTTGTTTGCCATACCCCAGTGGTGCCTGGAATACCAGCAAGACAGAACTGTTCACTCCCCTGGAAAGGGTGGATGAAGCCAGGGAGCCAAGTGATCTTGCTTGGCAGGTCCTACCCCCATGAAGCACAGGAAACTAAGATCCACTGGCTTGAAATTCTCACTGCCAGCACAGCAGCAACCTGAGATCCACCCGGGATTGTGGAGCTTGGTGGGGGGAGGGGCATCCACCATTGCTGAGGCTTGAGTAGGTGGTTTTACAGCCACAGTGTAAACAAAGCCACTGGGAAGTTCAAACTGGGTGGAGCTCACTGCAGCTCAACAAGGCTGCTGTGGCCAGACTGCCAGATTGTTTCTCTCTGGGCAGGGCATCTCTGTAAAAAAGGCAGCAGCCCCAGTCAGGGGCTTATAGCAGACTTAAACGTCCTTGCCTGATGGCTCTGAAGAGAGCAGCAGGCATCCTAGCACAGCATATGAGCTCTGCTAAGCGTCAGTCTGCCTCCTCTAGTGGGTCAATGACCCCTGTTTATACTGACTGAGAGACACCACCCATTTGGGGCCAACAGACATCTCATACAGGAGAGCTCTGGCTGGCATCTGGCAGGTGCACTGCTGGGCCGAAGCTTCCAGAGGAAAGAACAGGCAGCAATCTTTGCTGCTCTGCAGACTCCACTGGTGATACTCAGGCAAACAGGATCGGGAGTGGACCTCCAGCAAAGTCCAGCAGACTGGCAGCAGAGGTGCCTGACTATTAGAAGGAAAAAAACAAACAGAAAGGATTAGCACATCCACTCAAAGACCCCATCCGAAGGTCACCAACATCAAAGACCAAAAGTAGATAAATCCACAAAGATGGGGAAAAACCAGTGCAAAAAGGCTGAAATTTCCAAAAACCTGAACATCTCTCCTCTTCCAAAGGATCATAACTCCTTGCCAGCAAGGGAACAAAACTGGATGGAGAATAAGTTGGACAAACTGACAGAAGTAGGCTTCAGAAGGTGGGTAATAACTAACAACTCTGAGCTAAGGAGCATGTTCTAACCCAATGCAAGGAAGCTAAGAACCCTGAAAAAAGGTTAGTCAAATTGCTAACTAGAATAACCAATGTAGAGAAGAACATAAATGACCTGATGGAGCTGAAAAACACAGCACGAGAAGTTTGTGAAGAATACACAAGTATCATTAGCCAATTCGATCAAGTGGAAGAAAGGATATCAGTGATTGAAGATCAAGTTAATGAAATAAAGAAAGACAAGATTAGAGAAAAAAGAATAAAAAGGAATGAACAAAGCCTCCAAGAAATATAGGATTATGTGAAAAGACAAAATCTACGTTTGATTGGTGTACCTGAAAGTGATGGTGGGAAAGGAACCAAGTTGGAAAACACTCTTCAGGATATTATCCAGGAGAACTTCCCCAACCTAGCAAGACAGGCCAACATTCAAATTCAGGAAATACAGAGAAAACCACAAAGATAATCCTTGAGAAGAGCAACCCCAAGACACATAATTGTCAGATTCACCAAGGTTGAAATGAAGGAAAAAATGTTAAGGGCAGCTAGGGAGAAAGGTCAGTTTACCTACAAAGAGAAACCCATCAGACTAACAGCAGATCTCTCTGCAGAAACCCTACAAGCCAGAAGAGAGTGGGGGCCAATATTCAACATTCTTAAAGAAAGGAATTTTCAACCCAGAATTTCATATCCAGCCAAACTAAGCTTCAGAAGTGAAGGAGAAATAAAATCCTTTACAGACAAGCAAATGCTGAGGGATTTTGTCACCACCAGACCTCCCTTACAAGAACTGCTAAAGGAAGCACCAAACACGGAAAGGAACAACTGGTACCAGACACTGCCAAAACATACCAAATTATAAAAAAATTGACACTATGAAGAAATTGCATTAACTAATGGGCAAAACAACCAGCTAGCATCATAATGACAGGATCAAAATCACACATAACAATATTAACCTTAAATGTAAACTGACTAAATGCCCCAATTAAAAGACAGAGACTGGCAAATTGGATAAAGAGTCAAGACCCATCAGTGTGCTGTATTCAGGAGACTCATCTCGTGTGCAGTGCAATGACACACATAGGCTCAAAATAAACGGAGGGAGGAATATTTACGAAGCAAATGGAAAGCAAAAAAAAAGCAGAAGTTGCAATCCTAATCTCTGAAATAGACTTTAAACCAACAAAGATCAAAAGAGACAAAGAAGGGCATTACATAATGGTAAAGGGAACAATGCAGCAAGAAGAGCTACTATCCTAATATATATGCACCCAATACAGGAGCACCCAGATTCATAAAGCAAGTTCTTAGAGACCTACAAAGAGACTTAGATTCCCAAACAATAATAGTGGGATACTTTAACACCCCACTGTCAGTATTAGACAGATCAACAAGACAGAAAATTAACAAGGATATTCAGGACTTGAACTCAGCTCTGGAGCAAGTGGACCCAATAGACCTCTACAGAACTCTCCACCCCAAATCAACAGAATATACATTCTTCTCACCACCTCATTGCACTTATTCTAAAATTGACCCCATAATTGGAAATAAAACACTCCTCAACAAATGCGAAAGAATGGAAATCATAACAAACAGTCTCTCAGACCACAGTTCAATCAAATTAGAACTCAGGATTAAGAAACTCATTCAAAACCATACAAATACATGGAAACTGAATAACCTGCTCCTGAATGAGTACTGGGTACGTAACGAAATGAAGGCAGAGATAAAGATGTTCTTTGAAACCAATGAGAACAAAGACACATGTACCAGAATCTCTGGGACACATTTAAAGCAGTGTTTAGAGGGCAATTTATAGCACTAAATGCCCAGAGAAGAAAGCAGGAAGGATCTAAAATTGACACCCTAACATCAAAATTAAAAAAACTAGAAAAGCAACAGCAAACGAATTCAAAAGCTAGCAGAAGACATGAAATAACTAAGATCAGAGCAGAACTGAAGGAGAGAGAGACACGAAAAGCACTTCAAAATATCAATGAATCCAGGAAATGGTTTTTTGAAAAAACAAACAAACAAAAATAAAAAACAAAATAGACTGCTAGCCAGACTAATAAAGTAGAAAAGAGAGAAGAATCAAATAGACGCATTAAAAAATGATATAGGAGATATCACCACCGATCCCACAGAAATACAAACTACCATCGGAAAATACAATAAACATATCTATGCAAATAAACTAGAAAATCCATAAGAAGTGGATAGATTCCTGGACACATACACCCTCCCAAGTCTAAGCCAGGAAGAAGCTGAATCCCTGAACAGACTAATAACAAGTTCTGAAATTGAGGCAGTAATTAATAGCCTACCAACCAAAAGAAGTCCAGGACCAGACTGATTCACAGCCAAATTCTACCAGAGGTACAAAGAGGAGCTGGTACCATTCCTTCGGAAACTATTCCAAACAATAGAAACTAAGAGGGAATCTTCCCTAATTCATTTTATGAGGCCAGTATCATTCTGATACCAAAACCTGGCAGAGACACAACAAAAAAAGAAAATTTCAGGCCAATATCTCTAATGAACATCAATGTGAAAATCCTCAATAAAATACTGGCAAACCGAATCCAGCAGCACATCAAAAAGCTTATCCAACATGATCAAGTTGGCTTTATCCTGGGATGCAAGGCTGGTTCAACATATGTAAATCAATAAATGTAATCCATCACATAAACAGAACCAATGAGAAAAAACACACAATTATCTCAATAGATGCAGAAAAGGCCTTCAGTAAAATTCAACACGCCTTCATGCTAAAAACTCTCAGTAAACTAGGTATCGATGGAACATGTCTCGAAATAATAAGAGCTATTTATGACAAACCCACAGCCAATATCATACTGAATGGGCAAAAACTGGAAGTATTACCTTTGAAAACTGGCACAAGACAGGGATGCCCTCTCTCACCACTCCTATTCAACATAGTATCGGAAGTTCTGGCCAGGGCAATCAGGCAAGAGAAAGCAATAAAGAGTATTTAAATAGGAAGACAGGAAGCAAATTGTCTCTGCAGGTGACATGATTGTATATTTAGAAAACCCGATCGTCTCAGCCCAAAACCTCCTTAAGCTGATAAGCAACTTCAGCAAAGTCTCAGGATACAAAATCAATTGTGCAAAAATCACAAGCATTCCTATACACCAATAACAGACAAACAGAGGGCCAAATCATTAGTGAACTCCCATTCACAATTGCTACTAAGAGAATACAATGCCTAGAAATACAGCTTACAAGGGAGATGAAGGACCTCTTCAAGGAGAACTACAAACCACTGCTCAAGGAAATAAGAGAGGACACAAACAAATGGAAAAATATTCCATGCTCATAGATAGGAAGAAACAATATTGTGAAAATGGCCTTACTGCCCAAAGTAATTTATAAATTCAGTGCTATCACCATCAAGCTACCACTGATTTTCTTCACAGAATTAGATAAAACTACTTTAAACTTCATATGGAGCTAAAAAAGAGCCTGTGTTGCCAAGGCAATCCTGGGCAAGAAGAATACAGCTGGAGGCATCATGCTACCTGACATCAAGTATACTACAAGGCTACTGCAACCAAAACATCATGGTACAGGTACCAAAACAGAGGCCTCAGAAATAATGCCACACAGCTACAACCATCTGATCTTTGACAAACCTGACACACAAAAGCAATGTGGAAATGATTCCCTGTTTAATAAATGGTGATGGGAAAACTGGCTAGGCATATGCAGAAAACTGAAACTGGACCCCTTCCTTACACCTTTTACAAAAATCAACTCAAGATAGATCAGAGACTTAAATGTGAGACCTAGAACCATAAAAATCCTAGAAGAAAACCTGGGCAATACCTTTCAGGACACAGGCATGGGCAAAGACTTCATGTCTAAAACACCAAAAGCAACGGCATCGAAACCCAAAACTGACAAATAAGATCTAATTAAACTAAAGAGCTTCTGCCCGGCAAAGGAAACTATCATCAGAGTGAACAGGCAACCTACAGAATGGGAGAAAATGTTTGCAATCTATCCACCTGACAAAGGGCTAATATCCAGAATCTACAAAGAACTTAAACAAATTTACAAGGAGAAAACAACCCCATCAAAAACCGGGCAAATGATATAAACAGACATTTCTCAAAAGAAGACATTTATGCAGCCAACAGACATATGAAAAAATGCTCATCATAACTGGTCATTAGATAAATGCAAATCAAAACCACAGTGAGATACCATCTCACACCAGTTAGAATGGTGATCATTAAAAAGTCAGGAAACAACAGATACTGGAGAGGATGTGGAGAAATAGAAACTTTTTACACTGTGGGTGGGAGTGTAAATTAGTTCAACCATTATAGAAGACACTGTCGGGATTCCTCAAGGATCTAGAACCAGATATACCACTTGACCAAGCAATCCTGTTACTGGGTATATACCCAAAGGATTATAAATCATTCTATGATAAAGACACATACACATGTATGTTTATTACAGCAATATTCACAATAGCAAATACTTGGAACCAACCCAAATGTCCATCAACGATAGACGGGATTAAGAAAATGTGGCACATATACACCATGGAACACTATGCAGCCATAAAAAAGGATGAGTTCATGTCCTTTGCAGGGACATGGATGAAGCTGGAAATCATCATTCTCAGGAAACTATCACAAGATCAGAAATCCAAACACTGTATGTTCTCACTCATAAGTGGGAGTTGAACAATGAGAACACATGGACACAGGGAGGGGAATATTGCACACCAAGGCCTATTGGGGGTTGGGGGCTAGGGGAGAGATAACATTAGGGAAAATACCTAATGTAGGTGACGGGTTGATGTGTGCAGCAAACCACCATGGCACGTGTATACCTATGTAACAAAACTGCACGTTCTGCACACGTAACCCAGAACTTAAAGTATATATGTGTGTGTATATATATATATATATATATTTTTAAAAGACTTAGATGTAAGACCTGAAACTATCAAAATCTTAGAAGAAAACAGGAAAAACTCTTCTGGACATTGGCCTAGGCAAGGAATTTATGACTAAGACCTCAAAAACAAATGCAACAAACCAAAAATTGACAAATGGAACTTAATTAAACTAAAGAGCTTCTGCACAGTAAAAGAGCAACCAACAGAGTAAAGAGACAATTTAGAGAATGTAGGAAATATTTGCAAACTATGCATCTGACAAAGGACTAATATCTCGAATCTATAAGGAACTCAAGTCAACAAGAAAAAAAACAACAAGAAAAAAACCCTCTTAAAAAGTGGGCAAAAGACACAAACAGACACTTCTCAAAAGAAGACATACAAGTGGCCAAAAAAAAAAATTAAAAATGCTCAACATCACTAATCATCAGAAGAATGCAAATGAAAATCACAATGAGATGCCACCTCACATTAGTCAGAATGCCTATTAGTAAAAAAAAAAACAAAAAAAAAACCAAAAACCAAAAACCAAACAAACAAAAAAACAAATCCCCAATAGATATTGGTGAGGAAGCAGAAAAAGGGGGATGCTTGTACACTGTTGGTGGAAATAAAAATTAGTTCAAATCCTATGCAAGACCATATGGAGATTTCTCAAATAATTAAAAATACAACTACAAATCAACTCAGCAATCTCACTACTGGGTGTCCACCCAAAGGAAAATAAGTTATTTTATCAAAAACACACCTGCACTCATATGTTTATCTCAGTACTAGTCACAATAGTGAAGTCACGGAATCAACATAAGTGTCCATTGGTGGTTGATTGGATAAAGAGCATTTGGAATATATATACCATGGAATACTATGCAACCATAAAAAAGAATATAATCATGTCCTTTGCAGCAACATGGATGGAGCTGGAGGCCATTATCGTAAGTGAAATAACTCAGAAACAGGAAATCAAATACCACATGTTCTCACTTATAAGTGGGATCTAAACAATGGGTACACATGGACATAAAGATAGAAATAATAGACACTGGGAACTCCAGAAGGGGGAAGTCTGGGAGAGGGATGAGGATTGAAAAACTGCTTATTGGGTACAATGTTTACTCTTCGCATGATAGATTCACTAGAAGTTCAAACCCCACCATTATGCAATATATCCATGTAACAAACCTGCACATGTACCTCCTGAATCTAAAATAATGGAAAATAAGAAAAATACATTATTTTACTATAATTGAATTATTGGTATTAGTTCTGGGAGGCTATGTTTTTTATATTTAAATTTTGGGCTGGATATGAAAAGTACATTATGTGAAAGGTATCTGATTAGACTAGCATTAATTAATTTTACTTTGGCATTTGGACAACTTGTAAAACTCTAGTGCCATTTTTTCACTCTGTTTTCTTAGCTGTAGGGCCAGTATCTAATTAATCCTACTATTAGTGATTTTTAAATTTTAGCTATTCTGTTTTATAGCCAAGAGATTTCATAACTCTATAAGAAAATAAGAAAAGTTATCAATGGAACAGAATAGAGAGCCCCAAAATAAATCCAAATAATTAATTTTCAACAAGGACATTAAGAAGGCACAATGGGGAAAGGATAGTCTCTTCAATATATGGTGTCAGGAAGACTGGATATTCACATGCAAAAGAATGAAATTGTATCTCTTATGCCACACACAAACATCAACTCATCAAAATGGATTAAAGACCTAAACATAAGACCAGAACTGTAAAACTCCTAGAAAAAAACATTGAAGAAAAGTTCCTTGGCATTACCTTAGCAATAATATTTTGGATATGACATAAAAGCACAGGCAGCAAAAGCAAAAATAAACAAATGGGACAACATCAAACTAAAAAGCTTCTGCACAGCAAGAAAATATACATATATATCAACAAAAATGTAAAGGAAGACTACAAATGGGGAGAAAATATTCGTAAAACATGTATCTGACAAGAGTCTAATCTCCAAAATATGTAAGGATCTTACAAATAACCCAATTTTAAAAAGGACAAAGGACCTGAATAGATATTTCTCCAAAAGAGACATAAAAATGCCCAAAATGTCTTTGAAAAGGTGCTCAGCATTACTAATCATTAGGAAAATGTAAATTAAAACCATAATCAGATATTACCTCATATCTGCTAGAATGGCTATTATCAAAAAGAAAAGACATAGGTGTTGGTGAGAGTGTGAAGAAAAGAGACCCCCTTGTGTACACTCTTGGTGGTCATGTAAATTGGTACAGCCATTATGCAAAACAATATAAACATTTGTTAAAAAATTAAAAATAGAACTACAATTTGACCTAGAAATCTCTGTTATGGGTATATACCCAAAATAAATGAAATCAGCATCTTGTAGAGATATCTATAGTCCCATGTTCATTGCGACATTATTCACAATAGCCAGAAAATCAAACAACCTAAGTGTCTGTTGGCCAATAAATGCATCAACAGATGAATGAAGAAACTGCAGTACACATACAATGGAGTATTATTTAGCCTTAAAAAGAAGGAGATCCTGCCATTTATAACAATATGGGTGAAACTGGAGGAAATTATGTTAAGTGAAATAAGCCAGATGCAGAAAGATCAATACTTAATGATCTCATACATGGAATTTAAAAAAAGTTAACTGCATAGAAATAGAGAGTAAAATGGTGGTGGCTGGAGGTAGGGGTGGGGAATAGGGAGATGTAGAGAATCTCATGTTTCTGAATATTCCTTAGTCCTGCAGTCCACCCAAATGCATCTATTTTGTGTCAGAGAGTCTTGGTTTTTGGTAAATAATGAGCAGCAATGAATTAATTATAAAACTACACCATCAGTGTGAAAGCAAGGTAATACATTCCCTTTTGCAGAGAGCATAAGTTTTTCCCAAGCTGTGTGTGTCTTTCTTACGTGTCACCTCCTCAAGAAGACTTCCCCTGACCTCCCTCCTCCAAACTATTCTCTATTCCATCACTGGTTTTTTTCCTTCACAGCATTTAAAAACTTCATGCTGCTATAAAGACATATGCACATGTATGTTTATTGCAGCACTATTCACAATAGCAAAGACTTGGAACTAAGCCAAATGTCCAACAATGATAGACTGGATTAAGAAAATGTGGCACATATACACCATGGGATACTATGCAGCCATAAAAAATGATGAGTTCATGTCCTTTGTAGGGACATGGATGAAGCTGGAAACCATCATTCTCAGCAAACTATTGCAAGGACAAAAAACCAAACACCACATGTCCTCACTCATAGGTGGGAACTGAACAATGAGAACACATGGACACAGGAAGGGGAACATCACACAGCGGGGACTGTTGTGGCGGGGGGAGGGGGGAGGGATAGCATTAGGAGATATATCTAATGCTAAATGACAAGTTAATGGGTGCAGCACACCGACATGGCACATGTATGCATATGTAACAAACCTGCACGTTGTGCACATGCACCCTAAAACTTAAAGTATAATAATAATAAAATTTAAGAAAAAAAGGAAAAGATAAAATGAAGTAATTAAAGTTTGAACAAGTCCTTAAATACCCAATGCAGACTTTCTAAACATAGCTTATGTGTAAAGAAATATAGATATTATAATTGCTGACTTATTCTTATGCCGAAATAAAAATGATATTTGATACTGATATTGACAGAGTTAAGCATGAACAAGCTGTAAAAAAAAAAAAAGAAAATTCTCCTTAAAGTATTTAATGTTCCCCCCTCTAACCATTCATAAATGCCAAACACAAAACTTGCTCCCCACCCCAAATGTTTAATTAATAAATATATTCTTGTTGGGTGAATTTTATGGTGGGACTCTCAGGTATTTCAGAGCTGATAAATCTTTTGGCACTTCTGAATTATACTTTTAGATGTCAGGATATTTAGGCATTATCTTTGAGGAAGGTGACTGCATGCTCAGACACTCTGCCAAGAAGTGTGCTTCTTCCTTCTTAACCACTTCCTTCCCCAATGGCTCAGGCACTCCTCAGAATCCATCTCCTGGGGCTATCAGATTAAACCAAGCAGGAAAGCTGGTAGAAAGGTTAATATGATTGGATCCAAAGCTTGGAATGGTTTAAATTCAAGGGTTTAGTTGCTAATTTTAGTCCCAGGGTAGAATATTCAACAAGTAGACTGTGACTCTGTTTAAATAATCTTCCTTAATGATGATGTAAAGTGAAATAAATTGGTTTTAAAACGTCCTGGAGACAGACAATTTTTTTTTTTACTTTTTTGGTTTGTGCTTATGCCCACTCAGACTGGGTATAAATGAACATAGGCACGTAGAGTTGCCATTTAGGAAAAATTGACAAATACAGTTTTGGATGTATTATAAAATGTAAAAAAATATGATCTAGACCTCCCACTGAGTTGCTGTGAATCAACTTAGCCATTTTTTGCTTACCCACAGTGGCCCTTCATTTTCTATAACTCTTTTCCTGCCTCCTCCCCTCTTAACCCCCACTATCTCTCACACAGAAAAATGTTTAAAAATAATATAATAGTAATAATAGTTTTGATTCTAAATCTCTTAATTTGTTTTACTGCTTTAGCCTAAGTTATTTATTCAGGATCAACATATTATTCCCATCCTGGCCCATGGTGTAGCATTTATTTTGCAATTATCATCCTTATTTAGTTAAATGTTTTCAAACACATAGCTCTATGTATGATACCTTCTTTTTTGAAGTAATTGAAAAATACTCTGTACATGGCTTCAGCTCTCAGAACATCTCTATTTTGGAGTTTTAATAGTCTTTCTGCTTTTCAGCAGCGTGGTATTTTGTATTAAGCAAGATATGCTTTAGAAGCCAATAAATAAGAACAATAATTGTCTTCATGTTTATCAACTCAGACTCTTTTACTCTTGTCTTCATCATGCATTTTGCCACTTAAGGCAAAACCAAGGACTTGCAGTTTGCTTATATTTATCTATTGCCTGCCAAATGGTCCTCTGCTCTCCTACTCCCCTGCCTCCCACCAACCAGGATAACAAAATAAGTTTAAGTTCTTATTTGATGGCTTTCTTTGGTTCTTTCATATTTCTGAAGCTTACTTTTTATGCATAAAATTTAAAATAGAAGTGAATGCCATCTTTGTTTTTTATAATTAAACCCTCATTTAATTAAATTGAATTTCACTGGCAGGACTTCAAGGTATAACCTTCCGCTTATTATCACCATCTTTTGTGATTCCTGCAGTCATTACTTCTGTGGCAGATGATTGTGGTTTATGTTTTTTTCTTGTTGTTTTTCAAATATATGTCCCTTACTGTTCTTTGGAAAGTGGCCATTGTTAAGATGGAGGTTCTTCCATACTTCCAAGTTTATGTTTGTCAGATGCTCTAGAATAAATGATTATTCAAAACATATTTGAATCATTTTTCTTTTCTTCTATAGCTTACGTTTAGTATCCAAAAAAAATCAACAAATTAAAACATAGTTTTCTTCTTACATATTTAAAAAATAGTCACATGCATAAATGCAAGGCTCTTTTTTTTGTATCTGTAGACAGTGCTATTGGCATTAACTCTACAACTCCAACTGGGTCCCCAGTATGCTGATGAGGAACTGGTGTGTCATCAAAGTGCCTGAGGGAAAGAGAAGGAATATAGGGGAATTTCCAAGCCACAGGAGGGCATCGTAAGGGTCTGTTTCTGTCATCAGCACAGCAAGGCTAACGTCTAAACCTATACTTCAGGATTTTGGCTGCCATCACCAATGGTCAACCCAATGTCCAATGTCAAACAAATGTCACTATTTTATAGAAAAAAGGACTTGTTTACCTTGTAAATGTGTTTAAAAGGAGAATTTTGGGCTACTAAAGCACTGTCTCTAGCAAACATAAATGTAGGCTGTAGTGATTCTTTTCTTCATTAACACTTTTTTGTTCTCATACATTTCTCTGTTATTATGTCACTCTGTCTTCTCAAGTGCCAGTAACTTTCACAGATGCATAGACAAACAAGTAGAAATGCAAACAAGGCCTAGCCAGTGGATCTCAATAGGAGCCAGAGAAGAGGTAGGTAGTTGTGGGTGCTAATTAAAGTCTGAAAGTTTGATTAAGCAAGCTCCTATAAGATAAGGAACTGGAGTATGCAGTCGGGATCATAACAAGGGCCCAAAGAAGATAACATTGTATCCCCCACATCATATTCAAAAACATAGGTGGTGGCTGGGCATGGTGGCTCATGCCTGTAATCCCAGCACTTTGGGAGGCCGAGGCAGGTGGATTACATGAGGTCAGGAGTTCAACACTAGCCTGGCCAACATGGTACTTGGGAGGCTGAGGCACGAGAATCACTTGAACCCAGGAGGCTGCAGTGAGCTGAGATTGCACCACTGCACTCCAGCCTGGGCAATAGAGTGAGACTGTCAATATAAAACAAATAATAATACTAAAAATAATAATAATAAAAAAAGAACAAAAACAAAAACAAAAAAACACCACAGGTGGAAACTCGACTCAAGACAACTGAGATGCTTCTACGTAAGTAAAAACGATAGCAGAGTGTGATGGTTAATACTGAGTATCAACTTGATTGGATTGAAGGATGCAAAGTATTGTTCCTGGGTGTGTCCGTGAGGGTGCTGCCAAAGGAGATTAACATTTGAGTCAGTGGACTGTGAGAGGCAGACCTACCCTCAATCCGGGTGGGCACCATCTAGTCAGCTGCCAGTGCAGTCAGAATAAAAAGCAGGCAGAAGAATGTGGAGAGATTAGACTGGCTTAGCCTCCCAGCCTATATCTTTCTCCCATGCTGGTTGCTTCCTGCCCTCCAACATCAGACTCCAAGTTCTTCAGCTTTGGGACTTGGAATAGCTTGTTTGCTCCTCAGCTTGCAGACAGCCTATTGTGGGACCTTGTGATCATTTAAGTTAATACTCCTTAATATATACATCTATATATTAATATATAGATGTATTAATATATAGATGTATATAATATATAGATGCATTAATAAAGTTAATACCCTTTATATATACATCTATTCTATTAGTTCTGTCCCTCTAGAGAACCCTGACTAATACAGCAGAGCTACCACTTTGGAATTACCTGCTAGTGCTAGAGTCCCTAAAAGCAATTCTGGTTCCTGGGGTAAACTGAAAGGAATGTGCCCAAACCAACTGCGGCAAAGAGAAAGGTGCTTCTATTTTATGCTTGTACGTGTGCACTCTCTCTCTCTCTCTCTCTCTTTCTCTCTCTCTCTCCCCTTAAACAAAGCAGACTTTTGCTCTTGACCTTGGTTCCCAGATTCCATTCTTCTTAGAGGGTGGAGAGGAACTGACAAAGGGCCTGGAGTTAGAGAGGTCATATGAAGCTTAAAAACAAACAAATCATTAGCAATATTTGTTACCCAGAGTGAATTCATATCCAGCCACAAAAATTGGCCTTGGACAGGTGAAATGGCTTGGGTCTTCAGACGTTATTGGTGTTGAAAACTGGGGCTGGGCTGTGTCTGCTGCTCAAGGTCATACAGACCCACGGTGAGGAGGAACAGCCACCATTTTGCACAAGTGGGAATCTAAATTTTAAAATACACTTTCTTCAAGAGACATTCTTAGTGCCTTTCTCCTTTTGCTCTACAAATTATACTAGTTGACAGCAATAAAGCAAAAACTCATGGCTCTTGAGTTTGCCCTTGACAGAGCACACTATCAAATCTCAAACAATAAAAAATGTTCAACACAATTCCAGTGTAATTCAAAGTTGAATTGAGTAATCTTCATTCCAGAACAAGAAAAATAGCATTTAAGACAGCAAGAGAGCATTTTCTTTCTTATGGCATAATATAAAAACATATTTAACATTACATATTAGATGGTGGGAAAGAAAGTTGGAATATCTTCTTTCTTTTAAGGTGAGGTAATACAGAATCAACCATTGTTAATTTTGCTTTACTTAGCCCTAAATAGAAAAATAGTAGCATATACAAATAAGCCCAGAATAATTGAAAACATTTTAATATATTTCCAGTTTTAATAAAATATGCAGAAAATGGTTGATTTGATTCTTGACTTGTTAGGAAATTGTTATACAAATACTTGCATTTCAACATATGATCTGTGGAATTGCAGCATTAATATCACCTGGGAGTTGTGAGAAATTATAAGCCTTGAGTCCCAACATGAAACTAGTGGGTCAGAATCTGCATTTTATCAGGTGTCTAGGTGACTCATATGCACATGAAAGTTTTCTAGGGCACCGATCTAAATAAAACCATTCATCAAAGGCAATATCTCATAAGCTTTGGAAAGCTGCTCTTCCTTCCAACAACTTGGCATCAAAGTAAAAATTGTGTTTGCTATACAAATATAAGTCAAGACCAGTCCCCTAAAACTCTCTTCAGACATTCTGGAGCAACTACATATTTCTTTACTTCTCCACTTCCTTCTCTGAAATACTTCCTAGGGTAAATAATTTCACTTCACATATGCTTTTACCTGTGACTTTGGAAGTCTGAATAACAGCTATGGAAAGACAACAAAAAGAAGTGATACTGAGAGGTTTGTATGAAAAAAATATGTAAGTGAAAGACAAGGCAGAAACACAAAAGAATAAAAATAGCATGAAATGAAGAAATAAATATATATTTTATTTTATTTATATTGGAAATAGATTTGTCTACATATAAAATGCTGCATATAATGGTTTTTCATAGTTTTCACTATGTAAAAAATGGTAAATTCTCAAATAATACATATAAAAAAATGTTGAGAAACAACATTGTGAAGGGAAATTTGTCTTCTGTTCTTTTAGTGGCCTGGCATATATTTACTGTTCTCCAATTTTCCTTTAGAAATACTCCTCTTTGGAGAACATCACACACCGGGGCCTGTCAGGCAATAGGGGGCAAGGGGACAGAGAGCATTAGGACAAATACGTAATGCATGTGGGGCTTAAAACCTAGATGACGGGTAGATAGGTGGAGCAAACCACCATGACACATGTATACCTATGTAATAAACCTGCACATTCTGCACATGTATCCCAGAACTTAAAATACAATTATGTTTTAAAGACATATGGTTAAAAATAAAACGTAAAAATAAAACAAAAAAATAAAAAAAAGAAATACTCTTCCTCCCCCTCACCCACCCAACTGATAGGCCACACGCTATAGGGGTAGGGCATGTGACATGGCACACAAAGCCTAAGCCCATCCACAGTGTTGATTTGAGTATAGGCACATGTCCCAGGTTAAGCTAGCCAATGACCAATGAATGTACAGCTTTCAAATGAATAATCAGGAAAATATTTTTCTCTTTCATGCTGGTACTAACATGGAAAGGAGGAGAGGTAAGGACTGTAACAGCCATCTTGTCACCATGAGCAGATATCCTGTTCTGGAAACAGAGCACCCACAGAGAAAACAGGGCAGAGAGTTGGGAACAAAGAAAAAACTGGCTCTTCTTGATGACCTCTTTGAAGCCCTGAAAAAGATGTGCCTGAAAATATACTTTTCAGCTATCTGAGCCAAAATGGTCCTCTTTTGCTTGAACTAGTTTAAATTGAGTTTCTGTCTCTTGCAAGGGAGACATAACTCATTTTGATTATAAAAGTTTGTATATTTCCATGTGTACATATCCATACATGGATCTTATTATCTACAATTTCATAATCATTATTCTTTACTTACTATTTTTTAAAGATAATTTTTTAGAGCAGATTTAGTTTCACAGCAAAATTAAGAGGAAAGTACAGAGATTTCCTATATACACCCTGTTCCCATACAAGCATAGGCTCCCTCATCATCAACGTATCTGTAAACCAAAAATAAAATTTGAAGGCCCTCAACCATTTGAATGGACCCCTCCTCTTGGCCAAGGGCATTCCGGAGTTAACCTGAAAATCTACTTCAGGCCATGGTGGAAGAGGGGGTCAGACATGTCTTATTATACCCCTCCAGGATTAACATCAACACAGACCTTAAGTCTGATAAGAAACATTTACAGTCTGTTCTCTCTGAAGCCGGCTACTTGGAAGTTTCATCTGCATGTTAAAACCTAGGACTCCACAACCCCTTATGTAACCCAGACATTTCTTTCCACTGATAATAACTCTCAATGAATCGTCAATCAGAAAATTGTTAAATCTACCTATGATCTGCAAGCCCCAGCTTTGAGTTGTCCCGCCCTTCCAGATTGAACCAAAGTAAATTTTGCATGTATTGATTGATGTATTATGTCTCCCTAAAATGTATAAAAGCAAGCTGTACCCGTATCACCTTGGGCACATGTTGTCAGGACCTCCTGAGGCTGTGTTACAGGTGCATCCTTAACCTTGGCAAAATTAACTTCCTAAATTGACCGAGAACTGACTCAGATATTTTGGGTTCACATATCCCACCAGAGTGATACATTTGTTGTTACAACTGATGAACGTACAATGACACATCATTATTACCCAAAGTCCATAGTTTGCATTAGGGTTTACTCTTGGTGTTGCATATTCTATGAGTCTGGACAAATGTATGATGATATGTATCTGCCATTTTAGTATAATACAGAATAGTTGCTCTAAAAAAACAAAAAAAGCCTTGCACTCTGCCCTTTTTCTCTCCCCTAACCTGTGGCATCCACTTATCTTTTTATTGCCTGTATAATTTTGTCTTTTTCCAGAATGTCATATAGTTGGACTCACAGAATATGTAGCCTTTTCAGATTGGCTTCTTTTACTTAGCAATGTGCATTTAAGTTTCCTCTAATTCTTTTCACAGCTGAATAGCTTATTTCTTTTTAGCATTGAGTAATATTGTCGGATATGTTATAGTTTATTCACCTATTCACCTGCTGAAGGATATGCTGGTTACTTTCAACCAAGATGGTTGCTTGGTTGCTTTAGGGTTGTTTTCATAACTCAAAATAAAGCTGTTTAAACATCTGTGTGCAGGTTTTTGTGTGCATTTAAGTTTTCAATTTGTTTGCATAAATAGCAAGAAACACAATTTCTAAATTGTATGTCAAGAGTTTTATAAGAAACTGCCATGCTGTCTTCCAAAGTGGCTGTACCTCTTTGCATTCCCAACAATAATAAGTAAGAGCTCCTGTTGCTCCACAACCTCACTAGCATTTGCTGTTGTCTGTTCTGGATTTTTGGCATTCTAATAGGTGTGTGGTGGTATCTCATTCTAATTTGCATTTCCCTAATGACATATGATGTGGAGCATCTTTTTATATGTTTGCTTGATATTTGTATATATATTTTTTGAGGTATCTGTTAAGGTCTGAACCATTTTTTTAAATCAGGTTGTTTGCTTATTGTTGAGTTTTGAGAGTTCTTTGTATACTTTAGATAACAGTCCTTTATCAGAGGTGTCCCCAATCCCCGGGCCGTGGACCAGTACTGGTCCCTGGACTGTTAGGAACTGGGCTGCACAGCAGGAGGTAAGCAGCTGGAGAGCAAGCATTACCACCCTAGCTCCACCCCCTGTCAGGTAACAGCGGCATTACATTCTCAGAGGAGCGCAAACCCTATTTGAACTGCGCATACGAGGGATGTAGGTTGCGAACTCCTCATGAGAATCTAACTAATGCCTGATGATCTGATGAGGAAGAGTTTCATCCTGATATCACCTCCCCTACCCCCAATCTGTGGAAAATGTGTCTTTCACTAAGCCAGTCCCTGACGTGAAAATGGTTAGGGACTGCTGCTTTATCAGACATAGCTCTTGCAAATATTTTCTCCTCACCTGTAGCTTGTCTTTTCATTCTCTTGACAGTGCCTTTCAAAAAGCAGAAAATTTTAATTTAATGAAATCCATCTTATCAATTCTTTTATGGATTGTGCCTTTGGTGTCATATCTAAAATGTCATCACCAAATCCAAGGTAATCTAGGTTTCCTCCTATTTTATCTCCCAGGAGTTTTATAGTTTTGCATTTTATATTTAGTTCTGTGATCCATTTTGAGTTAATTTTTGTGAAAGCTGTAAGGTCTGTGTCTAGATTAATTTTAATGCATGTGGATATCCAAGTTGTTCCAGTAGCATTAGTCGAAAAGAAGATGTTTGCTTCAATGTATTGTCTTTACTCCTTTGTCAAAGATCAATTGACTATAGTTATGTGGGGTACCTACTATTCTTTAATCTGCTTTTCTCAACCAAATATATGTCAAGAGATCTATATTGTTATTTTATTGAATACATGGTTTGGATGATAATTTATTGAATCATTTCACACCTGACCAATCAGAGAGCTCACTAGAATGCTAATTAGGCAAAAACAGGAGGTAAAGAAATAGCCAATCATCTATCGCCTGCGTGCACAGTGGGAGGGATGATGATTGTCTTATAGTGGCTGCTCTTAGATACAATAGATGCCAAAAGTTTCCTATTCAGATCTTTAAAAGGTGCTAGATTTTTAATCTCTTTAGGATTGGGAGGGTCTGGAAGAAAATATCTAGCTATGTTAATAGAGATTCTTTACAGATTTAAATTTTTCCCCACAAAGGACAGCTTTCCATGGCCATTTCAAGATACGGCAAAGAAACATGTTTTGGAGTAAGGTGTTTTGACTTTCCTGTTTGTCTTGTAATGTTATGCCAGAGTCAGGCTGGAAAGTAAGTCACAATATATACGGTTAAATAAAACCCATCTGATGAGAATTTGTGGTTTGTGGGGAATGACTTCCCACAAAACATTAATGAAAGAAATTAAAGAAGTGGCTGGGATGATGATTGGGATATAAACCCAGGCATTCGAGCCAGCAACAGCTACCCTCTTTGGGTCCCCTCCTTTTGTATGGGAGCTCTGTTTTCACTTTATTTCACTCTATTAAATCTTGCAACTGCACTCTTCTGGTCCGTGTTTGCTACGTCTGGAGGTGAGCTTTTGGTCGCTGTCCACCACTGCTGTTTGCCACCATTGCAGACTCGCTGCTGACTTCCATCCCTTCAGATCCCGCGGGGTGTCTGCTGTGCTCCTTATCCAGTGAGGCACTCATTGCTGCTCCCAATCAGGCTAAAGGCTTGCCATTGTTCCTGCACAGCTAAGTGCCTGGGTTCATCCTAAATGAGCTGAACACCAGTCACTGGGTTCCACGATTCTCTTCTGTGACCCATGGCTTCTAATAGAGCTATAACACTCACCACATGGCCCAAGATTCCTTTCCTTGGAATCCGTGAGGCCAAGAACCCCAAGTCTGAGAACACAAGGCTTGCCACCATCTTGGAAGTGGCTCGCCGCCATTTTGGAAGTGGCCTGCCACCATCTTGGGCGTTCTGGGAGCAAGGACCCCCCTGTAACAGTTTTAAGATTATAAAATTATTCACCCATTATTTCCTAGTATTTTATAAATTCTTTTTGTCCTCTCCTTTTTCCCTCTTACACATTTAAACCTTTAATCCATCTGGAAGCTATTTTCCCATAAAAGAATCAGCTTTCTTTTCCCAAATATCTGACCAGTAATCCCAGCATTATTTATTAAAAATTCAATTCATCTTCTCACCAATGTGAAATGCCATCTTTATCATATACTTAACTACCACATATCCTTGAGTCTATTTCTGGCTCCTTAATTCAATTTCAATTTAGACTATTTCTGTGCCTCTGTGGCAATTCTGTTTTAGATATTGTAATTTATAAGTTTTAAGTTTGGAAGTAGTTACAAACTCAATATTGTAGGTTAAAAGTTTATATTTCCTTTTATAGAAAATTCTTCCAAAATTTTTTGACTTTTTATTGATGTTTAAAAAATAATTTTAGAATAATTTACAAGTTTCTAAAACATATTTTGCTTCACTTTTGAATAAAAATGCATAGATATTGTAGGTTATTTTGAGAAAAATAAATAGATGAATTGTCTTAAAATATTGAGATTTTATAATCAAGAACATGACATATTTTCATTTATTAAATTACATTTGGTTAATGCTCTTTAGGTTTAAAATTTTTTTAAGTCAGGAATGTCTGAATTTAATCAGATACCTTTTATATCTACTGTAATTTGACTGACTGTAAGAATCTAATGGATTTCCCAATGTTGAATTTGATATATTCTTGGAGTTAAACCTGCTTGGTTATGCTGTATTATTATTTTAATGCTTTGCTAAATTACCTTTGCTAATACATCATTTAGATCTTTGAGAGAGAGAAGTGGGAGAGAGAGAGAGAAAGAAAAAGAGAGAATCTGTTAGATATTGCTACCACACATATGTTAGTGTCATAAAAGAATTTAAGATAATTTTTTCTCTTGTGTTGCTCTGGAAAAAATTTAAGTCGTATTGGAGTAATCTGTTTCTTGGAAGAATGGAAAAAACTACCAAAGGCACCTTTTAGATCTGAAGCCTTTTAAGAACTTTGACAACACTGACAATTTCTTCCACAATTTGAAGTCTATTTCTTCTTGAAAAAAAAAAAATCCAAGTTTTAGAAGTTATCAATATAAGTTGTAGAGAGTACTTTTTATGACAATTTTCTTATCATCTGTATTCGTTCCCTCTTTACATTGCTTATTTTATACATCTGCGTTTTTTCTCTTTTTTTTTGTTTTCTCTTAAATTTAACATTGGTAAGTGATGTATCTAATTTAATTGTGTCTGATATTTTTTCCCCACAGAGCCAGATCTTGAATTCATTTACAATTTCCATCATTTTCCTTTTTTTTGGATTTTTGCTTCTTATTTTAAAAGATTCCTTCCTTCTGTTTTTCCAGAAGGAAAGTTTATTTTGGTATTTTTTTTTCTTAACAAGTGACATCTTACTCACTTATTTAGGTTCTTTCCTTTTTAGTAATATAAATGTTTTTTTCCAGATATTCTGTAATTGTGATTTTGATTATTTATTTAACCTAAGAATTGCTTAATAAAAAAGTTTTTCTTTTCTTTTTAATTTTATTTGTTTCCAGCATTGAAAGTGCTTTAGTCAGAGAATGTTGCCTACAGTATTTGTACTTTTGGGAACTTAATATTTTTTTGTTCCAAAAAATGTGATAAATGTCTATGAATATCTGTGAGTCTTTAAAAGTATGCGTTTTTTGTTTCTAGGGTTCAATACTTGACATATGCATATTTATTAATTATAATATTATTACAAACATTGCTATTCAAATCTATATTTTGAGCTACAAAAAACTGAAAATGAGGTGTCATTTTTCACTATAATTGTATTCTTGTAAATATATCCTTTATCTTCTGTTATTTATGTTTTATTCATAGTATTTTTTGCTAATGAAAAATTACAGTAATTATAACTTTTTATAGATTTTAACTTGCATCAATAACTGATTTAAGATTTTCAGCTTGCATTCAACTCTGCTTGATATTAGTATAAAGCTTCCTACCACCATTTTGTTTACTTAGTTGATTATTATGTCATTTGTCATTTACTTTTATCATCAAGCCAACATCTTAGGTCTTTTGTTATACCAATTGTTTTTTCTACTTTTAACTTATTGTGTTTTCTATTTCTTTGCCATCTTCTCTAACATTTGAAAAAATATAACTATTTTAAGTTCAAATAGCAATTGCAGTTATAGTTTAAAATACATTTAAACTTACTGTTTTTTAAATAAATTTTAAGTATAAATCATGATGTTATGGGACTCATCTAGATAGTATTAAAGGTTACTTTAGGGAAACAAATTAACATATACATCATCTCACCTTTTTTTTTGTGGCAAGAGCAGCTAAAATCTACTCATTTAGTATGAGTCCTATATACTGTACAGTTTTATTGCCTATAGTTCTCTTGCTGTACATTACATTTCTAGACTTGGTCATCCTATGTATCTGTTACTTTGTATCACCTGACCTACATCTCTCCATTTTTTCCCATCCTCCTTTCCTTGGTAACCTGTCTCTGCATATTTGAAAATTTCTTTCTAGATTTTACATGTGAGTGAGATAATGCAGTATTTTTCTTTCTGTGTTTGGCTTATTTCACTAAGCATAAAGTGAAATACTCGTTCATGTTGTGGCAAATAGTGAATGAATACTCATTCATACTCAGACTCATTCATGTTGTAGCAAATGGCAAGATCTTGTTCTTTTTAGGGCTGATTAATATTCCATTATATATGTAACATAGTTACTTTATCCATTTGTTAATGGGCAGACATTTAGGTTATTTCCATATCTTGGCTACTGTAAATAAGGCTGCAATGAACATGGGAATACAGATATCTTTATGAGGTGATGGTTTTACTTCCTTTTGGTATATGCCCAGAAAAGGGATTGCTGGATCATACGGTAGTTCTATACTTAATTTCTTTAGAAACTTCCATACTGTTTTCCATAATGGCTATACTGATCTATATTTCCACCAACAATGTATAAGAGTTCCCTTTTCTCCAGACACTAACCAACATTTATCTTTGGACTTTTTGACAATAGCCATTCTAATGGGTGTAAGGTGGTATCTCACAGTGATTTTGATTTGCATTTATTTGATAATTAGTGATGTTGACCACGTTTTCATATACATGTTGGCAATTTTTATGTCTTCTTTTGAGAAATGCCTATACTTTTTTTTGTTTTGCCAGTTTTCTAATTGTGTTATTTTTTTTTTCCACTGTTGAGTTGTATGTGTTCTTTATAAATTTTGGAGATTAATTCCTTATCAGATGTATGGCTTACAAATATTTTTTCCCAATCCATAGGCTGCCATTTCATTTTGTTGATTACTTTCTTTGCTATACAGAAGCCTTTCAGTTTGATGCAGTTCCATTCACTTATTTTTTACTTTTGTGGTCAGGGCTTTTGGTGCAGTATCCAAAAAATCATTACCAAGACCAAAGTCCAAGAGATTTCCTCCTATGTTCTCTTCTAGAACTTTTATAGTTTTCTGGTATTATATTTAGGACTTTTAAAAATCAATTTTGAGTTGACTTTCTTGTATGGTGCTCTTTTGAGCATGGAAATCTAGTTTTCCCAGAACCATTTATGAAGAGACTATCATTTTTCCATTGTGTCATCTTAGTGTTCTCATAAAAAATTGGTTAACCATACACATTTGGATTTATTTCTGGGCTCTCTAGTCTGATCCAATGGTCTATGTGTCAGATTTTATGCCAGAATCATACTGTTTTGATTATTATGGCTTTATAATGTAATTTTAAAACAGGAAACATAACCCCTGAAGCCTTGTTTTTCTTTTCAAAAATTGTTTTGGCCATTCAGCGTCTCATGGTTTTATATAAATTTTAGACTTGTTTTTTTCTATTTCTGTGAAGATTGCCATTAGGATTTCGATAGGTATTTTTTTGAATCTGGATATTGCTTTGGGAAGTATAAACATTTTAACAACGTTAATTCTTCTAATCCATGAGCATGGGATATATTTTCATTTATTTGTGTCTTCTTTAATTTCTTTCGTTAACGTTTTGTAGTTTTCAGTATGAAGATCTTTCATTTCTTTGGTTAAATTTATTCCTAGGTATTTTATTTTATTTTTTGATGCTATTGTAAATGGAATTTTTTTTTTTTATTTCTTGAGTTAGGTTGTTATTTGTGTATAGAAATGCCATTGATATTTGTATGTTGATTTTGTATCCTGCAACGTTATTGAATTTATTAGTTCTAAAAATTTTCTGTAGAATCTTTGGGTTTTTTAATATATAAGATCATGTCAACTGCAAATAGAGATAATTTTGCTTTTTCCTTTCTGATTTGGGTGCCTTTTATTTCTTTTTCATTATGATTGCTCTTGCTAGTACTTCCAGTATTATGTTGAAAAGAAGTGTTGAGAGTGATATGCCACTCTAGATATACCTCTAATAGAAGATACCTTCTACCAAATCTTAGTGGAAAAACTTCCAGTTATTTTTTTTCCATTGATTATAATGTTAGTTGTGGGTTTTTCATAAATGGCTAATGCCTTTTATTTTGTAGAGAAATTTTCCTTCTATACTGAAACTGTTGAGTTCTTATTGAGAAAACATGTTGGACTCTGTCAAATGCTTTTTCCACATTAATTGAGATGATAATGTCAATTTTATTTTTCATTTTGTTAATGTGATGTATCGCAGTGATTGATTTACATATGTCAAGCCAGCCTTGCATGCCAGGGACAGATCTCATTTGGACATGATGTATAATCTTCCCGATGTGTTTTTGGATTTGGTTTACTACTATTTTATTGAGGATTATGGCATCAATGTTATTCGGATAAACTGGCCTGTCACTTCTTTTCTTGAGATTTATTTGTCTCATTTAGGTGTTAAGGTGATGCTGACCTCATAAAATGTGTTTAGAAGTATTCCCTCTAGCTCTATTTTTTGGTAGAATTGAAGTATTAGTATTAATTCTTTGTTTGGTAGAATTCAGTGAAGCCATCTGGTCCTGGGATTTTCTTTGTTGAAAGGTTTTTGGTTACTCCTTCAATATATTTGTATTGTTCTGTTTGGGCTTTTTATTTCTTCCTGGCTCAATCTTGGTAGGCTGTATTTTTCTAGGAATTTATTCATTTCCTCTAGGTTATCCATTTTGTTGGCATGCTTTGGCATTCAGTTGTTCATAATAGTCACTTATGATCCTTTTTATTTCTGAGGTATCTGTTGTAACTTCTTCACTTTCATTTTTATCTTGTTGGTGTCTTCTCTTTTTTCTTTAATTAAAGTTTTGTAAATTTTGTGGGGGTTTTTTTGCAAAAATCAACTTTTATTGATTCTATGGTTTTCTGTTCTTCATTTGATTCATTTCTGTTCCAATTTTATTTCCTTCTCTCTACTAATTTTGAGTTTAGTTGTTCTTCTTTTCCTAGTTTCTTGAGGCGTAATGTTAGACTATTTATTTGCAATCTTTCTTCTGTTTTGTTAAGTAGGCATTTATTGCTATAAAGTTCCCTCTGAGAACTGCTTTTGCTGCATCACATAGTTTTGGTATGTTGTGCTTCCATTGTCATTCCTCTCAATATATTTTTAAATTTTCCTTTTGATTTCTTCTTTGACCCATTGATTATTCAGGAACATGTTGTTTAATTTTACATAGTTGTAAATTTTCAAGATTGCTCCTATTATTGACTTCTATTTTTATACCATCATTGTCTGAAATGATGCTAGGAGTCTGTTGCTCTGAGGCACACTGGTTCAAGGGGCTGAGATACAGCTGTGGTTCTTCTGACCCTGATAGGCAGAGCACAGTACTGATATGGCTCTGGGGAAGAAGGAATGCCCTGGGGAGCAGGGCACAACTGCAATTCAGGACCTGGAGCCAACAGGGCATAACAGCAGATCAGGCTCCAGGGCACGAAGTACCAGGTGGTGGTGACTCTGAAGCCTGGGATGGCGGAACAAGGCAGTAGCCCAGGCTCTGTGAGGCCAGGTGCAGAAGCAGCAGCAATGTCCCAGGAATGGCAAGATGCTGCCGGGGTTTGGGCCCTGGAGGGTGAGGAATGGTGCTGTAATGATTGCATCCCAGAGAGGTGGGGTGCCTCAGCAGCTCAAACTGTGAGGGCTAGTCCAGTTCCAAGTCAGTGGGGCATTGTAGCTGTTTGGCCTAGAAGGCAAGGTGGCACGGCTCAGCCCCAAAAAGCACGATAACACATCAGTGTAGTGGATTGAGTCTACGTATCAGTATATTTTCAGTGGAGTCTCTGGATTCCAGGGGGTGGGATCAGTCGAGCTTCTGGATCCCCAGGGGTAGGGTGCCATGTCAGTTGTGGTGCTGGAAGGCACAGCTTCTCTGGTGTGCAAGAGACTCAGCTCCTTCAGGTGGTGGGGTGCTGCCTCCCCTATAAAACGGGGTGAGTGACAACTGCTCTGGGGTGCTGGAGGTGCCTAGGGGCCAGGATACTGCCTCAGTTATAGTGCTGGGGCATGACTGTGTCAATAGTTTGATGCCTTAGTTCTCTACGGCCAGGGCACCAGTTTAGGTCAGCCCTAAGGGGAGGGCGCACCAGCAACGAGGATGGGGGAAATGGAGCGGCTCTGCAGTAGCTTGGTCTTCACAGGTAGGGCATAGCAGGAGCTTGGCTGGGAGTGGGGAGTTGGGAAGGAATGGTAGCTACTGGCAGTCATTGTGCAGTAATGGCTGAACCTTAGGGATGGAGGAATGCAAAGGGCTACTCGCCCCCAGCAGGACACTCTAGGTAGCTTTGGTTCCCATATGTTACAGAGCAGCACAGGGCATGTGGAGGTGGGGTGGCAGGGTAGGGCACAGTATCTGCTCCTTTTCTGAGTGTAACTCAGGGTACGGATTGCAGGGAGCTCCCTCAGCAGTGCTCAGAGCCTATGAGGGCTGCAGGAGTCTCCAGTAGCAAAGACGGCAGTTGTCCACAGTGGCAATAGGTGCTGCTGGGGTCCTCTTGCTTACCTTTTTTTCTACAGGGAGAAGCCCCTCCTGGTTCCTAACTGATCCCGCCTATGGGATGGGGTGGTGAAGACAAGCCCTTTCCTTCTCTTATGTGTGTGGCCATCTTGAATTTCTGTGTTCTACAAGATTTCTGCTGTACAGAAATTTCTGTTGTTTTGCTGTTCGCCGGTGCTCTCCTTTAGTTATATTGGTTGTAACGTAAATTGTTATTTTGAGGCATTTTGGTGTGGCTGGGAGGAAAGTTCTAGGAGCTTCTAGTCAGCCATTTTGCTGATGTTTCCTATGGTTCTTAATGTATCAATTTTAATTTAAAATATTACAATAGCTCCTCACTTTGAGAAACTAGAGAATAAATGCTAATTTTGGCAATCATAATTTTAGTCTCTAAGCGCATACTCTTAAATTCATTGTTTCAAACCTAGAAAGACTGATGCACAATTTTTTTGTTATTTTGTGCTGTAACTGTACTCCTAAGTTCATTGTCTGAAGATACATCAGTTACACTGCTAAAAATGCAACCAAGGAACTAGCATCCCATAGTTACTGGTCAAGAACACAAATTTAAACATTTAAATTTCTAGTAGACCACTTTATCTCCTTATCTTAAGTGACAAAAAAGAAACTTTGCTTAAAAGCAAAAATTGTTAAAATGAAAGATGCACTCTTGCTTTGTTCCACTTCACCTTCAGGGAGCATCAACCACTATATTTTAATTTTCAATCCCTCTTCTCATTAAAATGCAAAGAAAGGAATAAATGTCGTCAGTCTAACTGCTGTACAAACAACAGGAAAACAAATCCACTAGAAGGTGGTGCTCCTTTCCACTTTGACAGTGGAAACCTATCTTATATTGATTAAGCAATTATGTAGCTGACTTTTTTTCTTATTTTTGAATCATAATGTCCCTTATGGCATTATATTAAAAATTGTCCATGGCAAGGGAATAAGGGAGAAGAATGAGAATGAAGTATATTTTCCTACTCACCCTAATTGTAGCCAACTGGCAGAAAATACCGAGACATGTCAGCATATCACCCCGCTCTGGCTCAGAAGAGAAGTAAATAGTCTCCATTCCCATGTAGTCCCCAAGCACCAAAATGAATTCTGAGGATAAAGTGTGAACTCTCATGCGCACACAGTCTCCAGCATGCACAGAGACTGCTGGATGTGGGTTGTTTCAATTCCTCCTTTAACATGTGATCATCAGTCTGTCTCACTTCTTACAAAGAATTTTGGGAAGTGAGCCTTTGCAGTACCCTGCGCCTGTCTTAATTCAAAGTCTAAAGATCAGGAGACACTAACAGTTCTAAAAAATTTCTCAGGATGGGGTGGCAATGAAGTTTGCCTGGCGACAGAGTGATTTAGGAACAATGCATGGGGTTTTCTTTCTGCTTTGGAGACTGAAAAGTTGTTTTTCTTTATTTTTTTCTGTTATTGGTAAATTTTATTAATAATATCTAAAGTATTAGAAATCTTTGGATCTGATTATGATTCTGGTCCAAAAAATGTGTAATCTCCAGTGAAGAATATATTAAAAGAGCCAACTCCTTTCCAAAACTGAATGGATTGGCTAGGAAACTTGTCCTTCACCCAGCTTTTTTCACTTAAGCCATATACTTTAAGAGTAACTTGTTTCCTTTATCAGTCAGGGTCCTTGCAAGAAACAGCTGCCACATTCAAAGCATATAATTTGAGGATTGTTTAAAAAAAGAGACCATTTACAAAGATATGGGTAGGACACAGAGAAACCATGAGGGATGGTGTAGTACTTGGGGTAAATAATAGTAGGTAACCACTTCCACCCTAGTCCTAAGGGGTTCAAGGGAAGAAACTGCTACTGGGACAGGGAAGAAGAGAGAACTGGGTGAAAGGTCTCCTCATAGGAACTGGGATCCTCATTTAAGGAACAAGTCCAGCCCACGGCAACCAGCAAAGAGGAAATGCGGAAAACAAATGTCTGGACCTCATTATCCTCTTTCCCTGGGTCTCCTACCAGCGTCCTCACTGGCCAACCCTACCAACTCTCCCAAGGCCAGGGAGCCCAATGATCCTGTGCTTACGTCAGCCTCTTGGTGTGCGGAGCATAGAGGAAAGAATGAATGGAGCAACCAGAAGAGATTTAGCACATTTATTTTAAATCAACTAGTATTTATGCAACAGCTACATTTGAGGAAATTCCCATTTCCATAACTTCATCATACACACGAATCGAAAGCCAAGGACAATTGTCCTACGGAAATTTCATCTCTAGGTTGTAAGGGGTTGCTATGATGAAGTGTAAATAACTTGAAATTTGCAATCAAAACGTGTATTCCAATATTGGCTTCATCATGTATGAATTGTATAACTTTGAATGAGCCACTTCTGATTCCGGGTACTCAGTGGTATCTATCAGAATGGTGATGATAGTCATATGGTTTTTTACTTCTGTCACAGAATTGTTGCTAGTACAAAATTATCTAGTGTATATAAAAATATTCTATGAACAATAACAAACTTTAATTTTAATTTGCTTTGGAAAATTTCCTCTGAATCTATGACATCTTTACTTCTTTACAAGTCAAACTTTCTTTTTTTTGAAAAGGAGATACTATTGTCAAAGTTGTTTGGTCATTTAACAGTTTACAAATCTGTATTTTATGGAAGTAAATAAGTGCTCAGAATGTACACAAAGACTTTCCCCGGGGAATTTCCAATTTCCTCCATCACATCAGGTGCATCTTACAAATAATGTCATATATAGAAAGAATTCTTTGCTCATTAATTACATGCAGTTACCTTCAGAGAGAGGGTCTGACTTGCCAAGTATACTACAGATCTGGCTTCAGCTAGGGAAGCAAACAGATGATGAAACAGGCATTGCATTAAGGACCTTTGGGCATTGTCTTCCCAGCTATCTCCCTCTGAATCTCTGAACTGGTTCTAGAGGTTGTGGAAAGTCATGGAGAGTGCAATACATAGGTACTTTGGGATGACTGTTCTGGGACTAGTCCAGGAACAAGAGAGGATTCTAATTTGGGAGACTTTAACAAACCTCTCTCAGATATACAACAGATAGACAAAAAATATGTATGATTATGTAGAAGATTTGGAAAAAATAATACATCTAAACAAACAAATATGCACTTGTGAAAAGAACGTTTTTTTCCAAACACAGAAGGTTCATTCAAAGTAGTAGATCAGGTATTCAGCTAAAAATAAAATTTTAATAAATCCCTCAAATCAGAAAGTATAATGTCACATCTTCAAACCAAAATGTAATAAAATAAAATTTAAAACTCCTAAAGGACAGATAAAAAGAGAGAAACCAAGACGAGAAAGTCAATTCACTTGGAAACTTGAAAACATACACAGGAAAATAATTTTTTAAATATCTAGGTTTAAAACTGTATAGTAAAATAGAGATTAAATTTAAATAAACTAAATGTTATAAGCTCATGAAAGAATGAAAACATACACCTAAGGAATGTAAGAGAGAATTCAAAGGATAGAAATACAAACTAATTAAATAGAAAATAGAACACGATAGAATACGTAAGTAAAGTAAAAAGTTGCTGTATTAGTTCATTCTCACCCTGCTATAAAGAACTACCTAAGACTGGGTAATATATGAAGAAAAGAGGTTTAATTGACTCACAGTTCCACACGCTGCACAGGATGCATGGCTGGGAGGCCTTAGGAAACTTACAATCATGGCAGAAGGTGAAGGGGAAGCAAGCACATCTTCACAAGGCATATAAGGAGACACAGATCAAAGGGGAAAATGCTACACACTTTTAAACAACCAGATCTCCTAAGAACTCACTCACTATCATGAGAACAGTAAGGGGGAAATCCACCTTTATGATCCAGTCACCTCCCACCAGGTCCCTCCCCCAACAATGGGAATTACAATTTGACATGAGATTTGGGTGGGGACACAGAGCCAAACCATATCAGTTGCCTCTTTGAAAATGCCAAATAAATAAACAAACCTTTGGCAATCTGATTAAGATTTAAAAAAAGTATAATAATAATAAAACCCAAACTACTAATTCAGGAACTTTTAAAATAAGAGAATAGTTTTACACAAAGTAATTTTAAAAACCAGAATAACTGACATTCCTAGAAAAGTATACATTAATGAGATTTGCATCAAGAAATTAAAAATCAGAATAAACCAGTACCACAGGCAAAATGGAAAATATAGTCAAAAGCCAGGTGCAGAGTATTTTATGAGTGGATTCTACAAAATCAGACCAGAATACTGAAAGAAGAGAACACAATAGTCTTCTTATAAAACTAGATGCAAAAACATTAAATAAAATATTAACACTTTTAATGGAGAACTTCACTAAAAAATAATATATATCATGATCAAAAAGGGTTTAAAATAGTACTGCTAAATATTGAAAAATTGATAAACAAGTAGGTCAATAGAACAGTATAGAGCATCCAGAAATGTGTGCATGGGTATAAATATAGTTTATTTTAAAAGAAGTCATTTCAAATCAGTGAAAAAATGATGGACTAAGCAAAAAGTGGTATCAGAACAACTGAGTAACCATTTTCAAAAGTTGGATTCCTACTTCATACAATGTTTACTTTTTCAAATTTTGTTTTATTGTGGTAAGAAAAGTCAAGATGAGATCTACCTTCCCAGATTTTTAAGTGTACAATGCAGTGTTGTTGGCAATAGGTAGAATGTTACAAAACAGATCTCTAGAACTTGTCTTGCTTAACTGAAACTTTATGCCCTCTGATTAGTCATTCCTTATTTCTCCCTCCCCCGAACTGAGCCCCTGGCAATGACCATTCCACTCTTTGATTCCAAAAATTTGACTATTTTAAATACCTCGTGTGAGTGAAATTATACAGTATAGCAGATCCCATGAATATGGGATGTCTTTCCATTTGTTTGTGTCTTCTTTCTTTCACGAATGTTTTGTAGTTTTCAGAATGCAAGTCTTTAACCTTTTTAGTTATGTTTATTCCTAAGTGTTTTATTCATTTTGATGTTACTGCAAATGGTATTGTATTCCTAATGTCCTTTTCAGATAGTTTGTCAGTGTATAGAAATACAATTGATTTTTGAATGTTGATTTTGTATCCTGCAACTTTACTGAATTTGTTTATTCTAACAGGTTTTTAATTGAGGATCAGTTATATACAAGATTATGTCATCCACAAACAGGAACAATTTACTTCATTATTTGCAATTTGCATGTCTTTTTCTTATTTTTTCTTGCCTAATTGTTCTGACTGGAACTTCTAGCACTACATTGAAGAAAAGTGGGTAGAGTGGGCATTCTTGCCTTGTTCTTGATCTTAGAGGAAAAGCTTTTAGATTTTTGCTGCTGAATATGATGTTAGCTGAGGGCTTGTCTTATGTGGCCTATGTCTTGTTGAGTTACTTTCATTCTATTCTAAGTTGGTTGACAGTTTTTATCATCAAAGAGTGTTGAATTTTGTGACACACTTTTTCTGTATCTATTGAGATGATCATGTGATTTTAATCCTTTTTTTGTTAAGGTGGTGTATCACATTAATTTATTTTTGTATGTTAAACCATTCTTGCATCCCAGGGAGAAGTCCCACTTATTCAGGGTGTGTGATCCTTTTAATGTACTGTTGGAATATGTTTGCTAGTATTTTGTTGAGGAGTGTGCTTCTATATTTACCAAGAATATTGGCCTGAAATTTTCTTTTCTTGTGGTATCTTTGTCTGGCTTTGGTATCAGGGTAATGCTGGCCTCATAAAGTGAACTTGAAAGTGTTCCCTTCTCTTCTATTTTTTGGAAGACTTGAGAAGAATTGGCATTAATTCTCCTTTAAATGTTTTGGAAGAATTCACCAGTGAATCTATCTAGTCCTGGATTTTTCTTTGTTAGAAAGTTTTTGATTATCAATTGTATCTTCATACTAGTTTTAGGTCAGATTTTCTATTTCTTCATAAATTAGTCTTGATAAGTTGTATCTTTCCAGGAATTAATCCATTTCTTCTAGGTTAACAAGTTTGTTGGATATATTTGTTCATAGTAGTCACTTATGATTTTTTTTTATTTCTGTGGCATCAGTTGTGTTGTCTCCTCTTTCGTTTCTGATTTTATGTATTTGAACCTTTTCTTTTCTCAGTTAGTTTGGGTAAGTGCAAATTTTATTTTATCTTTTCAGAAACCAACTCTTAGTTTTGCTGATTTTTTTCTATTTTTCCTCTATTTCATTTATTTCTGCTCTAATTTTTGTTATTTTCTTTCATCTGCTAATTTTAGGCTTAGTTTGTTCTTTTATTTCTAGTTCATTATAAAGTTAGCTTGCTTATTTTCAATATTTCTTGTTTTTAATGTAGGTGTTAATCACAACAAATTTCCCTCATAGTATTACTTTTGCTGCATCTCATATTATAGTATGTTGTGTTTTCATTTTTGTTTGTCTCAAGGTATTTATTTTCTTTTTGATTACTTCTCTGACTCCATGGTTGTTGAAGAGTATATTGTTTAATTTCTACATATTTGTGAACTTCCTGGTTTTCTTCCTGCTATTGATTTCTATTTTCAGTCAGAAAAATACTTGGTATTATTTTTATCTAATTCAATTTGTTAAGAGTTGTTTTGCAACCTAACGTGTGCTCTAGGCTGAATAAAGTTCTGTGTATGATTGAGGAAAATGTGTATTCTGGTGATGTTAAGTGGAATGTTCTCTACATATCTGGTATGTTCATTTGGTCTATAGTGTTGTTTAAGTTATCTGTTTATTGATCTTCTGTCTGGATGATCTATCCATTATTGAAAGTGAGATATTGAGGTGTCCTACTATTATTGTATTACTACTTATTTCTTTTTCACCCTGTCAATATCTGTTTTATATATTTAGGTGCTCTAATGTTAAGTGCATATATATTTATATGGTGATAACTTCCCGGTGGTTTGATCCTTTTATCACTATATAATGTCTTTCTTTGCCTCTTGTGACAATTTTTTACTTAAAGTCTATTTTGGATAATCTAAATATAGCCACCTCTACCCTTTTCTGGCAACCATTTGCATATAACACCTTTCTTCATTCCTTCCTTCCAGGCTATATTGTCCTTAAATCTAAAGTGTATTTTTTTATAGATAGCATATAGCTGTGTCTGTTTTTTTTTTTTAAATCCATTCAGCAATTCTATGTATTTTGATTGGGGAGTTTATTTCATTTGCATTCAAAGTAATTATTGATATGGAAGGATTTACTATAACTATTTTTAATTACTTTATGTTTGCCTTATTGTTCTTTCATCTGTCTTTTCATCTCTTGTTGTCTTCCTTTGTGTTTTACTGATTTTTTTTGTATAGAAATGCCTTGAATTTTTCTCTTTTCCTTTGTGTAATTTTTATTTATATATATTTTTATTTAATTTTTTAATTTTTATAGTTACATAGTTGTGTATATTCTATTCTTTGTTTTGTCATTACCTTGGAGTTATTTAAAATATCTTATAGTTATAACAGACTATTTTAAGCTGATAACAACTTAAATTAAATCACATACAAAGTTGATCAATACATCAAATTGATCAATAGAATGAAATGCAACCCAGAAACAAATTCATGTATGTGTAAATATTAAAATATATTTATATAAATATATATTTGATTTATAGTTAAAAGTGGCACTTCAAATGAGTGGAAAAGTTATGTACTATACAATAAATGGTCCTTGGACCATTCATCGTCTATTAAAAAAAATCAAAGTCACTCCATGACAAAACCAAAAAACAAAAAAGAAATTTGGATAGTTGGGGTTTAATGGTTATAGAGTTTCAGTTTTACAAGATGAAAATATTCTGGAGAGTGGATACACAACAATGTGAAAATATTTGACACTATGACACTTCTAAGTTGTACATTTTAAAGTGGTTAAGAAACATATTTTACTACAACTAAAATTTTTTACAAATAAATTGTATTTGGACAACTAAGTAAACTTAAGATAAAATAAACAAAACCAAAGAACTTTGAAAGTGCCAAAAGAGACAAAATAGACTATATATAGTAAATAAATGTGTGTGCGTGTGTATTTCTCCTACCTTGTGGTGAAAAAGACCTTATTGAACAAAACACAAAATGTTTCCTGGTGAAAATACCAAAGTTTTTTTCTATATAAAAATTAAAAACTTTTTGGGTGTTTTGGTATTGGCATAGCACATAAATTCATTATGTTCCATCCCTCCCACTGATTACAGCTTTAAAAACTCTGTAGAAAATACAAAATAACAACTACCTGTAGCCATATTTGGAAGAGAGTCAAAAGTTGGAGAAGCGACAGAGATGGTTCTCATTTTTTTCTCTTTCCTGTTGTGGGTCTGCCCTATTGGTAGGCTCTGGCCTTGATCTGCTGCAGTAGAAGCAGTAAAATGCCAAGAAATATCCCATATTTCTGGCCAGACGAAGGAGGAAAATGAGTTTCCAGAAGGTGGAGAGTGAAAAAAGAATTTCAGAATGAAAAGCTGGAGAGGAGCAAAACAGTAAGCAAGCCATGGATGATGAGAAAATATTGGCAAAACATATATCAGACAAAGAACTTGTATCCAGCATAATGAAAGCACTCATACATCTCAGTTATAAAGACTGCAGACCCAATAAGAAAATGAGCAATTTGAAAAGTTACTTAGCAAAAGAAGCTATACAAAAAATGGCCAATAAGTACATGAAATGATGCTCAATATCAATGGTCATCAGAGAAATGCAAATTAAACTCACAATGAGATACAACTATGTACTCACTAGAATGGCTAAAACTAAAACTGACCATACCAAATGTTGACTGAGATGTGGAACAACTGAGACTCTTAGACTACTACTGGCAAGTACATAAAATGGTATAATTACAGTTGAAAAGATAACTATTGAGTAGTGAACCTTATCTGTTGCCATTTATAGTAATAGTTTTTAAAGAGTATATGTTTGCTCTCCAAATTCTCAGTTTCCATTCCCACTCAAGTCAAGTTTTTTTATCTTTATACTTTCACGTAAACCTTCCTTGCCAAAATGATCAATGACCTTCACAATAGTGAAATTAGCAGTCAATTTCCAGTCCTCATTTTCATCAATATCTAATTTGACATACATGAGCACTTCTCAAAAGGTTTTCTTCACAAGGTTTTGGAATACCACACTCACAGTTTTCTCCTACCATACTATTGTACTAGTCTGTTCTCATACTGCTGATAAACACATACCTGATACTGGGCGATTTATAAAGAAAAAGAGGTTTAATGTACTCACGGTTCCACATGGCTGGAGAGGTCTCACAATCATGGCGGAAGGCAAGGAGGAGCAAAGTCACTTCTCACATGGCAGCAGGCAAGAGAAAGCTTGTGCAGGAGAACTCCCATTTATAAAGCCATCAGATCTCGTGAGACTTATTCACTACCATGAGAACATGATTCAATTATCTCCACTTGGCCTCACTCTTGACCTGTGGGGATTATTACAATTCAAGGTGAGATATGGGTGGGGACACAGCCAAACCATATCAACTGTCTTCTACTCAGTGTCTTTGCAGGATATTCTCCCATCCCAAACTCCAAAATGTTGGAGGGTGACAGGGCTCAACACTGGACCTCTTCTCGTTTCTATCTCTAATTATTTCCTAAGTGATCTTATCCATATCTTGGCTCCCTAATTTAAAACTTACCCCAGACTCTCCTCTGTATTTCAGATTCATATACCCAAACTTGAATGTATAACTGGGATCACACATTTAATTTTTTTCAAAAACTAACTTTTTCAAAAACTAACTTTTTATCTTCCTCTAGCTCTCTTCCAAGTTCTCAGCTCAATAAGTGAACTTCCATTCACCCAGTTGCTCAGGCCAACATCCTAGAAATTTTCCTTGACTCTTCTCTTCTTTCAGAACTTACATCCAACCCATCAGGAAATCCAGCCAGTTCCATTTCTACAATATATTTTCAAAATGAATACTTCTTGCCACTTTTACTACCATCACCTTGGTCCAAGCCACCAACCTTTCTCTCTTTAACTACCTGCAATGGTCTCCTGGCTGATCAGGTCACCCTCCTCCACTCATTTTTTTGTTTGTTTTTTGTTTTTTCTGAGACAGGGTCTAGCTCTGTCACCCAGGCTGGATTGCAGTGGTGCAACCTCAGCTCACTCACTGCAATCTGTGCCTCCCAGGCTCAAGTGATCCACCCACCTCAGCCTCCTAAGTAGCTGGGACTACAGGCACATGCCACGGTGCCCAGTTAATTTTTGTATTTTTGTAAAGATGGGGTTTCGCCTTGTTGCCCAGGCTGGCCTTGAACTTCTGAGCTTAAGCGATCTGGCTGCCTTGGCCTCCCAAACTGCTGGAATTATAGGTATGAGTCACTGCACCTGGCCTACCTCTCTTGTTTCTTTATAGTTTATATTCAAGCAGGAGGTACAAGGATTCCTTAAAATGAAGATATCATGTTCCTCCTTTGCTGAAAATCCTCCAGTTTTTTCCCATCTCATTGCAAAATAATTCAAAGACTTTAACATGGCCTTCAGGGTTCTATCTAATCAGGTTCCTGGTTCCTCTACTGTATTTCTTTCTTCCATAGGCTCACTCTTTTCCAGACACTCTGGCCTTGTAGTTCCTAAGTCAGGCCACATGTGTTCCTGTCTTAGAATTTTTGCAATGGCTGTTTTATCTCAAGGTCTTTTCCTCTCGGTCTTGTAGCCTTCATTCTCTTCTTTATATACAGTGCTCAAATAGCTCTTCTCAAGACACTTTTCTAACGACCCTGTCTAAATTGAACCCTCAATATCCCATCACTCTTATTCCCTTTTCCTATTTTGTTTTTCTGCAAAACAATTTTATTTTTATGTCCCCCTTCCATCCCTTCAATGAAAGTCCCAAGAGTTCTAGGATTTTCTGTGTTTTACTTACTGCTATATTCTCAATATCTAGACAGTGTCTGGAACATGGTAGAATTCAAGAAATACTTGTTTTCTGTTGCTTTAAGCACAGCACTATTAGGCTGGGTGCAGTGTTTCACACCTGTAATCCCAACACCTTGGGAGGCCGAGGTGGCCAGATCACATGAGGCCAGGAGTTCATAACCAGCCTGCCCAACATGGAGAAGCCCTGCCTCTACAAAAAATACAAAAATAAGCCAGACCTTGTGGTGGCACACCTGTAATCCCAGTGACTCAGCAGGCTGAGGCACGAGAATTGCTTGAGCTCAGGAGGTGGAGGTTGCAGTGAGCCAAGATTGCACCTCTGCACTCCAGCCTGGGCTACAGAGTGAGACTCTGTTTCAAACAAACAAACAAACAAACAGAACAGCATTATTATTTTCTTTTTTTTATTATTATATTTTAAGTTTTAGGGTACATGAGCACAACATGCAGGTTTGCTACATATGTATACATGTGCCATGTTGGTGCGCTGCACCCATTAACTCATCATTTACATTAGTTATATCTCCTAATGCTATCCCTCCCCCCTCCCCCCACCCCACAACAGGCCCCAGTGTGTGATGTTCCCCTTCCTATGTCCAAGTGTTCTCATTGTTCAATTCCCACCTATGAGTGAGAATATGCGGTGTTTGGTTTTTTGTCCCTGCGATAGTTTGCTGAGAATGATGGTTTCCAGCTTCATCCATGTCCCTACAAAGGACATGAACTCATCCTTTTTTATGGCTGCATGGTATTCCATGGTGTATATGTGCCACATTTTCTTAATCCAGTCTATCATTGTTGGACATTTGGGTTGGTTCCAAGTCTTTGCTAATGTGAATAGTGCCACAATAAACATATGTGTGCATGTGTCTTTATAGCAGCATGATTTATATTCCTTTGGGTATATTCCCAGTAATGAGATGGCTGGGTCAAATGGTATTTCTAGTTCTAGATCCCTGAGGAATAGCCACACTGACTTCCACAATGGTTGAACTAGTTTACAGTCCCACCAACAGTGTAAAAGTGTTCCTATTTCTCCACATCCTCTCCAGCACCTGTTGTTTCCTGACTTTTTAATGATCACCATTCTAACTGGTGTGAGATGGTATCTCATTGTGGTTTTGATTTGCATTTCTCTGATGGCCAGTGATGATGAGCATTTTTTCATGTGTCTTTTGGCTGCATAAATGTCTTCTTTTCAGAAGTGTCCATTCATATCCTTTGCCCACTTGTTGATGGGGTTTTTTTCTTATAAATTTGTTTGGGTTCTTTGTAAATTCTGGATATTAGCCCTTTGTCAGATGAGCAGACTGCAAAAATTTTCTCCCATTCTGTAGGTTGCCTATTCACTGTGATGGTGGTTTCTTTTGCTGTGCAGAAGCTCTTTAGTTTAATTAGATCCCATTTGTCAATTTTGGCTTTTGTTGTCATTGCTTTTGGTGTTTTAGACATGAAGTCCTTGCACATGCCTATGTCCTGAATAGTATTGCCTAGGTTTTCTTGTAGGGTTTTTATGGTTTTAGGTCTAACATGTAAGTCTTTAATCCATCTTGAATTAATTTTTGTATAAGGTGTAACGAAGGCATCCAGTTTCAGCTTTCTACATATGGCTAGCCAGTTTTCCCAGCACCATTTATTAAACAGGGAATCGTTTCCCCATTTCTTTTTTTGTCAGGTTTGTCAAAGATCAGATAGTTGTAGATGTGTGGCATTATTTCTGAGGGCTCTGTTCTGTTCCATTGATCTATATCTCTGTTTTGGTACCAGTACCATGCTGTTTTGGTTACTGTAGCCTTGTAGTATAGTTTGAAGTCAGGTAGCATGATGCCTCCAGCTTTGTTCTTTTGGCTTAGGATTGACTTGGCAATGCGGGCTCTTTTTTGGTTCCATATGAACTTTAAAGTAGTTTTTTCCAATTCTGTGAAGAAAGTCATTGGTAGCTTGATGGGGATGGCATTGAATCTGTAAATTACCTTGGGCAGTATGGTCATTTTCATGATATTGATTCTCCCTACCCATGAGCATGGAATGTTCTTCCATTTGTTTGTATCCTCTTTTATTTCCTTAAGCAGTGGTTTGTAGTTCTCCTTGAAGAGGTTCTTCACAACCCCTGTAAGTTGGATTCCTAGGTATTTTATTCTCTTTGAAGCAATTGTGAATGGGAGTTCACTCATGATTTGGCTCTCTGTTTGTCTGTTATTGGTGTATAAGGATGCTTGTGATTTTTGCACATTGATTTTGTATCCTGAGACTTTGCTGAACTTGCTTACCAGCTTAAGGAGATTTTGGGCTGAGACGATGGGGTTTTCTACATATACAATCATGTCATCTGCAAACAGGGACAATTTGACTTCCTCTTTTCTTAATTGAATACCCTTTATTTCCTTCTCCTGCCTCATTGCCCTGGCCAGAACTTCCAACACTATGTTGAATAGGAGTGGTGTGAGAGGGCATCCCTGTCTCGTGCCAGTTTTCAAAGGGAATGCTTCCAGTTTTTGCCCATTCGGTATGATATTGGCTGTGGGTCTGTCATAAATAGCTCTTATTATTTTGAGATACTTCCCATCAATACCTAATTTATTGAGAGTTTTTAGCATGAAGGGCTGTTGAATTTTATCAAAGGCCTTTTCTGCATCTGTTGAGATAATCATGTGGTTTTTGTCGTTGGTTCTGTTTATATGCTGGATTACATTTATTGATTTGTGTATGTTGCACCAGCCTTGAATCCCAGGGATGAAGCCCACTTGATCATGGTGGATAAGCTTTTTGTTGTGTTGCTGGATTCGGTTTGCCAGTATTTTATTGAGGATTTTTGCATCACTGTTCATCAGGGATATTGGTCTAAAATTCTCTTTTTTTGTTGTGTCTGTGCCAGGCTTTGGTATCAGGATGATGCTGGCCTCATAAAACGAGTTAGGGAGGATTCCGTCTTTTTCTATTGATTGGAATAGTTTCAGAAGGAATGGTACCAGCTCCTCCTTGTACCTCTGGTAGAATTCAGCTGTGAATCCATCTGGTCCTGGACTTTTTTTGGTTGGTTAGCTATTAATTATTGCCTCAATTTCAGAGCCTGTTATTGGTCTATTCAGAGATTCAACTTCTTCCTGGTTTAGTCTTGGGAGAATGTATGTGTCGAGGAATTTATCCATTTCTTCTAGATTTTCTAGTTTATTTGCATAGAGGTATTTATAGTATTCTCTGATGGTAGTTTGTATTTCTGTGAGATCGGTGGTGATATCCCCTTTATCATTTTTTATTGCGTCTATTTGATTCTTCTCTCTTTTCTTCTTTATTAGTCTTGCTAGCAGTCTATCAATTTTGTTGATCTTTCAAAAAACCAGCTCCTGGATTCATTGATTTTTTTGAAGGGTTTTTGTGTCTCTATCTCCTTCAGTTCTGCTCTGATCTTACTTATTTCTTGACTTCTCCTAGCTTTTGAATGTGTTTGCTCTTGCTTTTCTAGTTCTTTTAATTGTGATGTTAGGGTGTCAATTTTAGATCTTCCCTGCTTTCTCTGGTAGGCATTTAGTGTTGTAAATTTCCCTCTACACACTGCTTCAAATGTGTCCCAGAGATTCTGGTATGTTGTGTCTTTGTTCTCATTGGTTTCAAAGAACATCTTTATTTCTGCCTTCATTTCATTATGTACCCAGTAGTCATTCAGGAGAAGGTTGTTCAGTTTCCATGTATTTGTATGGTTTTGAATGAGTTTCTTAATCCTGAGTTCTAATTTGATTGTACTGTGGTCTGAGAGACTGTTTGTTATGATTTCTGTTCTTTTACATTTGCTAAGGAGTGCTTTACTTCCAACTGTGTGGTCAATTTTGGAATAAGTGCGCTGTGATGTTGAGAAGAATGTATATTTTGTTGATTTGGGGTGGAGAGTTCTGTAGATGTCTATGAGGTGCACTTGGTGCAGAGCTGAGTTCAATTCCTGGATATCCTTGTTACTTTCTGTCTCGTTGATCTGTCTAATGTTGACAGTGGGGTGTTAAAGTCTCGCATTATTATCGTGTGGGAGTCTAAGCCTCTTTGTAGGTCTCTAAGGACTTGCTTTATGAATCTGGGTGTTCCTGTATTGGATGCATATATATTTAGGATAGTTAGTTCTTCTTGTTGAATTGATCCCTTTACCACTATGTAATGGCCGTCTTTGTCTCGTTTGATCTTTGTTGGTTTAAAGTCTGTTTTATCAAAGACTAGGATTGCAACCCCTGCCTTTTTTTGTTTTCCATTTGCTTGGCAGATCTTCCTCCATCCCTTTATTTTGAGCCTATGTGTGTCTCTGAATGTGAGATGGGTTTCCTGAATACAGCACGCTGATGAGCCTTGACTCTTTATCCAATTTGCCAGTCTGTGTCTTTTAATTGGTGCATTTAGCCCATTTACATTTAAGGTTAATATTGTTATGTGTGAATTTGATCCTGTTATTATGATGTTAGCTGGTTATTTTGCTCAATAGTTGATGCAGTTTCTTCCTAGCCTTGATGGTCTTTATCATTTGGCATGTTTTTGCAGTGGCTGGTACCAGTTCTTCCTTTCCGTGTTTCGTGCTTCCTTCAGGAGCTCTTGTAGGACAGGCCTGGTGGTGACAAAATCTCCCTGCATTTGCTTGTCTGTAAAGGATTTTATTTCTCCTTCACACTTAGTTTGGCTGGATATGAGATTCTGGGTAGAAAATTCTTTTCTTTTAAGAATATTGAATATTGGCCCCCACTCTCTTCTGGCTTGTAGAGTTTCTGCTGAGAGATCAGCTGTTAGTCTGATGGGCTTCCCTTTGTGGGTAACCTGACCTTTCTCTTTGGCTGCCCTTAACATTTTTTCCTTCATTTCAACTTTGGTGAATCTGACTATTATGCATCTTGGAGTTACTCTTCTGGAGGAGTATCTTTGTGGCATTCTCTGTATTTCCTGAATGTGAATGTTGGCCTGCCTTGCTAGATTGGGGAAGTTCTCCTGGATAATATCCTGCAGAGTGTTTTCCATCTTGGTTCCATTCTGCCCGTCACTTTCAGGTACACCAATCAGACGTAGATTTGGTCTTTTCACATAGTCCCATATTTCTTGGAGGCTTTGTTCGTTTCTTTTTATTTTTTTCTCTAAACTTCTCTTCTTGCTTCATTTCATTCATTTGATCTTCCTTCACTGATACCCTTTCTTCCAGTTGATTCAATCGGCTACTGAAGCTTGTGCATTCATCACCTTGTTCTCGTGCCATGGTTTTCAGCTCCATCAGGTCCTTTAAGGACTTCTCTGCATTGGTTTTTCTAGTTAGCCATTCATCTAATCTTTTTTCAAGGTGTTTAACTTCTTTGCCATGGGTTCGAACTTCTTCCTTTAGCTCGGAGAAGTTTGATCTTCTGAAGCCTTCTTCTCTCAACTCGACAAAGTCATTCTCCATCCAGCTTTGCTCCATTGCTGGTGAGGAACTGCATTCCTTTGGAGGAGGACAGGCGCTCTGATTTTTAGAATTTTCAGTTTTTCTTCTCTGTTTTTTCCCCATCTTCGTGGTTTTATCTACCTTTGGTCTTTGATGATGGTGACGTACAGATGGGGTTTTGGTGTGGATATTCTTTCTGTTTGTTAGTTTTCCTTCTAACAGTCAGGACCGTCAGTTGCAGGTCTGTTGGAGTTTGCCGGAGGTCCACTCCAGACCCTGTTTGCCTGGGTATCAGCAGTGGAGGCTGCAGAACAGTGAATATTGGTGAACAGCAAATGTTGTTGCCTGATTGTTCCTCTGGGAGTTTTGTCTCAGAGGGGTACCTGGCTGTGTGAGGTGTCAGTCTGCCCCTACTTGGGGGGACCTCCCAGTTAGGCTACTCAGGGGTCAGGGACCCACTTGAGGAGGCAGTCTGTCCGTTCTCAGATCTCAAGCTGTGTGCTGGGAGAACCACTGCTGTCTTCCAATCTCAGTTGGAAATGCAGAAATCATCCATCTTCTGCATCGCTTACGCTGGGAGCTGTAGACTGGAGCTGTTCCTATTTGGCCATCTTGGAGCTCTCAGCATTATTATTTTCTAAAAAGTATTATATGGTGCACTTTCATTCTGAAATATGTACTATCTCTCCCTGTTGGGGTAGGAGTATACATGCTGCCCATGGAATTCAGGCACAGCTGTTGTCACCTTCTCTAGGCAGAAGCTTCAAGAGCCTAAGCATGTTTCACCATGTCTTCTTTGCCCCCCTGCCACAATAACCAGCAATGTTCTAAACAGAGGCTTCTTGCAGCCTAAGCCTCAGAGAAAATGCTGTGGATCAAAGCCACAGTCCATCATAGCATGTGTAGTAAATCAACTTTGCTGCATTAAGCCATCGAGATTTTGGGACTATTCATTTTCACAGTATAATCTATCGTTAGTAGTCCAGACACCCAGACAACTATGGACAAAGGGTGGGTCTGAGAGTACCTAAGACGTATTTGACATATTACATGTTTGCCTGAGCTGGCTCTCCCCTAACAATCTAGTGCTTTGCCACCACAACATTTTTTTTTAAAAAATAAAAATTATAAAAAGCCCTAGGATATTTACTTGGGCATGATCAGAGGTCAATATTTTATTTCTTCATGTTTTCATGAAAAAGCAATATAGGAAAAAATAACTAAAGTATCTTAAGAATTTGAAAGCTATGTATCAAACATGGCATATCTTACAATTAAATGAGAGTCTTATTAACAACACTGATTCCAAAGTTGTGTCTCAGGCTGATGGAACCTGAATCCTTGGGACTGGTGTCTTCAAATCTGTATTATTTTAAAAGTTTCCCAACTGACTCTGATGAAGCCTGGTCAAAAATCAGTGGTTGAGGTAAACGTCTCTCTACTTAAGACCCTAGGAGACACGGAGTGACATACAGACCAATAAAAGCCCTTAGTCTACCCTACTGAAAAACCCATCTAAAGATATTCTTTCATAACCTCTCATTGGATCAAAACACTTCAAATTTCCAATGGAAATTCTTGCATATATAGGATAACTTTCTATAGAAGATATCTTTGCTTTAGTTTCAGTTGTCATTAAATGGAAATGGTTGACTCTATACAAAATTCTCAAGGCAGTTTCACGATCCATCTTTGTAGAAACAGGACTAAGAATACCATCACAATATGGTACGATTGTTCTCTGTTTAGGCAATGTGAGACTGACTTGGACTCAGCAGGAGAACTTCCTTCATTAATATAATATGAGGCAATTGCTTACATTATTTTATAAGAGGTAATTCAGGTAAAGTAGTAGCAATCACCAAGACTCCTACAGGAAACACCAGGATTTTATTGCTAGGTGTCAGAAACAGCCAGTGTTGGATGTGAAGAAAGAAATTAAACACCATGTGGATATTTCTAAATGTAGGTAATATAATCAATAAAGTCTTGCTTCTATTATACAAAATGGCTTTTTTACCCAATCCATACCTGTAGCATAGTTCTCTCCCTAATAGGATAGAGAAGTGAAAGAAAAGGGCTGCAGACATTTGAACCTTTTATTTGACCTTGACGGCAGGAGTGAAAGTCTCATAACGTCAACGTGTTGAAGGAAAGGACGGTTAGAGATTTAGAGAAAACATACTTCTCTAACAATGCTGTAAAATAAAATCAGAAACCTTATACTAATTTGTAATGTATTGCTTTTAGGAACAAGAGAAAATAATATTGAACAATCCCTCTCCAAAATGAGCTGTGTAGTAAGGGTCACCAAGCCAGAAGCAATAGCTGAAAGCAATGTGGTTTGCTGGATTGCAAGGATCAGTTCTGTATCCCTTGGCAGCAAGCCTCAACCTCAACCAGATATACATGCAGCATTCAGAGGGAAACAGATAAACATCTACCATTGCTGACAGATGAAGAGAACTGGTCTACCACATCTTGGCTTCTTTACCTTCATTTTTAGTAATGCAAACACAAATGAGACTTTTCTTTCCCATGAAGTAACTAATTACTAGGTGAGTTATTTCAAGTCCTAGCATTACTACAAAGAAAAACAAATTCCTTTCTGGCACCACCTCAAAAGAAGAATTTCAATTGGATTAGCTTCCTTTAATCTAGATGAACATAATAATACCTTTTTTTTTAACCATCCTTTCGTCGAATCCATTCCTTTCCCATCCTTTCTTCATTCTCACTTAAAAATAGTCTTTGTGACTCAAACACTCATGTTTGAATTATTTAGAAAACTGAGGCAATAAATACAAATCACTTTACATGCATACAGGGAGAGAAAGGTAGAGACAGACAGATATGATAAACAGACTATTCCCTAAAGCTCTAGAATACCAGTTGATACTGTTTTTTAATTTTTTTTTGCTCAAATCAAACCTATGAACTGAATGAAGTGAGAGTTGCCTGTTGAAAGTTTTATTTAGAATGTAACTAACCATTGCTTTATATGTGCTTTTCCCCCTTCCTTATTTCAACTGGCTTATTTTATAAATTAACAGATAAGGCATTTATCATTGCAGGTTGTAGTCACCTAAATGCAGTCTAAAACATTGCTTGGAAAAATGAGAAAATTATTCCAGGTATTAAGTCTTTCTTACTGTTATAAGAAGTAAAGCCTGCCTCTTTTTTTTCTCAGATTCCCTTCAGCTTCTAATTCCTACATAATAGCCAGCAAACTTTTCAAAGATTGTCACTTTAGCAATTTTTTCTTTTTCTAGAGATCTTCATGAAACCTTTCAAAAATCCAATTTACCCAGGGGAAATATTCTTTTATTTGGGTAAAATTGTGGAGAACGTATATTTTAGTTCTTATTTCTTGTTTACCTGCTAGATCCAAGCCAAAAAAAAAAAAAAAGAAAAAAGAAAAAAAGAAAAGAATAAAAGCAAAGAAGGATCTCAATTTCTCAATTGTTCAAAAATTTTGTGTTATTTGCTAACTTGCGCTACTTTTGATATTTGATAATAAAAAATCCCCCATTACATCATTTTATATCATGCTTCACATATTTCATAGTATTTATTTCCTTCATAGTATTTGTGACGTATTAATTTTATGTAATTATTTCTAATATTTTCTGCCCTAGTAGTGTATAATTTCCATAAAGACAAAAGCTATGTTTATCTTATTCATCTCTGTGAAAAGTATTTTTAAAGTTAATGCATAAATTGATTGGAATAAGTGAATGTGTCAGAATGACTGGGCCAATCTGTACAATGGGAGCAGAGACACCTTTTATGTTATTGCTAAACAAAAATGGTCCTGGCCATTTATAGGGCCTTAATCCTTAGTCTATGGATCAAAGATGTGATAACATTTAGAAAGTTGTCTGAAGGTTGCTTTTTTGACAACTTTTAAGAAAGTTCCAGAAATAAGGATTCAAGGAGAATGCTGATGGAGTGCAGCTGCTTTTATACCACATGATACAATGAGTTTCTGAGAATTTGAGAAAGCTGTGGGACAGGCTGAGCAAGTATAGCATTGCAGTGGCCAACACATTCAGAATGCTGGCAGAAGACACAAGACTCCTGCACAGAGGTGAAGAATAGTTTATTACACATAACAACAGCGGTAACAACATTTCTGTGCTGGTCCCTGAGCCCCACTTCCTCCAGGTCAATGTGAGAAGAGCCATAATACACCCGCACTCACCGTGGATTATATTACAGGATGGGAATCTCGAGCTCAGGGACACGGAGTCTTCTATAATGGCAGTAAGCATGCCTGCCCTTTGCTTTAGAGGGAAACATTATATAAACATTTTAAAAACTATAGCCCAGAAAAAAAGACAATCAGTACATCTTTTGCAAGATGTTCAGACAAGTGAGACACATGGAGAATTGTTCCCCAACATCCTATCTGTGGAAGGTGTTCTCCCTGCCAAGGGCCTTTATTAAATTAACTGATACCAAAGATGCATACAGAGATATCCTCTAGTATCGACATGGCTCCCACACATGCTGAGTCAGGAGGGTGGAATAAGGTGAGCGAAGAGCTAGAAAGCCAGATGTCCAGCTAAGAAAGAAAGGGCAGCTGGTGAATACCCCTTCCATCACCTGGTTCTACTGCATTTGATAGGAGTTAAAGATTGACATGGAACCAAAAAAGAGCCCGCATCACCAAGTCAATCGTAAGCCAAAAGAACAAAGCTGGAGGCATCACACTACCTGACTTCAAACTGTACTACAAGGCTACAGTAACCAAAACAGCATGGTACTGGTACCAAAACAGAGATATAGATCAATGGAACAGAACAGAGCCCTCAGAAATAACGCCGCATACCTACAACTATCTGATCTTTGACAAACCTGAGAAAAACAAGCAATGGGGAAAGGATTCCCTATTTAATAAATGGTGCTGGGAAACTGGCTAGCCATATGTAGAAAGCTGAAACTGGATCCCTTCCTTACACCTTATACAAAAATCAATTCAAGATGGATTAAAGATTTAAACGTTAGACCTAAAACCATAAAAACCCTAGAAGAAAACCTAGGCATTACCATTCAGGACATAGGCATGGGCAAGGACTTCATGTCCAAAACACCAAAAGCAATGGCAACAAAAGACAAAATTGACAAATGGGATCTAATTAAACTAAAGAGCTTCTGCACAGCAAAAGAAACTACCATCAGAGTGAACAGGCAACCTACAACATGGGAGAAAATTTTCGCAACCTACTCATCTGACAAAGGGCTAATATCCAGAATCTACAATGAACTCAAACAAATTTACAAGAAAAAAACAAACAACCCCATCAAAAAGTGGGCGAAGGACATGAACAGACACTTCTCAAAAGAAGACATTTATGCAGCCAAAAAACACATGAAAAAGTGCTCATCATCACTGGCCATCAGAGAAATGCAAATCAAAACCACTATGAGATATCATCTCACACCAGTTAGAATGGCAATCATTAAAAAGTCAGGAAACAACAGGTGCTGGAGAGGATGTGGAGAAATAGGAACAATTTTACACTGTTGGTGGGACTGTAAACTAGTTCAACCATTGTGGAAGTCAGTGTGGCGATTCCTCAGGGATCTAGAACTAGAAATACCATTTGACCCAGCCATCCCATTACTGGGTATATACCCAAAGGACTATAAATCATGCTGCTATAAAGACACATGCACACGTATGTTTATTGCGGCATTATTCACAATAGCAAAGACTTGGAACCAACCCAAATGTCCAACAATGATAGACTGGATTAAGAAAATGTGGCACATATACGCCATGGAATACTATGCAGCCATAAAAAATGATGAGTTCATGTCCTTTGTAGGGACATGGATGAAATTGGAAACCATCATTCTCAGTAAACTATCGCAAGAACAAAAGACCAAACACCGCATATTCTCACTCATAGGTGGGAATTGAACAATGAGATCACATGGACACAGGAAGGGGAACATCACACTCTGGGGACTGTTGTGGGGTGGGGGGAGGGGGGAGGGATAGCATTGGGAGATATACCTAATGCTAGATGACGAGTTAGTGGGTGCAGTGCACCAGAATGGCACATGTATACATATGTAACTAACCTGCACAATGTGCACATGTACCCTAAAACTTAAAGTATAATTAAAAAAAAAGAAAAAAAAAAAAAGATTGATGCAGAAAACAGGGGTGAGAAAGACCCAAAATATGCTATTCCTCTCTCTTGTCAGAATATAGTATCATGTGGGGCAAGCTAAATCACTTCTCTTTCATTTCTTCTTATCTGAAGCTTATGAAAGCCAAAATAACCCTTTCAAAGGCTACTTAATCTCTGCTTAATATGCAGCTTCTTTGTTATCCTCAAAAGCCAAGAAAACACAAGAGCAAGAGTTCAGATATGTCAGGGGTTGCAGGGGTGAAGGAAAGCAAAGAAAAGCCATTTGTCACCTGTCATGTAAGGACCCAGCAGTGCTGACACAGAAGTCCTGTGAATCTGGCTTACTCCTGTTCTTGCTAATGCATTTGTGCTAAACTGAACAATAGTTTCAAGGTTTGGAGTAGAAGAGAGCCTTAGTTGTCCAGGACAATTATGCTTGTTATTTTATTTTTTTTTTAAAGCATTACCTGCTTTTGTTGTTTAGAGTGAGGACCCTTTCCATAAAACAGGCCCTCAGGGCACACAGGTAATGTGTAAAGGTTTGTTTTGCAGGGAATAATAAAAAGATCTTGAGGATTTATAAACTGTTCCATCCATTAGAAACTATGTAGATCTGGCATTTAGAGTGAATTATTCTTATTAAGCAAAAATTGAGAAAATTGCTTAAGTCTCACCAGAAGTTACCTGTAGTCTATCAGACACTAAGACACTCTATAAGCTATAAACTTAAGAGAAAAGAAATTGCATGTCTGCGTGGATGTCTGCAGCAAGATGAATGACTCCAAAGAGAATGTATCCCAGCTTTGCTCCTTGGTCTGCTTGTGCTGGGTGGTATTTTTCCATTCTTATCCTCTAGAGAACTTAAGGAGGGCTTTTACAAGGATTACAGCCCAAGAAGAAGTGCCCCTTTTCATTTCTCCAGTGATATCCCTCCCAGCACCATTTCCACCATCATATATCACATGCAAATATATTCAAGGACTTTTATAGAGTGCCAGGCATTATGTGGAGCAGTCTACATGAATTATTTTTATGAATTTCTAGTAACAATCTCATGAGGTAATGCATTAACCTCGTTATACAGATGTGGAAACTAAGAGGTGGGGAAATTAAGGAAACTAGCCGAAGTCCCATAGTTGTAATGATACATATGGGATGTAAACTCAGGAAGGCTGACTCTAGAACAGATTCTTCTAACCCCTCCATAATGCCACAATGTAGCTCTGCTCTCAGAAGTCACAGGATCACCTTAATTAGTTAGAGTTACGAAGGACTTTTAATGAGCAGGCTTTTCTCATAATGGCCACTTGGTTCTCCTAATTTTCTCAATTACAAATTTTAATATTTTCACCCTTTTCTCTTTTACATTTTTTCCTCATATGTCTGAGTTCACAAAGCCTTACCAGTTCTAATTCTTAATAAATGTGCCAATACACCCCTTGCAGTGTTTGGCACAGGGTAAAGGCTTAAGAAATGTTTTTTTTACTGAGCTTAGAATGCAGATCATTCCAATCATACTGCGTTCATTAGTGCCAAAACCATTCATTGTACACATTCTGCCTTAGGATGTTCCACCTTTTTTTCTTTCCTTTGAACAAATTCTCACATTTACACTTCACAGCATCTGCTCCGTCAGTCTGGGAGCACCAATATAGCATGCCAAGCTCACTTGAACTAGTGGCACTACTACACAAACATGTTGGAAGAGTCATCTTTGTTTCCAAAGTTTTTATTTAAGTGTTCAATCAACACTTCCAGAACAACTCCAGCAAAAACAATCATTTCCTAAGACTCCATTGACAATATTTATTAGATTTTCCTGTAGTTTTTGTCAAATGAATATTATCTTAATAGTAACTGGCATGTAAGACATTATATCCTGGTACTTCCAGTGTCATGAAAACCATCTTTAAGATAACAGTTAAGAAATCAAAAGAAAGTTGGGAAGAAAGAAAATGTCTTCTTCTTATTCTAGAGAAAAGATCTTAAATATTATGTGAGTTCTGCCTGGAAAAGTTACCATGTCAACAGTCAACAATTTTCACTGACCAATATTTTCTATAGTTTGGGGAAGCTGTGGTTATCTCTTCAAATAAGGATGAAGTCTTCCTTTCAGTTGCCCATTCCTTCACAATCCCAATTTTGTATTGTAAAAGATTACAAAATGCTGAGATTTTCCTCCAGAAACCTAGAAATCACCCTTAACTCTGGCTACTCCTGAACTCACCTGTAGTCATATAATTCTACTATAAGTTCAGCCAAAAAAGGAATTTCACTTTCTTTTATTCATCAGACTGGTAGCTCAGCATCCTAAATGGACTTCAAAATAGCAGACATATTCCAGGCAAACATTCTGGGGTCTAGACAGTGTAATTGCACTGAAGTGCTGCATAGACAGCAGCACTGGCAGAATTCTTGAGAGCAATATCTGTCTTTCCAAATGTAGTATTTTTGCCTCTACCTAGCCTTGATTCCATTACCAGGCCAAATCCTTCCCAGACTCTCATTCTGTTTTGAGAAGTCATTCATGACTTTCTTCTATTCTTGCCCCGACAAGTCAAAGATCTTCCTGGCTTTTGTGAACCTCCATTAATTTGTCTCTCCCTTACTATCTGTTGCAGAGCAGATTTTGAGGTGGAAATTTGCATGCAGAAAGTGTTGAGCCTACTTTGGGAATCCATAGCTATGGAGAAGTGACAGAAGCAGATTGGATAGAGAGATATGTTAGGCTGCGATGCCGTCACAACAGAGATTTCTGATTATTCCATGGAGTGCTCTGAAGCTGGGATGGTCTTGCAGAACGATCCCTCTATTGAAGCAAGAGGGCCCAGCTTTTACAACTTAGCATCAATCAGTCATTGGATATGGCTGTCTCTGGAATGGGGATGAGACCTTGGCCCAGGTGGCTTTCTTCAGCTGTGGGCAATTTCTGGAGTGGTCACAGCTGAGAGACTTCAGTAGTCACCAGTCCCAGCAATTGGGCAAATGAGGACTTTAGTCTCAAAGTGTGGATACTATGATATCCACTATCCACTTATTTTTCTTTCTCTTCTCCAACATATGTTTTTCTTCCAGTCTGACCTATCTCACTAACATTTATAGTCTTACATCCAGAACTCAGAACCCTGACTCTTTACTACAGCTGTTTCACTAACCTTTCTATCTAACCCACTAACCTGGGTCTCTTTCTCTAACCCTTGAGATATTATCTCTTCTTCCTGTCCCAGTGGTTTGCAGCCCTCTGAGTGCTCTGTTATCTGAATGCCTTCAGTATGTTGCATACATTAGAATTTAAATATAGAATTTATTAGTTGAAGCAGCAATGTCACTGTTTTGTGTACCAGGGGATAGGTGTGGGCGAGAGAAGAGACAGGTGTATTTGTTTCTTCATTTCGGTTTATAGTCTCCTTGTGAGCAAAGACCATGGTTTTAACCTCTTATGTTCTCCACAATGTAGGCAGAGTGCTATGCATCTTTAAAATGTGCAGTATCTTCACAAAAATATGTAAGCACTTACTTTGTGCCAAGTAGTATTCTAGGTACTGACATTTCAATGGTAAATAAGACAGATGAACACTCTACTCTCAAAGGCGATTACAACCAGGTTATTAAGAACTAGAAGTCAGTCTGCTACTTATTTTGACATTTGATTAGTCATTATCTAGAAGTAGCAATACCATATTCATAAAGAAACTCTAATAGTCAACTGTTACATCTTCCTTACATAATGAAGCTATGCTATGGCAATAAATTGGCTCTGAAATCTCAGCGACCGAACACAATATATGTTTGTCACCCTCATCATGCCCTGGTGTGGGCTGGGTGGCTCTTCTCCATCTTGGAGGTATACCATTTGAAACATGTGGCCCCCAAGTTTTCCTCATCAGGGAAAGAGAGAGTTTAAAGGCACACTGGCTCTTACCTGCCTCCATCCGTCTGCTCCAGTTCATTGACTATAATTAGGCACATGGTCTGAAGCTAACTTTAAGGGAGGCTGGGAAATGTAAAAGAACAAATAAATAAGCAGTGAGCACTAATTGTCTGTGCCAGAATAGCCAATATTTGTTGAGTATTTTTATATGACAATACTAAGTGCTTTACATCTATTACTCACAACTATGAGGTAAATATATCAATTCCACTTTACAGATTAAAAAAAACTGAGGTACAAAAAAGACAAGTCATTTATTCAAGATCCCACAGGTAGTAATTGGTGGCAGTCGAATTTTAAACTCAAGCTCTAAGCTCTAAAGACTATTGTTTCAATTTACTATACCTTAAAAATAAAATAAAATAAAACCCCTAATAGAAGTTCCTGTATCCTTTCTGGACAGATCGTTGAGAAACATTGTATAGAATAATCTCTTCTTTCAGTTGGTATGATCTGGAAATACTAATCCAACCTGTGATAGAAGTTTTCCTCTTCCAAATTCTCCTAAGTTGATAGAGGAGAAATTCTTCTTATGAGTAATATCTCAGTTTTCTCCCTGCTCTGCATGAAAACACTTGCTATTTTAAATTTTTCATTCTTTATAACAGTCATTAATAGTTCAAGGATTTCAGTGAGCTCCCTTTGAACTAATAAGCTTGACAAAAGTCAGCCAAAAGCCTTACTATTAAGCTGAAAGCTATTGATGATTAAAATTATATTGTCACTCCCCACCAAAAAAAAAAGATTCTTACAATTAGCATGTTCAGAGCCTACTAAAACATACGTGTTCTTTCTAAATAGGCATCTTCAGTGATGTGGGAAAGCAAAGCCCCTCTCAAGGGCTCAGATTTTCTGTACAAGCTTTCATTCCTCCTACTCCACCCTGAATCCTCCCATCCTTATTTCCATGAGAACAAGGGGACCACAGATAATTGAAATTAGGTTTGCCTTAATGATGGGTTAAGAAGAGAGATGACTTAAAATGCCTGGACAAAGAGGGAAGAGAAGAGCCTCTATTGCCACCTACTGGGCTCCATGTTTTTATCAGCCTATCCAGTCTACCATCTCTGGTTTCAAATCTCTGGCCTCTAGCTTCTTTTGCAGGCTAACTTCCCTCTGACACGTGTCAATCTTTCAGTTTCAGTTTGGATGGAAAAATGCTTATGAAAAAGAAATTAACATTTTAGCTTTCAGCATCAACTATTCTTTAAACTTATGCTAATTCATAAACAAGGATAATAACTAACCACTTCTCCATAGCACTCAGTTGCTTCCAAGTGTTTTTCATTAAACTTAAGTGAAAACATTTCTCAGGATGCAATTTGAAGAGACTATTATTAATCATATGCCTTGATTAGCCTTGAACAGTGGAATAAGTAAACTGGCTGAATAAAAATTATTTTCTTCTTTCTGAATATCCTTATTTTATAAGCTGGGTATGGCTGAAGGTTTTGGTTGCCTTTAAAAAGTGAGCTATGTGAAGTGATTTTCCAATTGTATATTGACTTGCAATCATGCCTGGCATATAATTTTATATGGCTTTATATTTTAACCACTTGATTATCCGGAAGATATTGATATGGATACCTTCAGGGTCTAAGGCAAAATGTTTCAAATCTTTTCTAGAGCACTTAAGAGAATAAACAATTTAACAGCATAGATTTAAGGAATGAACAGAAGCCCCTAGCACGTAGAAAATTTCACGATAAAAAGTTTTTACTCTTCTCAAATTCTTTCTTCTCTATTCACAGTTGCTCACAGTTATCTGAAAAACACACATGACTTTTAAAAGGGAGATGCCAAGAGTCCCACAAAAATGTGCAAAAAGATTGAGTTGTTGGTAAAACAAATTAGCATGAGTGGATCAGCAGAATTCAAGATTGAAGATTTATTATTTAAAACATAGATTACATATTGTGTTCCTGAGTAGAAAGAGTCCATATTGAAAAGATGCTGATTATTACTAAAAAGCATGTATCAATTTGATTCAATACAAATCAATATACTAGCAGAATTTTTCAATGTTGTTTGACGAGCTTGATTCTAAAATTCATTTAGAAGAAAAAATGAGTAAGAAGAGCCCCCCCCTGAAAAAATCTTTGAAAAAGAAACTGGACTTTTCTACACAATATAAAAATGTACTCTAAAGATATAATCATGTAAGCAGTGTGATACTGTTGCGGACTTAGGAAAATAGATCAAAAGAACAGAATGGAACATCCACAAATGAATCTATTTATATATAGGATAAACTAATAAATTATACTAGAAAATTTCTTTGGGGAAAAAGATCCCTAATATGCACCTAAAAATAATAATAAAATGTCAGGTAGTTAAGGTCTAAACATAAAAACTAAAAATTGTTAGAAGAAACTTAGGAGACTATAGTTTTGAAAGGCTTGAAAAGGCTCTTTAAGCTATACATCATAATCAGAAAGCAGAAAACCAAAGTCTAACATTTTACTACGTTGAAATGTGTGATTGACTCTAGGACTTCTGATAAGACAACTTCTCTTCCAGATGCAAGGTTACCTACAGTGAGATTGGAGGCTCCCAAAGCTCCCTTAATCCTGCACCACACTTTACACTTCAGTCTAGAAAGGAAAGGACTAAGCACCAAGTGCCCCTGAAGCTAAGTGAGGCCCCAAATGCTCCCATTTAAGCCTCCCTGTTACTGACCCACAGAATAGTAAGTGCCCTCTGAACACTGCCTCCCTCCCAGCATCCCTCCGGTCAACATCTCCATCTTGTCCTAGAAAGAAGCTTCAGTTAGAACTGAACAAGCATTCCCTAAAGGACCCCCAGTACTAATCTCAATGGGAATTATATCCCCGTTTAATTTAAATGCCACCAGAAATTCTGGCTTCCCAGAGCATTATGGAGCCTCATATCCATAGACAGATCGGTAAATTCTCTCGTCTTATATTACCCAAACTTCTCCCTGACCTCCAGCCGTGTAATTTGCAGAGCCTAGTGCAAAATAAAAATGTAGGTCTCCTAATAAAAAAAATTATTAAGAATTTCATGATGGTATCAGCAAAACATTAAAACCAGCATGGGGCCCTTCTGAGCGCAGGGCTCTGTGTGACTATGTAGGTTATACACTCTGAAAGCCAGCCATGCTCTCTACTCCCAACCCCTTTCTTTATTGCCTTATGGCCTCAATTTCTTCTCTAAATGTTTGAAAGCATTCTTCTTAATCTAACTAAAACTCAGCTGTCCTTTGAGGACACTGTTGGATTCCCATATTCCACACCACAGGACCCAGGGATGGAGTAGGTACCCTCTTTAGTCCTCATTCCTTTCCCTTTTCAGAACTTTTCCTTCTTTCTTCAAAAGTCATTTCTTTCAAGCCCATGCCACCATCTAGACCCGCTGTCTCTCCTTGTTGAAGTCATCAACACATCACTCCATTGTCCAGCTAGTACATGACACCTCATAGGACCTCCGTAAATATGTATTGAGACAGTTAACACTTTCTTGTCATAACTGGCACAATTTTTTTAAAACTTGATAGAATGCAAATTCTACTTGCCCAACTGCCTAATAGGAGCAGTCATACTTTAAGCAAAGTATCTGTTTTGCCTGAATACACCATATACTTTCTGTTCACAGTATGTGGATATTTGCATTCTATATGCTGTGTAAGTTCGTCATGAAACTAGCCAAAATGTGACCTGTTATTAAGCCAACTTGATATTTATATCTTAAATATTTATGATTATTTCTTTAAAAAGTTGGGAGTGGGGAGATGAAGGAATCATTTGATATGACTTCAGAAGAAATGCATGCTCCTTTTATAGTTCGCTGCAGCAGTATGAAAAAAAGAGAACCCATCAGCCTGTTAATGCCTGTGCCTGCACCATGAGAATTTCTATGTTCAACACTTCCAAATACTGCCCTCTTCTGGCTAGACGGTGCTTATTATTAGAGTTGTATGAAATGAGCCTGCTTCTGAGAAGAGAAATGGAATAAATGGGGATAGAGACAATGCGATTGTGAGACAATGAAATTAGAAAAAAAAAATATGGGAACAAAAATGGGAAAGGTAGATTTATAAACTTCCTAATCTTTAGGCCCACCCACATTATTCCTGTAGAGGTCATCTTGTCCAATGACCTCCAGAATGAAAACAGACAAGGCATACAACTTGTCTGACTTGCCTTAGTACCTGTGGAAAGTTAGGGGCTTGAAAGAAATGAAGCCATAACTGCTCTGATCTTTTTGTTGTCAACAGCCCTCTCTTTCCTTGTGTACAGACCCTGTTCCTGCCCTTCATCCCTGCTCCAGCTGTTCCTCTGATCTGCTGCCCATTGTTGGTTGGGCTTCCAGATAACCTGCACACACAGCATGGCCACTCTTAGATACCTCCAGAGCCTCCCCTGATAACCCAGCTATGTATGGGTTTTCTTTCTATCCTTCATTGCTAAAAGGTATATGGAACTGCTTCATCGCCTTCTGCATCTGGGTTCTTCAGCTCTCTGGAAAATACCGCATTGGTGATATAAGAAGAAAATGTAGCAAGTAAACAAAGAGAGGAAGAGAAATAATACCTTTAACTAGAGAAAGTGAAACATTAATTTTGAGAATTTTTTAAAAGTTGATCCCACATGCAGTTGGATTCCACATCCCATACAGTCTAGAATGTTACTGTACCTTTCCTCCCCATGGTCAATGTCACTTACCTGCATGTAGGCTGCAGAGCGTCCCACCACGTTTCACTTTACAGTACATTTGAAACATGCTAATATACATGCTAGTGTTCACCAATGAGGCTGCTTAGAGCCAGAGGTGAATGCCACAGGCCCTGGAGGACAGCCTGGAGAGCCAAAGGGATTAATGTGTTAGCACACCAATAATGGGCACATTGGTTAGGAAATAGTGGTCTAGAAAATACAACAGATTAAGGCAAAATAACATGCCTTATCAAATTATCAGGAAATCCTGTGGACAAACCCAGGGAATTACAAACAAAAACAGGCCAATTAGAGTGGAAACAAAACAGATCAAAACCTGCAATTCACGGAGTATCCCACAATTTCTATGGGTTTTTTCCTTGGGGTGTCCTCTAGTGACCCTGCTGCCTCTACCTCCTCATCCTTTCAGGGCCAGCTCCAACTTCCCTCTGCAGTGAGGTTTTCCTAACAACTTCAGTCCTCCCATCTGCTTTGGCTGCAGGAGGTAGAGCCCATATAACACCATTTGGTACAGTTACACTAAGTCTTGTGTTGTTCATTGATTTTTTTTTTTTTTTTAAGACAGGGTCTTGCTCAGCTGTTCAGGCTGGAGTGCAGTGGCATGATCATGGATCACTATAACGTCAAACTCCTGGGCTCAAGAGATTCTCCCACCTCAGCCTCCTGATAAGTGGCAACCACTACACTTAACTAATTTTTTTATTTTTTGTAGAGACAGGGTCTCACTTTGTTGCACAGACAGGTCTTGAACTTCTGGGATCAAGTGATACTCCTACCTTGACCTCCCAAAGTGTTGGGGTATTTTTTTTCAACATATTTAGCCATATATCCATGTTCTCTGGCCTTCCATGGTTAGATACACCTTTGCTAGACAAGAAAAAAAAGACACCAAGATCCAAACCCTTGTTGGATGATGTCAGGAATCCCAGTCCTCTCCTCAGGTGACTATGAGGATTTCTGTAGAAGATGTACCTACCTTGGCTGTTGCTTGCCATCTGTTGCTTCTAACTGCTTTTTTGCATGTTTCATGACGTTTCATGGGCATAGCTAATAATAGGCCAGAGTGAATAGTAAAACTGTACTGAGGGCGTAAGATAATATTCAGAATTAGAATGCAGAAAAGGAACACTTAAAACTTGGTAATAATGACCACTGCTCTTAAGTCTACCAGTCTTATCCCAATGCAGAGTCCCACCTGCTGTCTCATCTCAGTCTGTATTGCTGACATGTCGCTATGGCTATGGTTTCAGTCCCTTCTCATATAGGAGGACGTTCCTCTTGATCTTGTGCTGAGTCCAAAACTCCAATTTCTTTCTGTCAGATTCCAGCCAGAGGATGAAAAACTAATTTACTTCATAATAATTACCCGGAGTTGGAGCTCTTTCCACTCCAAAGGCAACCATTCATTATTCACATTCTTTTGCAAAACTGTCTCTCTCATCTTGGCCCCAATGAGACTTCTCATTTATGAGACTAAACCCAAGAATAAACTTCGCATAACAAAACACCCCTAAAAGTGTTTCCTCAAACAAATAAAATGATTCTTTCTTCCAAAAAAGAAATGATGCTCCTATGCCTAATATATGAAAATGGCTACAATTTTTTAAAGTTTCACCTTTTTTTGTCTTTATTTGCCAAACTTGTCTGCCTTGATGGCAAGAGCAATGCCTTGTCCTCCTAGGTTTGTGCCCAAATATTGTTGATTTTCCATTAGAGGGAAAGTGGTCCCTTAACAAGAAGCCAGGAATAGATTCATGTTTGAGCTGCTTGGAGACACCATTAATTATTCCCCCAAATTCGTGTGCACCTCTCCTTCCTGCGGCTGCAGTAAGAACACAGTTCTCATCCTTTCTTGCACTTAGGCACTACCATGTGGCTGAGATTCAGCCAAGGAATGTTAGTGATATGAGGAGCATTTCTTCCAGACTGGGCCTGTACAAAACTGCCAAATGGCTAACTCCTTGATCTTTTCTTCTGGCAAGGCTGAAAGGAAAGCCCTCCCCTTCCCCTACTCCCCCACAACCAGGGCTACTTTTGAGTGCCTCATATGGAATGTTGAAAATAGAAACTTCATCAGCCTAGGACCCTGACTGATTTTATGAGAAAGGGATAGCTTACTAAACTGCTCACTTGCACAATGCTCTTTTTAGCGCAAGAAATAATTTTCTATCTTATTTAAGCCATTATACTCTTTTGGTCTTATTTATTGCAGCAACTAGCTTGCCTCAGTACAAGCTATAAATGGATACCCTATAGTCAGAGAAGCCCCTACTCAGATGGAAAGTTAGCAAAGGTCTGTGTGGTGGGATAAGGCACACTAATGGTTAAGGAGAGGCTCACTCCCCATGCCCTCTCAGCCTCCATTTCAATACCACTGTCTAAAATTCCACCACATGGATTTCATTACTTTGGGTAAAGATGTAATACTTCTAGGAATCTTCTTTTAAAATAACTATCACCTGAAAGAGATAGCACATTCAACCGTGATCTTCCATGAACCTATTAGGATAAATGAGTTTCTCAGATGTCTTTGCAATGAAATACCTAGTGAAAAGTTGAGAAAGGGATACAGGCAGCAAAATGTTGAAGGGAATATTAGGGGAGATGAAGAACCTGCAACAGAGTATTAAACCTTTCTTATGCTGCCATCTCTCTCACCCACACTTTGCCTTCTTCTTCTACTTTTTAGAATATCTGGATCATGGAGCACCCGAGTTTTTGCTCCAACAGAAACAGTGGAGCTGTTTTGACTCCACTGCGCAGTGGTGGGCAGAAGGTGGCAATGGAGACTGCAGAAGAAACCTTGATGGGGAAATTGATGCAGAAGGTTCAAAGAGGGAAGATGAGGGCATTGAAGGTGGGTTTCTTTCTTGATAATATAGATGAACTCTGGTCCTCAAATCAGGTGCTTTTGAACACCCTTTTTCTACCCTACAAGCAAGTTATTTTGATGGTTCTGGCTACTTTTTAGATCTGTACATGGCTCCTTAGGAAAGCCCCAGTGAAAATCTTAAGAGAATTTTGGAATTTGTTCAAAACATATGTGCATTTCCAGAGTTCAGATGTTTTGATTATTTTTTCAGTCAGTGCCTTGTTTAGAGGTTCCTGTAATAACTGTCTACCATTCCAGATTATGCAGTTATTGTCTTCTTTCTGCAGCTCATGGAAAGGAATATGACTTCTAGTACAGACAGGTGGGCAGGGCAAGGCCGTGGGGCTATTAGTGCCAAAAGTCAATCATCAAATAATTCAGCTGCATTTGTCCATTTATTATTACTTTAAAAACAAGTATGTACATATGACAGAATCAGCTTTATGATTAAGAATATTAAAAACAGTATTTTTCCTTAGCATAACATCAGTAATCTGCAACCAAAATTTATATACACTGCAAAATGGTTGTGTATTCAATGGTGGCAAATCTTGGAGCCAGTTTTTATATAAGGATATCTGCCCCTCCAGAATGTTGTCTAGTTGCTCTCTTGCTAAAAAGCAAGCTGTGGCGGTAGCCAGTAACTTTTATGGGCTTGAGAGCTCTATGCCTCTGATCAATAGGAGATTTTATTGGTCCTACCTTATGCCACATAGATGCATCTTGCATTTATTGTCTGTTGTTGCCATAACAAATTACTACAAACTCAGTGGCTTAAACAACACAGATATTCACACAGTTCTGTAGGGTTCAATCCTAGGCTCACCTGAAACAAAACAAGGTAGCGGGGCTGCGTTTCTTTCCGAGGCTCTGAGGGACCATCTGTTTCCTTGCTCATTCCTGTTCTTGAAATAATTTACTTTGCTACTTGTGCTTGTGGAACTGAGGCTCCTGTTTCCTTGCTGGCTTTCAGCTGAGGGTGGCCCTTAGCTCTGAGGGGCTTCTCTTACCCTTCGCACGTAGCTCCCTGCAGCTCAGAACCTGCAACAGAGTATTAAACCTTTCTTATGCTGCCATCTCTCTCACCCACCCTTTGCCTTCTTCTTCTACTTTTTAGAACTCAAATAAGGTTTCCACAACTCAAGGCCCATAACCTTAATCACATCTGCAAATTTCCTTTTGCCATTTAAGCTCCTCTGTCCACAAGTTTTAGAGACTAGGATGTCAACATCTTTGGGGCCCATTATTTTGCCTAACACATTCTCGGCTAACTAAAAGACATCTGAAAACCCTTGGCCTCTAGGGTGATCAGTGTCAACAATAATGGGACCCAGCTCCATGATGCCTAGGGCAGATTTCACTTTCTTATCTCACTCAGTTAAGCTTATGTCCATGCTGGCTTAATTTCATGTTCCTGTAAGTAGGACTGAAAGGCATTGTCAGAGATACCCTGGAATCTTGGGATCCCAGCAACCCCTCCCTGCCACCTTCCCCTTTCTTTTAATTAAAAATAGTAGTAGTTGGAATTTAAACCATTCAAATTCACCCTCAGTAGATGTCAATGACTAAGTTTACCTGGATGTAGGGAACATGAGACTTCATTATACTTTTCTCAATGAGTGTATCTATTTTATAACAATATTTTAAAAGAACTAAGCATAAAGGTCTACCATCCTGTGATAACCCAGCAGTGTTTTTCCTGGTGTATATTCTCTTCACAGCACCCAATTTGGCCTCTACTGGAAACTTCACCGGTTCTCATTTGTGTGATTTCTTCCAAGTGCAGAAAAGCTTCGTTTTTCGTATCTCACCACAGTGCTCACAGAGAGCAGGCAGGGCTGGCAGAAACAGGCACAGCAGTTTGAGTGGTCCAGACAGTGAGTCAATATGAAAGTCATAAATGATAAGGGAAGTGGGACCATTGCCAGAGGAGGGAAAGGACCTCTCAGGAGTGGGGAAGGAAAGGGCAGGACTTCCCGCCCTGACATGATATGAGATTTAAGCCATATGAGTTGGTCTCAGTAAGGAGTGTAAAGAAGAAGTGCTACTCATGCCAGAAGCAAATGAATATAGAAAGACCAAGTGCTGTTATCTGGTTTGCAGAGGAGAAGACTGGATATTTATTTGATATATATATATATAGATATAGATATATAGCTTACAAATGGTCCTGATTATCAATAGGAGCTTCTTTTTTCATAAAGATTCTCAGACTCATGTTCCCCAGGCTATTACAGCAGTGCATCAGGGAGCCATCCTTGAGACCTCACTTAGAAATACTTGTTAGAGCCAGGAGTGGCGGCTCATAGCTCACGCCTGTAATCCCAGCACTTTGGGAGGCCAAGGTGGGTGGATTACGTGAGGTCAGGAATTGAGACCAGCCGGACCAACATAGTGAAACCCCATCTCTACTAACAATACAAAATTAGCCGGGTGTGGTGGTCATGCCTGTAGTCTCAGCTACTTGGGAGGCTAAGGCAGGAGAATTGCTTGAACCCGGGAGGCGAAGCTTGCAGTGAGCCGAGATTGGACCATTGCACTCCAGCCTTGGCAACAAGAGTGAAATTGTCTAAAAAAAAAAAAAAAAAGGTAATGTTTGTTAGAAAATACTATGATGTATGGAGCCAAAAAAGAGTCCAAATAGCCAAGGCAATCTTAAGCAAAAAGAACAAAGCTGAGGGCATCATGCTACCTGACTTCAAACTACAATACAAGGATACAGTAACCAATATTGCATGGTATTAAAACAGACAAATAGATGAATGAAACAGGGAGATAGCTGACAAATAAGGCTCCACACTTACAACCATCTGATCTTCAACAAAGTCGACAAAAATAAGCAATGAGGAAAGGATTCCCTATTCATTAAGTGGTGCTAGGATAACTGGCTAACCATATGAAAAAGATTGAAACTGGACACCTTCCTTACATCATATACAAAAATCAACTCAAGATGGATTAAAGACTTAAATGTAAAACATAAAACTATAAAAACTCTGAAAGATAACCTAGGAAATACCGTTCTGGGCATAGGACCTGGTAAAGATTTCATGACAAGATGCCAAAAGCAATTACAGCAAAAACAAAAATTGACAAATGGCACCTGATTAAACTAAAGAGTTTCTGCACAGCAGAAGAAACTATTAACTGAATAAACAGAACCTACAGAATGGGAGAAAATATTTGCAAACTATGCATCCAACAAAGGTCTAATATCCAGAATCTATAAGGAACTTAAACAAAACTATGAGCAAAAAACAACTCCATTAAAAAGTTAGCAAAGGACATGAACAGATACTTTTCAAAAGAAGGCATACATATGACCAACAAGCATATGAAAAAATGCTCAACGTCACTTCTTATTAGAGAAACGCAAATCAAAACCACAATGAGATACCATCTCACACCAGTCAGAATGGCTATTATTAAAAAGTCAAAAAATAACAGATCCTGGTGAGGTTGCCAAGAAAAGGAAATGCTTATACACTATTAGTGGGAATGTCACCTACTTCAGCCATTTTGGAAAGCAGTGTGGTGATTTCTCGAAGAACTTAAAACAGAATTTCCATTCTACCCAGCACTTCCATTATTGGGTATATACCCAAAGGAATATAAATCATTCTACCATAAAGACACATGCACATGTATGTTCATTACAGCACTATTCATAACAGCAAAAACCTGAAATCAACATAAATGCCCATCAACTGTAGAATGGATAAAGAAAATGTGGTACATATGCACCATGGAATACTACACAGCCATATAAAAGAATGAGATCATGTCTTTTGCAGCAATGTAGATGGAGCTGGATGCCATTATCTTAAGTAAACTAATGAAGGAACTGAAACCCAAATACTACATGTTCTCACTTTTAACTGGGAGCTAAACAACAAAAACATATGGACACAAAAAGGGAAACAACAGATACCAGGACCTACTTTAGGGTAGAGGGTGAAAGGAGGCAGGAGGGAGAAGATTTTAAAAACTACCTATCAGATACTATGCTTATTACCTGGGTGATGAAATAATCTGTGCACTAAACCCCCGTGACACACAGTTTACCTATATAAAAAATTTACACATGTATCCCTGAACCTAGAATAAAAGTTTTAAAAAAGGAAATACTATAATGAAGCCATCTAAAGACCCCCCCATAATGGATCTGAGAGACTGATATGCTCGCTCAGAGTAAGAGATTTCCCCTCTCCATGCCCCTGACTAGAACATCCTTGTTCAGCCCCCTTCTGGTAGGACAGACCCTAAAAGATTGACGTTAATTGAATGCAAATGAGCATCAAGAGATCCTGGAATTCCTCCTATAACTTCAACTAGAGGGGAATTCAGTTAAACTTTGTGCAGTGCCAAGTAACAGAATGGTGAGGAAATTGCATTGTTGTTGATGCCTGTAAGAGCATTACATCCCACACCCACCAATAATGGCCTGGGTTAGTGTAGACTTCCAAGTACCTCCATCTAGTATCTGCTCTTTATAATCTAAAACAGTATCTATGGGAACTATTTCAAGGTTCGAATTCATAGTTCATGGAGGTGCCAAGCATTGTTAAAGAAATTATTTTATTTTGAGAGTTATAAAGAGCTGCACAGATGTGAACTCATTGTGGGAGGGCCATTGGCAGAGAAGGTGAGCTCTTTCCCATTAATAGAGAGACTTCAATGACTTGCCTTGATAATAGACCAGAACTCTTGGGTTGATGTCATCATAACTGAGCTTGCTCCAGATTTAATTCCATGGAACATTTTTAGGCCAGCCAAGGTGAAGCCATCGTGGAATCTCCATACTCAGTACCTTGATGTGTCTCAAGCTGGCTCACAGTTCCCTGTGGATGCGATGATTTCTACAAGAACTCATTCTTTTCAACCACTTCAAGAGCTCACTGACTTAATGCTTCATACACATAAGGATGCTGGGTTTTTAATTTTTATTTTTGTCATATTCAAAAGTCACTTATTATGACCTGAGTGGCAACTCATTTCACAGTTGAGGCCAGAATTTTTTATATTCCCTGCTACTTGATTTATGAACATCAGCAAAATGCAGAAGTGTCTTTTGAAAAACCTAACACTGTCCACTTCAAGCTTGTTTTCACCTCAGTCTAAGTTAAACCCAAACCAGCAGCAGAACTGCAAGATTCCCATTTGCCTTAGTTACTTAAATAATACACAAAATGTTTCAGATTTGTCAGATCATTTGTGTTAGTATGGATAGTCTTATTAGTGATGAAATCTAGCATACATATAGCAATGGATGAGTGTGGGATTGGAAGTCCAGCAGTCCTGAGTTTGCTTCCTTCACTATTCCTTAACTCAAGCTCAGTGTGACCTTGAGTTAACTATTTAGACCAAATATCAGTTTTTTGATCTGTAAAATAAAGATAATGATATCCATCTGTAGGCTTGACATGAGATGTATATAATGTAACATATGTGAAGCACTTAGCACAGTGCCTGACCCACAGTAAACTCAACATCTATTTGATGTTTTTGTCATTTTGGTTAATAAGGTAAAACAACTAAACCACCAACTATGAGTCATTAAATGCTATGGTTTTTCACAAGATTTTTATTTGAGGGTATCTAAAGACTTTTAAAAAGTTCATCTCTTGCTTCCTTTGAAGCAGGCAGGAAAAAACAGAAATATTTGCACAATTATCCTAACTTAACCCTGTGTAATACGTAGAAGTATGGCCAAAGTATTAGGTAGAATAAATTTGCCTGTGTAATTTGGATCTGACTATGCTGTGTAAAGTCATGAATGTGAGGCTTGCAGGAACCCACTGGATCCAGAATGGCCCTGGAATTCCGCCATAAAATGAACAAAGATCTCAAGCAAAACCGCTGGGAGTCCAGGCAAAGCAGCACAGCCCGGGGGAACAGAATTTCCTGGGCAGAGTCCCTCCCTGACCCTGGCGTCCTCCCAGGAGAGCCCCACCTCGATGAATACACATTCAAGGACTCTAAAATACTAAGCAGTTTCACAACCCACTTACTGTGCATGAGCCTTGGATGGGGAGGCACAGAACTTTCTGGCAGGCATTTAGACCACAACAATAAAACACCTATAAACCCCTATGACGGCATAAAGAATTCATGCTGGACTTCTCCTAAAGAAGGAAGGAGTTAGCCTCCACCTATTTTGATGAATTGTATTGCACCAGTCTCCTGACACATGAGGCTGGCAGTGGCTCTGAAATATCTTGTATCATTTCTTGCCATTTGAAAGCGAGAATGAGTTAGATATGGTTCCAGTACATTGAGTTCTCAGCGATGTTTTGAATGTCTCTGCTGTTGAACAGTCTTACAGAGAAAAGAAGCACCCCAGTCAATAACTCAAAAAATGTCCCTGGATAAAAGGACATGTGGAATGACAGGTTATTTCAGAAAGCTCAGGGAGAGGAAGGAATCAGGTTCTTCCTGGGATTAAGGAGTTGCCTGAAGCTGCCTCCAAAACCTTTGTGCACTGAATAAGAGTCCTAATTGTGAAGTTCAAAATCTTGTTCAGGAAAGAAAATGGAAGAAAAATGGGGACCATTGGCTCTGAAATTTCTTTTAGACAAAAATCCCAGCTCTGATGAGAAGCAGCCTGCTTGTAAATCTGCCTGAGAAAAGTGTGAAAGGGTCCCCAGCGTGCCTATGCACATGCAGCTGCTTGTTAAAACCAGAGCATTTGCCCAACTGCATAATAGTGAGCAATGCTTGCAACACTGAAGCGCTGAACTGGGCCTCCCCAGCTAGACCAGCCCTTGGTCAATTCCAGTTTTCCTTGTTTCCCCTCGTCAGCTCCTTTTTCTCCTTCCCACTTTATCCCAATCTCTTTCAAAGGGATTAATTTCTGTAACACTTCAGTAGAGAGAAAAGGGCTTTACTTGGCGGCTTTGGGTTTACAAGATCGTTGGTGAACAATCAGTCTGTCTGGCAGGAAGGTACGCCCACAAACATAACAGGGAACCAACTGGCTCTGGGCACTTGTCCAAGCAGCTTCATTTAAAGCATCAAGATCATAGAAGCCTTTGGCTGGAAAGTTAAAGGAAAAAAGCAAAAAGAAAAAAAGAAAAAAAATACCAAAAACAAAAGGGAAAGAAAAAGGTAAAATGGATAAGTTTTTATTTGGGAGAATCATATTCTACTTTCTATGGAAAATATTTTCAGGAAATACCTGTTGACTGAGTATTTTAAACAAATCATATTACTTTTGCCTCCAAAAAAGAAAGGGCTTCTCGCTCTTTCAAGTGTTGAATAAAATTAGCTGGGAATCAGACAGAGGCTTTTCACTCTTTGGATTTTAAAAAGGGAAAGACATTGTTTTACATGTTATGATATGCATTCTTCACTAATTATTAACATCTTTGCATACACATTATTATTTTGCAAATATAACTTTTGGCCTTCTTTCAGTTGACTCTAAATATAAGCTTACAAAGGGGAATGAGCATGTATTTGTATTTTCCTTTTCTGTAATCCTTCAGTGGAATGTTTTTAGAAGCCAAAACTGACAGTTGAGAGTGAATTTAAGATGAATTATATCCTAAAAACTTATCATCTCTTCATGGTCATAAACTCAGATATTCTTTAAGTAATCAAAGTGGAGAATACAAACAGAATAATCTGACAAAAAGATACGTCCTTAAGAAAATAACAAAGACAGATGAGAAACGTATAATCTTCACTGGCAGAGCATAGGGAGAAAAAAGCATATGGCTTTATTTTAGAGAAACAATGTGGCATTTACCTTTAATAAACCTTAGTTAAAATAGAATGACTTTAGTACATTAAATTGACTATGTCTTAGAACCACTGAAAATAGGCCCCCAAAATGTAACAAGGCACTCAAAAACATATTACTTAGTTTTTATCTTTGGCACAGCATAGATTACTTCGTTAAAGCTTAGGCAATTCTCATATGATTTCTATCTAACGGTTCACACAACCACAGTGAACCTTAAATTTTTTAACATATCTGCTCCTAATACTCACTTTCTTGCTCCATGGGAATTTAAATCCCAGCAAAATCTAGTATTTCTTCTTTGGATAAAGCAAATGTCACTGTCTATGTGGGATATGAATGTGTAGTTTCAGTGCTTTGAAAAATGAGAAAAGAATGACACTGACTTTCTCGTTACTCATGCGAGTTTTAAAATGAACTCAAAAATTCCAGAGTAGTCACTGACTCTCACTTGAAGGTGATTCATCACATTGCTAAGTGTTTTTGCATAGGGCCTTGACTTCAGATCAGGAAGAGGGGTTATTTGAACCCTGTGACTACAATGAGTTCATGGGATAAAAATGGTAATATGAATTCTTTTTACCTAGAGAGGAAGGGCATCTTCAGAGATAAATAACATGGAAGTGAGAGGAAGACTGCAGGGAAGTGCAGTTCTAGGACCTATCTTTTCCATCTGTAGGCAGTAAGAATAGTGAACCACCAGGGCTTTCAGACCAATCATTCCTCTTACTTCTAGCCTGCTGGTAGTTATGGTCAAGCAGAGAAAGTGATAAAGATCAGAAGGGAAGGAAACATATTTTGACACCAAATGAGAAATGCTGGAAAGAAAGTTTCAATGAGGTAAACAACCTGTTTATGGAAAATGCTCTAATTTCAGTAGCTGGTCATTTTCATCTTTAGCTATTTTCCCACCTGTATGAAGAGTCCTCTTTTTGACAAGCACTGTGAATAGCTGGGATCTAGCAGGATCTAGAATTTATCATACAATCTAGGCTCTACTTTGTGGGTTGTTATAAAACTCTCCTTGTGTCACATCTCTGACACAAGTGCTTTGGACTAATTGACATTAAATGACCCCCAAGGTACTTTTCAGCACTGCAAATCTACGGTTACATAGGAGAATGGATGAATTGAAAGATACTCCTCTTAAAACCAACATTGTCCTGTGAGATGGTTTAGGGGATCTACTGAGAAAATGACAATGGTAAAAATATGATAAGCAAGTCTGAGCTTGCATGGCAAAATATTTTCTTAACTATTCTCATACCCTAAATGAATAAACATGAGGCTTTGTGATGAGGCCAAACATGGCAGTGTAGTTTCAGTTTCATTTGGTTTGCACCATGCTTTACAAATGATTAAACGTGAAAAATTCTGGACATTTAAAATAGATGTCTAGATTTCTAGTTTGTTTTGTGTTATTGAAAGATATGAGTACATTGGACTAAATTTCTTAATGATAACGCCAGCTGGAACTGGGCAGCTGCTTGTCTCCTTTAGAGTGAGCTGATGCTCCACAGCGCATCATAGTCCTTACCTCCCCTTTGTTGCACACATGGAGCAGTTTACTCAATGTTATAACCTGACTGGTGGACCTGGTGAAAATTCGAGTTTGGTATCCCTGCTCTATGAACACCAAGACACATTCATATTTGGAAACATGACTTTGGATGTTCCCAAAGGTTTTTTTTAAGTTTCATATTTTTTTAAGTTTTATTCATTTTTATTTTTTAAGTATTTTATTATTTATTTTACATTCAAAGGGTTTGATGATGTATGAAAGAAACTTTTGGAGAATACAGCAAATTCCCATAGGTCCCTCTCATGCACAGTGTTGCCAGGACATAGTGTCTTTATGTCTCAGCATCAGAAGATAATTCTTTGGACAGGCATTTCAGAACTGTTTTTCTTATTTGTCTGTAACCAAGGCAAGAAATGTTGATTTTGGTCGTTTGTACAAGTGAAAAAAGAATACTTCTGCTCTTATTAGTTTAGAGAGAAAAGTCTCCCCTTATGCACTCAAATCTTTTTTCTAGGAACTTACCAGTAATGGTCCTGACTTCTGGTTTTTTTAGGTACTGGTCTCCTTAACTCTTTAGGCAACAAGTTATTTTCATTATGCCATTTTTTTCAGACATTGTGGCTCATGAATGCTAATAGATTTTGTTCCATATTCACGACCACAAATGTAGCAAACAACTGCTGGTGGACGCCGTATCATTGTTGGCTGCAAGTAACATAAAATAAATCATGAGTGAACTCCCATTCACAATTGCTACAAAGAGAATAAAATACCTAGGAATACAACTTACAAGGGATATGAAGGACCTCTTCAAGGAGAACTATAAACCACTACTCAAGGAAATAAGAGAGGACATAAACAAATGGAAAAACATTCCATGCTCATGGATAAGAAAAATCAATATTGTGAAAACGGCCATACTACACAAAGTAATTTATAGATTCAATGCTATCCCCATCAAGCTACCATTGACTTTCTTCACAGAATTAGAAAAAACCACTTTAAATTTTATACTGAACCAAAAAAAGAGCTCGTATAACTAAGACAATCCTAAGCAAAAAGAAGAACAAAGCTGGAAGCAGCACACCACCTGACTTCAAACTATACTACAAGACTACAGTAACCAAAACAGCATGGTACTGCTACCAAAACAGTTATACAGACCAATGGAACAGAACAGAGGCCTCAGAAATAATGCCACACATCTACAACCATCTGATCTTTGACAAACCTGAGAAAAATAAGCAATGGGGAAAGGATTCCTTATTCAATAAATGATATTGGGAAAACTGGCTAGCCATATGCAAAAAACTGAAGCTGGACCCCTTCCTTACACCTTATACAAAAATTAAGTCAAGATGGATGAAAGAATGAAATGTAAGATCTAAAACCATAAAAACCCTAGAAGAAAACCTAGGCAATACCGTTCAGGACATAGGCATGGGCAAAGACTTCATGACTAAAACACCAAAAGCAATGGCAACAAAAGCCAAAATTGGCAAATGGGATCTAATTAAACTAAGGAGCTTCTGCACAGCAAAAGAAACTATCATCAGAGTGAAGAGGCAACCTACAGAATGGGGGAAAATTTTTGCAATCTATCTATCTGACAAAGGGCTAATATCCGGAATCTACAAGGAACTTAAACAAATTCACAAGAAAAAAACAAGCAACCCCATCAAAAAGTGGGCAAAGGATATAAATAGACATTTCTCAAAAGAAGACATTTATGCAGCCCAAAAACATATGAAAAAAGCTCATCATCACTGGTCATTAGAAATCAAAACCACAATGAGATACTAGCTCATGCCAGTTAGAATGGTGATCATTCAAAAGTCAGGAAACAACAGATGCTGGAGAGGATGTGGAGAAATAGGAAAGCTTTTACACTGTTGGTGCAAGTATAAATTAGTTCAACCATTCTGGAAGACAGTGTGGCGATTCTTCAAGGATCTAGAACCAGAAATACCATTTGACCCAGCAATCCCATTACTGGGTATATACCCAAAGGATTATAAATCATTCTACTATAAGGACACAAGCACATGTATGTTTACTGCAACACAGTTCACAATAGCAAAGACTTGGAACCAACCCAAATGCTATGAAATGCTTTTTTCATAGCATCCAATGCTATACTGGATAAAGAAAATGTGGCACATATACACCATGGAATACTATGCAACCTTAAAAAAGGATGAGTTCATGTCCTTTGCAGGGACATGGATGAAACTGAAAACCACCATTGTCAGCAAACTAACACAGGAACAGAAAACCAAACACCCCATGTTCTCACTCATAAGTGGGATCTGAACAATGAGAACACATGGACATGGGGAGGGGAACATCACACACTGGGGCCTGTTGGGGGTGGTGGGCTAGGGGAGGGATAGCATTACGAGAAATACCTAATGTAGATAACGGGTTGATGGGTGCAGCAAACCACCGTAGCACGTGTATACGTATGTAACAAACCTGCACATTCTGCACACGTATCCCAGAACTTAAAGTATAATTAAAAAAAAAGAAAAAAAGTCTGTTAGATAAAGCTTAGATTTGGAAATCATATTTTAAAATTATACCACATTTAAGTTAGCTGGAAAATCAACGTGATTTAAAAAAATCCCCACTAGTCTGGTGACTTTATCTTTTTGGCAATTAAAAGATTAAACTATATTATTTGAGTAACTGGGATTGAGGTGAGGACATGGCTTCAGAGGAAATAAAAAAGAGCTAACCAGAATTCTTCATATTGGTACTATATAAATTATATTTTCTCATTTAATATTGACTGATTGCCTTCTGACTATTATATCCAAGTTACTATGCTGGGAGAATACGAAGATAAATCAGGCATAATTCCTCTTCTCAATAACACCAGGCTCGAGTACACCCATATATCTGAGAAGAAAAGTAATAAATGTCAATGGAAAGTTTATAACAGACATTGTTAACACTATTATGCCCACCCACATTGGGATCATGTCAACAACTTTCTACTGCAAGCACTTGTGATTCTTTGCGTTTTTTGATCTGGAGTAGGCTCTGCCCACAGCAGAACAGCTCATCAATTGCAGATGAGAGTTAGCGAATAAATACCCAGTTTCCTCACCAAGGTTGATTCCATATAGTCTTCCAGAAGTCCCCAGAGTGATTGTACCACAGTCGCTTGTTAACACACTATCTAGGCTTTGTTCTCTTCCCTGTCTCTCTTCCTATTCCTTTACTGGGGTATCCTGAGATCACCTCCCAAATAAACTACTTGAACTCAAATTCTTAGTTTTCTTGTTCCTAGGAGAACCAAATCTATGGGAGAGTTAAGGATAAGATGCAATAGGGAAATTCAGCTTCTGTCTAGGATATAGAAAAGGACAAGAATCATTGCTTCCACCTAAACAATGAGAACAAATTGAATAGCTTACAGAATCATAATTTTTGAGCCCATTGGAGACTCAAAGTTGCAAGATAAATAGATGAACTAAAAGGCCTACCTAAGTTTGAAGATAGATCAATAGTACCAAGAAAAAGCCTCCAAGCTCCAAACTTTATATGAGACATAATTTTCTGCCACAAGAAAAGGGCAGAGTAGCTGAGCGTAAGCCCCTGTAAGGTGCAGGCATGCAGGGACCATCTGTGTATACTCTCCTACCCACCATGTCTTACACTCAGTGATAGGAGGTGACAATCTGATATTGGGGAGAGGAAAGGGCATTGACAGAAGCCTCTACCATTTTAGGAACCCAGGGCCTGTCTAAATCTGAGGATAGAGCTATAGAAAAACTTGCACAGAGTACAAATAAAACTTATAAATACAGAAAGGCAACTTAGAGAAGGAGAAAAACATTGATTTTGTTCTGGATCTGTTGAGTTTGACATAATTGTAGAATTTAAATAAATAAGCCCAGCCAAAACAGGAAATACAGGCCTGCAAATTCAGTATTCATTTATTTCAGAGCTATTCACACAGAAAAAAAATGTTTAAAACCATGAAAATTCTATAGATAGGAGTATGTAAAGAATATATGGAGAAAAATTCTTGGGAGAATATTTATAGTAGGGATATTGGACAAGGGAAATTATAGCCAGAAAACACAGAGAAAGGTTCAAATTTGCAGTTAAAGAAACAGGGCATGCAGACAAAAGATTCTGGAAACATTTCTGGTTTCCAGAAATATGGTGTCATCAGCCTTGTCAGATGCTGCAAAGAGTAATGAGGGGCTGAGTACAGGCTATTAGATGAAGTTATCAGTGGATTCCATACCAGTGACTTTTGAAAGGTTAGTTCCAAAGGAGTGGTAAGGGTAAAAGCTAAATTGTTAGGAGTTAAAAATTACATCAAGGAAGAGAACAATACTCTTTCAAAAAACTTGCAGAAAAGAAACTTGAGAGACAAGCAAAGTAGAAGAAAGCTTTGTTTTGTTGTTGTTTATAGGATAGGGATGCCTTAGGCAGAGAGGAAAAGAGTATAGGCCCACAGTAAAATAGGATAATTAAAAATTACAGAGGAGGCAGTAGAAGATGAGATTAAGGGCATAATTGGAGGTGTCAGATTCTGAGAAAAGGGAAAAAAGAAAAGTTAGAGAAAGGGAAAAGGTGTTTGTAGAGAATTGAGGAATTGGTGGTGCTCACATACATGGACTTAGTCTTCTAAGTATGAGATAAAGTGATCTTCAGAGAATGAAGAGATTTGAATTCTGGGAAATAGTGAAAGATGCTGGGATTATGCACTCTGGGGAATGTAGTAATGATTCAATTAGGGAAGAATATTCACTGAATAATGGAAAAGACCTAGTTACCTGAAGCTGCAAGAAATTTTGTTGGAATTAAATGACTTTTTTTCAATATGCTCTTTAGTAGCACCAGGTGGCATGAAAACAGAAACAAATTAAGCTGATTGTGTGGTCTCTGTTGGGGAAATAAAACTTGGTTAATGTGTATGTCTTAGAATCAGCCTACTTCTAACTATAACTATTGGGACTTTCACTTTTCACAGACCAATATCAAAACCAGAAGGAAACACATTTATGATTTCTGATTACCAGACATAAAAAGAGATTTTAGATGAATAAATCCACAGTTAACATAGACTAAGCAAAAAGGGAAAATAAAGTGACTCCCTGGATGATTGAAGTTTTTATAAAAAGGGTATTATTTGAAGTGGAATTTTTTTTCTATTATTTTACACTAACATGCCAATAAACTGTCTACATTTATCAAAATAACTAAATAGTTATTTATCCTTCTTTTTCTTAGCCATATGGTAGGTTCTAACAATTGAAAAGTGGCATGAAAAATATTTGAGAAATTCAAGAAAGACCTAAGAGAAAGTACAAAGCATAAGCAAAAATTTTCAAGATGTTTAAATGTTTCTTACTATTTTTTTAACATGTTTATTTACTGGAAAGGTTAATTAAATGCAGATTTTTAGTTTAAAATGAGAAGTTATTCTTTTCACTTTGAAAATAGTGAATTTAATAAAATTCCACATGGAAAGTATGAGTCAAATCCAGTATTTAACCACGCATATAAGCACAATAAATGGCATGGGTCATAAATGAAGACATTCATGTCACCATCAGATTTCCTTTGGAAGGAAAGTTAGAAGAAAACAGGCAGACACAGAGGTCAGAAGACACATACTGAACAACTGAAATGGATGTGGGAGAAAATTAATACCATAAAAAGGCGAAGATGTTCTATATTATATTTTCTAAAGCTTCTCCCATGCTCTATATTTGTGGTTGAACTTCAGTTGAACCTGCAATATACTCCATATTCTTAGGTTTTGAGCATCTTACTCCTAAGCCATGCTCTAGTGAAGTGCAAACAACCCAGCCACAGCAGAAGAGAAAAATACATCCACATGGGTCTAAACAGAAATAAGAAGACCTATTTTATTTTTCATTGATTTTACAATTGTCAGTCTGAAACTTCCAGGGAAAGCTGAGCAATCTCCAACTTGTGGTTATTGCCACTGCCCCAGCTGCCAAGGTTTTCCTATTTGGCCTCTTTCTCCAGTCCAAGGTTTTCCTATTGGGCCTTTTTCAGATAGAAGTGGATATGTGGGGGATGGAGAGAAGGAACGGAAAGAAGAGACTGTAGCTCTGGCAGAACCAGCAGAAGGCCCCCTCTTAGCAAATGTGCAGTCTGTAGCTTTCAGTGGCATGGCATAACAGAGTAAGGAGGGCAGTGGAAGGGTGGCTGAGGAGGTTATGTGAGGGCAGGGGGCCCTGTCTATGGAGGCCCTTGCCAGGACCAGCCAACTCCAGGAAAGCGTTATCAAAGAAAGGCAAAGAGGAAGTCGGTAAGTCTGAGGTTGCTGAAGAGCAAAGAATTAGATCAACAGTTTTCCCTGTAACATTTCAGATAGTATTTTGCTGATGTGGCATTACTTTTCTAACATCAAGGTAAAAGACATTTTTTACAAAAAGTTAATCACTAAATCTATGTAAGTGTGCATAAAAATCTATCAGGGCTCATCACAATTTTGTTTCTGTGCTCTCAGTTTCCTGGGAAAGTTGATTTAGGCTAGATACAGACAGGCACTTGAACATTTTAGGGAAAACTTTTAACTTGAATCCACTAACTTTTCATATGTTTTCAATTATTTTGCTGGCCACTATTTGAAATTATCATATTATTTTCCACACAGCATCTTTTTCTTTCTGTTAATGTCTTTTCTCTGTCAAGAACACTTCATGTTCAATGCTTTAGGCCAGCTTTGTGTGACACACAGGGAAGTGGATATTTAACAACTTTTATCCTAATTATTGTACATAACCTGGCATCCATCCCTTCATTGTTACTGATTGAAATAAATAGTCTTAATATCACTATTGAAGCAGGGGAGAAAGATTAAGGACCAAGAAAAGAGGCTGATTTGTTGGAGAACCTTAAGAGAGGTTTGGATAAAAGAGGAATGGACATAGCTGTTTCAGAAAACCGAGACTAGAATACCTACATTTCAGATAGATTCAGATTTCTCTAGATGACCTCTCTGATAGCACAGGCTAAAAGGAAACCACTGTGAAATACACAACTCAATAACTAATATTGTTTATAGAAAGAAATATGACAATTGGTCAGAAGGAAAAAAATATTCCTAGCACTAAATTTATTGCATGAATTTATGAATTTTAATAAAAGACATGATGAAAACTAAAATGGAAGTCATTACTAGCAGTTTTACAAAATATCAGAAACACTCCACATTTGTTAATTTCTTTTTTTTTTCTGAGACGGAGTCTCGCTCTGTTGCCGAGGCTGGAGTGCAGTGGCGCGATCTTGGCTCACTGCAAGCTCTGCCTCCCGGGTTCACGCCATTCTCCTGCCTCAGCCTCCCGAGTAGCTGGGTCAACAGGTGCCTGCCACCATGCCCAGCTAGTTTTTTGTATTTTTAGTAGACACGGGGTTTCACCGTGATAGCCAGGATGGTCTCGATCTCCTGACCTCGTGATCCATCCGCCTCGGCCTCCCAAAGGGCTTGAATTACAGGCGTGAGCCACCGCGCCCGGCCCACATTTGTTCACTTCTTATACTAATTATACAGAAGATACGAAGTGATAACTTATAGTGTGAAAGTATAGTTCTGCGATGTTATTTACAAGGGAGTTCAGAGAATGTGATCCAAGCATCACCTCATGAAATAGAAATTGGTAAGAAATGTTTATGGAGCAATAGCCTTTGAAAATCTGATTAGTGTAACAGTGATCTCCCCAGAAAAATGCATACGTATGCAGAATTGTGGATATGATGTGGACTGATTGGTAGATTCCCTACAACCTGTCTATTAGCCCCAGGAAGTGAGCTATTGGGCCTTTAGACAGAGCCAAACTTTCTCTTCCAATAGATGATTCGTTGTTAAAGGGGCCATTTGGCACTGTTTAAATGGCTCAGAAAGTTCTGAGTTGAAGCATTCAAGAACTTGGCACCATATCTGGCTTTAGGGTGATTCTAAGCACTGTTTTGCCTAGAATAGTCTTATTATATACCTGTTGTCTTGGCTAATATTAATAGATGCTCTTTCACTACCTAAAGTGTCCCTGTATAATAAATACATGATATAGCCACTCTACCCCTGATCCTCTTTGAAAAACATTAGTTAATATAAGAAATTAAGGGATGAAACAACAAAAAAGCTAAAAAATATAGAGATTGTGACTCAAAGAGTGGCAATTAATCCACTTAAATCATAGAAGGCAAAATAACTATAGAAATTGTACAGGCTGTGCCCAGTGGCTCTTATCTGTAATCCCAGCACTTTGGGAGGCCAAGGCAGGTAGATTGCTTGAGCCGAAGGGTTTGAGACCAGCCTGAGCCTGAGCAATCTAGTGAGACCCCATCTCTACAAAAAATATAAAAATTAGCTGGGCATGGTAGCACGTGCCTATAGTTCCCAACCATTAGGAGCCTGAAGTGGGAGGACCACCTGAGCCCAGGAGGTTGAGGCTGCAGCGAGCTGTGATCGTGCCACTGCAGTCCACTGTGAGCACCAGTGTGAGACTCTGTCTCAAAAAAAAAAAATTATAGAGAAGAGAATATAAAATTAATTATCAAAATTGGCAGGGGAAGGAGCAGTACAAAGAAGTTAATGACATTAAATTCCTCACTTTTCATGTGAAACAGTCAATTGAAGCAGTGTAAAATTAAAGTTTGAAGTTAATGTTTTGCAAATACTTTAATAATTACTGTTTTTAACTTTAGTGGGTCCTTTTAAAAACTAAACTTTTAGTGAAGAAATATTATCCTACAGTTCAGCAAAATTATTAGTTTCACTTTGGTGCCTTTTTGTCAAATGCAAGTAATTTAAATTTATCTCTACTGATAATCTCACTTCTATGAAAACATATACATGTCTACTTATGTATGTCTGTGTACACAGATGCCTGGAATGATATTCACTAAGGTCATACTAGGGGAGTGTGGGGTAACTTTTATACTTTCCTAATGGCTTGGATTTTTATAATGAATTTGTATCATTTTTATAATAAAAAGTAATAAAAAAATCAGCTCTGGAGTCAAAAGCTAATCTGGATTGGGTAATAAAATCAGCCTTAAAGGTAAAATAATGCAGACTAAATTATTTTCTGCAAATTCCTTAAATAACTCATAAAAGATATTCAAAGATTATATATATAATATAGTTTAATATTATAACAAACTAGTAGTTGGAATTAGAGTTAATATTAGGAATGAATACAGCTTTGCATAGCATAAAATTACAATGCTGTGGCATAATAAGAAATGCATATTTGGTCTCTGCACCTACTTCCTGACACAGAGGTCTCAAAACCCTTGTAATTTCTTGAGTGACAGGGGTAATAGGAGCTTTTAAAATTATATTTGGTCCTTTTCCCTGTTTCTGAAACAAGAGCTTCTAAGACTTTTGGAATCCACGGGGGTGATGAATGTCTTTTTGTATGCTAATGAATGACTGGTGGCTAGGACCCCCCAGACAGCTTTAAGATTCGGGCTGGTTGCCAGAATGACCAAGGCCTGATCAGAGGGCTGGAAATTTCAGCTCTACTCGCTGACCTCTGAGGAGGGCAGAGGGGCTGGGGATTGAGATAATCACTAATGTTCAATGATTTAATCAATTATCTCTGTGAAATGGAACCTCCATAGAAACTCCAAATGAAGGGTTTCAAAGAGCTTCCATGTTGGCAAATCCATTGAGGTGCTGGGAGGGTGGTGACCCCAGAGAGGTCACAGAAGCTCCACACCACCCCTAACCCCGTACCTTGCCCTGTGTACCTATTCATCTGGGTGTTCATCTGTACCATTTGTAGTAAACTGGTAACATAAATAACACGATGAAGTGTTTCCCTGAGTTTTGTGAGCTGTTATAGCAAATTATTAAGCGTGAAGGGAGGATCATGGGAAATCCAGTTTTTAGCCAAGTTGACAGAAGTGTGAGTAACCTGGCGTCCCAGTAGTGGAGATTGGCTTCTGAAGCTGGGAGGCAGTCTTGTGAGACTGAGCCCTCAACTTTTGAGGTCTGCACTAACTCTGGGACAACACGCAGTTGTCTGGAGAACTAGAGTAATGGTTGTTGCTGTGGGGGAAAAAATCCACACATTTGGTCTCAGAAATGTTGTCAATAGAAAAGGTTTTCCTTTTAAATACAAAATAAAAATACGGTACTTTAAGTTACATTATTCCAATACTATTTTATTTTGCTAATTGTTTATGGTTGAATACATATCAGTTAAATACTTGTATGATGAAACATAATTGAAATCCTAGAATTCTGCTCCATTACTTTAAAAAGCAGTAACAAATGTCTGGAAAAATAGTCTGAGAACAAGATTTAGCATGAGTTCATTTCCAGCATAAGATAATCCTAAATCCAGCTTTTACAGATATTTTAATTTTGTCTAGGCTGTTTCCCACACCTGAACGCATTAGTCAAAAAATGAACTCACAAGTAACTAAGTGCGGCTGTATGGTACTAGTCATCTTATTTTGAAAAGTGGTGGTCAAAAGGATAATTTGGTGGGTGGATGAAGCAGGCCATCCTTTGGATCCTGTATTGCCCATTCTAGCTGGCTTGACATATCGCCATATAATTTTCATCTTCTCAACTATCTCCACCCCCCGCCACTTGACTGTTTTGTGCAAACTTGGCCTATCTAACATGATGTCAGTAATTTTATGGTTCTCTGTGGCTACAGACTAAAGTCCAACACTTCATATAGACTTCAGCCATGGCCAATCTTAGCCCCATGAAACACATCTTTCAGCCACACCAAACTGGACACTATTCCCCAAGCTAGAGGCCACAGCCCTCAATTTTGCTGTCTCCATGCCTTCATTCATCTACTTCCTTCAGCACCAAGCTGGAGGTTGTGGGGAATCCCAATCCTTAACTCTCCTTAGTTATGGAGGCAAACATATAAACTATTAATTTACAAGCCAAAATGTGTAAGTGTCATGATATGGGGACATAGTGCCACAAGAGTCTGAAGCAGAAAGAAAGGGAAGTGTTTTCATCAGAAGCCAATGAAGTGGATAGTATCTGAAGTGGGTTTATTGAATGGTAGAACTGTACAGGAGAGAGGAGAACTCCCTCAGGCAAGCTGCTAAACAACACGACCCTTTCAACAACTGTTTAATAGTACTGTAGTATGTGAACATGAAAGCTATAATGCCTGTAATGGAAACAAGAAGGCTGCTTAGAGGAAGTGTACAAGTGAGGATCAATCTGTTCCACATAGGATGGAAACAGGAGTGGTTAGACCTTGAGAAAGCAGTTGAAGGTTGCAACATTTTCTAAGTGTCTCCCCTGGCCCTCTACCTTTCCACCTTGGTCCGGATCCCAAACTTCATTCTCCTGTCAGAACAGTGGGGTGGAGATTTGACAAATAATACTAAAAGGAAGGGCTTCCTATAAGAGAGCTGCATCAGTCAAGTTAAGGTGTTATGCTGTTTTGGATAGAGAGAGGGCAATTTTGGGGATTGTGTTGAGTCCTGAATGCAAGGATGAGGACTTCATATCTTTGAGACACAATCAGATTAAGAAATGGGCCAGATGGGACAATTTATAATTTTTTATTTTTTTAGACGGAGTCTTGCTCTGTGCCCAGCCTGGAGTGCAGTGGCACGATCGCGGCTCACTGCAAGTTCTGCCTCCCAGGTTCACGCCGTTCTCCTGCCTCAGCCTCTGGAGCAGCTGGGACTACAGGCGCCGGCTGCCATGCCTGGCTAATTTTTTTGTATTTTTAGTAGAGACGGGGTTTCACCGTGTTAGCCAGGATGGTCTCGATCTCCTGACCTCGTGATCCATCCACCTTGGCCTCCCAAAGTGCTGGGATTACAGGCTTGATACAATTTTTATACACTAAACCATCTTGGTTATCCCATATTGGAGAAATGCAAATTGGTTCTGCCTGCACTAAAGCTCTGAAGTCACAGTAAAAAACCATGAATGTGGCCAGGTGTGGTGGCTCACGCCTGTCATCCCAGGGGAGGCCAAGGTGGGTGGATCACCTGAGGTCAGGAGTTCAAGTCCAGTCTGGCCAACATGATGAAACCTCATCTCTACAAAAATACAAAAATTAGCTGGGCATGATGGCAGGTGACTGTAACCCCAGCTATTAGGGAGGCTGAGGCGGGAGAATCGCTTGAACCTGGGAGGCAGAGGTTGTAGTGAGCCGAGATGGCACCATTGCACTCCAGCCTGGGAAACAGAGTGAGACTCCGTCTCAAAAAAACAAAGAACAAAACAAAACACGAATGCAACTGGAAACATCCATAAATAGAGCAAGAAAGTTGAATACAGTCATTCAGTGGTCTATTACTGAGCAATAAAAAAGAACTACTGCTACTTGCACCAGTGGATGAAACTCAGAATCATTATGCTGAAAGAAACCAAACACAAGAGTACACACAGCATGATTGTATTTATATAAAATCCAAACTAATCTGTAGATTAGTGGTTGCCTGGAGGCTAGAAGTGGAAGGTGATAAAGGAATATAAGAATTTTGGAAGGTAATGAAAATGTTCTATGTCTTGGTTATGGTGGTGGCATAACAGGTTTCTAAAACCATCAAAATTCATTGAATTGCACATGTTTAAAGGATGCAGTTTATTGTTTGTAAATTATTTCTCCATAAGGCTGATTTAAAAACACTCGTGCAGATACAGTTTAGTGAAGTATTTTTGCATTGCCATGCTCATGCAATGCAGTCAGTTAAAAGCCAGCAGTACACATTGTAAAAGAAATTCCAGAATCAAGTAATGTATTTTAGTTATTTTTGCCAGGAGCTAGGGAATATTTCAAATGATCTCTATTCTAAACTCTTTAATTTATCTCCCAAGAAGTTTTCCTAGTTCAAAAAACAAAGCATATAACCATAAAAGAAAACAAATAAAAAGACCTAGAGAAAATTAGAAAATATTTTATCAAGATGTTTTTTTTCAGGACATTAAATTTTTTGTAGGAGAAAGTCCATTAGGAAGAACCCCATTTACATAAGATTTCATCAAGAAAACTCAACCCTAGAGTTTCAGGACCTGATCCCTGCAGCCAGAGATGAATAACATAAAAGCAGGACTCTCCCTCTGCACCCACGTGCATGGCATCTTGTCTGTTTGAAACATAACTGACCAGTTTCTTGGCTAGCCATATGTAGAAAGCTGAAACTGGATCCCTTCCTTACACCTTATACAAAAATTAATTCAAGATGGATTAGAGACTTAAATGTCAGACCTAAAACCATAAAAACTCTGGAAGAAAACCTAGGCAATACCATTTAGGACATAGGCATGGGCAAGGACTTCATGTCTAAAACACCAAAAGCAATGGCAACAAAAGCCAAAATTGACAAATGGGATCTAATTAAACTGACAGTGTGGCGATTCCTCAAGGATCTAGAACTAGAAATACCATTTGACCCAGCCATCCCATTACTGGGTATATACCCAAAGGATTATAAATCGTGCTGCTATAAAGACACATGCACACGTATGTTTATTGCAGCACTATTCACAATAGCAAAGACTTGGAACCAACCCAAATGTCCGTCAGCGATAGACTGGATTAAGTAAATGTGGCACATGTACACCATGGAATACTATGCAGCCATAAAAAAGTATGAGTTCATGTCCTTTGTAGGGACATGGATGAAGCTGGAAACCATCATTTTCAGCAAACTATCGCAAGGACAGAAAACCAAACACCGCATGTTCTCACTCATAGGTGGGAATTGAACAATGAGAACACTTGGACACAGGGTGGGGAACATCATACACTGGGGCCTGTCGTGGGATTGGGGGAAGGGGAGATAGCATTAGGAGATATACCTAATATAAATGACGAGTTAATGGGTGCAGCACACCAACATGGCACATATATACATATGTAACAAACCTGCACGTTGTGCAAATGTACCCTAGAACTTAAAGTATAACTAAAAAAAAAAAAGAAACATAACTGACCAGTTTCTTATCTTCCAACATATGAGGCACTTCAAAGTTCATTAGTATATAAATGTGTATGTGTGTATATATGCACAAAACACATATAAATTCAGTTAGTCCTCATCTACAGTTGATTTTAGGGATACTGAAAGGCTCCCCTTGTGTCACACCATTTATTCCTTTATATTTTCCTTGTGCTTGCCCTTGTCTACCCTCCAGCCTACAATTATTTTCTTTAGGGTCATTCAGCTCAAAAAGAGAGAGCTGAGAACTTTGGCTCTAGAAGGGCACAAGAACAATTACCCATCTGCTACCAGGGAATAAAGGAAGCCTCCTGCATTCACACATTGGAAGGCAGTAATTTGCTGGATTTATCTGTAACCATTATAAAGCAGTAAGCCTGTTCTTTTTGACGAGGTCATTTTAGTGGGCCTTTGCCAAAGAGCCACATCAAAATGTAAACTATGTTATTACTAAATATGTATGCAAATGAAATGCCTGTGTCCTTCTCCCAAGTAACATGCTTTGTACATTCCTTGGAAATATTTTTTTAAATGCAGAAAGTTTAATGGTCTTTTTTTTTTTTTTGTAGGTTGCATCATCCCTACATCAAACCTACATTTTGTAGGTTGCATCATCCCTACATCAAAATAGCCATATTCCCTGTGTTCATTTGAGGTTATTCATTAACCTAAGAGTCAAAGAGAACTCAGGGCACCCAGAGGTAATAGAACATCCTGCAAGGGAAATAGCCCCTGTAAGCCTGAACCGTGACTTGGAGCAAATCAGAAAAAGGCACTCCTACCTTCAGACACTTTCCAACCATATGGTTGTAATCATTAATCTGTAATAACACAAGTCACAACATGTAGAATTAAAAAATGGTGACCACGGGGGAGATAGACATGACAATCCTTACCCTGTCTCACAACTGGGCCTAGAACTGACCATATATGTCAATGTGTACTTTGTCTCTCAGATGGAGTGTGACTGGTAACCAGTATAGTTTGCTAGTCCATAAATATCTGGGATGAATCAGATGCTTTTCAATTTCAAAAGCCAATAAAACAATAGGATTCTAGATTTTGATACTGCATTTCCATTGTGAGCAGAAATAAACCAGAGACCTCTGCTGGAAACACAGCTGAGACTGATTCACGTGAGGCCCGCACTAAATGCAAACGCATCTGGAGGAAAGGGCTGTCCCTCAATAGGTGATTTAATTGAAGCCCAGATGTTGTTGCTCAGAAATATTTTCTGATTACTGACAATGTGCCAGGGACTGTGCTGGGTACAGAACTGAGAACTGGCCCTAACAGTGGGAATGACCATATTGAACTCACTTTTTTTACTTTCTTTTCTTTTTGCCCCTTTCATCTCAGTCCAACCCCTTTATTTAGAAAACATTTTTTAGCTTTGTCCAAAGCTCTATCTCTGAGACAGTATCAGGTTGACAGATCCCTATTTGGCTTGTGCTGAGCCCATTCACTTTAAATTACTCAAGATACAGAGGCAGGGTGAGAAGGGGACCTGCTGAGTGGAGGAAGCATTCTGACTTCTCTGCCCACTAACGTGTTTGAACTCAGACTGGTTAGTTCTGAAAACTACTCTCCAGATATGCAGCCTCCCTAGGATCCTGGACTTTTGGTCCTTAAAAATTATCAGAAGGTTTGGCTCCAAGGTGTCTGATCCAGAAGAATAGCTTCATCGTTCCAGAGACTTCCACAGGTGATCCAAATGGTAGTTGGCTGCAGGGGCGAGTTACCCTATGCTCAGGTATGAAGTGTGCATGCCCCTGGTCCCTGCACACAGCTATCACACAAACATGTGGCTCCTTCAGCATCCACAGCTGTCTTCTCCTGGCCCGGGCATGGGTCTTTACAGTATCTCACCTGGTCTACCCAATGGTACTGCCTCCTCTTGGCTTTATACTCTGGATTTCAGGTTACAAGCTGATGGACCAACAGCCATTTCAATCAACAGGCATGTTTTACTTGGTCAGCACAATGTTCTTAAAAGTTTTAAATGTGAATATCTTTAGGTGAGGCTTACTCTCTAGTATACCACAAGCTCTACCACTCCCTGTTGCCCTCTATGCAGCCTGTTCTGCCCCTGAAAGCATTTGAGCTTGTGACTCTGAGCTGCCTATTTTTCCAATGCCTCTCCTCACTCGTATCCCCAATAAAAGGTATTTTCCTTATATCTCATTTCTAAGAAATGAACTAACCTTATTGTTAATTCACATTAATGTGCCAGTGACTAAAAGGGAATCTTTGCCTTTTAGCTGAGATCTCCTGTAGAGTCAGTGTTTTCACTCGAAAGACTGAGTCATTGACTGAGGAATTAAAACAAAACTTACCAGGTAGCAGGAGAGGCATTTTTGAGAAAAGAAAAAAAAAGGTGACACAGAGATTGTCACATTGAAGATTCCTTGCTCTTTTTGAATTTAAGCATGATGACAATTACAACAGAACTTGACAAGAGGCTTGAAGCCTATCCTTAGGCAAAAGAAGCTGTACTTTAAGGCATGAGACCGATTTCCAAGATGCTGTGCACACAGTAAGCATGGGTAATCCTTGAGTCATTTACTCTCTGGGGGATTTTTGCTTTCCCTGCTCCCAGCTGGATCCCAGGCTGTCAAAAACAGGGCACATCTTGCCAAGGTCTGAGGGAATTATGTGATTGTGTAGCTATTTGAATGTGTCATTCCATCAATGAGTGTTTCTCTTTCTCCATGATAAAATTAAACTAAAAATTTGGGCCTTAGCTTCTGTTTTAGATTTTCCACACTCCTGATTCCTTCCATTAAGCCAAATAATTGAGATTTCTGTGGTAAGTGCACAGGGCATATCATAGAATGCAGGAAGTTTGGATGGAGGAAGTAAGAGTGAGTGTTCCCCTCCCTCCATACTTGGTGAAAAAGGCTAAAACCTCTTTTATAAATCCTTGTGTATGTTGCAATATTAAACATGTCTGACCAAGTGGCATAATGGCAACTAATTACCAGCATTTACTGACTAACAGGCCCTGTACTAAACACTTTACATGCTTTATTTCATTTGTTCTCATAATAACCCTTCGGGCAGAGTTCAATGCCCCTATTTTATAAACCAGGAAACTAAGGCACACAGTGATTACTAAGTGGAAAAGCTGGTTTCTGTTGCAGAGAGTTGGGTCTCCTGTGAAGTGGGCAGGGAGAAGCTGACGGAGAAAATTTTGTTAGGCACCATCCCAGGTCCTTTGCAGGCATCCTCTCATTCCAACCTCTTATGGTGGAAACTGAGGCTTGGGGAGGTTAAGTAACTTGTTCAAAGATATTTGATTTAATTGTGCATCTATGATCTGAATCCAGGTCTGTCTGATTCCGGTTGCTTCTAGAAACATGGGAGATACAGTCATCAGTGATCAGTGGGGTATCATGCCCTGCCTTACATGTCCAGAGTCAGACATTGGATGGGACTGGGGAAAAACTAGCAAAACTCCTGCCTTTGCTCTCCCAACTACCTCAAAAGTTTATTCCTTTGGGTCAAACATTACCTTCTCCCAGATAGGTTTTCAGAATGCAAACAGTCCTATGAAGGATGGTTTTCTGTTAAGTTTATAAAATTATCTTGACCCCTTCCAACAATACCAAGGGGTGGGGGTGCAGAGGTAGAGAAGGTGCAGAAGGTGCTAAAAGGCAAAGGAGATTAGAACATGAGGCGAGGCCACCAGAGACTCATTTCTCCAAATCAGAATTTTGCCTTCAGCCATTTAAAACATAATTTCAACCAACTTGACTGAGACTGAATATATACAATTAAGTTTCTACTCTCTTAGTCATGTCCTCCTACATGCAAAGTATAAATAGCATTTTAATGTATAGGAGTAACTGCATAGTTCAATCCCAAACCTTAACAATTGCAGAGTTTGATTGTCTAGAAACCACTGGTATTTCACATTTACTTCTGGTGTTTTTAAACAATTCTTCCCAAATGTCATATCTGGAAGGATCGTTGTTTGAAATTAAATTGTTTTTGGAAATCGCTGGATGCCGTGTAAAAGAATTTCCCAATCCGGTCTGTCTATTGGCCAACTATAAAAGAGTCTGTTACTTGTGATTTTGAGTTTTGTTTTGTTCCTTTTAACCTAAGAAAGATTTGACATTCATTTGGAAATGTTGTTTTTATTAAACTATCTTTATGTATTTAATTTTTTAAAAAGAACTATTGATATTTCCAATGCATGCCTGACATTTTAGTTATTTAATTGTTAATCTTGAGCTACAAAGCTGAAAAACATAGGTCAAAGAATGAATTCCAAAATAGACTCTAATTTGGTCTAGGTTTCTGAAGGAAACAATTTCCTAGCTGAAGGTTTTTTTTTTTAATTTTCACATTTGAGATAAGAGCCGTTTCTGCTTTTGTTTTTCTGATCTTAGAAGAACATAGTTGGAAGGTGAAGGGTTTGAGGTATTGATTAAATGTCTTGCCAAATTCTTGTCTGAAATGACTTTCCTTGAAGAAAATGGTTGGAGAATGTTCTTGGTGTTTGGTTCTTGTGCTCATCAGTTTGGATACAGGCCTGACTTTTATGCCAGTTGGCTTCTAGGTCACAGAGTAAAATGGAGAAACAAGGGAAAATGGAGGAAAGACAAGAAAAATCCATGGGCTATGGCAGACACTCAATTTGTCCAGTGCATATAATTAAAGAGATGAAAAAAAATGCTCTCTGACCTGAACTTGGATGTTGGGTTTTCTCTAGTGCCTGATTTGTCTACACCTTATGTGTTAGCACATTGCTCAGGAGCAGAGGCCAAAAAAAGGAATTTTCCTATAAAAAGAAGTCCACCACCTTGGATAGGCCAGAAAGAATTCTAACTTTAAGATATTTTAAAAAAAATTTTCTATCAGAGTTGACCCCGCTCTCTCCTTATCCTTCCCTTCTACTCTCTGCCTCCAATTACTTGAAGCTTTAACATGGGACCAGTGATACCTTTATGTTCCCACTTTCTCTGATTAAAGGTAACCTGGGATATGAGAGCAGCATGGGAGACTTTAAAGATGGGACCATGGCATCAGAGCAGGTGCTTGGGCTGAGAATATTGGAAACTTATTGAGTTCCTGGATTTACTAGCCCTTTCTTCAATTTGTAGGTCATTTCTTTCTATGTATAAGACAACCTTATAAAGTAAATGTTAGAAAGAGATAAGAGATGTAAGGGAGAGGAGCACTACACAACATAAAGGGAGAGAAGAAGATGGAGTCCCAAGTAAAGTTCTCTCAATTCCCCACCTATCCATAAGGCTGAACTTATGCCTCACATTGAGCAGTGAGATTCTGTTCATGGGACAGTCACCTCTGTTTCAATAAGGACTCCTCACAGATTGCGTTGCACTGCCTCTGTTGGAGCTTTAAGAATTTTGGGAAAGATTGTAGTTGTTGACCTTGGAATTTGGATTTTTAAGTACTGAAGCTATATCCATTCGCTCATTATACAAAGATTCAGTATGCATGATCACTAGGAAATGTGGATGTACGTGTGTTTGGACTGGAAGCAAGTGATGGGGGAAAAAGGCTTTGAAGACATATGAAATTAAGCTAGATTAACTTTTTGAGAGTATAACTATGTTATGGTTTTTGTTCATTTTAGGCCTAAATAATATTTGAATTTATAATATGTGATTCTCTCCTCTCACAGAAGTTACAGTCAGTATTTTTCTTTCTAGAGAAGCAGAAAGCCACATACAGAAGTGCCAATTCAAAGAAAGAGCACCTATTTTTGCTTTGGGCTGTGGGCTCTGGGAGATGTAGTTGTATCTATCACAGTGTCTCTACCCAGCAATATGTGATATATAATTATAAGTCAAGGATGAGTTTTTAAATAATTATATTAGACTGTGATTTGTACAGGTGAGTATTATCCTTTAAATTTTTAGATTAGAAAGCTACATGTCAATTTCACTCATAAGGCTGTTGCTCTAAAATGTGTAACTTTCCCCACCTTCAACACACACATATTCCACACATGTAATACATATACACAAATTACCTTGGGTTGCCTTCTGGAGCCAACAATGTAGAAGAGAACTGGTCCTGTTACCTTAGTGTTGTGGTCTGTCGATGTGAGAGCCATGGGATCATAGAGTGCTGCCCTGATATGCAGGCATGGTTGGCACCAAGGAAAGATGAAGAAATGACACAGGCAGTTGGATATTAGTAGTCCAGCGGTTAGCATCATCAAGGGGTAGTTTGTGAGGTCAAGGCTGGTTTTCATGACATCAGCACAGCTGAGGAGGTGAACTAGGACCACTGAAGATTATTAAAAAGGTCGGATCTACAAGTAGGATCCCACTGAATGTTTCATCTACCACCTCCAAAGAAGCGGAGATCATAGAGGGAAATAATTCTAAAAGACTTAGTCTTTTTTTTTTTTTGAGACGGAGTCTCGCTCTGTCGCCCAGGCTGGAGTGCAGTGGAGCCATCTCGGCTCACTGCAAGCTCCGCCTCCCAGGTTCATGCCATTCTCCTGCCTCAGCCTCCCGAGTAGCTGGGACTACAGGCACCCGCCACCATGCCCAGCTAACTTTTTGTGTTTTTAGTAGAGACAGGGTTTCACCGTGTTAGCCAGGATGGTCGTGATTTCCTGACCTCTTGATCCACCCGCCTCGGCTTCCCAAAGTGCTGGGATTACAGGCGTGAGCCACCGCGCCCGGCCTCTAAAAGACTTAGTCTTGATTTCAGGAGCTCAGTTTTAACAGAAGGCATGAAGAGACAAAGGACTAAGAAGGTTCTTAACATTAACCTTTTTCTATCTCTTTATACCTCTCTCTTTCTCATCTGATAGGCTTGATAAGATTGCCTGATATTTCATCGAGAAAATATGAGATACAAGCTAACAGGTAGTAGTTACTTTATCTCCCCACTAATAACCTACAGGCTTGCCTTCATCTGGATTCATCACTCTCCTGAAACAAAAAAATTGCCCTCTCCTATGGAAGACCTTCCTTCCACACACACTGGTGATCCCATCTCCTGGTGCCTATTTTTTTTCCAGGTTTTGCACTTTCTCTGATCACCTCTCTTGCTTCTTCAACCTCCTTTTCTCCACTGGATCATTATTCTAAGCATTAAAACATAATCTAGAAGCTCCCACCTTTTTAAAAAAAACCTCTCATCCCAATATCTCTATTCCTAGCCAACCTACTATTTCTCTTCTAGTCTTCAAAGCCATACTTCTCAAAACACATTCTATCTTTATTCTCCATATGCTCTGCAGCTCTCACCACTGCACTGTGTGCTTTCCAAGGTTAGCAGCTGCATCCACACTGCCAAATTAAATATTTTTTGGTCCTCATTCTACTCAACCTCTCAGCATAAAACACTGTTTTCCACGCCTTTATTTACAACATTTGTCTGATCTCAGCTTTCACAGCACCCTACTCCAGGCCTTTCTCTTGCATCTCCAGACCTTCATTCTCCAGCTTCTTCCCTTCTAGTCCCTAAATATTGTATCTCAGGGCTCAGCCCTGGGCCGTTTTTCTATCTGAGTATTCATTCTGATTGCTTTAAATATATGTTAATAATGCACAAATGTATATCCCAGCCCAGTCCTCCCTTCTGAGTTCCAGACTCATAGATCCAGTTTAACTCAAATATCTCATATGCATTTTGAATTTGATAAGGCCAGAATTAAACTATAGATCTTACTTCCCCAAACCCAACCCTTCCACAGTCTTCTTCATCTTAGAAAGTGGTACTACTAGTGCAGTTGCTCAAGCTACAAATCTGGGAGTCATCCTTGACCCTCTTTCTTACCCTCCACATCCCAACTATCACCAAGATCTGCCCATTGTACCTTATCTTTATCTCTGCTACCAACATGATATGCCAAGGCATCACCAGCTCTCACCTGGGTTCCTGCAGTAACCAAACTACTGATGTCCCTGTGTTGACAGAGCAGCTGGAGGAAACTATGCTACTTCTTCAGCCTCATCATGTGCCTGTTCCCTCTCTCATTAGGTCCTGGCCACATGCGCACTCTTTCATTTCATTATAAGATCTTCCTTACCTCAGGACCTTCATACATGCTGCCCTTGATCCAAATGTCTTTTTCTCTAACCATTCCCTTCCTCCACATGTTTCCTCTTGGCTAGTGCTTTCACACCTTTTATGTCTTAGCTGAAATATCTTCCCCCCACAGGTTTTCTCTAGCCAAGATCCTGAATGTTTGTCTTCCACCATTCCACACTGTCATATCACAATTTTAAATTGTATATTTTTTAAAAATTCCATATGATTTCCTCAGTAGGACTACAAACTTCAAGAGGTCAAGAACTGTGCCTATATTTTTATGACTCTATATTTAGTACTTAGTCCAATGCCTAATGATAAGTATTAATGAATGAATGGAATTCTGTCCTCTTTTTCCTGTCTAACACTCACAGGTCGGCGGGTTAGCAATACCCATTTTTTATATCACTTCTATGACCCTTTCACAGTGACATGAAAATATATGAATTTTTGGAATTAGACAGAATGGCTCTGACAGCCACTTGCGAACCCACTGTATGACTTTAAGCAAGTTGCTTAACCACAATCTCCCAACCTGGAAAGTGGGAAAATAATGTTTATCTTATAGTAATATAATGAGAATTAAAATGACATCAGGTATATAAAATGCTAATCATAAGGTGCTGTGGTTTCAATGGTGGTGTCTCCTCCAAAATTCACAGTGGATCTTACTTCCTAGTGCAACAATGTTAAGAGGTGTGGCCTTTGTGAGGTGATTAAGCTGTGAGGGCACCACCTTCATGAATGGGCTTCACACCCTTATAAAAGGGTTCAAGGTTAGAAGAGGGAGCACCCTTCTTGCATTTCCAACCCTTCCACCACAGCATTTCTCCCCTCTGGAGGACTAGCAACTGATTACCATCTTGGAAGTAGAGCATTCTTCACAAGTTCATAAAAATCCTGCTGGTACCTTGATTTTGGACTTCCCAGCCTCCGGAACCATGAAATATAAATTTCTGTTCTTTATAAACTACTCAGTCTTTGGTATTTTGTTATAGCAACACATATGGATTAAGACATAAAGGCATTCAGTAAAAGTTAGTTGCCTGTCTTCCATGCCTTCCCCCAAACTCCAAATTCTTCTTACCCAATAGATACACATGCAGAATTTGAAAAGATGAGAATATCCTGCCCTCATGAGTTTTTCTGATTATGCTCTTCCCACTGTGAGTTTTGCCTGTAAAGAATAAGATACTTAGCCAGAGAAGAACATTTGTAGCTTTAAATCAAATATGTAACTCTAGCACTAAATAACTGGAGTTTATCTAATAAGGGCACCTTCTCAAATACTTTTGGGGATAACACAAAGGAGGAAAAAGTCAATAATATTATTTGATAGCACAGAACACATTACTTTAAAAGAAAACACCAGATGGCAGCACCAGATGCTGGAGATGTGTCTGATGGGGCTTTAGCTCAAACCTGAGGACTGAGGATGCTGAAAGTAGCTTAAAGCTGTGTTTAGAGAGACAATCATTTATAGAAAAGATAGTTCCCCTTAAGAAAAATAATACATATTTTGCAATATAGAACAAGGTTTTTTAGGAACAGCGTTTCAAATGTTACAAGTGAAATCCTAGGAAAATAACCCCAAGCCTTACCTAATAAAAACTTATTAGACAAAAGCTTCATTCTGGTTTATAGTTAATTAGCTCTCTTCTGTTCCAATTAGCTTGAAAGGGCCTAAAGCTAAAGAATGAATTACAATCAGCTTCTAAAAACAGGCAAAATTTTATCAACTATTAAATACAAATATTAAAATTTATTCATTCACATTAAAATAAGAATAATTACTTCTATTATATCCCTCAGCATAACTTAGAAAATAATTTACTAAAATGACATCAAAGAATCTCATTAAATGTATGTGATATTAAAATTTAAAATGTTAATATATAGTTTGATCCACATTATGAATCAAAATTTTATCTGCAATTGACACCCCTTTTAAATTTTTGCTAAATTGGTATTACCCATCGAGGCTTTTCTTTTAGAGGAAAGAAAGGAAGTGTGATGCTGCTCATTACACCATGAAATACATAAACACAGTCCCAGGACCATCCCACCTTTTAAATAAAAATCCACACTGAAGGTTTTATTCCTCTTAAATACTGTTTAGTGTCCTTCACAACTTTCCCGGGAGATCAGGAAGAGTGAGCTCAGTGCTATACTTTGGATGTGAAACAGTGAGACAATTTGAGCCAATATATTGGTTAGAAGGCAATGCAAAATGCCCACTGAGATCTTGGAGCAGAACTTGTCTAATCGGTGTTTGTGTTTAGATTTGATAGAAGGATCACAGGAGCATCTGTATCATAAGGGACCTGAGTCAATCTATTCTGGAGAAACATTCTGAGGGAAAGGTAATTCATTCTGCCAGTGAAACAGTGACTGTGGGGTCACTGGAGTGAATTGTTTTCCAAGTACTATGATCATAGTTCTGAAACTATTTCTCTCACCTGAATCCACTACAAGATTGAACCCTGTGAGAACATAAGGCACGATAGCTGATTCTAATCTGAAATCAGACCAAGGATTCTGGGGGGAAATCTGAATTGTAAGAAGGAATGTATGAGAGTCACAAGTTGCCAAAAGTCAGCTTTCACAGACAGATGAAATTCTGAAATCTAATAATCATTAGAGTAGTGTTCTTTATGGAAAATGAGTAATTCATAGCACTAAAATTTAAATGATAGAAAAATATCTATAGTGAGGATCAAATCATAACTAAACTACACAGTGAAGGAAAGGCTTTCTGCTGAAAGCACTATGGAATGGTAAATATCTTCTCTAAGAAAGGGCTAAAGCCCACTGCTTTGAAAGTTCTTATGCTCCCTGGAAGCCTAAGAGCTTTCTCCTTCATAACTAACCCAAGCTTGTTTTAAGCCTGGCAGCCAAAGGGTCCCTATGTTGGATGACCTTTCTATGCCCTCTACTGAATCTTGTGTGGTCCCCAAACAGGCCAGCACGCATCTGACAGTGGTCGGGGCCAATTTCCCATTCACATGTGTGTTCTCAGGCCTGAGAGCAGGGTTGGGTGTGCTCTGACATAGTCATGTCCTCTAGACCGCCTCCTCCTACTCTTGTCTAAATGCATAAGTCGAGTCACTGAAGGGCCATCGCTGGCCTCTCCTGACATTCTCCCCTCCAGATGACCGGGTGAGTCAGGAAGGTGTTTCCTCGGGAAGCTGGGGGCCCAAGCCAGCTAGTTTCAGCCATCGTTACTGGGTAAGAACATGCCGTGCTCAGCCTGTTGGCTCCACTCTTGAGCACAAAGTATGTGTTACAACAACAAGCACAAGAATACTGACCACACACTTCCCTATCTCTAGATCTGTAATGAGAACATTTGAAGTAAATACATACAATCAAGAAACAGTTCTGTAAGGCAGAAATTGAACAGAGTTTCTGATTTGTGGCCCTGAGACACAGCTTCTTGTACTCTGTGAATCCAGACCCCACAGGTTATGGAAGAAAAGCAACAGACAGAAGATGGGAAAAACAGGTCATGTTTATAAGACCAGCTTGAAGACCATGCCACACTGAGGAGTTTGGTTTTTCGTTAGGCAAAGAAACTAGCTGTTTTTTCTTCAATGTTCATCGGAAAACTTGCCCAGCAGCTGTGAGTGACTCTTCAGCTTTCGAATCATTGTCTTGGAATCTTCTAAACCAGTAAGACCATATTTATTTTATTTTAAACATGGAATTTAGGAGCAAAGGACTAGACAGTCCTCAAAGTAAAAAAGAGAGAAAAATCATATTAGAAATAAAGAATGCCCCCTCCCCAACCAATTCCTTTGGTTTAATCTTTTACAATAGCTTGGTATAATCTTCGTTTTCTTTTTTTCTGTCTGTCTTTCTTTTTCTTTTTCCTTTTTTTTTTTTTTTTTTTTTGAGATGCAGCCTCAGTCTGTCACCCAGGCTGGAGTGCAGTGCGTGATTTCAGCTCATTGCAACCTCCAACTCCTGGGTTCGAGCAATTCTCCTGTCTCAGCCTCCTGAGTAGCTGGGACTACAGTCATGCCCAGCTAATTTTTCTATTTTTAGTAGAGACATATTGGTCAAGGTGATCTTGAACTGCTGACCTCGGGAGTTGGCCTCCCAAAGTGCTGGGATTACAGGCATGAACCACCACACCCGGCCTAATCTTAGTTTTCTTAAGAATCCATTATCCCTGCAGGCTGGGCTTTACATTATCCCCAAGTGCTGGGATTACAGGCATGAACCACCACACCTGGCCTAATCTTAGTTTTCTTAAGAATTCTTTATCTCGGCAGGCTGGGCTTTTCAAGTAGCAAGCCATGGAAAAAAGACTTTTACCACTTCCTGTTTCTCATAATTTGATATTCTGTAAGGTTGACACAAGACAAAACATCCACAATCTGGTTTAACGGACAAAGAACATGGACCAGGCCCTATCTTGCAGGTAGCCACCCTCGTAAGCATCTCTCTCCAATCCTTGCCCGTGGTGAAACTTTAGATAAAACCCTAAAAACTCTTTGCCATTCAAGCTGGGGGTTCCTGGGGTCATGCTTATTCAGAATGGCCCAAGTGGGGGGGTGGTCAGGGCCTTGTCTTCAGCCTGAACACAGGGCACAGAGCAGCAGCAGGAACCAAGCACCTCCCAGAATATAACCTAGTTGCTTCAGTGTCTACACTGGGGTTAATTTCCTACTTACTACAACCATGTACGTGTCAAAAGAAAAAATATGCTGTATTTACAGACCATGTGTATTTTTGCAAGTGCTTCAGTGTTTAATTGTTGCTAAAGTCATTTGGGGTTTTTGACACAGATTCTATTTTAGTAAGATAAACTCAGCATAACCCAGCATTGCCAAAAATGAATTCCTAAGGTAGATGACTAAAATAAACCGGCAATAAATATTGGCTGTTGGAATGGGAATTATATCTCTGTAATGTAGACACAGCATTAATGACTCATTTTCAAATTACAGTCTCTTCCAGGGATTATTTGTATCAGGGATCAGGGAAGAAAGAAGTCCATCTCTTCTTCTTTTAGACAGTAGAATTGAAGAGGAATATGAACCCATCAGGCAAGGATGTTCTTATATCTATTCAGCCAAGAGAGGTATAGGCCCTGGAGTTCAACAGGGAGTTAACTTGAACAGGCTGCTTTGAGGCTGATACAAGGCATTGATAGAAAAAATACTAGGGGCTGAGGTGGCTGATTCTGGGGATAGTTTTCTCTTGTTCCCCTACAGGCAGAGGGCACCACCAGATTCACCTAATGCGTCTTGTGTGGCATGAATTACCTTATCAGTTACACTGGGTGCTGCCCTGTTCCTTTGCTGCTTGGAATTAGTGGACTCTTTTAGGCCTCCTTTACTCCCTAAAGTCAAATTCTGATATTTTGGCCCATGAGGATGAGTTTTACAACTTCTCTGGTGTACCAGAAGGCAGTCTGAGGTAAAGATTCGGCTACAATGTGGGCAGGACACAAGCTGAGCTTGATTTGGTCCCGCTTGGCTGGACTGAGCATTCGGAAGGGGCTGAGGCTTCTGTGGGAGTGGCCGATGGAGGTCCACAGGGAGCCGGTCATTTTCTATTTTCCACTTTTCCAGGCATTTGGGCTCATGAATAGGAAGGGACAGGGTGCCAAATTCCTTACCACATATGTAGCAGATAATAGTCCTTGGTCGGGCTGGGGTTCCACTACAAGCTTTCTTGAGGCCAGTAAGATGATCAGAACTGTTAGAGTGTGGTGCTCTGGGACCCTCACCCTTTGGCTTGCAGCTTCTGTGATGAACAAGAAGATGATCTGGCAAGAACGTGAGGCCACAGGATTCACAGGGCAGCAGCTGAGCCTGGGCACTCTGAAATGCAGCCTCATTAGTTGCCTGAAGACTGTAGGACCCACTGCTGCTGAGAGACTGTGGTTTGGAGGGTTCTGGCCTCCTCAAGTGCTTGGGCAACTTGCTGTTTTCAATATGCCGCTTCTGCAAGCACTGGGGTTCATGAATGGCAATTGACTGGGACCCAAATTCTCGGCCACAGATATAGCATACCCGGAATCCAGGCCTGCGGGCCGGGATCACAGGGGGGCTAAGCTGACTTTCCGATATAATTCTTCTACTTGACAGTTTTGATAGTATCACAGTCCCAGGCCTCTTTTTCTGAGTGTCTGTCTTTATCTTTTCACCAGGATTAACACTCTCTGTTTCTGGCGAAAGGCTAGAATAGGAGTCACTAGAGAGAAGCCCAGCTTGGTTGATAAGGAAAGTGGGTTCTTTAGAATGGTGAAAAGTTTGTTGTAACTTATTGGAAATTCTTTTCTTCTTTCCTCTTTCCATTAACAAAGATGTCTTTCTGTAGTGCTTGCTCTGATTTCAGGCCAGACTCACTTTGGGCTTCTGCTTAGAGTGAAGGTTAGTGAGGTTAGTTGTCCTGGGGTTCACACCGTTGCCAGTACCTTAGCCTCACAGACCGTGACTCAGAGCTTCATTGCAGGATGGCAGTCTGGAATGTTGGAAAGTCCTCATTAAAGCTGAGATGTCTCCAAGATCTGTGGAGGGGGGGTGGGAGACATAAGAAGTTATTATGTAAACACACACACACACACACACACACACACAGACGTTTAGGTTGTTGTTGTGTGTGTGTGTGTTGTTTTTTTTTTTTTTTTTTTTGCTTGTTTTAAATATTGACCTTGTATACTTTTTGACTAGCACAGTAACCAGCATACGGGATTTGGTCAATAAACTGACATAAACCTGAGGAAATCTTCCATCATCAATTGCACTATCACTGTATTGAAAATCGTGTTCTGCCCAAAAAGTTAACTTGACAATTACAGCACATCATAGATACAGAAGACGCAAAGCAATAGAGGCTGAGACCAGGGTGGTGAGGCCATAGAAGAGAAAACTGCAAACTGTGAATATTAGATTAATGAAATCAGCAGGTCATACGAAAAGACCCCCTGGGCCCCACAGAAACTTCCACTACGTCAGAGATCCTTAACTTGTTAGTGACATGGATTCCTTTGACAATTTTGTGAAGCCTATGCACTTCTCAGAATAATATTTTTATAAGTAAAAATAAAAATTGTTGCTATCACAGGTGAAATCAGTTTTACTGAAATAATTTGTCAACTGTTTCTAGTTGTGATATACATTTTAATTGAGGTAAAGTTGTGTCACAGACTTCTTGAGTGTCCATCGACCTGAAATTAAGAACTCTTGCAGAAGAAGTAATTCAAGAATGAATCTTATGAGGATTATCAGGATAGCCCTCAGAGGGACATAAACTTCTTGTGACACATCATGTATTCACTTTTGTTTATTATGGGAATAGGGTATTAATAAAGTGGAGCTATAATTCTCCAGCAAAGAGTACAGCCTAGGCTGCACCCATCCTGGTGGGATATCTGCAGATCTTTCATGGAAAGATGATACACAGATGCTGCTTGAGGCTCTTTTTTTTTTTTAAAGGTATCATACCTACTCTCTTGTTTTATATATGTATGACTTCCAAATATTTTTAAGTATAAAACAAAGGCCCTGGATTCCCCAAAGATCCCCACCAGAAGAAGTGGCAGCTTAGATATCCATTTTTAGGAAGAATCTTAAATTTGTATATTGGGAAAAGTTATGAGTAAATTTTACCGTGGGTTTATAATCTGGCTTCCCAAAAAGATTATTTCAGAAGCCTCAGGACCTTTTTCATTTCCTTTATCATTTCATTTATCAGGGTGATAAACTCTAAAGCATCAATTCTTAACCACAGAAGAGCAGCCCCTGGTATGAAGCTGGATCCTGTACATCATGGCAAACACTTCAGTTTGGACAGTGCAAGGCCAGCAGTCCTGGTAATATGGAAACCCTGGGCACTGGATTTGATAAAGAACAAGAAGAGCTGTGATATCTGTGCCCAGCTCCTGTACTTTGGTGCCAATAAAGGTCTGAATCCTTGCCTTTAAGAGTATCAAATCAGGTCTGGCACAGAGAAAGAAGTTATTCTTCATTTTGACAGATTCTAAGACAGTAATGTTAACAGATGTGGGAAAAGTATGTGTTGGCCCCAGAGTGGCCAGCACAGAAAATAAAACAGAGAAATGTATCACTCGATCAGTACCATCTAAAAGAGAAAGTAGATCTATGGAACACAGGAATAGGGTAAAATTATTTCATTAGGTTTTAAATCCAGCCCATGGGTTATTTCCACAAACCATTCTGCTTCATTGGCTCTGTTCACCGAGGAACTTTAGTTTATCATTTTCCTTGATACTAGGAAATTGCAGACACTAATAAGACTTAAGAAGACAGATTAGAAAAATCAATACAATCAAATAAGCCTCCTTCCCCTAAATTGTCTCTGCCTCTCTTTCTCTCTCTGTCTCTCTTTCTCCCTCTCTCTCTCTCTCTCTCTCTCTCACACACACACACACACACACACACACAGAGAGAGAGAGAGAGAGAGAGAGTCAATTCTGTTCCCAGCAGATTAGAATACTGAGAAATCCCCATGACTTTCCCCAGCAACCCCTCCATCTCCCTTTTGATAAGGTAAGAGAGGTAATATTTACTGAATGCCAATTATGTGCCAGATAGGGCACAGATTTTTTTGTAAACAGAATTTTAGTTAATTCTCAAATGATTATGAAGCAGGTATTATTATTTCAATTTTATAAGTAAAGAAACTGACTCAGAAAAGACAAGTAATTTGCCCAAGACTGTCAGTTTCTAAATGACAGAACTGTGAATCAATTCCAGCTCTCTTTGGCTCCAATACGTGGCTCTTTCCATTATTCATTCTGCTTAAATTCCTCCAGCAGAGCGTCTTCCCTTTAGTTTTTATCCCTGTTTTAATGTACTATCCATATGCCTCAGGGGAAGGTAACTAAGCTCTCACCAGCTGTTATGCTTCCTTTTAGAAGAAAGAAGAGGCAAGAAGGAGGAGTGCAGACAAGGCACAGAGGAGAAGCCTCTGAGACAGACAAAGCAGAAGAGAGAGACTGGGGCTATGGAACACAATGTTTTCAATGTTAAGCGACAGGGGACTTTTTTTCTTCAACTTTTATTATAGGTCTGGGGTACATGGGCAGGTTTGGTATATGGGCATATTGTGTAATGCTGAGGTTTGGAGTACACATGAATCTGTCTCCCAGGTAGTAAGCATAGTACCTAATAGGTAGTTTTTCAGCCCTTCCTCCGCTTGCATTCACTATCTGTTGTTCTCATCTTTATGCCCACGTGTACTTGCCGTGTAGCTCCCACTTATAAGTGAGAACGTGTGGTATTTGGTTTTCTGTTTCTGCATTAAGAATCACTTTTGCCAGGCCAGGTGCGGTGGTTCATGCCTGTAATCCCAGCACTTTGGGAGGCCAAGGTGGGCGGATCACCTGAGGTCTGGAGTTTGAGACCAGCCTGGCCAGCATGGTGAAACCCCGTCTCTACTAGAAATACAAAAATTAGTTGGGTATGGTGGCTGTAATCCCAGCTATTCAGGAGGCTGAGACAGGAGAATCGCTTGAATCCGGGAGGCAGAGTTTGCAGAGAGCCAAGATCACGCCACTGCACTCCAGCCTAGCTGACAAGAGTGAAACTCCATCTCAAAAGAAAAAAAAAAAAGAAAAAAAAGAATCACTTTTGCCATATACAGTTGTTTTCTAGATGTAGTTTTTCCTGAGTCATGTGCAGTACAGATTCTTTTCTTAATTTCACCAATATCTTCAGAAAAATCTACATAACCAGCAGAGGTAGGGACCAGTTGGGGGAATGGGGCAGACCACCAACGAATGATGTGTTTTGTCTGTCTTGATCATGGGCACAGGGTAAAAGTGAAGGCTGCCCCAAGAGGCCAGGTAGTGCTCAGTTTGAAGCCATGTCACCATTTTGATTAGGGATAGATCTTACCGCACACAAACATTTGTGCACTGCAAATATTTTCTCTGCAGCAAACACGATGAAACATCACAAAACGTCCATTTGAATCTTCAACTTTTCTTTTTCTACCATCCCTTTCCTTCTCCAATGTTCTCCTGAAATTTTTCCCTTATTGTGACTAAAGGTATCAAAATATGAAAGATGAGGTAGCTGGAAGCCAGTGAAATTTTTGGGAACGGAGGTGTCTTATGGAGAAATGCATAATGTTTCTGCCAGTGACTGTGCGACGGCAACATGCCATGGCACAGCAGTGTTGGTTGCTCTCCCTTTATAAGTTAGCTCTAAAAGCAAAAGTGCTGGAAAATACTAAATGCATATACTTAAATCACATAAGAAATTGGCCTGTCACCCAAGACGTCATAAAGCAATGTTGCTAGTTTATAAAGAGAACCACTTTGCAAAGCCAGACAGTTTTACCTCAAGCATCTCTGGAAAAATGTTCACTCAGTTGGCCTGAATTATTCGTTTTGACCATATCTGCACATAGGACATTTACAGAACGTCCTGGAAGGCATCACCTTTTATCAACATGATGCCATTTTTCCATTCTCTTCAGGGTTCATGGGAAGGGAGAGACAAACACACAAAGATGAATGTAATAACCGTGGAAATCCAAAAACCATCTTGGCATTAGAAGGTGTCTCTCTAAAAGAGAGGGAACAGAACACAATGAAAAGTGTGATCATATCTTTTAAAAAATAATCTAGTCCTTTGAGGATGAGTTCATGTCCTTTGCAGGGACATGGATAAAGCTGGAAACCATCATTCTGAGCAGACTATCACAAGGACAGAAAACCGAACACCTCATGTTCACACTCATAAGTGGGAACTGAACAATGAGAACACTTGGACACAGCACGGGGAACATCACACATGGGGGCCTGTTGTGGGGTGGGGGGATGGGGGAGGGATAGCATTAGGAGAAATATCTAATGTAAGTGATGATTTAATGCGTGCAGCAAACCAACATGGCACATGTATACCTATGTATTGAAAATGCACGTTGTGCACATTTACCCTAGAACTTAAAGTATATAAAAAAATCTAGCCCATTGAAACAAAAGAAATATAGTTGATACATGATATGATCCTTTCTCTATTAGTATTGAATTCAAATTCTTTAAATGAACAAAAACATAAATAAGAAAGATGGAGTTGGGGCTGATGGTGGCTCTGATCAAGATTCTGAAATAGAGGAGGTTCATCTTCAATGTTCTTCACCCACCCCATTCAGCAGCCTCCACTATCCAGCCTAGTATTCTTGTATGCTCACCAGTCCGTCTTACCTATGAAATCTTGCTTCAAAAAGGAACTGATGGACTCATTTACACCAAGGCTTATAATTGATGAGATAATGTCCCTTCTAATGTCTGGCAGAGACAGTTAGCTCCTTACCAATAGCCATTCCACTCAACTCCCTCAATTAATAGAGCCCCAATTTTCAGCTGGGCACATCTACAAGCTCCTTTGTAGTTAGTGAAAATATTGTGCGGAACTTGTAAGAACAATTCTTGAAAAGGAAGAAGAGAACAATTGCTTCTCTTCCTTTCCTTCTTACTGATGCTTAGAAGATGGATGTGATGACTGGCGCTTTAGCAGCCAGTTGAGAACAGATTTCATTTATGTAACCCTTGATATGACAGAGCAGAGACCTGGATGGACTTGGGTCCCTGGTAATGCTGGAACCATCACAGAAGCCCTGGAGTGCCTTTCTTGGACTTTATTTACATAAGAAAAGTAAATTATTATTTTTATTTTAGCCATTTTTAAGAGTCTGTTATTCACATGGAAACCTAATACTAATTGAGAGATATCTGTATTTTAATACTGGTGATTAGCACAATTCATCCTAATAATGTTATTTCAAATTTCAGATTTTTTTTGATGAAGGAATTTTTTTTGAGGAAGTAGAGGTTTGGGTGCAGAATTGACTTATTAAATATACACTTCTTAAAAATCAGAAATTTAAAAAATTGATACTATAAATACTGGATCAATGGTTCTTATGAAATTGATCACAACACTTCCTTTTTTAGAGATTCTTTTAAGAAAAAAAATTTAATGACTATTTTTTATAAAAAATAGCCTATTTTTTCCACAAGCTTATTAGAGAGCTAGCAGATAGCAATATTGTGCCAGTTATTAACTTATTGTCTGTATACTCCCAACCTTCTTTTCTATATTTAGCTTTATGATACAGGTACAGGGACTCTGCACAGCCCATTTCTGCTTTGCAAGTTGGCTCTGTGTTATGCTCTGCCAACAGGAATAATGGAAGAAGAATGCAAGAATTGGGGAGCAAGAGGCCATTTAATCCTTTTAAAGGCTTCCTGTGTGCATGTGGTTGCTGTGAACATTATTCCAGCAACACTCCTCTACTCCAGCAGCAGCAGTTCTTTTCAGTAGCAGCAGCTGAATCCAACCAAATTTGTAAAACCAGACAAACTGACCCTTCCCCACCAGATGCAATCACCAGCCAGTCTGTGCCTCCTCCTTGGAGATCTGATTTTCAACTCCATAGGGTGCCTCTTCTAAGTTTCTAAATTTTAATAACAACCCTCAAAATATAAGTAATAATAATCTGTGATATTCAAGCTGCATATTACTTAAATATTGCAATAAATATAAATGCAAATTAATTCTTTCATAGAATCTTACAAAATAAGATGCTTATCTGAACATTTAATCCTCAACTCATTCAGACCACTGAAAATGCATTTTTGTTATTTTTACACTATCGCAGTGCTTTAAGAGCTAGAATGTATTGTTCTTCCATTTTCCAGTAGATGAACAAATTCATAAGGGAAGCCTACTGTTCTAAGCATGCTTGTATTTTTTCAAATTTTATATGACACTCTTCACCTGCTGACCCCCAAGCCACAAGGCCACCACTGCCACAGAGGAAGCCATAGCGAAGTGATCCTACTCATAGACCAAAGATGACCAGGAGTGTTGAGGGCAGCTTGTTGGGCTCATTCTCACTGGTTCTTCATACTCTTTTCTAGGCAGCGTCTGGTCCCATGGCATCTGCAGACCTCAGCCAATCTAATGTGAGGGGGAAAGGCCATGTGAGAGCAGCTGGGACCTAGAGGCAGTATGGTTTAAGAAATATAAGAGCAGCATTTAAAAGGTAAAAAGTGGAAACATTTTCATAAAAGCCACTTAGCCTGAGGCATGGCTTTGAGAAAATATTGGCATTTCTAGACTGATTATAAATAACTGATGAAAAAATTCCTTTTCTTTGTCTCCCCTTCACTATGAATAATTTTAGGCCAAGAAATAAGTTCTCTCACTTTCATTCAATCTAATTGTCAGGTACGAACATAATAGCCTATGGTGTTAGAAAAGCTATGAAAAAAGTGGGAGAAATGCACTCTTTGCGCTTCTAACTAGAGCCCTCTGCAAAAGGCATTTTATGTTGTTAAGGCTTATAATATCACCCTATGAAAACTATTGTTAGATCAAGCCTGTAATTTTCACTCTATATTGAGTATCCAAATCACAGAGTACCCAAGAGTCATGAATGCCACACAGGTATGATCATATAATTGTAATATTGACATTTGCAGTGGTGGAGCACTGGTTATACAAACCGTCAGTATAATCACATTAGAGGCCTATAATACATAGAAATCCAAAGGATAGCCCAAAAAAGAAAAAAGTGGAAGAGTCGAATAACAAGTCTTCAAAGGAATTTCACATGCCATATTTTCTCACATTTAGGATAATTTTCTTCCAACAGGATAGCTCTATACCAATATGTCTTTTTCAAGATTGTTTAAGCATTGGCTCATAGGCACATCTGGTCCATAGCTATGTTCCTTTTAGCCTGCAGAAAGTCAAAACTGCTTGACTTAGTTCCTGTTATTTTAAAATTGGGAGATGTCACATAAAATAAGGATTTTTGGTTTCTCTTGAAAAGTGGAAGAGCTGGCAGAACAGAGCCCACATTCCTGTGTGGCAACATCTAACATAAGCTGATGCTGAGTAACAGCTGTGCCTGTAGCTCAGAGAGCCAGCCTTTACTCTTCCAATGCTTCTCACTAGCCGGATTCACTAATTTATAGTTCATGCTTCTTGCTTGAAAGTGTCCTGTGGGGACATTTTTCTTCTTAATTAAATATTGAAAATCACTTCGAGGAACTGAGAATCCAACTGAAGTCTTCTAGGATATAATTGTTATAAATACAACATATTTATTAGTAAATATTTAGAATATTTAGGAATGAATCTTCCTAATGAAAGTAGATTAGGGCTGAAATGCTTCGGTCTAGGAGGGAGGGTAAAATCCAAGAAGAAAAGACAGAATCGGTGACTTAAGAAGGAATTTTCATAAGTTATTAAAGGGTTATAGAAGATGATATATACATAACTTTAGAGAAAAAAATAAAGCAGCCAGTGTTTAGAACAGCTACAGGTGGGATTATAGAAGAAATAAAAAGAAAAAAAGGAAAACACAAACAGACAAAATTGTGTTTTGTGGATCACCTAAACATTTTGGAGACATTCCCATAATTATTTATTGATCGGTTGATATCATAAGAGCTACTTTTCTATTTAAGCCAATGGACCTTTCCTCACCATTAAATGACTCCCCAGATGAGGATTGTTAGATTATTAGTTTAAAGAAATAATCAGCCAATTAAAAGAACCATAAATAAGCTATTAGCAATATAGACCGTAGTTGGATTGTAAAGATTTGCTCTGGAAATACTTTATAAGAGAATTATGCTTCCTCGTGGGGATTACAGGATTTGGTACACTTTTTCTTTCTGCCAAGCTGTCCATTTTGTCAAGAAATACCTATAAATTAGTTTGAACTGCAAATGTGTAAGAACAGTATAGGAGCCCCTTCTCGACCTAGAATGAGATCTATAGCCATCAAGTGTCTAAAATTGACATATTATGGTTTTTAAACATTGGATGGAAAAACCCACAGATAACCATATTTTAGTATCTACATTTTAAAAGAACTTCAAATAGATGCATATGTTTGCCAGCCCCCATTATGTGATATGCTTGCACAGAGTTCCCACTGTCTTTATACTCTTGATTTAGTTGAACTCGGTGCGACACTTTTAGCATAGACTTCTGAGCCACGCTGTGTAAGTATCAGAAGTGTGGTCACTTCTGTGTGTCCAGGTGGAAACAAACACAATGAAGAATAAAGTTGTGCATGAACGGAGCTGCTAGGCCAGGATAAATTGGCATAAGAGAGATGGGCTCACTGAATCCGGGAGGAACCTTTCTAACACATCACTAGCTTACCTTACAGCAGTTTCAAAGTTGTGCCTTATTTCTGTCCACCTCCAGGAGGTCAGTGCCTCCTGGAGCCTGGCTAACACTTACACTGATTATCAATACCATTCATTACAGACATCAACACCCTTTGTTAATAATGCGCTCTCCACCCAAAGCTGTTTCTGAGGAAAATGCCTGGGAAGGAAGTCAAAAACAGCAGAGTCCATAAGGCAGGCTGGGCCTCTGCTGTGTGCATGAATCAATGTGCCTCTATTTTCTGATATGCTCGCCATGACATTCCTGGCAGTGACTCTGGAGACCTGGTTGTTTGTGTGTGCCCACAAACTGAAGGCTGTTTCTGAACATGGGCTTTTTGTTGCTGTTCTCCCCACATCTCTCATCCTTCTGTGTGAATAAGTCATCAAAATATGATTGTCATACCATTTGACATCGCTGAATCATGGCAACAAGACTCTCTTTCATGGGCCACATAGTTAGAGCTCACTGATGATTCAGAATCCTCAGCCCTACAAATTCTCATTTCCCAGGAAAGCTTATACAAGATATCCACTGCTGGAGAAAACCACCAGAATGAGTCTCCTGGTGTCTAGGGGAAACTTGTTCATTCTTTGTGTCCCCAGACCCAAACAAACATGCAATGTGGTGATGGTTCATTTAAAAACCTCTTCAGCTTCTAGTTTAAATTTTTTTGTGGTTCAACATTTATAGAAAGCCTCCTTCCACTCCATGACCAATAACTCTCAACTGCCTTGTTCTGTCTGCCTTTAGTAAACACAAAGATCACATGTATATTTTAAGTCACACATAAGATTGGAAATATTAGGATATTGGATGGGAAGAGTTTAATTTAAAATCAACTTTGTGGATGCTGATGTGTCCTATCTTTCTTGTGTTTTCAACAGGGTCTTTTTTCCCATCTTCTGTGTTCTATTTCACTTTGTTTCATTATTTCCACTATCTATCTGAGCTTTAAGTTTAGGACAATCCAATAAGAATACCCAATAAGGACAGGATGCCATTAGAAAGAGAGTGAAGAGTATAGCACCCTATGGTTGACACCACTGCTAATGTCCTCTGGATTTTCCATTTGGCTGGAGAGAGAAGGCGATGCCAACAATTCCAGCTCACTACTAGAAAAATGTGGCTTATATCTTAACTTCATTATATTCTGGAGAAAGCAGCATTAGAAGTGAGGGGCCCAGTCTAATCACATGAGTCATCAAATGTGGAGAACTTCTTCCCCAGTCAGTGAGAGATAGACAGGAGCAGAAAAAATTTCAAGTGTGAAAGGGCCTCAATTAGCTGTTCCAAAGAAGGGGTCTAAGAGTTAAAAAATGCAGGCACCTCTTGAAGCCAGGAAGACCAAGGAAACAGATTCTCTCCTACTGCCCCCAAAAGAAAGATGATCATGCTGTGAGCTGGGTGTAGAGGTTCATGCCTGTAATCCCAACACTTTGGGAGGCAAAGGCGGGAAGATCACTTGAGTCAGGAGTTCAAGACTAGCCTGGCCAACATGGTGAAACCTCATCTCTACAAAAAATTAGCTAGGGCCGGGTGCAGCGGCTCATGCCTGTAATCCCAGCACTTTGGGAGGCTGAGGTGGATGGATCATGAGGTCAAGAGATCAAGAACATCCTGACCAGCATGGCAAAATCCCGTCATTACTAAAAATACAAAAATTATCCAGGTATGGTGGCACATGCCTGTAGTCCCAGCTACTTGGGAGACTGAGGCAGAAGAATCACTTAAACGGGAGGCAGAGGTTGCACTGAGTCAAAATTGCACCATTGCACTCCAGCCTGGCAAGAGAGGGAGACTCCATCTCACAAAAAAAAAAAAAAATATTCAGGGGTAATCCCAGCTACTCGGGTGTCTGAAGCATGAGAATAGCTTGAACCTGAGAGTTGGAGGCTGCTGTGAGCTGAGATCGCGCCACAGCACTCCAGCCTGAGCAATGGACTGTTTCAAAAAATAAAATAAAATAAAAAATAAAAAAATAAAAGCTGAAAACACATTTCCATTTTGTGGTGTCATTTCCTATATGGAATCCTAACCTAAAATGGATCCCCCATCCTGCTGTGCCATGACACTTGTGTGTAACCCCATTAAATGTCCCCTTGGCATCAGTAGCTCATGGGTGTTGCTGTTTATCCAGCTCATACCCATTCCGTATGCTCTACATAAACATGAGCAAAGCAAGGATAAAATTTGGAATATACTCTAAAACAGCACAAGAACATTGGAGATGCTGCCTGTGGTGCCCAGAAAGAAGTAGATTTCATTTTAATACAGGAATGAGACTGAATATTTTGTCTATAATTGATCCAGATTTGGAAATTCTCCACAGGTAGAAGAGTGTCAAACAAAGACAAATGATAGCATTAACATGATGTAGCTGTCCCAAAGATGGGGGTCCCTTACTCTTTTCCTGCCTGTATGCTCCCTCATGAAAAAAGTCATACATGGTAGTTTGGATTTAATTGCAGTTTATAGTTGTATACTAGGTGTATTTCACTCTGTTTTGTTTTATCATACTATGATCTTTTAAAATATATCTTGCCACTCAGATGTTAAGAATTAATGTTAATTTTTTAGGTTTGATGACATTATAATTGTATTTTTATTGTAATTTTTACTGAGATAATTGTAGATTCACATGTGGTTGAAAGAAATAATACAGAGATCCCTTGTACACTTGCCCAGTTCCCTCAAGGGTAACATTTTGCAGAACTATAGTGTAGATATTATACTATAATAATACCTCAACCAAGATGTTGATGTTGATACAATCTACTGAGCTAACTCAGAATCCTCGGTTTTATTTGTACTCATGTGTGTATTAAGCTCTATAATATTGTCAACTGTTTAATAAGTATCCACTACTGCTGTTTTTAATAAGAATTTATCACATTGGTAGCATCTGAATTTTGGTTGGAATTAAATTTCAACATGAATTTTGGAAGGGACAAAACATTCTACAATAATACCTAGGGTTTCCAATTCCAGGGTCTAGAAGAGCTCTTCACCTGTGAGAGTTTTCCGTGATGGTTTGTGGTTAGCCCAGCTTCTAGGCAAACTTTTCAGAGAATTCCATTGGCCTACATTCATGGGACACCAATAATAGGCATCAGGAACAACCTCTTTTTTCACTCTTCTCCTTTACCTTTCCTGTCCACTGTGCTTGTAAGACCTCTCTACGAAGACCACTCCATTAAATGTAAATATGGCAAATAACTCCTAAGCTGCCTTAAAAGGTTTTTTCTTCTCTATCTTGAGAAATAACGAGTTTACTCTGGATCCCAGGGCAGAAACGTGCAGATGTGATGTCATGTCCTTATTTCATTTCAACAGGCATTAACAATTTCTTAATATTTCACTTTTATTCAGTCACTACTCTTTCTTCCCAATTTAAGTGTTATAAGCTGATTTTCATCTACTTGTTCACATCATCATGTTCCTTGTTTTCTAGTTTTTCAAATACCAGGATCTTATAGTACCATAATTATATGGAAAAAATACACAGAATAGGCTGAACTACCTGAAGACATTATGAAATCAATATTTGAAAATTCATACATTTAGGGTTTGTCCTGTAAATATCATGAAATAATGACAATTTTTTAGGTCACAAATCTTGATCCTTTTTAGTTGACTGTAAAATTCCAGTTATAAAATTGACAATAAAATAAATTTGGTTACAAAAGATCATTACATTTTTAGGGAATGATAATGAAGGCTGTTTCATATAGGCAAGGAATGGGTAATGTTAATTTAAATAATTTTAGCTAAAACAGCATTCCTGTGCTACTTCTGGGAATCTCTGTTGAAAACTTTATTTAGAAACTGCTTAACACACATAAATGCCCCAATAGTTCAAATAATTAAACCCTGTTTGACATGGTATTTTACACTGGAAACAGGTTAACTGAAGGGGAAAGTGTGGTTTTAATTTTTGTTGATTGAAATGTCATATGTTTCATATATAAGATGGTTCACTTGGAACTGAACAGATAAAGCAATCCAAGATTTATCTGATTTTAATGTTTCACAGTCATTTAGTACTTTTGAGTGGAAATGCCATGAACCAATTCAAGGAATGTAAATATTAACTTTTATTACACATTTATGATTTTAAAATGAACCAAAATGGAAAAAGTCTTTCACAAAATAATTATATATTTTTCCATTCTTTCAAAGGATATGTATACTTGATTGTCAAGAAAATAGAATTTTATCAGTTATATTTATTATCACCTCACGGAGGACTCTGCTTCCAATTGTTCAGACACATGAATACACATACACACAAACACACACACACATACACACATACATCACAGACCTTGTGCATTCCTCTCCATATTTCTTCCGGGTCAAGGGGATGTATTGATAATCAATGTTATAATCTTCATTTAGTAATTAATCCATGCAACAATGCTAGTCCATCTGACACTTATTTGGTGATGATATGCTGGATTGTAACTAGGTCATATGGTACTAATAAGGACAATTGTTGGCTGAGAGTCTAACTGAAACTCGAGATTTGAGTCTTTGCCCAATTGCCTTTTTCTTCTATTTCCAGTCCTCACTACTCTTCATTTTGTTCTTTGTTCATTTCACAATAATTTCACTAAAATAACCTTTTGAACATATCTTTGAACTTGGGAGAAGTCTCATTGGTGGTGAGGCCAGGCTGAGAAGATCATGAGGATGTTTGCCTTTGCCTCAGCTCTCCAAGTAGATTCCCCCTCTTATTGTGGGTTTGCATGTGAAATGCAAGGTAAGGAATTAGACAGCGAGGGAAAAGGGAAAAGGCACTAACAGACACTCTAAACAATATTTAGCATGTTTTTGTTTCCCATGTGATTGCCCATTAATAATTTGGCTGAAAAAAACATCTTATCCTATTCTATCATCTTATATTTTCCTTCTGCTCCCCTTTTCATCTTAGTATTTTCTGCCTTTGCATTTTAATATATCTCCTTTCCCATGATTTTTTACTCCTGTCTTCATTCTACCCATTTGATATTGGATAACCTCTTGTGATATTACATCAATTTATGTAGAAGCATTTCCACATCTAGCATTGAAGTGGTTGGTTATTCCTTTTGGCTGTTTTGCCTGCACTCATAAATCTAATGCCAGGCAGGTGAACGGGTGCGCCTTGCATCTGTGAGCTGTTTCAACCACATAGGTGAAGAGGCACTTCCGCTCTGAACCCTCATCTATCCTTTTCAGAGCAGTCACATTTAACTCCTTAAGCTACAATCACAACTTAAACCTCTGCTGACTGACTGCTCCATGGTTGTCCCACTACTCTCAAAATAAAATCCAACCTCTTGACCTTGAATGCCCTCTGTAACCTGGTACCTCCCTCAGTCTCTGCCTATCTTCTTTTGCTCTCCCCTTTCTGCACCATGCTCCATCCATGTTCACCTGTCAGTTCCTCAGGCAAGTCAAACTCTCTCTTACTTTGGGGGAGACTGGGGGAGGGACTGAGAAGAGGCTTTGCACATGCTCTTGCCATTGCCTAGAATCTTCCTCCAGTTCTTTGCTTAGCTTTCTTATTTTATCCTTCAGGTCTCTATTTAAATATTGTCAACTCAGGCCTTTCCTAACTACTTTTTTTTTTTTGAGACAGAGTCTCACTCTGTCACCCAGGCTGAAGCACCCAGGCATAATCTCAGCTCACTGCAACCTCTGGCTCCAGGTTCAAGCGATTCTCCTGCCTCAGCCTCCCAAGTAGCTGGGATTGCAGGCACCTGCCACCACGCCTGGCTAATTTTTATATTTTTAGTAGAGACGGGGTTTCACCATGTTGGCCAGGCTGGCCTTGAACTCTTGACTACTCTTTTTCAAGTAATTTCTCTCCCTCTGTCCCAAACACACACACTTACACACCCACCTGCACCCATACACATGCACATACACATGCCCACTCATGTTCATTCATGGAACTGATATCACCATCACCATCCATCATAGTTATGTTCAGTGATGCCACTGTTTATCATCTTTACAGCACTCAGCACCTATGTTTTTGTTCTGTTTGTTTGCATGTGTAATATTTATCTCTTTAAATTGCATGTGAACTTCGAGACAATAGAGACTTACTTGCTCTCTACATAGTTATATCCCCAGCACCTCGCCCAGTGCCAGGCACATTGTAGGTCATAACAAAATAAATTTAATGTTGACCGAGCTGAGTGAGATTAGCTTGATTTTATATTAAATTTTTAAACAAAACTGAAGTTCATTATTTATATGAGGAATAAAAAACATAAAGGGGCTTTTGGAAAAGAAGCATTATCAGACAGCTTTGTAATATTTTCTCAAGTCTTACACATATGTGATCATTTAACTCTTGTTCATTTTTATAATACTATTTCAAGGAATTAGAATTATAATAATATTATAGCTTTAAAAGCATAACTATACTGAATCCAAGATAAATGAGAATCTCTCCAAGGACCATGAACTAGACCAAGCACTATACCTCATGGTAAAGATTATCAAGTAGTGAGCAACCAGAATAGATGGGCTGCTGCTCCCTAGAGAATGGACCTAGACAGGCACACCAAAGGTAGCCATACGAGCAGCTAGTCACTTGTGCTGGGGGCACTGCCTAACTACGTAGAAAGCTGAAGGAGTATCACAGAGTTTGGCTTCCCCGAGCTAAGTTTATTCATACATTGTTTTTCTTGACCACATATGTTCTGAGCGCTAATGACTTTCAAAATTTAATTTTCCTTGGAAGTCAGCTCTCTTCTTTTTTAAATTTTTAATTATTATGAATACATAATAGTTGTACATATTTATGGGATAGGTATATTTTGATATAAGCATACAACATGTAATAATCAAATCAGGGTAATTGGGATATCTACCTCCTCAAGCATTTATCATTATTTTGTGTTGGGAACATCACAATTCTACTCTTTTCATTATTTTGAAATACTTACAATAGCTTATTTTTAACTATAGTTGCCCTGTTATGCTCCTGAACATTACGTCTTATTCCCTCTAACTGTATTTTTCTGCTCATTAACCAACCCCTATTTATTCATTTCCCATTACCCTTCCCAGCTCTGGCAATCATCATTTTACTCTCTATCTCAATGAGATCACATTTTTTTTTTAGCTCCCACATTTGAGTGAGAACATGTTCTATTGTCTTTCTGTACTTAGCTTATTTCTCTTAACATAATGTCCTCTAGTTCCATCCATGTTGTTGTAAATGACAGGATTTTACTCTTTTTATGGCTGAATAATATTCCATTGTGTATATGTGCCACATTTTCTTTATCCATTGATCCACTGATGGACACTTATCTTGACTCCATACCTTGGCTCTTGTGGATATTGCTGCAATAAACATGGGAGTGCAGATATCTCTTTGGCATACTGATTTCAACTTTTTTTGGCTATATACCCAGCAGTTAGTTTGCTGGATCATATTGTAGTTCTACTTTTAGTTTTGTGAGGAACTTCCATACTGTTCATAGTGGCTGTACTAATTTACATTCCTACCAACAGTGTACAAGGGTTGCCCTTTCTCCACATCCTCGCCAGCAATCAATATTGCCTGTCTTTCTGATAAAATCCATTTTACCTGAGATGAGATGATATCTTGTTTTAGTTTTGATTTGCATTTCTTTGATGATTAGTGATGTTGGACATTTTTTGACTGTTTGCATGACTTCTTTTGAAATATGTATATAGACCATTTGCCCATTTTAAATTTTTTTCTAATTAAAAAAATTTTTTGAGATGAAGTCTTGATATGTTGCCCAGGCTGGTCTCTAACTTACGGCCTCAAGTGATCCTCCCACCTCAGCCTCCTGAGTAGCTGGGATTATAGGTGCATGGCACCAAGCCTGGCTTTTTGCCCATTTTAAAAATGTATAATTTGGTTTTTCACTATTGAGTTGTTTGGGCTCCTTATATTATCTGACAATTAATCCCTTGTCAGATGGGTAGTTTGCAAATATTTTCTCCAATTTGTGGGTTGTCTCTTCACTTTGTTGATTGTTTCCTTTGCTCAGTAGAAGCTTTTTAGCTGGCTGTGATCCCATTTATCCATTTTTGTTTTGGTTGCCTGTGCTTTTGAGATCTTACTCAATAAGTCTTTGACCAGACCAATGTACTAGAGTGTTTTCCCAGTGTTTTCTTCTAGAAGTTTTATAGTTTTATGTCTTAGATTTGATTTAGTCCTTTTTGATTTGATTTTTTTCTATGGCGAGAGATAAGGGTTTCGTTTCATTCTTCTGCATATAATTATCTAGTCATCTCCCTTCTAAAGAGAACCCCCAAGTACCAGGCACTCAAGAACATTTTCAAGGCCACAGGCCTTTCAGTATCAATGTATGATTTTTGGAAGGTATCTCATCAGAACTCCTTGAACATTAGAAGAGCTGACAAACTATGGCCTACAGGATAAATCTGGCCATCGTTCAGCTCTTTCGTAAATAAAGTTTTATTGAAATACAGCCATGTTTATTCATTTATGTTTGTCGTTGACTGCTTTTGCCCTACAATGGCAGAGTGTATGGCTTACGAGCCCTTAACTATTTACCATTTGGGCAAAGACAAGAAAATTTTCTAACCCTTCTGTTAGACCATTTAAATTAGATTTCATTTTAACATTAAGACATCAAGTTATTAATCAATGTGAACTTACAGCACTCAATGCAACCAGAATCCTACTAAGTGCTGTCTGCACAGAACTCCATAAGGCTCCTGTTAGAGTCTCCTCTCAAACAAATGCTTGGCTGCATTGCACCTTGGGGGACCTTCTATTTGCACTTTGCCATTCTTTTTAAATGATTAAAGCTTGCCTTCTTTATATTCTCCCTCTCTGCTGCCCCCAACATAGTGTATTCCTATTGCCATATTTGTGTGCAATGATATTTAGAAATTGTTTCTCCGTGTTTGTAAGACTCCACAGAAATCATCACTGATCCCTCAGGAAGGGTGTTCTGGAATTGCTCACATTCTTCACCATTTACAACTTACTTCTGGAATTGCATATAATCCTGAAAATGTATCATTCACCAGATAGTCTGGGAAAATGAGTTAAAATAATATTACATATTTATTCAAATTATGTAGACCCAGAGAAGAAACAGTCATATGAAGGTCCAGTTGGTAAAACTAAAAATTCTCTTAGAAATAATAGATAAGATTTGAATTCTAAAATAAGCTGGAGCTGGGCGCTATGGCTCACTCCTGTAATCTCAGCATTTTGGGAGCCGGGGTGGGAGGATTGCTTGAGCTCAGGAGTTCAAGATCACCTTGGGCAACATAGTAAGATCTCATCACTACAAAATGTAAAAAATATTAGCCAGGCATGGTGGCGCACACCTGTAGTCCCAGCTACTTGGGGGACTGGGGTAGGAGGATCGCTTGAGCCCAGGAGGTCGAGGGTGCAGTGAGCTGTGATTGTGCTGCTGCACTCCAGTCTGGGTGACAGAGCAAGACCCTTTCTCAAAGAAATGAATGAATGAATAAAATAATCTGGAAAATGCAACTAATAGAAATAATAGTTTACATTTTAGGCTCAAAAGAAATAGGTATTTTATGGAAGTGATAGCAAGATTTGGAAAGGCTGGAAAATATTTTTTCTTAGTTAACATTTGAATGTTTATAATTTTCTGTCAGTTCGTAAGAATACGTGATGACATTTATTCTGATGCATATTTGACCAGGTAAAGATTTTTCTCTGTAATTGTGAGAAATATACTGTTAAACAGGAAACAGAGCTGATGTTATAAATAATGTTTTCTTGCAGAAATTATGAACAAATAAATATTCTCCTCCTGCTTTTTCCTGTCTAGAACAGTGTCTGGAATATAGTAGATGCTCAATAAATTACTGAATAAATTAACAAATAAAAATTAAGTTCAAGTCACATTCTATATTAATGGGCTTGAAAAATACTTATTTTTTTCACTGGGATTATGATTCCTGAATAAGTTTATAACTATATTTTTGGCTTTTGCTTATTACAGAATCACTTAAAATAAGGTTGCTGCCTGGGGAAACATTTGGGCAACATGCAAGGAGGACTGCCCAACCAGATTCTAATTCTTGCGTATGGTTCACTAGTAAGCAGTCATGGAAGAATTCAGCTTCCATATTTATTTTGAATACTTGCTTCAGGTATTCAAATAATATAAGTTGGCTTATTAAAATTAATATGCCAATAAGGATAGACAAACAGATCCATGTAATAGGATAGACAGTCCAGAAACATATGGTCAATTTACATACATGATCAATTCATTTTTGATGAAGATGTCAAGACAATTCAATGGAGAGAGGAAAATCTTTTTAACAAATGAGAGTGGAACAACTGGATGCACACAGGGAGAAAATATCAACTCCCTACTTTCACTACACACAAAAATTAACTCAAGATGGATCATGGAATGAAATATAAAAGCAAAAATGATAAAACCTTAAGAAGAGAATATCTATGATCCTAATATTTGCAATGATTTGTTAGACAAAACACAAAAGAACTAAGTATAAAAGAAAACATAATAAATTATACTTTCTCTTAATTGTAAACTTCTGCACATTAAAAAAAGTTAAGAAAATTAAAAGGCAAGACATAGATTGGGAAGAAATGTTTGCAAGACATATATTTAAAAATTGGATTATCTAAAAATTTAACTTTATAAAGTTAAATTCTAAAATACCCAATGGTATTGACATTTTAAATCATTACCTAAAAAAATGAAAGTATATGTCCACAAAAAGTCATTTACAAATGTTTACAGTAGCTTTACTCATAGTAGTGAAAAACTGGAAATAACATAAATATACATCAATGGATAAATGAATACAAAATTATAGCATATTCATACAATAGAATATTGTTTCACAATACAAATGAACAAACTACTAATATACACTACATGGATCCCTTTGAATAATGTGCTGCTGAAAAAGTCAAATGCAAAAGAAGTATAGGTACTTAATTATTCCATTTATATGAAACCCTAGAATAAGCAAAGCTAATCTGTAGTGACAGAAAGTATATCAGCTATTGTTTGGTGGGTAGGTGCATGAAAGGAAAATTGACTACAAAGGTTAATGGACGTTTTCTTATATTTACGTCTTTGTTGGTTCATGGATATAATCATTTGTCAAAACTCATCATATTTTGTACTTAAAATGGGTGCATTTCATTATATGTGAGTTATACATCAATGAAAAAGACATTAAAAAGAAAAAATGTTAAATGGGTAAAAGGTATGAATAGATAATTTTTAAAAAGATACAAGTCTCCAAGAAGTTCATGAAAAGTACTCCATTAGTCATCAGGAATTTGCAAATTATGACCACTGTGACATATTATTTCATATTTATTACAAATATCTACCCTATCACTCATTAGTTTCACTCCTGGGTCCGAATCCAGAATAAATAAAAACATATATCTAATAAGACTTGTGCAGGCTTCCTTTTTTTTCCCACATATAAGTGAGATCACATAGTGTTTGTCTTTCCTTATCTGGCTTATTTCACTTAGTATAATGTCCTCAAGTTTCACCCATGTTGTTGAAAATAGCAGTATTTTCTTCTTTTTTAAGGTTCAATAATATTCTATTGTATGTTTATACCACATTTTCTTTATCCATTTATCTGTTGATAGATAATTTGTTACCACATATTGACCATTGTTAATAATGCTGCAATGAACAAGGAAGTGTACATATCTCTTTAATATACTAATTTCATTTTCTTTGGATATATACCCAGCAGTGGGATTGCTAGATCAGATGGTAGTTCTCCTTTTAACTTTTTGAGGAACCTCCATATTGTTTTCCATAATCCATAATGGCTGTATTAAATTACGATCCCACAAACATTGTATAAGGTTTCCCTTTTCTCCACATTCTAACCAACACTTGTTATCTTTTGTCTTTTTAACAGCCATTCTCACAAATGTATGGTAATATCTCCTTGTGATTTTTATTTGTGTTCCCCTAATGATTAGTGATGGTGAGCATCTTCATATACCTACCTGTTGAGTGCAATAATGGTTACCATGAGTGGAGGATGAGATGAAGGGAAGATAGGCAAAGGGTACAAACCTTCAGCTATAAGATGAGTAAATGCTAGAAACCTAATGTACAGCATTGTGATTATAATTAAGAATTATTATAATTAATAATAATTGAAATGTGTTAAGATAGTAGATCTCAAGCATTCTCACCACAGCCAAAAAAAGGTAACTATGTGATATGATGAATACTTCAATTAGCTTGATTGTGGTAATCATTCCACAATGTCTACATGTATCAACACGTTTCATGAGAAACCCCAAATATATGCAATTTTTATTGGTCAGTCATACCTCAATAAAGCTGGCAAAAAAGTTAGACATAAAAAATAACATTAGGAGAAAAATACTTTGTGCAAGATTCTTTATAGCTGCTTTAGCTATAAGAGGACCAAACTAGAAACAAACAAAATACCTATCAATGTAATAAACAAATGTAAAATAAGCATATAGTGCAATTATACTTACCTTTAAAAAGAATTGTACTACTGACTTAAAAAGCCACATTGAAACGCTTGAAAAAACATTCTGCTGAGCCAGAGACGTCAGTCCGACAATATAATATATATGGTATCATTCTATTCATATAAAGTTCATGAAAGGCCAACTATTCTTTGAGGATAGAAATCAAAACAGTGGCCCCATGTGGAGGGAAGATTGGCTGGAAAGGATGTGAGGAAACATTCCAGGGTGAAAGAAATGTCCCATGCCCTGACTGAGGTGACCATGACATGGTTGTATACAGCTGTTAAACTCATTGATTTTAGAAACTTGATTTTAAGAACTCAAGACTGGTTACAATTTACTCCATGTCGATTTTATCTCAAATAATTAAAAAAAAGCCAAGACAACTGAGTAATTATAGCCTTTAACACCCCTTTTCTTTCATGGATAATCTGGCTAATAAACATATAGTTCTGAATTAATGTTAAAACCTGACTTCATCTACTTTTCTTTGAAGAAAGTTATTTTAAAAATCATTCTTTTAAATACAATTTTATTATTTTTTAGGTATTAGAACATCTAATCCATAGTTCACTCATCATTGTCAGCATCCAAAGAAGTAAAATGACATTTATTGTTTTGTTTAGTAATACTTGAGATTTTTCACTTAAGAACTAATTATTATTATTATCGTCATTTGGATTTCTTTTCAATAGCAAGGAAATATTTACTGAATACTGGTGAGAAGCCAATGGAAGAGACCAAGAATATCTAAGAGAAGCAGTTGTTATTAGTTGAAAGGTTTGAGATTTAAGACCTACCAGAAAACAGAGAATGCACACACCCTGCGAGAGCCTCACCTTGTGACATTTGTTCTTTACCTTTTTATTTTGCCTTTTAGCATGGCATGCTGAGCACCTCTGAGTTTTCAGGGAAGGAGCTGACGGAAACAGGAACAGAATAGCTGGGAGCTCCAAGATTCACATTCCTTGCAGGAGCTGGTGTGAGTTTTTGAGGCTGCTGAGTAACAGGAACCGCAGTCTTTGTTGCCTGGATGTATCCTGGCAACCTGGCAACAAAAGGGACGGGACTGAGTTCTCTAGTAACTGATGGGAAACAGAGAGCAAAGTAGGTATGGATTTCAGCTTTCTTTTAAATTGACTCCAGGAACTTTACCGATGGACTGAGCAACCAACAGGGACAGATAAATTTAAGTCACAGGCTCTTCTTGATGTAGAAACACAGCGTTTTATTTTAAAGAAGAAAAGAAAACAATATTTACTGATTATCTTATTGATCTTTTCTAGGGACTTTAAAAAATACTGTAACGGTTAATATTGAGTGTCAACTTGATTGGATTGAAGGATGCAAAGTATTGTTCCTGGGTGTGTCTGTGAGGGTGTTGCCAAAGGAGATTAACATTCGAGTCAGTGGACTGGGAAAGGCAGACCCACCCTCAATCTGGGTGGGCACCATCTAATCAGCTGCCAGTGTGGCCAGAATAAAGCAGGAAAATGTGGAAGGACTTGACTTGCTGAGTCTTCTGGTCTTCAGCTTTCTCCCATGCTGGATGCTTCCTGCCTTAGAACATTGGACTCCAGGTCTTCAGCTTTTGGACTCTTGGACTTACACCAGTGGTTTGCCAGGGGCTCTCAGGCCTTTGGCCACAGACTGAATGCTGCACTGTCGGCTTCCCTACTTTTGAGGTTTTGGGCTTCCCTACTCCTCAGCTTGCAGATGGCCTATTGTGGAACTTTACCCTGTGATCATGTGAGTCAATACATTTTAATAAACTTCCCATCATATACACATCTATTCTATTAGTTCTGTCCCTCTAGAGAACCCTGACTAATACTAATACCATCTATATAGAAGAGCTTGGGCCAGTCGCAGTGGTTCACACCTGTAATCCCAACACTTTGGGAGGCTGAGGTGGGTGGATCACCTGAGGTCAGGAGTTCAAGACCAGCCTGGTCAACATGGTGAAACCCAGTCTGTACTAATAATACAAAAATTAGCCGGGCATGGTGGCACACACCTGTAATCCGAGCTACTTGGGAGGCTGAGGCAGGATAATCGCTTGAACTTGAGAGGTGTAGGTTGCAGTGAGCCAAGATCGCGCCGTTGAACTCCAGCTTGAGCAACAAGAGCGAAACTCCATCTCAAAAAAAAAAAAAAAAAAAAGAAGGAGAAGAAGAAGAAGAAGAAGAAGAGCTTGGTCTCCTCTAAAACAGGGAAGATGGATAGTCTCCATGACTCTCAAAGCGTGTTCTATGTTTTGGTCTAAAAGGCAAGCAACCACAAGATGTAGAAGCTATGCTTAATCTATTTTTCTAACATGTCCTAAAACATAGAAAACATTTTAAAAACTAAGGCCAGTATTTAAAAATATATCTGAAGTAGTGTTTTCAAGATTCGTATTTCAAAATACTCTGAGATATTAAGATAATTGTAGTACAATTCCACAATTAAATATTCTGCAAGCATTAAAGCTTATGAGGCAACAGTTTGTTGACCTGGGAAAAAGTTTACAATATATTGCTAAATGAAAAAGAGAAGCTACAAAACAGAATAAATAGTATAATCTCATCAAATTCTTTGTGTGTGCTCATGTGCACACAAACACACAATTAACTCAAAGAATATACACCCCAGTGTTAACAGTGGTTACCGACGAGTGGTGAGATTAAGGAACATTTTTACTGAATGTTCCTTACTGGTTAGCAAAAAAGAACAAAAACTTGACCTCTAATATTCCCCAGCCCTGCTCCTTGTCCCCAGATAATGTAATTGGGATATGGAGGTAATTCACAGGACTCTTAATTCTGCTGAAGTGACTCTTCAGGCCACACAGTCTAGAGATCCCAAGGGACGGTAACGTTTCACATCCTAACTTGCAATAACGCTCTAACTATTCTAGCTATCTAATTTATGATATAAAATATTTCTAATTTAGATGCTTCTGAAATCATAAGATACATATACAAATAATAATACATGCATACAATGACATAGAGCCGATATAATATCAGTGAGTAAATGTTGAGATGGCGGCAAGAAAGCCCTGTTTTACATGTTGCCTTTTACTGACCTGCAGGCCCCTAGTTAACACACTTTTCACTTTTCACAAACTGCATGTTTTATCGGCCTTATTGTGAACTAAATGTGATCTTTCTCTAAAGAAAGTGCCCAATAAATAAACATCATCCCAAATGCACACCCAATATTCAGTCCAGTGGCTGGCTATTTGGGCCAGATGGCAGAAGAGACAGGAAGTGTTGGCCTATGACAGGACAACCTCAGGAAAACATCACGAGAGTGGATATTTCTGAGCTAAAGCAGGGCAGAGTCTCTATCCTGGCTGGAGCAACTCTTAGGAGGCCCAAGAATAACAGAGCTTGCAGGCTTTGTTAGCTGCAGCTGATGGTGCACTCACGGCCGTCTCTTCCCTGGTGCTGTGGCTGAGTTGCCAGCTGCTTTTCTGTATTCATCGAAGCTGCTTCTAAAACTGGCTGGAGTGGAGGCTTTGTTTCTTCCCAAATTCTGGACTCATTTTTAATTCATGGGTCTGTAGTTTCAGTCAGAATTGAACTTCCTGGTGTTCAAATGTATTTCATCCTGGCAAAACAGGCGTTCCTAGGTGCTCTGTCTCTCTCTCCTTCTCCCTGTCTCTGTGTCTCTCTGGTCTTCTGAGCGACCAAAACTTTTAAGCTGCTCGTATTTTTTTTTTTTTTTTAAGCATGCGCAGAGGCATCTTCGACATCAAAAAGCTCTTACAACACACAACCTTTTGATGATTTAAGTGTAAATGAAGCAGAAACATATGGATTCTATTTTCCATAAATCACATACGGTCCTAAAAAATCAAGCAGGGTATGTGTTTTGCACGACGTATTCTGTTTAGTTGAACCCAAAACATCTGAAGCATACTTGGAGGTTGATGAATCCAAAATATTTACCCATCCCTATTTATAACATTGTGGGGGAGCCCTTGATTTATGGTGACAACTAAACTGCTCACATCTGTTGAGTGGGCAACCAGCAACCAGTGTGAGCTTCAAAGATAACCGTGTTCCTTCTTCTGTTCTGGCTCCAGGCATTCAAGTCAGCCCCAGATCAAAGACACTGAAGCCTTTACTTGAGCTGGTCTGGTTTGCTCTTGCTTGAGCTTTTCTCACCTAAAACAATTGCCAGTTATTTCAAGTTATGTGATATCCAATCATGCTTGTGTCACTGTGGGATGATGCCAGCCTCCAGCAATAATCCAGATCTGACCCCTTGTGGCAGCAGCCCCACCACAAGGAGTTCTGGATTATTTTCCCTTCATAAAACCACAGCTGTTGTGCCTGCACAAGCCCCTGACTTTTTCATTAAAGGAATGAATCACATTTTCGTGGAGCAGGAGAAATGCTTCTCCTCGTTGGTATTTCTGCCCATCCTCAAGACTCTTCACTGATGCAAACCCCAAATCTTACTTTGCAAGCTACCAATAATCCTTTGGAGTTTATTTAAACTTGGCAGAGACTACATTCTGTGAGAAAAAAAAATTGCAATGGCAGCAGCAGGGATCCAAACAGGATGTTTGTGAAGTCTGGCAAAATAGATGCACTGAGTGCCTTGTTCTTGTCTACCTAATTATTGTTTACTTCATTCTTATCGCCTAACTCCGAAACAGCAAGTTCCAGCCACCTGACATCCGTTATCTCAAATCTTTTAACCATCCTACAAGGTAGGCGTTAGTATCCTTGTTTGACAGATTAGAAAACTGAGGCTCAAGAGCATTAAGCAACTTGCCCCATTGACAAGGCTATTCCGAAGCAAATCTGGGATGGACATGTGTGTCTTTCTGGTGCCCAAATGGCTTCCCTTCGCTGCCTTCTGCTAGATCTTGCTGCCATATTCCCATACCCAATAAATAATATTTTTTATGAGTTGCCCAGACTGAGTAAACATTTAAAACCTAGACCTTCATGTCTCTGAAACAGGAGGCTTGAAGAAACACTGAAGAAACATTATATATAACACTGAAGAAACATTCCCTGTCCATAGGAAGGGAGATCAAAAGACAGAAATCCTTCTATCTGTCCTGGCAATGTATTTATTATGAGTCTGACCTCAAAAGAGAGAGTCATTTTTCAAATACGCCTTTTGTCACAAGAACAGCCTTTGTATAAATTGAGTTTTATATACTGTACTAGACTGAACTGTAAAACGTCTAAATTTAAAATAGTGCAAAAAGTGTTCTGTGGTAGATTCGAAGGAAAGGAGGAGAGGGTGCACTTTAAATATTTTAAAACTTAAAAAAATGTATTGTATTTGATGCACCGGAGTCCTGTCCATCAGATCTTAAATCTTCAAGGAATCCTTGCCCTAAGATAGTGTTTCTCAACTTTTTTGTGTTAGTGTCCTCTGCCACAAAGACTTTTAAGGTTTATTTTCCTAATCTTCCCTCACCCACCATGAAATTTTAGTATCACAGATATATCTTATATCTGTTTATGTACTGTGGTTCTTTGGCCCGCCACAAACAAACGCAATATCTAAGATTATGTCACCCTTGAAACCAATTTTCACTGCTTCCATGGGGAATGCATGCTGAGGGTCATACATCCAGAGAGCTGACAGTGTTGGCCTCAGATGATCTCATGGCCAAACTGATGTACAGAAAAAGTGGCCAGGAGGCCACAGAAACCATGGTAATCCTCCACAGATTGCCTAAACAAAAGAGAACGGCAAATTTTCCCTTAAGTGTGTTCAAGAGAAAAATGGACTTGTTTGAAAAGGGGCAATAAATTTATGATATTTTCTATGTATTTGAGTGGTTTTATCATAGAAATAGAACTCTTGGAACTAAAGTGGACTTCAAAATTGCATCTAGTCCAGCCAACTGTCCTCAGGCAAAAAGATATTTTTGGTCTGACTTTTTAAATTGATGAAGCATTTAAGTAGAGAATATTAGTTATTTGTTTATGTAGCACAGATTTAAATTCTGACACCAAGAAAAAAAAATATCGTCAGAAGACGCCTTTGCTTTATCTTTGCCATAATAAAAACATTGCCAGGACAGATAGAAAGATTTCTGTCTTTTGATCTCCCTTCCTATGGACAGGGAATGTTTCTTTAGTGTTATATCTAGTGTTTCACAGATAATACAATATTTTGTATATATTGTGTTGTAAAGCCTCCTGTTTCAGGGACTTGAGAGTCTAGGTTTTAAATGTTTGCTGTGAGTCTGGGCAACTCATCACAATCCTGGCTCTCCAGGCTGCCCTGGCTCAGTTCTCTACCCTAGTCTTCCACCTCTTTTCCTAACTTTCCCAACACCCCTAAATCAGGACCCAGAGCAGCTTTACATAGTAGGTTCTCAGTGAATATTTGCCTACTATGCTGGGCACATACCTTATTTTGTTGAAAAAGATAATAGTGACAAGTGGGTTGAAGATAACCAAAGTTACAAGATGTTAAGACCAGATTCACATTTAAAGATTTTTACCTTTTAATGTTAACATTTTGAAATAATTTTGCATCTTTTTAGAGATTTGGCAGAAGTCCAAGACCTTATGGCATGTGAACAATAAATATTTAATCAGTAGTTTATCACTCAAAGATTTCTAAAGCTGGTTTAAATTAGAGTGTTCATGGCTGATAATAGTCTAATATTCGATGTTTTCGTGTGTGTTTTATGAAGTGCTTTTCAACTCCTTACTTAGAGATAGTAAGTTATAAGGAAATTCCTTCTAATTGTCCTTCTTTCCTCCAGTCTCAGAGATAGGGATATATTTCTCTCTGGTAATTTGCCCCCCCAGTTACCCTCTCCTCTCTAGCACCTTTAGTTTCTTCTATTCTGTTGGCTTCTTCCTCTCGACTTTTAAACAGACTCAGCTGTCCTCTATCTTAAAAGAAAATAATCTGCATTTGCTGTGTGTTCCTACCTACTTCTTGAGTAGAAGTGATCCAAGCCCCTGGCTCTATTTTACACACACACACACACACACACACACACACATACACACATTTAATCACCTCTGTACCCCATCATGTGGTTTCTATTGCTTCTCTCACTGAAGCATCTTCTGAGAACATCATTGGTGCGCTCCCAATCGGCTCAGCCAAGACATTTTCCTGGTTTCCATCACCCACGATGACTTTGATACATTTAACTGTTGCCCTCCCACCCACTAGAAATTCTCTTCTCCTTTAAACATCTCATTGATTTTACAGGCAAAGAAATGTACCAAGTTTTTAGGCTGACTTCAAGACTTGATTAGTATGAATATAATCCATCCAAGAAGCGAAGAGTTCAAGACCTAAGTCACAGCCACAGTGCTTGCTGTGGAACCTGTTTGTCACCACTGTGAATGAGTGGAGAGAGAGATAAGAGCTGGTTAGTAGGGAGCACTGTATTCTGAGACATGGAGATTATTCTTGCTGCATGCCAAGTCTCGTGCCAGGCAATTTGCTATTGGGATCGCCCTTTGCTATGACAGGTGGAGTTTTCTGTCTCTTCCTTTCCTAATTTCCTGCAGATGTTTGCTAAAATAGAAACTTGGTTAGAGTAATAATACATGAAGGTTTTACCAAGAGATGATCAGTATCAGCAAGACTAAGTCTATTTACCTTTTAGAGGCTTTCCTTGAACCCTGAAAGCCCTAAGCCGACTCAGATAAAGACTGTACCATGCCACTCTAGTCCTTGTTAACTACCTAATGAGGCTGAATTGAGGGCCCATGGTAAGGGATGAGGATGCTAGAAAAAGAAAATATTGTACAGACACTCACCCTAGGCTGACTTCATATGAACCAAAATAAAACTTAATAGGAAAACATCCTCTGGATCAGTGATTCTTAAATGGTGATAATTCCTCCACCCCAGGAACATTTTGCAATGTCTACAGACATTTTTGGTTGTCACATATAGGGTGAAGGGGAGTGCTGCTAGAGGATAGAGGACAAGATGCTGCCAAACATCCTAAAAAGCACAACTAAGCCCTCCACACACAAAAAATTATCTGGTCCAAAACATCAGTAAATGCTAAGGTTGAGGCTTGTGTGCTGAACTCTCCAGGTGTAAAATAGACTCTGAGTGGCAATGTTTTCTTTCTAGAACAGGCTGAGTCAACAGGCTTTTTTCCAGATTCATGGTGCATAACCAAGGGGTTCCATTGCAAACGAAGCAGCAGGCACAGAGAGTCTCTATAACTTGTTCATATTTCTACAGCCAATATATGAGGACACCTTGGAAATGTGCACGCTGGCCCTGCCTGACTCAGTTCACGGCCCACGCTTTTTTCCATATCACCTGCCCCAAGCAGCGGAGCTGCAGACATTCAGTTGCATGTGACTAAGGGCTAAATCACTTCTGCAATGCACAAATTAGCTAGAGAAAATGCAAAGACAGAGAACTGAGACTAAGTGTTCCCTGTGAAATTTGTAATCCAATTAGAGTGGGACAGAATGAAGCTAGGGGTTGTCTGACATGTGGGCAAGTACAGACTCTGAGGTGTGAGGTCAGAGCCAAGTTATAGGAAAATAAGATGAGGTCAGCTGGCTCCTAGATAAAGCAAAAGACTGGCAAAGGCTCTTGCGAAAGTGATGATCCCAGCCAGGTGAACCTGGTCTTTACCAGATTCTCTCTTGCATATGCCCTATTTGTTATATCCTCTGGACCTGGAATCACCCAGCTCTCCTGTCCTCCCCCAGCTTTCACCACAAGTCACCTCTCCTTTCCCTTTGTTCTCCTCTAAAGCTCCTTCCCAGAGCAGCTCTTCAATAAGCAACCATGAATTTTCAACTTTTTGGCTAGTAAGATAGTGCTTATGATTCACATTGTTATTATTAACAATATGTTATCTCTCCAACATCAGACTCAGAATGGAAAATTTTATTTATACTATTGTATAGTCAATGCTTTGGGAAATATTAGCTATTTTTGCAGATGAAACTCCATTCCATCTTATTTTGGAAAAGAGGCATCTGAAGTCCAGAGGGGAAAAAATTATCCACCCAGTTTAAAGTAGAGCCAATGAAAATATGGCCTTTTTCACTCTGTCTTTTGTTATTATTGTTTATTTTCTTGGATGGGAAGTATGTGCGTGCACACACACACACACACACATACATATATATATTAATATATATATACAGTACAAAACTGAAAAATAAAAAAAAAATTCTATTTCCACCCCTGACTCACCAGGTTCCCATTCCTGGACCCTACTGCAGCAGCAGCTTCCATTACCAATTTCTTGTGTATCCTCCCAGAAAGTCTATGCATTTACAGATGTACATCTATGTGTGAACATTGTCTCCTGGCCTGAAACCAGTGCCCTTCCCATTCCTCTTTGTGGCCACCACAGCTTCTATTGCTCAAGACAAGCCATGACAAAACAGATGACACATTTGTGCTGTTGAAGGAAAACTCAGTGACTCAGATAGACACAAATTGTTCCATGTACCTTTCATCCTCATTACCAGGTAACTTTGCCAAGGTCAAGTGGTGACATTCTGATTTACCACTAAACTGACTGGATGTAACTCACGTTTGATGAGAATATGAAATTCAGATATCAAAAAGGAAAAAAATGCTTAAATTTTTGAGTTTCATAATTAAACTTGCTTTTATTGCTTTGTTGAGAATATTAATTCTCTTTTAGTTCAATGGATACAATCTATCTGAAAAGCTAAAAATAGGATTTCTCCAAAATTGCCAATTAATACCCAAATCTTTAAATTTAAGTTCCAGAATCATCACATTTCCGAAATTTTCCTTTAGCATCCCAGGTAAAAGAGCCAAAAGGGTCTCATTGTTTTAACTGGCCAGATTAGGCTGAGCTTAATCCAAGCTCCTGGTATGAAATGCAAATTTGGCTCACCGTGGCTGTGCCATTTACAAGAACCTGCATTTGAATAAACCAGGAATACATTTCTCTTGACTCTTATAGAGCCCTTTTGATAATGACTCCAGCCCTCCTAAGGTTTTTGTCCAGGTTGCCTGAAAGTGGACAATTTTTACAAGTTTGCTTTGGCGCCCATGGCATGGATTTTTATGGAAATTCACAATTGTTTTAGTGGGCGCCAGTTTGCCCGCAGATCTCTGTGGGAGCCTCCCAGCCAATTTGATGAGAACTATATGCACCTAAAACATGCCAAGTGATGTAAGGAGTGACCTGTCCCCAGTTCTTTGCTCTCCTGCATATGACCGCTGATACATCTTTGCTCTCAATTTAAGGACACACTATTGAGTATGTGCAGTATTTCTGAAGTCAAAAAACCATTTCTATATTGAAGCCTCCTCTGCTTTTTCCCTGAAAACATGTCTGTTTCTCTGGGATTAGATCCAATTTATTCTATCATATCAAACTGGTAAGGCAACAATGATACAGGTTCATTGGGAATATATATTTTCCATGAATGAAACAAAATGAGGATTTGGTTAGGAGAAGGTGGAAATGTGGCCCAAGATTAATTCTCAACATGCCTTCTAATAACCAGCAGGAAAAATCACTCATTTAGGTGGCTTCAAAATGAGTGTTCAGATGTATTTATGCGACCACATGTAAATCATGATGTAATCACCAGGAAGTCAAACTGAGATTGGCTTAAATTAGAGTTTACAAGGTTCTTGGCCCAAGATTAAGACGTGTCCCACATTTTTCCTTTATTTTATTCTTTTTTTCTATCTGCCATTTTACTCTCATGTTTTATTACTTTGTATTATTGGAAAGCTTATTACAGTTTTACTTTATGAAACACTTAAGAAGACTAAGTTTATTAATGGCTTAATTTAGAAACAGCACAATTCTCATTTAATAAATTAAACTAGAATTCTGTAAGGCAGTTATTTCATTTTCATAAACAATCCTGTTAGTATATTTTTTCAATAAGGCCAGAAAACTAATGTATAGCAGAGAAAAAAGTGTACGTGAGAATAGATTTTGTTTCATGCAAACCAAAACTCAAAAGTAACCTGTTATTTTACAGTCTTCACCTTCCCTTCAGTTATACCAGCTTTAATATTTTTCCTTTGAATTCCCCTGAGTCAGATGGTTCTCTTAAGCCTCAAGATTATAAAAACAAGAAACCTCTCCAAAATCACGTGGTTAAAGTCTCAACCTGCGATTAAAAATACTACTGGTAAGGCCAGTGCTGCATTCTCTGGACAGCTTTCACAGGCTATATGAACTCAGAGAGTCACAGTGAACTGTAGGGAGCATAGCATTCTGTACCACCCTGTCCCTGGAAAAATACCATGGCAGACTCTGGGAATTGTCTACCCAACATCTATTTCCTATCTCACTGGCCCTTTTTTCTTTCCAGTAAAGAGGCTGAAAAAAGATGATTTTCCCATCTTCCCTTCCATCTGGGGATAGCCTTGTCACCAAGTTCTGGCTAAAAAGATGTAGAAAAACATCTATTGGAGCAGTGCTTTTCAAACTCTGCTGTGTATAGGTATCACCCGGAGATAGTGTCAAAATACTGAATCTGAATCAGGCAGGGCCAGGGACATTGCATTTTAATAAGTTCACTAGTGATGGGTGATGTTGTGATCTGAGGACCACAATTTGAGTAGCAAAGTCTTAATGGGCTTCTAGCAAGGATTTTCCTTCTTGATTTGGACAGCAGGGAGAAAACTTCCTCTTGTTCTCCCTTCTGGCTTCCTGCTTTCTAATAGAATTGAAGAAGGACGTAAATGTGGAGTGGGGTGACCCATCTTATATCCAAGAGGAATGGAGGCTAACATGCTGAGAATAGCAGAATAGAACATGTCTAGGACTTTGATGATGTCATTTTGCCACTGAAGTCAACTAATCTTGGCACCTTCTACTTCTAGACTTTTTAAAAAATGGAATAAGAAGTATCATTATGACTTAAGTCACTACTTGTAATGTCTTCTATTATATGCAACCTAACAGTTCTTATGTATTACACAAACTAACCTGATACATCCAAAGCTAGGTTTATAATCTATCAGCCCTGAGGCAAATCTCATTTCTTATAGTCAGTAGCCTACAGAGAGTCACCGGGCCTGGGGAATGGTAATTCTTTGGCTGCCAAGTCTTCTGGGAGCAGAGAACATTCATTCATGTGCTGCTAGATGAAAAAAATATATATTATTAGGATTGTGGCAATTAACCCATGGCACAAAAATGGGGAAAAGGTGAATGGAGAGAGGCATAAGATTTGAAACTGTTTCTTGTATTTTCTTATTCTCTAATTAAACTATTCTGAGGGATGACAGAACAAGTTGTTTCCTATGAGTGAGCTCATAAAGTGAAGTTTGCTGCTGAAACTCATTGGCATCTAAAGGCATTTTTTTGGTATCTAATACTGAAGTTATGTGTTGCAGAATTACAGTAAATTAATTAAAGTGTATTATTTTGGAAAAGCTTGACACTTGCTTCTCCTAATATTAAACAAATACAAGGTGAATACAACTTTGTTAACCATGCATTTTGAATTTGTTTGCTCTATCTTTAAGACTATTTTACCCCCAAAGCTCTGATCATTCCAATTCTGTCCAACTCTTTGATATCTTTCTCTCTCACATCTCAATTTTCTCATAGTATTAGTTAGGTTACAATCTTACCTTCTGTGAAAAACAAACAATAGTAGCTTAAATTAGATACAAAATTATGTCTGCCTCATTTAACATCCAAAGACAGATATGGAGCTTCATGGTCAGCTCCTCACATTTCCACGTTCTTCGTTGACTATCGAATGGATATGGTTCAAAGCAAGTCCATTGGATTTCATCTTCCACTGGCTAATGTTTTCACATGGAAGAGATACACATCACTTTCCTTTTCTTCCCATTAGCCAAAGCAAGTTACAATTTAATGGAAGTTAGGGAATCACAATAACCACATGCTCAGAAGGAGGAGGATCAGAATATTTTTAAAGAGCCAAATAACTGCCACAATATTTAAACAGTGAATTGCAAATGCCATATAAGACTAGGAATACTGGTTATAATGGTTGCTAGAACAAAATCAAAATTAAATTACTCCCCCTAATTTTGCTGCCAACAACTGCGTCAATTGCCATCCTCCCTACTTTGTGCAGTTTTTTTATGAGTTTCTCAGATACGGGCCATACCTACTAATGTGTGGCCTAATAGCCAGAGTAGAAAGGAAACCATGATTCTATTGGTCTATATTACATTGAGAAATTGGCAATGCAGCTAAAAGTCATCACATTTGATGTTCAAAAAAAGTTATCTTTCAAAGGTATTTTTCATTTTCCTGTAGAATTACTACTTTGGACAGCGCTGGGACTAGGAAAAATTGTGAATAGGCTATGATTTAGAGACAGTTTATAATATTTTGAGGGTAATAACCCCTTTCTATTCTCTATCTTGCTTTCCAAGTCTTCTGTAAGTCCAATACCAACACATAAGTTTTCACTTTCCAAGGAAAAATTCTTATTTGGGATCATTTCCATCTCAAAATTTACGATCAAAATTTAACTCCACTGTGATCTATTCTTTAAAGACACAGGTCTTTGCTAATCAATATGAAAAAAACTTATTACAAAGTGTTCATGGCCAAAAGGAATTGAATATGTAATTATTCCAACTAATAAATTTGTAAATTTACAAGGGCCTTCAATACCTTTAGCCAAAGGAGAAAGAATAGGAATCTCAGTATTCAGGAAAAGAATTGTGGAAGATCTCTTTGAACAGCTCTTCCCTGGGGGTTTCCCTTAAATCACTCCATAGACCTTAAAATGCTTGTTATAAACATGAATGATATATCTTTTTTATTACCCTGCTATTAAAGTAACCTAAGTGATACCATCTGATGCTGGCGAGGATGCAGTTTAACTGACCTCTAATACATTGCCTTGTATTGGAATGGGATGACTTCTGTTGGAAAGGTAGTTTTGATGATAAACTCAATCAATTAATCTAAGATTACGCATTAAATGTGATTGCTGACGAATGTTAGGTAAAAGGCAAAAGAAACATTCAATGGTCCTATCCACAGTCTCTTCTCCTGGCATACTACCTTCTTTGAGTTCCTCTAATACATGTATGCCCGTTTGCTTTCACGTGCCATTATATTTCCTGAAATGCACTCATCCCCCTTTCTCTATCCCATCTTACAGTTTTGCTGACTAATTCTTCATTTGTTATGCTTTATTTCAATGCTACTTCCTCTAGGAACCCATTCGAGGCTCTATGAGGAGGGGATTCAGTTCCTTCTATGTGTTTCCATAGGACCTCTACTTCCTCACAGTACCGGTCACTCTGTAGGCTAGTCTACATCACCTGTAATAAGGAAAACCCCATCAAGACAGAGATGTTGGCTCCCTTGGTGCTATGATCTGAATGTTTGTGTGTCCCACCTCCCCCTTGATCTACAAATTTATATATTGAAACCTTAAGCCCCACAGTATTAATAGGTTTGGGGCCTTTGGGGAGGTGATTAGGTCATGAGGGCAGAGCTCTCGTGAATGTAACTATTGCCCTTGTATTATAAAACAGGCTTTAAAAAGCTTGTTTGCTCCTTCCACTATGTGAGGACACAATAAAAAAACAGTCTGCAACCCAGAAGAGGGCCCTCACCAGAACCTAAACATGCTGGCACCCTAATCTTGGACCATCCAGTCTATGGTATTTTGCTAGACCAGCCCAGTATACCAAGATACTTGGTCACTGTTGCCTTCTTAGTACATCAGGAATAGTATCCGTAGTACTGCTCAAAAGCATATTTTGAATAAATTAGTTAATATATTTAGCATTGTAGAAGATCGTCTCTTTATAATATACTTATTGGTTTTACCCTTGCCTGATGTTAGGGTTTCAAAATTTAACAGTTGTAAGGAAGCAATAATAGATAGAGAGAGATCTACTCTATTAGATATAGATCTAGGTAGATTAATACATTATCTAGAAATATGTAAACAGTCTCACTATTAGGTGAAAGAAAATATGTAAAAAGCTGTAAGTACAAAGATGCCCCTAGCAGTCTTCTTTATCTTATCAAATATCATGTGTATTCCAAATGTTCCTAAATAGGGGAATATTTAAATTAATTATAGAGTTATGCTCGAATGGAATAATATGTAGCCATTGAAATGATGGTTATAAAAAAGGAGGGTTGAGGAGACTATGTCACAACATGGAAACGTCTTATAATAAAATGTTAGTCGATTACAAAGTAAGTTACTAAATCATGCGGACATCATTATTATAAGTATGTGAAAAAATTTGTATGAAAAGAAATAATGATTGCATTTAAGTAAAGAATAGTGGATTTTTTTGGTTTATATTTCTATTCATGTGATTATGTTGCTTTTATAATTAAAGTATGTAATGATGATATTTGTAACTTTAAATGCAATGAATCTGCCTTATGGGTAACAAAATAAGAGTTTGTCTAACCCTTGTGGTTCAAAGTTTAAGAGATAAGATACAAAGAATGCAAACCAATATTAACTGGATCAAAAAAGAGATTTTACTTCATGTGATTGATTGATAGGAAATAAATTGCTAACTCAATAAAAATTGTTTCTTTTGCAGAACTCTTTTTGCCCAACAGAATGTGGACAGCAGAACTGCTTTATAAATTGGAAGGAAGGCACACCTGGAAGATGGTGATGCCGGCACAATGGGAAATGTGCCAGTGTGTAGAATTCTTCTCTGGTCTTTGTAAATAGAAATGCTCACTTTCTATGTGAAACACCTAAATGATTCGTGCCAAACGCAGAATAAATTTAAAGGTAGAACAAGCAAATAGCTAAACAAGGGAGTGTTTCAGAAAGGAAATATGTCAAGCCTTGGCTCAAAAGCAAAACAGTCTTTTCATGAAGGGAAGTGTTCACAGCATCTATTAAGTGCATACTTAGTCACAAAAATAAAACCCATCTGTTTAATATTAACATTTGTAATAAACATTTTAAAAAAAGGAATGTAGAAGGCAAAAATGTATTGTAAAACAAAATGTACACTCTTGGGATAACTAAAACTTCCTCTGAAAGAATTGTAGTACTCTAAAGCTTGTTCTTTATACCAAAGGAATAACAATTAGTTGCATGACACCGCAATAGCAGAGGCATATTCTGCCCTTTGAGAGGACAGGATATTAATCTGAAAATTGAGCATACGATCCCATAGTATAGAATGCCAAACTTCCTTGGATGCAACTTACCAAAGCAAAATTATACAGCTGAAGTGTATCCTAAAATTTAGAGACAGAAATGATGTATTTTAAAATCATGACTTAGATATATGAAAGTTTTTGGCTACATTAAGAAGCTAATTGTCATATACTTCGATACAGAATCAAGATGTACTAATTTTTATTGGTACACTGGCATTAAATGAATGCATAGCATATGTTTAAAAGGATGTATCTGAGAAGCAAGGATGAGGGTAATAGAATACTGAAGTCTAAACTGAGGGTCGCTTCAATATTTTATTAGCCATTTTATGCATATGAACACAGACCATATTAGATACTTAGCAAGTAGGGGGAAAAAACCTGTTTCTATCAGGGAAAGGATTATCTCTACTGAGAAACACATGTTAATAGGTCTGTCTAGTTCGGAAGAAGTTGCCTCTCTTGGTCAACATTGGATGATGTGGAGCTGTTCTATCCAATATAACAAGCACTAGCCACATAGAGCTATTGAAATGTACATGGTAAATTAATAAAAATCTAATGTTATGTTTAATTCATTAAGTGCCTAATAGCCATATACAATTAGTGGTTACCATATTGTGTAGTGCAGATTACAGAGCATTTCCATCATCATATAACATTCTATTGTATAGGACCGGTCTGGGTAAAGTTTGGGAGATAGAGAAACTACTCCACGGGAATCTTGGATTTAGGGGTGAGTAAAACTTTCACAAAGTGGCAAGGAGATCTGAACAGAGAGGCGAAAATTGCAGTGTCGTGAGAAGCCAGAATCTTGTCAGAAAAGAGAGACTGTTGGCTATAGAAATGTCTGAAGTGTTTTTTCAAAACCGAATATCTAAGATTAAATGTAAACTGCTCCACCTCCTCCCACTGATACCTTTTGTTACAAATCTTCAGGAAACCTAGAATGGAACAACACAGCAAGGGCTGCTGCCTGGGCATTAGAAATAGAACACCACACCCAATGGCTAAAGCTGGTGGCCAGAGATAAGAACTTAGAGGCATCTCTCCTGCCTAGCCGACTGGGCCCCGTGTTTTCCCGCCACTTCCTTTAAATAAACCATTCAGGCATTTGCCTGTAAACTGAAAGTGACCCATATTCTGCTAGCTGCCACTCTCTCTTTCTCTCTGCCTGACGTTTCATTCCTGCCTTGCGTGACCCAGGGACGGAGGGCTGCCCTCCAGATTCACTGCACCCTCCCTGCCCAAGGCCTGTAAGCAAAAAGCTTTGACTTTGCTTCTTTTTGTGGTGGTGTATTGAATTTTCATCTTCCATCTGAAGAACTGGGGACTACCCTAGGCTAGATTTTCCAAGGGAGGTCAGGATGAACACAAGAGCAGGCTCCCAGTACTAAGGCCATGGTCAGGTAGGCATAAACTGGACACAGGTCAGGCAAGAATCTCAAGGATGTCTGCCAATATAACCAAGTTCCCCATGTGAGGGACATCCTGGTCTCAGGTCAGACAGCTAGGCATTAAGCCATCTGCTAGGTGAAAGAAGTGTCCTATGAAAGGCTCCTTTTCGTTTCCTGTTAGGGCAGGATTGCTAGCCTCTCTGGTACTGGAACCACAGTTTAGCTAGGGGCTCTCAAAACAACTCTCCTCCACACATAGCCGTGGGTCAACGGTATCTGGGGCAGTATGGGTCAGTGTCCTATTCAGCAGACGCAATGAAGCATGGATATTAGAAATTCAATAGAAATAGCAACTTAAGGTCAGAGGTAACCAGGAAAGAAAAATAAGACACCGGCCCCACCTCAGTACCCCAACATAGCCATAAGAAATGATCCCCAGAGAACTGTCTAAAGCAACTTGTATTAAATTAATATAAGGCAACTTCAGTTGGTTGTAGAATTACTTCAATTCTCCAATTGATACAAGTTACACACATGTGAAAAAAATTACAAATTACTATTCCTTTGTCTTTATTTCCTGACAGACAATAAACATTTTCTTAGGCATTAAGAAGGATAAAGTAAAGAACCCAAATGCATTCTCCTCTATTTATTCAGCTCAGAAAAGGCTTAGGTTAAAAAGTCCTAGAGATAATTTTTATGAGGTGGAAATTTCTTGATTGACAATGAGAGATTCATCATGGAAACTTCCTCTTACCCTTCTTTTATCTTTGCCAGCTCTTTGCTGCTGTTTTCAGATGTGTTAGGAATAGACAGAAACTTCTGGCAGGCCTATTTTGTGAGGTAGATGTTCTAGCTCAGAATAAAGTGAAGGTTTATGTCACCAGATTTCTTGGTCAATACTAGGAAGACGTTTAGCTTCTTGGGTGGGTGCAAGAGTAACTGACTGTTCTTTTGTTCTCCAGAAACCAGTCACATCCACCATATTAAACAAGAATTTGTTATTTATTTGTGGATTTTTTAAGTCTTTTGGTCAGCCCTGCAAATAATAAAGACGTCTAAAATTAAAGGAATACCAAAATAACTATGGCATTTCCTTAGTTAAGCATAATGGCTTCTTCAGAGCAGACTCACTGCATAAACACTGAACATATTCTTTCCCTCCAGTAACATCTGTGAACAAGTTTACCACTTGGGAAAACGAGAGACTAATAACTATGTCCAGACACGGTTGGGCACAGGTGCTTCAACAAACCATTCCACAAACACACCCCAGTTCCGACAAGTGAGCTATTTCTGACTGATCCTTTGAGACTTCCAGTCACACTGTGTGTTTGGCCTGGGAGCAGGGTGACCCACTGGCAGGGCAGTCAGCATCATCAGCTCAGGGGATGGACTTTACTGGCAGAGTGCCTTTCCTAAACATATTGACTCTCCCAACAGAGAATGGCAGCCCAGCGATTTATTAAAAGCAATTGTGTATTTCCTTGGTCTAGCCAAACATTTGGTGCACGTTACACAACCCTCTAAGACCAAGCTTCAGTCTGACTCCGAAGAAAAGCTGTCCCCCACTAGCCCAAATTATAATGAACCTCTGATCTCCCACAGCGACCAATTTCTGGGATGTTCATTGGTACTTAATCATGTACTGCCTTGTGAGAGGTACTTCTTCCACTTGTAATGAAATTTTTTTATTTTCCTCATTTAAAATGTTGGCAATTTACCCGTTAAATTAAATTTATGGGATGGCATTGTCTTGAATTCAGCTTGTACACAAGGCCCCAAGAGACCAGCCCAACCCAGAATGGAGTCATGTGTGCTAGGTGCCACATAATCAAATTGATCATGGCTTTTAAAAAGCCAGTTTAAACAACAACGAAAACAAACCAGATTTTCAGCAACCAGTCCAAACAGGTCCAGTCACCGTAAGCTGGCATGATAAGGAAACTCTCTCTTCCTTAACCCTGTAAGGAAAGTAACTTTTAAACAATGAATCCACATTTTGTTTCTTGTTTTATGTTCTTCAGCCTTTCTGTCTATAAAGCCTACTCCCTCTGCTCAGCTCATTCGAATGTCTTTCTGTTTTGTAGATGGAATGCTGCCTGATTCACAAAACACTAATAAAAAAGAATTTGATCTTTGAAACACAACTTGCTGAAATTTTGTTCTTTGACACCCTTAACTACATTTCATACTCTTTAATGGTAAAGACATCTTTAAAAAATTTTATTTGTTTTGTAATAATATTAAGTGTGACAGCTTATGTCTAATAGGCCTTAATCTATTTTTGTGAATTTGAAAATAGATTTTTAACATTGGAATTTAGAAATAAGCATAAACCCTTAACCCCTTATAAAATTGTTTTGGGTAGCAAAATGTCATTTAGCATTCTAGTAGCGTCAGAGGGAGAAAAACTAATTCTCTTTTATTAAAGTTGGGGATTGGTGAGTGTGTGAAGAGAAAAGGCAGAACAGATACTCTAAAGCTTGGGAGATCCAGAATCATTATTTGATGTGCTAGCAAAAAGAAATCCCCTGAATCAATTAACTACTCAAATGCAAACTGCCCATCTCTAGAATCAGCCATATAAAAATCAAATGCTCTTCTCTGCTTCGTAACACCCACTATATTGAAGCTGGTTATTTTATAATAGTGATGTTGTTCTGGTCATAGACACGTAGTATCTGGATTTTCCCTATAAGTGACACTTTGTATGCTCACATATTGGATGCATCAGCTAAACCATGTTCAATGTTTAGCAAATCAGTGGTTTTAGAATTCAAAGTTAGCAAACAAACTCTTTTTTCAAATGACATTTTACTTCAAAGACCTGTGAGAAGTGAACACAGCCTATTATTCTTGAATACTCTAAAAAAAACCCTTAGAGAATTGGAATTATTTGGCCTGTGCAAAAGAGAAAATTTTGAGAACAAATTAGCTGTTCTCAACCTTATCAAAAGACAAAGAGGAAATGCATAAATAAAATGCCTTTAATGCATGTATAGCAAGAGGGGATTTTTCTTTACTCTCATTTTTGAGAGTGGCAAGCATGTGTGTTTTTATTAAACCAGAGGCAGACTTTGTCATCATAATGGTGCATCAAATGTATATACACATGAAACCATTACCATAACCATGATAGTGAACACATTGATCACCCTTGAAAGTTTCCCTGTGCCTCTTTTGTCTCTCTCGCCTGTCCGCCAACCTGACCTCACAATCCCCAGGGCGACACTGATAACCTTCTGACACTATAGATGAGTCTGTATTTTCTAGAATTTTATATAATTGGAATAATATATTATGTAACCTTTTTTGTTTGGCCTCTTTCACTCAGCATAATAATTTTATGATTCATCCATGTTGTGTTCAGTACTTTTTATTGCTGAGTATTATGCCATTGTATGGCTATATCAAAATTTGTTAATCCATTCACCTGTTGATAGATTTTGGGGTTGCTTCCAGTTTTGGGCTATTACCTATAAAGCTGCTAATATTTGTATGTAAGTCTTCTATGGGCATATGCTTTTATTTCTCTTGGGTAAATACCTAGGAGTGGAAAGGCAGAATCATATGGTAGGTGTATGTTAATCTTTTTAAGAAACTACCAAATTGCTTTTCAAAGTGGTTTCCATTTTATATTGCCAACAGCAATATATGAGAGCTAAATTTCCTCTGCTTCCTTGCCATCATTGATGTGATTATACCTGTAATTCTAGTTATTCTACTAGATGTGTAGTAAAGTTTTATAGTTCTTTATATTCAGCTTATATGTTCAAATGCCAATTTATAGAATGATATTCTCAACTCATTATGTTTTAAAACTACATCTTTACCAGTAATAGTCACAGTGTCACTGGCCATAGGGTCCTGGTAGGATTCAAAACCATAAGGCAATCAATATCTAAGTGGAGGCTCCTCATCATCTTGTTGGCTTCATGGTATTTGTAGTTGAGGGAATGCTAGATCACCAGTGCATCTGTCAATTTCTCTTTGGAAAAGACCCAATGAAATGGGTGTCATATTATATGAGAAAACACCCATCTGTAGCACTGTTTTCTTTAGGTCTGTAATTTAATGAGCAAAAGAGACAAAGAATATGTTCTTAAGCTACTTTGTGTTTGACACTTGAGAGACATGTGTAGGATCAGGAAGGGTTTGGACTGAGCATAAAGGGCCACAATGCCCTGTTTTCCCAGTCCTAGAATAAGAAAGCTTATGTAAGAGGTAATGCTTTCAGAATCCATCAGTTGTATCCCATATTGGATAGACTCTACCTTCTAGTGTTTCTCTTACTCACTTTTTCAGTTCCCTTTTAGCTCATTCAGGAACCCAGTTTCCTAGGGATTTTTTATTGCTATACCTTGGACTAGAACAAGGTATAATTTTGGGCAGGTGTGTAGCCAGATAGAAACAACAGGGCTTGAAGAAGGCAGTGGGTTGTATCTCACCAGGGAAGAATATATCTAATGGGAATTTTAATGTTTGATATATTTTCCCTTACAGTAATCCAGTTTTCCCTTTTCCCTTATTGCTCTTCAACAACTAAGGCTAGACTCAGAGTTTTATTATTCCAGGAAAATAATGTGTAGCTATTCCCTGGATCAAAAATGCCACTCCTCAGATTTGAGTCTAAAATCAGATTTTTAAAATATTTTGTGAAACAACAGCATTAAAATTCAGACCCTGTTGAAATAAAAACTTTAAGAAAAAAGAAATTCCCAACTTTTCTTTGTATATCAAGATCAAAACATGGGAGTGTGAACCTAAGTATTATAAGCCACAGTAAAGAAAGGAATGAAGATATGGTGTAAGAAAAGACTTCATCTAACAGAAATAAAAAAAGATTTTTTCTAATTGCTGTGGAGCAGAGCCAAGAGAGGGTGAAGGTTTGGCAAGAGGTCATATACAAGTGTCCTAGCTCCTCTCTTAGTGCCAAAGTCCCTGTGATCGTGAGTAGAAAGATACAAAACAGGAACAATTCAAGGGCATTGGAGCTAATGGACTGTGTCCACAGAACCAGTCCATGAGACTATGCTATACCAGTCCATGAACTTAGCAAAGCCCTATGTTCTCTTTGGTCTTAGTGTCTGAAGAGAATAGTGATCGCTGAGAGAAAGGCATTGAACTATCTCACAGAATCCTGCAAGCTGCAGCAAAATGTGGAGGAAGCAGGCAAATGTTCCGGGCTTCCCTGTGGGGCACTGAGGTACCGGACCAGCCGCCCAAGGAAGTCTGTGGTACAGGGGTTAATGCACAAAAAGGCAGCGATGAAGCCCATGGTCAGTGATCTGTGAATTTCAGCACAAGTGCATAGCACCAGTCCAGACAAGAACAGCCACAACTCAGCAGGCGTCTGCAGATCCCTCCCAGTAAGGACGAAAGATAGGGCATCTCAGCAAATGCTGAAGAGCAGAGGATGGCATGAGGAAGAGACTGCCCTCCCAAATACTATAAAAATGCATTTGCTTCCACTAATATCCAGAGGCCAGTTTGGACAGAAAGAAAGGGAGCAGAAATTTCGAAACTGAGAATTAATCCTGATGAGAAATTAAAACTAACAGAATAATTTACCTTTAATTGGCAAGTGCAATTATTTTTTCTGCTATCATCAGCAGGAATGGGGTTTCCAAGATAAGATGAGATCAGTTTCTGGATATAAAGAAACATTTTGTTGCAGATTTGAATTGTGCTGTACACTTTTTACCAGGTCCCCCGACCCCAACCCGCAACAACCACTGCACCACACATTCCTATGTGTTAGCAGTCATCTCAGGCAGAATTCTCCAGGGACAGCCTGGTCCTCAGCCCCATGCAAATGCCATTGATCTCCTTGAGTCCCAGTCTAGAGCACCATGGCTACTCCCGTCTCTGGGAAAACGATCCTTTTGCCTTGTGCAGAATACAAATCTCCTGGAATAAATAAATACAGATAACGATGCTTTGTTGGTTCAGGTCGTCTCACCCTTTCTCTCATAAAGGGGAGGACAAGAGAATTAGATCCTTGTTTTGACTCTTCTTCAAATATGGAGAGTGTACATGAAAAGGAGACACAAAGCAGGTTTATACAAGTCTCTTGTTCTATTCTGTTAGTCTTATAAATAGTTCTATAAAGAACACACAAAAATAACAGAAATAATACTTAACTTTTAACTTCTAATTGATTCTAATAATCACATAAAGTAGAAATCTTGACACAATCAGGAATTATGGTTGTCATTAATTTAAATCAGTTCAAACACTTACTTATAAAAGTTATACATACCTTTCCCTTTTTATTTTAACTAAAATATGCATTTATTCACCATTATACAAATTATACAAATGAATGCACTTTTGCTTACCAATCTTTTGATTTAAAGCCAATAGGTCAAATGATTAAACCCATGCTGTTATTCTTAATAAACTACTTCATTGTGTATTATTAATAATTTATAATTTTTATTTAATCCACTTATTTAAGGTGGATTGAGCTCTTGAAAATACTTGTGAAGCAATTTGGGTGTAAAATCATTCTAGAGTAAGATGATTCTCCACTCTATTTTTTACAAGAACTATCCACAGGTAATTCATTGGTAATTTTTAGTTACTCATCTCAATCTAATTTTGAATAAGTTTTCCACTTAATTTTCATAGAAGCAACTTTTTAAATGTTTTCATTCATAGTTTATTGATTTATATAAAGTGTTTAGTTTACATATTTAAAGTTATAAGTACAACTGGCATAAACTGATTTGGAAAAAAACACAACTGGCTATGGTATTGGTCAACATATATCTCAATTGGTAGGTGCTTGCCAGACTAAAAGCTGCCAACAGTGAACGTTCAGCAAGCCATGGGCAACAGTGTGCTGGAATGGAAAATATTGGTTAGTACGGAAAGTTGATGAATTGGTCATAAGGTAATAGAGTTTATTACAAAACCACTCCCAGCAAATTCATATTGCATTACACAGCAATTTTTTACAAAGTTCACCAGAAGCATCCTTTATCAACGAAGTCAATCAGTTTTCATGTACCTACTTTGTAGTGCTCAGTAAGGCACTCTCTATATATGATTTGTTATTTTTGTCTTCATAAAGGTTGAGCATCCCTTATTTGAAAATCCAAAATCCAAAACTTTTTGAGCACTGACATGACTTCTCAAGTGGAAAATTTCACACATAAGTATTTAATACAAACTTTGTTTCATGAACCACATTATTTAAATATTGTATAAAACCACAATAGATCAGGCTATGTATATAATAAAGGGTGTATGAATTTCATAATAAATAGGAAATGAATTTCATAAATGAATAACATAAATAACAAATGAATTTAATGTTAAGAGGAGTCCCATCCTCAAGATATCTTATATATATGCAAATATTCCAAAATCTGAAGAAATCTGAAATCTGAAACACTTCTGTTCCTAAGCATTTCGAATGAGAGATATTCAACCTGTAATCTATTTATTTCCTACCTGGTCCTCTAACTTTGAGATATTGAGTAAGTCCTGGGTTTTTAATATACAAAGAGAGCTCTTAGCCTGGCGTTTTAGTTACTTCTATTCTGCTTTTCTGCAATTATTCCTTATTTTCCTGCCACAGTTTTGCCTACTTTTTATCAATTCCCAAGATCAGTTCTATAACATGTTTTAAATAAGCAGTTTTTCAAACTGTTTACCAATCAATAAAGCAGGGACACTGTGATGGTTAATTTTATGTGTCAACTTGACTGGGCCATGACATGCCCAGATATTTTGTTAAACATTATGTCTGAGTGTGTTTGTGAGAGTTTCCAGAAAAGATTACCATTTGGATCAGATTAAGTAAAGCAGATTTGCCATCCTAGGGTGGGTTGGCCTCATCTAATCCATTGGAGGCTTGAATAGAACAACAGGTCTCCAGTAAGGAAGAGTTTGCTAGCTCAACCTGTTTTCAAGCTGGGACATCAGTCTTCTCCTACACTTAGATGGGAACTTACATGATTGTTTCTCCTGTTTTTTAGGCCCTCAGCTTGGACTGGAACTACACCCCCAGCTCTCCTGGGTCTCCAGCTTGCAGAGAAAAGATTGCAGGACTTCTCAGCCTCCATAAATGCGTAAGCTAATTCCTTACAAAAAATCTCTCTCTCTCTCTTTCTCTCTCTCTCCTCTATACACACACACACACACACACACACACACACACACACACACACACACACACACGTATCCTCCTATTGGTTCTGTTTCTTTGGAGATCTTGACTAATACAAGCATCTTTCAATCAGATTGGAGGCTGCCTAATGCTGGAAGTGGGCCACCCACCTCTACTGTGCTAAATTTCAACCTTTTAGTTGCCTGATCATGGAGAGGTCTAGGTGGCCTGGGTAGCAGAAACACAGTCAAAGCTTAGAACAGCAGTTATTTGTCCTCATGTATCTTAATATTTTAGCAAGTACAACTCTCTGTGTGTGACAACAAACTACAGAATTCTCTTATAATTCTAAGGCATTTTGTGTGTGTGTGTGTGTGTGTGTACACAAATGCGTATGCACACTAATGTAACTCCCAGAAATGATTTCCACTGACAAGTCATAAAGAGTTGTAAAAAAACAATATGACTAGTTTAGTACACAATACTAATTCTTCTTAGACTTTCCATCACTAGGAGTCCAATATTAATAATTTTACCATAAAAGGGGTGGTAATCAGAAAATATTCTCACTTCTGATGGACTACTTTAAAGTTGAAATGGTGTTATGTTTCCATTAATAGCCTGGATCTCGTTAAGTCATTAACACATTCTAAATTCAGTGACACAAATTCGAAGTAAAGCAAGCGGGAAGGAGGAGGGATCTTTAAGCTTTAAAAGATCTCCCTGCTTTAAGCTGAAGTTAAAGCTGACCATATCAAAGACATAAAGCACTTTTTAGTGTGAAATGACATTTGTGGTTATGTTTCTATTTGATGAGAAATGTTAAGTTTGTGACAATCATCCATCCTTACTGTGAATTTTTTTTATTAAAAATATGTGTATTACTCAAGTATTTATAGATAAACTAATATGCTGTCATGAATTTGTTTCAAAAGAATTCAATGGACAGGTGGAGGAGTAGGAAGTATGGATAAAATGAGATTGGCTGTGTTTGATAATTATTGAAGCTGGTGTTGGGTAAACGGGGGTTCATTATTTTATTCTATTTTTATGTATATTTGACGTTTTCCACGGTACAAAGCTTTTTTCTCTCCATTTTCTATTTTTTACTTTAGCCATAATTATACTTGTGTCTCTAATTCATATTTTAAAAGTAAAATACATGATAATTAAGATGGTATGTATCCAATTAAAATTAAAATAAATCTTAAAATAATGAGCCCTTTTTCATAGCCATTCCATTATTTGTCTTTTAATCATGATAGTGTTCTTTAAGGAAATCAGAGAAATTACTGTGGGTTCATCATTACAGATTTAATAAAGTTTAGAGAATTTCTGTTTGTTAATTCATTTAACAAATATTGAGTACCTCCTTTGTACCAGAAACGGTGTGGGAGGGTTATCTGCACTGAGTGAAAATATATTTTTTCATTCCCCTCCAACAGACAGTTGTCAAATCTATGCTGCATTTTAGTTATTTTCTTGTTTGTCAGCTCAAGGCATACAGCATCCCTTATGAAAATATTGCTGAGTTTTGCTTTCTGCTAAGAAACTTACTATTTTTAGAAATAACATGTTTTCTTATTCTAAGTATTTTTTAATTTATTGATTTCTATAAATAGCCCATCATCAAAGTGGGATAGATCAATAAGATAAATTAATTACTTTTTGGAACTGGCCTAGTATCTAACATCTGAAGAAGGTAAAAATACTAATTATAGAATGGTACAGTAAAAAAGAATACAACCTTGTGAGAGACCATTGTCAGGTCTGGAATTTTATTTTACTCTACTTACAAACTATTAAGTCAGCCTGTTATGATTTCATATGAAGACATAGACTCTTGGATCAGAAACACAGGAGTTTATTAAGCATAACACAGCAAGCTTCCTGCTGTGAGGTTCTTCCTGCTCAAGTCCCATGAGCATGACTCAATGTGTTCAGATATTTGGGACACACAGTGGGCTTGCATCACAGCGAAGGAACACTGAACTTGGGGAATCCACTGCATTTATAGAAAACAATAAGCAAGCCCATTCTCTTTTCAATCTGGGGGAATATGCTTACCTCATCTCTCAGAAGAGATTGAAAATATTCAGTGTATCCCAGACAAGGAACTGGGCTAGAGGACGTCTATAGTCATTCCCAACTCTGATGTGCTGAGCAGTAAGCTGTGTTCTGCAACTGTGTTTTTCTGTTGCCCATTAGACATGAATTAGACATGAGAATCCCTAAGTCAATCATTCAATAACAGTTGTTGCTTTTTTTTTTTTTTTTTGAGACAGGATCCTGCTCTGTAGTCTAGGCTGAAGTGCAGTGGCATGATCATAGCTCACTACAGCTTTGCACTCCTAGCCTCAAGCAATCCTCCCGCCTCAGCCTCCCAAAATACTGGGGTTACATGTGTGAGCCACTGTGCCTGGCCTCAATCATAGTTTTTAAACAGATATACCAAGATACAATTTTTCAGTAATAAGTTTCTCCTTCTGGGACCCCATTCTACTTTATGCTAAATACTTAAGAGAAAATGAGCAAAATTCAGTGATTTCACAGCTATTTTGGTTTCAACCTTCAATGATGTTGGGGCCACCTCTTCTCTGGGGTTTGATGCTCCTGGGACTTATACAAACTAATGCTGCTATGGTGGGAGTGAGGATGAGGAGAAAAGGAAGATGTTCACCCTGGTCTGCTCAGGTTCTAGGCTGCATTCTTGTTTTACACGTCATTTCTGTCATGTGCATACAGTCCATTTGCAGGACTTTCTTGGATTGATGGTGAAGTCATAAAGAAAAAAAAGGAGTATATCAGTTAACAAAGTATTACCCCCACCACACCAAGCTAATCAAATATTGCTTGATAACTGAAAGCATCTATGTGTAGGAAGAAAGTAAGAGTCTAACTCTCGTAAAGTTAAAAGCTACTTGTCTTCAGATTTTTCTCCCTCCTATATGAAGCCTAGCATGGAGTATATGCACAATTGCACACATGTTTCTTGGCAGAGTAGAATCTAGAAAGAGTAAGCTACTAAACGTTACTCACTATGACCAGGAGAGGGCACCTAGCACAAATGAATAAAATAATTCAGTCAACACCAGGTTTTATTTAAAGATTCCTTTTGGACTCCACCATTTGCATTTTACAAATCAATTTATTTTATGTGTCCACTGTAAACTGTTTTTGATCTAAGGATAACTTCGATTACAGATTCTTCCTGATTACTGTCTCCTACAATATGTTATCCTAGGTGGCTGAGATACTGATTTTTCTACACAGGGTACAAGAACAAGTCCATACGAATAGGAAACAATTACAGAGGAAAAATTATTTTTGTAGATAATTTTCAAAAATTAATGCTCTAGAGGAATTAAAATGTGTTTAAGCCACCTTTCGGAAGAGGAGAAACTCATATATTTATTGAAATCTTGTAAGGAAAGACTTCTTTTTCTTTCCTCCATTTCTTATGCATGTATGTGGTTTGGTCTAGATTGCAAGCCATGCTCAAAAAATTACCTTTGAACACTCTCAAACATAGGAAAGAATATTATTCTGTCATAAAACAAAATGGAACACTATATTTCCCAGAAGAAAAGAGGAAACTTGAATTCTATGTATTTCCTTTCTGGCCTAGCAGACGTAAACAACAATAAATTGGCCAACCATGTTCTTCAGGCATATAATTTTCTTTCTTCCTAAAGTGGACACTCCCTGGGAAAATACAAATAACTTCTAATTTCAAATCCTTTCAACACAAAAGGAAAGTAGGCCACCTTGACCGGAGCACAAAATAATCTTTTCCAAGAGGACTTGAATGAGTACCTCATTCTCCAAGGGAAAAATACATACCAGGATTTTTTACTACTTTATTTTGTTTGATTTTTAAATACTTTGTATAGCCATGAAAAAAAAAACATATAGATGAATTGATTTTTCCAAAACAAAATCAGCATGTCTTTTAAATTTAGCATGAACGTGGCTTCCCAGCTGCAATATTTTTGAGAGTGGTTAAGGGACTTGCTTGGAGGGCGTTGCCCAATGTTTTCAGCTCAGTGGTAATAGTTCCACTCATGAGGCATTGATCTTACACTCTGAAGTCACCAAAAATACCAAACTGTTTCTGTCCTACTAGAACATATTATAGGGATAAAGAATTCCTGCAATTCAACAGACTATGGTTTAATTTGCATGATAGTAACTATAATCAACTTTAGTCCAGGAACCTAACTACTTCCCATTCAAAGGAAGAACATTTTGCTTTTGGCTGACAATTCACTTTCAATTCATTAATAATAATAACCAATATCATTATTGAACGACTGCTATGTGCCATTATCCTCTTAACTACCTTCCAAGATAGTTTTTGTTATCCCTGTTTTACAGAAAACTGAGGAGGCTCAGAGAAGTTAATGAACTATCCCTCGGTACAGAGTAATCAGTGACAAAAGCAGAACTGGCATGTCTGGCTCCTAAAACTATGTGGTCTCCACTAAACCTCACTACTTAATTGCATAAATTATTTTACCAAATTGAAATGCAAATCCCACCTTCTTTTCATAGCCATGGTAACTGCTTTCCCACTTTTCTATTTTTCAATTAGGAGGAGAAACGAGTTATGAAGCAAATTAATTTTTAGTTCCCCTAATAAGAAAGTACTATGAATTCTTATTATATAAAACACACTTAAATTACTAGGCTGAGTACACAGTATAATATATATTTTCAGAGATCTTGTTATTAATAAAATATTGTCATTTTTTTCTATTTACTCATAAACCCAGGTAAAAATCTTGTTGTTAGATACAACACTTAATGATCTAATAATAAAGTTCTTGAGACAGCAATATATAGTAATCTGTGATAAAATATAGATTTCAGCAAGTTTAAGTAGATTCTGATAATCTGTCCATGTGCTACTCAGAGTCTCGCACAAGTTTTAAAACTGCTTTCATGCAATTTATCAAGTTCAAACCAGGTAATATAAAAGACTTTAGTAATTCTAGGACTTTTTTTTTTTTTTTAAAGATTAGACACCTAAAATCTCAGAAGCACATACAATTTTTCCAAACAGTTGCCAGCTTTCTGAGAGCCATCAGTGTCAAAACGACAGGCAGAATTTTTCATGTGGTTACTGACCGCCTGACCCATTCCTTGACAGGAGTGTTCAAGAGCAGCTGAATCTTGGGGAAAATATACAGAAGATGAATAGAAGATGGTAAAATTCTGGGGGCTCCAAGCCATTTCAGATTAGCCGCTACCTCTGGCTCCTTCCTTCTCCCCTGGTTTGTAGCACTGAGTCCCCAGCGTGATCTCTATGTCTGTAAGAGTCTGTGTAGGGGCTGCTGTGTGGCCAGAGTGCTAGTGTGTCTAAGCAGATGCAGGGGCAGGCATTCCCTGTATGTCTCCCTGCCTTCTTGTGGACCTGGTCTTCCAGCCAGCGCCTGGTCCAAAGGCTGCTTAGCTGGTGATAATAGTGGGATCTTGCATTCCTTTTCACCTATTTCCCTATTCAGCCTATTTGCCCTTTTCCAATGAGCTACCCCAATGCCATAAGAGATAGAATCTACCACATCTTATCCTGCCACACCCCACCCTAGCACTGCCCTCTACACTGGGGTTGCCTTACAAGTGGGAGCAAGAGAGATAGTTGGCTGTGGGGAGATGGGGTCCAGGTCACCTGAGCGGCAGAGTTCTCCTTGTCCTCTCATTCTACTTCCATCCCAGCTTGCTCAGCCCTGAGTCATCTGACCTCTGACGCCTCCAGTCTTCGTCCTTTCTAACAGTCAGCATGATAGAGTTGCTACAGCCCCTGCTTCTGCTCTTTCTGGCTGTATGACACTGGAAATCAGTTCACCTCTGAGGCTCTTTTCTCATTTATAAACAGAGGAATAGTAGTTCCTACCTTCTTGGGTTGGTGATTATATGAGGTACTGCATGTATAGCACTTACCATAGTGCTTGGCAAAAATAAGTTCTCAATCAAAGTTTAGTTTTACCTCGTATTATTTCCCATTTAATTTTTTATTAATGCCTACTTTTGTTTTCCCAGTGATCAGCCACGTATGGTCTTCACATGGTCATGGATTCTTGTATAGCACTGGCTGCAGCAGTCACATGAAAACCACTCACACTTTAACCTGCAGGAAGCATTCATGAGTGGTTTATAGACAGACTTGATAATTCTGATTTTTTAGGAAAATTGGTCTCAGAAAGCAGCCCATTTTTTATTGACTCAAGAACACACTGAAATTTCTAAAATAAAAAAAAGCAATATATTTACTAATAAAAAATATTTTTAGGCTAGGCCTGGTGGCTCATACCTGTAATTCCAGCACTTTACGAAGCCAAGGCAGGAGGACTGCTTGAGCCCAGGAGTTCAAGACCAGCCTGGGCAACATAGTGAATCCTCATCTCTACAGAAAAAAAAAAATTAAAAATTAGCCAAGCATGGTGATGTGCACCTGTGGTCCTAGGTACTTTGGAGGCTGAGGTGGGAGGATCACTTGATCCCAGGAGGTTGAGGCTGCAGTGAGCTGTGATCATGCCCCTGCACTCCAGGCTGGGCGACAGAGCAAGATCCTGTCTTTAAAAATAAAAATAGGCTGGGTGCGGTGGCTCACACCTGTAATCCCGGCACTTTGGGAGGCCAAGGCGGGTGGATCACCTGAGGTCAGGAGTTTGAGACCAGCCTGGCCAACATGGTGAAACCCTATCTTTATTAAAAATATAAAAAGTTAGCCAGGCGTGGTGGTGGGTGCCTGTAATCTCAGCTACTCAGGAGGTTGAGGCAGGAGAATTGCTTGAATCCGGGAGAGAGAAGTTGCAGTGAGCCAAGATCACACCATTGCACTCCAGCCTGGGCAACAAGAGCGAAACTCTCTCTAAAATAAATAAATAGATAAATAAGTAAATAATTTTAAACAACTATTTTAAAGCTTATTATTTTTGAACCAAAAACAATAAAGGTAGTTAAAAGAATAACTATTATTTTAACTTTCCTTCACATATACAAAAGGATTTTTTGTTGTTGTTGATCACTAACTGAATTACATTAAAAAAATACTGTTGCTAATATAATTAAGTATCATAATCTGTGCCCGTATTACCCACATGGGATACCAACCCATTAAGAAGCAATGTTGCAGGTGTGAGTAGCCCTACACTCCATCAGATTGACAGCAGCATGAGACTTGGTAAAAACATAAGTTTCTCCTGGTGGTCTTCCTGCCTCTACACGATGTGCAAGCCTCAGTGTCTCTCAATTACAAGCTGTAATAAAAAATAAAGCAAATCCAACTGTGAGGGAGCAGCTTGAAAGGCACTTAGGAATGACTGGACCCTCAGGGGCACATGGCTAATAGAACGGGTAAGATGTCCTCTGTGAGAACCTTCTCAAGAAGGCAATCTTGAATACTTGTTAAAATTGTGGGTTTTGTCATCTGGATGGGAAAACAAAAAGAGATTCTAATCTCATGCTTTACACAAAAAAGAATGCCATACTTTCAAATACAACAATAGAAACCAGAAACATACAAACATTTCTGGAAACCAGAAAAATATTATGGGAGAATATTTTTGCACTCTTAAAATAGGAAAGGCTTCCTTAAGCCTGTCAGAAAAGTGAAAGATCATTAAAAAATTAAAAATAAAAAAATGAAGTCACTCACATGAAAGTTAAGTAAACTTTACTTTCTGCCTGGAATAAAAGTACTATAGCCAAGGGAGAGCAATATTTCAACATACAAGACAATAAAAAAAAGCTTATTCCATTATACAGTTAACTACCATAAATAAAATGGAAAGGACTCACAATCCAGGAGACTAAGGATATCAACACTTAACAGGAACAAAAATACAAATTACTTTTACAGTTAAAAAAGGCTCAAAATAACCCATAATAAAAATGCAAATTAAAGCTATAATGAAACATCTATTTCCATTTATCTAGTTGATGAAGATCAAAACATCTGACAAAACCCTGAGTTGGGGAGGATACAGAAAATCGGTGCTTTCGTATGCTGTTGATGGGTGTGCAAATAATTCTCTTGGAGGGCAATTTGGCAGTGACTAGCAAATGAAAAGTGCACATATCTTTTTATAAAAAATTCTCTTTCTAGGAATTTATCACGCTTAGACGAGTAGGAACTCAAAGCTACATATACAAGTGATACAGCTCGGATGAGGGGAGGAACACCAGGGTTCTAGGTCCTCATGCCGGTTTAGATAAAAGGACATGGACACACGTGGAGTGGGTTAAGGAGCAGAGAGCTTAATAGGCAAGATAGAAAAGAGAAAGCAGAAGATAGAAGCTCCTCCCTGCAGAGACAGAGGGGCGGGGGCTCCAAAGCGAAAGAGGAGACCCCAAGTGGGGCAGAAACCAGCCAGGTGATTCAACAAGCCATAGGGACAGATTTTGTGATTGATTTTTGGCTACATCAGCTCAGCAGCCACAAGAAAGAAGATTCTTTTAAGGCTAAAAATTCCCTGGCTCTCTCACCACATTGAATGGATAATTTAAAGCCCTGAATTTCTCATTTCTTTTTAAAATCTCTCCAGCACAGTTTGCAGCAGCCAGTTTATCCTTATTCATCATATCCTCCTGCTATGCCACGACCCTTATCACTCAGTCCATCAAAGCCAGGTTTTCTATAGGCACTCATTACAGGTGATACACCACCAGCTGCCAAAAATTACTATTTTACTGTTTCACCACCTGCTGCCAAAAATTACAATTATCCCCTCATTTAAAGGTAAGTAGGGTGCTGTGGCTCACGCCTATAATCCCAGCACTTTGGGAGGCCAAGGTGGGCGGATCAACTGAGGTCAGGAGTTCGAGACTAGCCTGACCAACATGGAGACACCTCGTCTCTACCAAAAATACAAAATTAGCTAGGCGTGGTGGTGCATGCCTGTACTCCCAGCTACTCAGGAGGCTGAGGCAGGAGAATTGTTTGAACCCAGGAGGTGGAGGTTGCGGTGACCCGAGACCATGCCATTGCACTCCAGCCTGGGCAACAAGAGCAAAACTCCATTTCAAAATAAATAAATAAATAAAAAGGTAAGTACTTCCTTGCTTGCATCAATCACAAGTAGGTTAAATACCTAACCTATTGTCTCAAACATTGTTATCAATCAAGATTCAGTTACAGATAACAAAAAACACTCTATTTTAAGCAGAAAATAATTTAAATTGAGAAATTACATTCTTATAAAATTATTGAAAGAGATGGAGTATTGGAGTCTAGCCTGGTCTCCAGAAATAATTGCAGGAAGATTCTGTAACACTGGCTTACCAAGGGAGCTGCTACCTCGGCCACATTTTCAGTGGAAGCTGGGAATCTGGAAGCTGTCCCTGGAACTATGGCTCCAGTAACACATACTTTAGCTGGAATCCAGGGATCTGCAAGGTGCAACTGTCAGCTCCAGAGATGTCCTGCACCTCCTAAACCCTGCAGTACACACTAGACCCATAAAGCTATTGAATCGACCCTGGAATGTCCTCTGCAGCTGAAAATCTCAATTCCCGCATAATCATGCTTGTCAGCAAAATCAGCAAAAACTGAAAAAGAAGAAACTCTGTCTTACTTCAGTTTCAAATTTTGTACATCTCGTTTGGTTTCAGAACCTAATTCTTGAACTCTGGCTTCAGGGCACTCTGGGAGGTGTAGATTTTAGCTGTCGTACCTCTGGAGTTTAGGAAGGCATGCAAGGGGGGGACACATGCCCCATAAAGTTTCAAATCAAAATGCTAACATTTTGTTTAAGCTAATTTTAAACTCAAAATTTAGCTTATTAACATTTTGTAAATATGAAGCATCCAAGAAGCATGTTTATTACAAATCCAAGCCTGTCAGAATTTTTCTATGCACTTGGGCACATCTGAAGTAACACTTTGGAGATGAACCAACTTATTCACAAACGATTTTTAAAAGTTAACTTTTGTACTTAGGCTGTCCCATTTGCAATTTATTTGCTTGCATTTATATTCTGCATTTCTACAAATTGGTTCTACACATTTCCATCTTGGAAAGAATAACAAGGAAATTCAGTTTCAACTCAAAGAAAGGATCTGGGCATTGTGGCTGAGAACTGTGCCTGCTGTATTGCTTGGTTGAGCAGTGATCCTGTCGCCTTCTGCTCCCTAAATTTGCCTCAGTTCCTCATAGCTTTGTGGTTGTTTTCAGTACATGTGTGTTCTCAAATAACTGACAACTCCCACCCACTTCCTAACCTGACTTAAATGTGGACTTTGCACTTATATATTCTAAAGAGTATAATTTAATAGATGGTTTATCACCATGGTATTTAAAAAAGCATGAAGATGAAAAAAGAAACAAACGGGCCTGGAGTGGTGGCTCACATCTGTAGTCCCAGCACTTAGGGATGCTGAGGCAGGTGGATCATCTGAGGTCAGAAATTCAAGACCAGCCTGGGCAACATGGTGAAACCTCGTCTCTACTAAAAAAAAAAAAAAAAAAAAAAAAAAAAAAATGCAAAAATTAGCCGGATGTGGTGGCAGGAGCCTGTAATCTCAACTAGCTGGGAGGCTGAGGCAGGAGAATCGCTTGAACTCTGGAGGCGGAGGTTGCAGTGAGCCAAGATTGCACCACTGCACTCCAACCTGGGTGACAGTGAGACCTTGTCTCAAAAAAAAAAAAAAGAAAAAGAAAAAAGAAACAAACCATTGGTTAGGAGAAAGGGGGAACAAATCGCATAGTTAATGAAATTTAATGTTCAATTTGAATAAAACATACACCCTATGTTTCTCAGATCTGCCGAGTGAATCCACCTATAAATCTCTTCTTCTAGCATATAGGCTTGAACTAACCCACCAACTTTCCAACAGACTAGTGACTCCACCCAGCTACTCATTCCAGAGTTATAGTTATTGAGTCAAATGCCTTGGCCATTCTAAGAAAATTCCACAAGTAACAATTACTGTACTTGGCAGAAAGCCTGGTAATACCCAGCTAGAACTTTATATTTTTGTTGAATTAAAAATACATTTCTAAAATATTTTTCAGATTTATTGCTACTTAGGAAAGTGTATTATCCAAATATAAAGTGAACAAAGAGCTAAAAGAAGTAATTTAAGTTAGCAGATAATAACATTCCAAATCGTTATACTAGATAATTGTATTCTAAAGATAATTGAGTTCTGCCCCCAAATGGCCTATTCCTCTACAGTCAATAAAAGTATTTGGAATCTTTACTAAGTCTCTTGGTGGGGAAAATGCCTGAAAACAGACAGCATATTGTTAATATAAGCCACATGACTTAACATTCTTTGCTGGATAGTTTTCTTATTCCTCATCTCTTTACAAACTCAACTCAGTCCTCTAAAATGATCCAATCACTGGCACCCTTTCTCTCTCATCTTCCTTCCAGAACTGTCCTTTTACTAAGACCACTTATTTCCCAATAGCTCCGGCTGCCCACAGTGACTTTCCCTGCTGTATGCAGCCCTCTGTCAAGTTTATTCTCCTCCTGTGTTTTGATTGTTTTTCTCATACGAACTATCTCATCACCCCACATTCTTCATGGAAAATGAAATCCAGCCAGTAAGAATTTTTTTCTCCTTGGAAGAAAACAAAGGGGCAAGAGAGACTGTAAATGTTTGCAAAAATACTCTGTCCTCTGTCACCCTTTTCCCTCATTAGTTCTTCATGCAGCTCTACCAAGAAGAAAATGCCGTATGTGTTTGGACACCACATTTCCTCCTCTCATCACTCTAACATGCTTTTTCTCTTCTTCACCTAGGTCAGGCAGGCTTACCAACAGGTACCCTGGAAAGCCACCACACCTATGTCAGTCCAAGTTTCCACTAGAACATTGGAAAGGCAATATAGTCATCCCTTGGTACTTATGGGGGACTCATTCCAGGACCTCTCACAGATAACAAAATCAGTGGATACCAAACTCTCTGATATAAAATGGCATAGTATTGGCATATAACCTATGCATATCCCCCCATATACTTTAGATTATTTTAAGATTCTTTATAATATCCAATACAATGTAAATGCTACCTAAATAAGAAAAAAAGTCTACATGTTCAGTACAGACACATTTTTTTTCCTAAACATTTTCCTCCATCAGTGGTTGTTTAATCCATGGATGCGGAACCCATAAACAGGGAGGGCTGACTGTATATCAGCATTGGGATTTTACTCCCCACCCACCCAGGGTCATTGTTTTCGTAATATGAGGACGAAGATAACTCCACGGAGTTCTTTCTATTACCTGAGAAGTTGATCGCTAGATGAGCTGCACCACCAAAACTAAAGCAGCATGATGCAGGCCAAACCACCAAAGTTTTGGGAAATCCAAAGTGGCCTAGGAAAAGTTTTCTGCCGTCCTGGGTACTATAAAATGTAGAGAACTGAAGAGCTGAAAATTCATACTGAAATTAAATAAAAGCACACCGTCCCCAGTAAAGCCCCTGACAAGACGGGCTCCTCAGGGTCAGAAACCTCACTGGAGAGCATCCCACTTCAAGAGCCTGAGTCAGCCTTGCTGCATCCCTTCCTCTTCTCATCTTCCCCAGTTCTGGGGTTCAGGTTCCATTCATTTGTAATGCACCGGAAGGGCAGCTACACTCATCCCTTGTTCCACCTCGGTGCTGTTCAGCCTTACCACAAAAAATCAGGGAGATTCTTGAGGGGCTGTAATAAAGTTGAACCAGCCGACTGTTTTTTTCAAGTGTAAGACAGTTTAAGAATTCTTCATGACCAATCTTTCCCTCAGGATCTTGATCCCGGCAATTCTGAGCCTAAGTCATACTCTATTGCCCCCTAGAGGATGACTCATTTTTGTCGTTTACTGTAGGAATTAAAAGAGCTTCTACCCACTCAGTTATGAACTTGACATATGAATTCCAGTAAGTCTCCATCCTACCATACATTCATTCTAGAGAACTGAGGAAGTCCACCGTGAAAGGAAAGTATTTCGTGGTTTTGAGTTCACTAGACCTAAAGAGAATATTTTTCTGTTTCCAAGGATTTATCCCAATGCAGTTTTAAGTCATTCACTCCCCACATAAAACATTCCATTTTTTGGGTTCCTGGTGAGGTACCTCCCATGAATTTCTCAAATTCATACTAGCAAGTAACCTCTGTCACTAAATCCTAAAACCATTTGTCTTGAAGTTTCCCAGTAAAGAGACATGGGGTTCTCGGAAGAGGAGTAGAGACATTCAACTTATAATAGCATGTTTACCAAGATCCTCTTTTCTCCCAGGAATTATTATAAGAAGTTGACAAAAATTTTAAAAATTGAGAGTCTGTTGAGAATGGATTAAAAACCAACTTTGTGACTCAATATCACAAGTGAATTTTTTAGACTTCTTTAATAGATAGCCTTACATGATGCTGCATACATCTAGGCCTACATCGAGAACATCCTATCCCCAAAATTAACGCTTTGCTTCAGTAAATCTCCATCACATTTCATTGGCTTTTGGTATTATTCCAAAAGCCATTGCCACTTGTGTTGGGGGCCATTTACCCCTTCATTACTATTCTGATAGGCATAGGGTGTGTATATCTAGAGTTTATTATAATTTAGGCTCAAAATCACAAGAAGTAGTCCCTAATGTGTAACCCAAATATAACTTGGGCTCCATACCAACCCAGCAGAATGTCTTTTCAATAAACCAGTGGTTCCCAAACCCCAGAACATGGACCAGTACCATCCCTGTTAGGAACTGGGCTGCACAGCAGGAGGTGAGCAGTGGGCCAGCAAAAATTTTACAGACACTCCCCACGTCAAAAATTCCATTTTTTGGGTTCCTGGTGAGGCACCTCCCATGAATTTCTCAAATTCATACTAGCAAGTAACCTCTGTCAGTAAATCCTAAAACCATTTAACTTGAAGTTTCCCAGTAAGGAGACATAGGGTTCTCGGAAGGGGAGTAGAGACATTAAACTTACAATAGCATGTTTAACAAGATCTTCTTTCCTCACATTACCACCTAAGCTTTGCTTCCTGTCAGATCAATCATGGCACTAGATTCTCATATGAGCATGAACCCCATTGTGAACTGTGCATATGAGGGATTTAGGTTGCGTGCTCCTTATAATAATCTAATGCCTGATGGTCTGTCACTGTCTCCCATCACCCCCAGATGGGACTGTATAGTGGCAGGAAAACAACTGATTTTACATTTTGGTGAGCTGTATAATTATTTCATTATATATTACAATGTAATAATAATAGAAATAAAGTACACAATAAATTTAATGTACTTGACTCATCCTGAAACCATTCTCCACACCCTAACCTTGGTCCATGGAAAAACTGCCTTCCATGAAACTGGTCCCTAGTGCCAAAAACATTGGGAACTGCTGCAATAAACAATAGACAATCATCCTAATAGTAATTAAGCAATTAGAAACTTCACTCAGTCTCCAAGAAAAATGCCAAAATAGAGAGCACATACTTAAGCCTGTCTTCATTAAACACGTCTTTAGGCATAATCCTCAGTGTCAGTCTCTAGCTAATGTGAAATAAACATCGAATATTTAAAACAGATCACCATTCTCTTACAAAGTGTTATGGCCTAGTCTCTCAGAAATTAACATGGGGGCCATTATGAAAAACATATCTTTAAAAAAGATGATTGTGATTATGTAATATATTATAGCAGTATTTTATTTTGTACTTACTTAGTATTAATGGGAAAATATATTATTTACTTCCAGAAATATCAACTTGAAAATATCCATTAATAATAAGGAAATGATTGAATTGTGTCAGTTTTGTTCTCACTAATCACTTGTTTATATAACTGATTATTAGTACAGGGTTATAGCATAACACAAGTGTGTTAATAAAACAGTAACTTCTGTTTCTGCTTTTTGTTGCTGTTCCTATAGCTAGTCTTAGGTTTTGTTTTGTTGTTGTTTTTTTTTTTCTTTTTCTGAAAACCTTTAATGGAGACACTTAGGATAAAAAGCCTATTTGATTGTGTGCATGAGTGTTAACATAAATAAAGTGTTCTGTAGTAATTTGTGGACTTCCTTTGTGGTTTGCTTGAAAGATTACTAACTGCTTATTAGCACTTCACATATGAAAATATCACCATTTGGACTGCAGCTGGAGCTGCTTTTAGCTGGCGCCCTGTTATCTCCCAAACTGAGTCACAGCATTTTGAAGAACCCTATCTCAACACTCATGCATGCATTCTGCCACATAAACCTTAGAATTTAGTGTTAGATCATCTTAAAGTATTTCCTCTCATCTCATTCACAATTTGCCACACAGTCATTGTGGAAATACCTAAACACCATTCTCAACACAGAGTACTTTATAAAATAACCAGGCTCCTAACAAGATGTAAAAAAGACTGCTTACGTACATGAATTATTCAATTTACAAATGAAAATTTTCAATGGGATAGCCTTAAATCTATTTACTCTACCACAAAACTGTTTTGTTTACAATGAAGTTACCTTAACCCCTCTAAAATTAAGAAATGTAGATTTTTGGTGCATGTAAATGTGAGGGCCTGAATAAAGCCAGATTGGTGTGGTCAAGCATTGGGCAAGATTCCCCATTAACTTATGCCAAGACTGTCATTTTAATGAGATTAAGGTTTCAATTTCTTCAGCCCAAGACCTCTCTGGAGCACACGCTCTGCTATTCTGGTTAAATTATGCCTATTTCTCTCCAAAATGAGTAAATACTTAAGTTCCCATGCTGAGAGAGCTGAAGTGAATTTTCATTTGGCACACATATTCTGAGAGTGTAATGCATGTTTGTTGAAACCATGCTGAGCTGGAACAAAGTGTCTTTATGATTACTACTTATTAACATGTATTAAGAACAGTTATTGTACTTGGTCTACACACAATACATAAAGGAAGTCGTCGTTCCTACAGATGGAAATACACAGCTTGGATGAATACATTACAGATAAAATTTATATCATGGAAATTACAATTTAGTTGAGAAGACAGACACTGAATACATAATTACAGGTGAGGGTGGCTTTACAAAGAAATGCAGTATGCTATGTAAGGGCAAAGAGAAGGGGCTGACTTTGTCTCCAGAAAGCAATGACATTTAAACTGAGGCTTGAAGAGTGAGATGAGGTTGGCTAGCAAAAGAGTGGAGGGAAAAGCAGTTCATGAAAAGGGAATAGCAAAGGAAAGGCCCGGAGGCTCTCAAAGAACATGAGAGTTTGGTCTGGAACCTGCAATTAGTAGTAGTGTAAAGGAGGTAAGGCTGTGTAGGGAGATGAGGGTGCTGGTGGTATTGAACCTGCAGAAGTAGTCAAGATTGGGGAGCATTAGACCATAGTATAGATTGTTTACTTTACTCAAAGGTAGTGAGATTCCCTAAATTGTTTTGATGAGAGAAATGGCATGGTCAGATTTGTGTTTATGAAAACATCATCCTAGGTGCAATGTGGAGTATCTGAAGGGTGGGTGGACATGAGTGGATGTGGGGAAATTGGTTAGGAGGTTATTGCCTAATAGAGAGATGGCTGGTGACTTGCACAGAGGCGTTTGAAATGTCCAAGGAGGACCAGAAATGTCCAAGAAATATAAAGGAGGCGCAATTAAACATATTTGAAAATGGATTGGATGTTGGGGTAAAAGACAGAGTGACCTGAGCGATGAGTCTCAGGTTTCTGGAATAGTCAGCTGGGGTTATGGTTACTAAAATAAAGAACAACAAAGAAAAAACCTTGGTGCAGACAATCAGTTTCGACATGTAATGTCGCATATTAAGAGTTTTAAAATACACACACACAGAGCTGTATGTTTGTATGAATGCACTATAATATTTTATTTAAAATTATATCCCTTTCATCTATTATTAAATGAATAATGCTTTCATATATACAAATATTTCTATCTTCTGTGAAGCAGCTCTGCTACTGATTCTATGACAGGTTAACTTTATTTAAAAAGCGAATAAAGTATGCTATCCTTTTTGCTTTTAAATTTTTATGAGTCACCATAATTGATACAAAAGTATTAATCTTTTAAATAGCAACTGAATATTTTGGAAGTATCTAGTTATTTCTAATATTGCGAGATGCAAAACAAATTATTCATGTTCTATTCAATAGGAATTTTTGTGGTCAAAATTATATTCCCCAGTAAATTGATCTACTCACAAATAGAATAAAATATATATCACATATAATTCTGAAACAAAGATATAGCTGAATGCAGCTATATGAGGGAGCCCAGGTGATAACAGCAGAAGAACAACTCAGCTATCCTACAGGATTGTGAAATAATATTATGTGTTTTATTTTAAGGCACTAAATTTTGAGATGATTTGTTACATAGCAGCGGTTAACTGTTATGGCCCTGTTTTTTTCATTGTCTTTTTTCCAAAAGTCTTTATATAGAATCATTCCTTGTGTCTCTTGATCTTGTTTTCTTATTTATATCCTTCAGTTCTCTTTTGAGGTCTTTTATTATTCTCCTCCTTAAATTTTGATGAGAGAAAGTTTTTAAGAGGATATAAAGTCAATATATAAAATAAATTGTCTTTCTATAAACTAGTAACAACAACAAGCTTAAACTTAAACATTTTCCTCTATGATAATTTTAAAACAAATAAAATACTTAGAAAAAAATTAACAAAAGACATGCAAGCTTTCTAGATTAAATACTATAAGATATTGCTGAGAGAAGTTAAAGTAAACCTGAATAAAAGGAGCAATATACCATGTTCATGGATTGGAATATTAATATTGTTAAAATGTAAATTGTCTCCAAATTTACCTATAGATTTAATGCAGCCTGAGTCAGAATTCCAGCAGTCTTTTAAATGGAAATTGACAGGCTATTATTAAAATGTATATAGAAAAGCAAAGGATCTAAAACAGAATAGTTTTGGAAAAAAACATGAAATTGGAAGACTTTCACTACCTGATTTGAAGACTTACTAGAAAGCTACAATAAACAAGACAATATGGTATTGGTATAGGAATAGGTAAATAGATTAGTGAAACAGAATAGAAAGTTCTGTTTCACTGATTTGTTATATCTATATTTGTTATAGACCCACACATATAAAGTAGATTGATTTTTGACAAAGGTATTAAGGAACACCTTAGAGAAATACTAAATCTTTCAAAAAACAGTTCTGAATCAACTGGATATTCATGTGGAAAAAGATAAACCTCAACTCCTACTTCATACCATATACAAAGTATTTTGAAATGGATCATAGACCTAAAGATAAAGCTAAACTTAGAAAACTTCTAGAGAAAAATATGGAAGAAAATCTCATGGCCTTGGGCTAAAAAATGATCTCTTAGGATACAAAGGACACTAATAGTGAAAGAGAGCAAATTGATACTGGATATATCAAAATTACAAACTCTATTCTGCAAAAGACATCATTAAGAAAATGAAAAGTTAAGTCGACAGACTGAGAGAAAATATTTGTAATGCATTTATCTTAAGTAAGTCTGATATCCTGAATGTATAAAAAACTTTTACATCTCAATAAGAATACAAAAAAAATTAAAAATTGGGAAAAATTTGAACAGATATTCCATAAATGTGTGAAAATGAAAAAAATGCTTAAAATCTTTAGTCATTAAAGAAATGCAAATTAAAATGACAATGAAATATCATTTCACACTCAATGGCTAAATTGGAAAACACTGTAATACCAGAGGTTGATAAGGATGTGAAACAACTAGAACTTTATATGTGGCTGGTGTGAATGTAAAAATAATACAACTAACTATAAAACGATTTGACAATTTTGTGTAAAATTAAACATGTACCTACTCTAAAGATGCAGTAATTCTATCTCCATTTACAAAAAGGAAATGAAAATATACATCCATAGGATAATTTGTAGATGAATGTTCATCGCAGCTTTATTCATAATGGCCCTAATCTGGGGGGAAATTCCCCGCCCCCAACAAAATGAACAAATAAACCGGTTATGATATGTTCATAGCATGAAATACTACTCATCAAGATTGAGCAACAACATGGACGAATCTTACAGACATTATGCTGAACCAAAGAATAGACACAAGAGAAGAGCTGCTGTAAAATTCCTACTAACTTGAAGTATTGGAGCAAATAAAACATCTAGGTGAAAAAAATCAGAACCGTGGTTACCTGGGGCAGGGGTAGAGTGGGCTCAAGAAGACTTTGTAAAATTATGGAAAAATTCTGTATCAGGCTTGTGGTACTGGCTACAAGGGCATATACATTTTTAAAAAATTCATCAAACTGCACACTTGAAGGTTGTACATTTTATTTTGTATAAATCATATCTCAGTAATTTCTTACTGATTTCTTTTTTTAAAAAAGCCTGCCTGCCTCAAAGTAGCAAAATAGGCACTTTAAGAAGGAAAGAATGTTCCTTTTTCCTTGTTTATAGAAAATGCCTTTTTGCATGATTGTATACAGTTGTCTTTGTCGACTTTTAAATTCTATGTCCAAGTACCAAGTAGTAATAACTACCATTTATTCATTGCCTAACATAAGCTAGATGCTCTGACATGCACTTACAAACATTTCATTCTCACAACAACCCTGAAGATAGATTTTATTATCTTTATTTTTGGTGCCGAAACCCAAGTCTCATAATAGTTAAGTAATTCATCCAAGTACTTATTGTTAGTAAATAGTAGAGGTGGGAGTTATCCAAGGACTGTCTGTCTCCATAGTCAACGTTCTTTCTACTACTTGTCACCTTCCCAGCTAACTTGTATGTCACACATATCCCACAGCCATTTAGCCACGGGCACTAGAATGACAGTCACTGCTAGTCTAATTATTTAATTAGCCTGGCCACAATCTCCTTGTGATGTAAACTTTAATGAGTAACTCAGCTTATTTTTTCCAGTAATTAAACAAAGAAAGGAAAATGAAAGAAACAACTACTTACCTTCTTTCTACTTCACATAACAAGAATTTAATATCGTGCTTATAGCAGGCTAGACCTGGGTTTAAGATCCAGCTCTGCCAAGTTTTAACTGAGCATGATGCTTTATCTCTCTAAGCTTTATAGATATGTTCCTTATCTATAAAATGAAAATATTAATAACCACCTCATAGGGTTATTGTGAATATAAAAGTGAGGTAATACATTCAAGCACTTTGTATAGTTCCAGGAGCATAGTAAATGGTAAGAAACAGAAACAATTATTAGTAATGAGAGGACAGGTATTGTCCTGTTAGAGAGGGAGATTAAATTGAGGGAGTTTTTATAATTACTTGTTTTTGCTTATTCTTTAAATTATTTCTTTCCTTGACTAGGCATCTATTTAGCAAATTTGAAAAGACCCTGTATATTCAACTCAATGATTTAGGCATTGGAGACTCCTTAACCACAGATCATTTAAGGTTGTATAACTTCATTTTGAGATTTTCACCTAATATTTTCATTTAATCAATGCATTTATTATTTTTCAATATGCCACTGTACTATAGGCTCTTATGTTAACCATTTCAAAAACTTATATAGACCATTGAGAATAACGTATAAAAGATATCTCCCTGGCAAACAAGCCTGTCTTCTTCACATAAGCAGCCTAGAATAGGGTCAAAGAGTCCAGCGCCATTATGTGACCTATTGGAGACACAGTTCCCACAGACTTTATGACACAGGGCTTAAGTTTTTTTCTCTGTGCCTTCTGAAAGAGATAACTGTGATCCATAAAACAGTTGAAATATTAGAAAATATATAAAAGTCAGAGAAACCCATGTTTACTGCAATATAGTTATAGGACTAATTATAACTAACTGAGCCTGTTTAAAAGACTCATGGCTTCAAGAGCCATTATATAAAAAAATTTCAGGCTGGGCGCAGTGGCTCACACCTGTAATCCCAGCTAGCACTTTGGGAGGCTGAGACAGGCTGATCATTTGAGGTCAGGAGTTCAAGACCATCCTGGCCAACATAGCGAAACACTGTCTCTACTAAAAATAAAAATAAAAAAATTAGCTGAGTGTGGTGTCATGCACCTGTAATCCTGGCTACTGGGGAGGCTGAGGCAGGAGAACCACTTGAACCTGGGAGGCGGAGGTTGCAGTAAGCTGAGATTTCATCACTGTACTCCAGCCTGGGAGACAAGAGTGAAACTCTGCCTCAAAAAAAAAAAAAAATTCATTGTTTGATTAAGGTGCTATATAATCAAGAGTAGCATTCTAATCATAATAGAAAGAAAAAGAACTGATTCTCAAAGTTGACCTCAAGCATAATTGTGAAGCAGGTTTTCACTTTCACAGCCTCATCAACATTTTCCTTCCACTTTGCCTTCACTCCAAACACACACAACACCCTCAAATATTCTGAGATCTATCATTTTACAGGAGAGAGGGACAAAAAATTAAATCTCAGATAATTCCCATTAAGACGTTAGACATTTGTCATCTTGTTTTACCTGGGCCTTAAGAGAAGGCAATGCACACTGAGTTAAGTTAAAGCAGAGGGATGACTGCCTAGTAGTAAGATTGCAATCATTGCATGTGATAGGCAGAAGAAGAATATAAGTCAGGACCCTCCTGACTTATACCCCACGATTTTGGAGGATCATGCCTAGGTTATATTAAATAACTTTTAGGGTACTGGGACAGTGAAACTGAATCCAGCAAGAGCTTAGGAGCAGAAAAGAAGTCCAGAGGTAGAACTAGGAGCACACTTCATTGTATCAATTAATAACAAAAATGACCCTATACACCCCACAGCATGAAGAACTTTGCCATTTTGCCATTGGACTGTCTATCAGGACCAATTAAATCATGTGGACTTTACTTGTAAACAATTTTGCCAATTGGCTGAACCCTTTTTTTTTTTTTGAGACGGAGTCTGGCTCTGTCACCCAGGCTGGAGTGCAGTGGCGCAATCTCGGCTCACTGCAAGCTTCGCCTCCCGGTGAACCCTTATTTTTATTGTTAATAGAACTAATTACTTTGAACTCTGATCCCCTGTACTTCAAAGACCCATTCTCCTATCATATCACCTCTTCTCATTTTCCCATTTTGTTTCAGTAACTGACATTCTTTACTTCATCACACATGAACATGCATTAAGGACACCAGAATGAAATACTTTTCTATTCCTTAGAGTTAAACTCCACTTTTCCATTCCTTAGGTGGCCCAAAGGAATGGGTAACCAAGCCAGATATATTTAAAAGTTATTATTTCTGGAATTCTTCTACTCAGTTTGTTTATACTTTTTTTTTCAGTTCAGTCTTGACACACAGACAAGTGTGTACCCAACCGTCTACTTTTTATATTTGGGTGAATACCTGGAAGTGGTATGTGGCAGAAGGCAAGGATGAGTAGTAGAAGGGAACACAAGCACACTGTTAACTTTAAGGCTAACTTACTCCTCTCCTCCATTTCACTCCAAGTAAAAAGATTTCTAGTTCTGTATTTCACTCTGTTACATTTCTTAATTACTTTTTAAGTATCCTCAATGTCCTAATTCAACACTCAGAGTGTATTCTCCTTTGTGTTATATGGCATTCTGTTTTCTCAATCATTTTCCCCTTACACATCTCCAACTTTCCACTTTTTAAATTTTATTCTCTGTGCTGTTTTGTTTTCAAACCACATGGAACCAAAGCACATACAACCATTACTCTTTACCAAAAAACAAGCTTTGTATGAGCTTCTTGAGCCTCAAACAAAAGAATTTACACTTGAACCTGATTGCTTTGACTGTGGCATTACTGTTCTGGCTTCTGCAATTCAGAGGCCCTGCTTTATGGTTTCGGCTTTCTGTTTTCCATTTATGTGAAATGTCCTACAAAAATAAATGTATTTAACAAATACCAGGAACATAGCATTACAACAACTTTCATTTCTTGGCCAGTGGGCCAGACATTGCCGTTTAAAGATTTGATACTGATGGGCTAGAAACTCAAAAAAAGAATTAGCAACATTCCTTCCCTTCTCTTATGGCACATACTGCAGAATTATTCACGAGAAGAAAATCTCATGGTCAAAAGTGCAATCAGCTGTGGATCTTATCAAAGCAAAAAAAGCTGTTTGTATCTTGATGTAGCTGTGGCTTATTATTATTATTGTCATCATCATTATCATCTCAGTTTTGAGTGGAAAGGAACTATGGTTTCTCCAATCTTGTGAATAATAGTTTTGTTATTGAACAGGGAACACAATGTGTGGCTAGATTATCTCCCGCAGGGCTTGCAAACACTGTATTGTCCCCAAATGTGGTAGCCACATGTTTGTTTTTCAGCTGACAGAGTCCTAAGCCAGAGAGATTTTAGAGGAAATGAAGGAGAGTGAAAATCAACTAAGCTTTTCATTAGCATGTGTGACAAAGGGTAGTGTGTTTTTCTCTTTTGGTAGTGTGTACATGTTTTAAGAAAATAAACATTGCACATCATTACTGCTCTAGTCAGTTACTTATACTCTGATAAGAATTTTAAAGTCTGTTGGAGCAAATCTGGAAAAAAGGATCAACTTCATTCAGCTCTAAACTTTTAGTGCTCACGTGTGCAAGTAACCATTATGGTATACTACACTTCGGAACATATATATGTGTTCAAGAAATGTTTGTAAAACAAATAAATATGTATTGACTTTCACTATTGGGAAATATGTAGAATGAGAAAATTGCAGTCTGCAGATTCTAACTCACACAGAATGCATCCAATGTTTTAAAGTCCAACTAAAAAAATTAGTTGATTAAATATTAATAATCATAATGAACACATTATAATCAATGAATCGAAAGTAATTGGAATAACTTGAATATTCACAAAAATCAGAGATTTTAAAACTAGGAAAGATACTTTAGAAAGAATTTGGTTAATCCTTGAATCCTAAATATAACAAAAGCCAGAGATAGTAAATAAACTGTCCAAAGAGACACAGCTTTTTTTTTTTTTTTTATTGGAGCACTAGGATTGGAAACACGGCATTTTATCTGGGATCCAGTGTAAACTTTCTACCCTCCCATTAGGGGTGCTGCTTTGGTCTGCCATTCTGACACTATGTCTGGCATAGCAGAGGTCTTCCCTCAGGAACCTGTGGTCAAGTAATAGCAGTTTCAGGCTTTTCTAGTCTAGGGAATAAGCTGTTCATGGGCACATGCAGAACCTTTTTCAGATGAGGGATAATTACACTCTTTCGCTTCCTGCTTCTCCTGTAATTTGGCCTGTCCATTGAAATTATAATCTATACACCTGTTTCTTCTCTTTCACTCCATCTTTCTTAGTGGGTTTGGAGGAGTTGAGTAGTTTAATTTTAAGCACTGCAGCAAGTCTGTAAAATGACAGCTAGGGATGTCTCTGACCCTTATAGGGAGAGTGAGATGTCACTGTTGACTTGCCATCAGTGGGAACTGCATTTGAATGTTCATCTTCAAGTGCAAATTATCATGTAAGTAATACATTTGCCAACCCATTGGCAAGCTTCCATGTGATATTTCCCTGTGACCAAGGATGCTGTGCGGTCATGGGCAGGGGAAATCTAACTTGACTCAAACTGAACCAAACCCATCACCCTGAACTGAGAATCATGTGAACTGATTAGGTGACAGAAGCAGCCACACCCTGCTCAGTGTCAGTCAGCCTTCTTAGGTGGAAAACAACAGAAATTGACTCTGACCATGTTCAGTCACAAAGGAATGTATGGGGGGGTGGGGGGGGGGTTGGGGAGTAAGAAAGAAAGAAGGAAATGCTGAAGAATCAGGTCTCAGAATGTACTCACCTAAAGTAGCTTGGGGGGCGGGGCGGGGGAGGGATCAATGTAGCAAGACATAATGGGCACATTTTTGTTTGTTTGTTTGTTTTTTAGATGGAGTCTCACTCTGTTGCCCAAGTTGGAGTGCAGTGGTGGATCTCCGCTCACTGTAACCTCTGCCTTCTGTGCTCAAGCAATTCTTCGGGCTCAAGCAATTCTCCAGCCTCAGCCTCCAGAGTAGTTTGGGATTACAGACATGCGCCACCACGCCCAGCTAATTTTTTGTTTGTTTGTTTGTTTGTATTTTTAGTAGTGATGGGGTTTTGCCATGTTGGCCAGGCTGGTCTCGAACTCCTGACCTCCAATGATAATGATCCGCCCGCCTTGGCCTCCCAAAGTGCTAGGATTACAGGTGTGAGCCACTGCGCCAGGCCTGGGCACTTTCTTTAGTAGTTTGAGGAGCAACATTTTTGACAGTGTCCTTCTGCTCAAGATTCAGATCCCAGATAAAATTAAACCATCTAGAGAGATGGCTTGATTAGCCAAACCTGGATCTCATGACCACTTCTTGAAGTGGGTAAGTCTCATAAATGCTCAGTCCTTCCACTATGCAACTGAGTGGGGTGGGTGGGAAGCCCCTCAAAGGAAAATTCGGTTGTTCTTACTAGAAAGAAAAGGAAAATGGATGTGAGGCAGTCAAAATCAGCAGAGGTCCACCACACCACCAAAATGTGGTGATTAAATATGGAGAGACAGAGACTAACAGAGGTATGTGAATATTGAATTATGTCTGGACAACAGCCCAATGATGAGACCAATAAAATGGTTACCAAAATCTGGTTTTGAGTAGTAGTGTTAAATCAGACCATTTAGTAACCATTTTTTGTTGCAAGGTTTCTAGCACTGCCCAAACCCTGAGTGGTATATGAATAACTCCTCCATTATGTATCTCTTTCCAGTCAGCATAATTTATCCCCCACCTATATTCTTTTCTGACCACTCCTACTTCCTTCTCTTTACCAAAATCTAAACTCTAAGGCTGTTTCTTCAGCAACTTCTTTGTTTAGATTGGAAGATAAATCAAACAGCATGCGATGTTTTACTGACTTTCAGTATTTAACAGAGGTGATTTAATTTTTTTTTAAATCCAAAGTCAAACTTCTTTATAAGATGGAGAAAAATGTCTTATAAAATGCATATGTGAAGATGCCTTCTGAGTGCTTTCTCATGCGGACTTGTTCTAGTCTTCAGTGAATCTTCCTTGTAGACACTGTGGAGATGAAAGATGGTTCTCCACTTCTACTCAAAGTACAAACCAGGCCGGCATTTTGAAAAAGACAGGTTTATTCATCGCTGCAGCGTTAGCTGGCTTTGTTCCCTGTACAATTTCACTTTTGGTTATTAAAATATTCACTGTAGGAAATAAATTTGTAACCCATTTCTCATATTACCTACACACAGAAAAACAAAATTTGATATCCTGGGGTTTATTTGCTGAGGGCGCTTCCCATAAAAGCGAGTGAGTGTGCTTTGGGAAATGTGTCTGGTTAACTCTTTTATGGATAAACTTTAGTCACAATCCTCCCCTGCCCCCCTCTCGCCCTCAGCACCCTCCCAACCTCCCGACTTCCCGCCTCTCAAGGGCTGGTGACCTAATAGCATTTTTCTTCGTGCATATTTTGGCGTCGCCCCATGGCCTGGCTGCCTTCGCCTGTCTGAGTTTTTTTGAAATTCCTGCATGTTCGCCCCAGATTAAGCCAGTGTGTCTCAGGATGTGTGTTCCGTTTTGTTCTTTCCCCTTAACGCTCCCTGTGCAACGTGTCTGGGGGGAGGAGGGCAGGGACGGGAGAGAGGGAGGGGCAGAGGCGAGGAGCTGTCCGCCTTGCACGTTTCCAATCGCATTACGTGAACAAATAGCTGAGGGGCGGCCGGGCCAGAACGGCTTGTGTAACTTTGCAAACGTGCCAGAAAGTTTAAAATCTCTCCTCCTTCCTTCACTCCAGACACTGCCCGCTCTCCGGGACTGCCGCGCCGCTCCCCGTTGCCTTCCAGGACTGAGAAAGGGGAAAGGGAAGGGTGCCACGTCCGAGCAGCCGCCTTGACTGGGGAAGGGTCTGAATCCCACCCTTGGCATTGCTTGGTGGAGACTGAGATACCCGTGCTCCGCTCGCCTCCTTGGTTGAAGATTTCTCCTTCCCTCACGTGATTTGAGCCCCGTTTTTCTTTTCTGTGAGCCACGTCCTCCTCGAGCGGGGTCAATCTGGCAAAAGGAGTGATGCGCTTCGCCTGGACCGTGCTCCTGCTCGGGCCTTTGCAGCTCTGCGCGCTAGTGCACTGCGCCCCTCCCGCCGCCGGCCAACAGCAGCCCCCGCGCGAGCCGCCGGCGGCTCCGGGCGCCTGGCGCCAGCAGATCCAATGGGAGAACAACGGGCAGGTGTTCAGCTTGCTGAGCCTGGGCTCACAGTACCAGCCTCAGCGCCGCCGGGACCCCGGCGCCGCCGTCCCTGGTGCAGCCAACGCCTCCGCCCAGCAGCCCCGCACTCCGATCCTGCTGATCCGCGACAACCGCACCGCCGCGGCGCGAGCGCGGACGGCCGGCTCATCTGGAGTCACCGCTGGCCGCCCCAGGCCCACCGCCCGTCACTGGTTCCAAGCTGGCTACTCGACATCTAGAGCCCGCGAAGCTGGCGCCTCGCGCGCGGAGAACCAGACAGCGCCGGGAGATGTTCCTGCGCTCAGTAACCTGCAGCCGCCCAGCCGCGTGGACGGCATGGTGGGCGACGACCCATACAACCCCTACAAGTACTCTGACGACAACCCTTATTACAACTACTACGATACTTATGAAAGGCCCAGACCTGGGGGCAGGTACCGGCCCGGATACGGCACTGGCTACTTCCAGTACGGTAAGTACCCCCAAGTCCGCTGGAAGCACCCGTGCACCTGGTCCCCAGCTATGTGGCTTCTCGACGTGGCTGCCTGGGCGCGGCGGGCCCCGGTCCTCGCAGATCCGATCCCTCCCCCACGCGCCTGCAGTGGCAGCCCTGGAATCCAGTGCAAACCGCGCGTCTGGCCCCTCCTGCTTCCTTTTCCCATTGCTTTGCAGTCCCGGGCGTCCCCAGTTCTCTTGCTGTCCTCCGCTCCACTCTGCAGTCCTGGTGGGCGAAGGGTGAGGAGTAAGGGACCTAGAGGGGTAGGGAGTTGGAGCGGGGGGCGCCGGGTTGTTTCACTGCTGCGCCCGTCGCCTGCTGACGTTTAGGTCTCCCAGACCTGGTGGCCGACCCCTACTACATCCAGGCGTCCACGTACGTGCAGAAGATGTCCATGTACAACCTGAGATGCGCGGCGGAGGAAAACTGTCTGGCCAGGTACGGGCTGAGATGTCTGAGGCCCCGCTCCCCGGTCTACCTTCAGGGGGCGCTCTGGTGCCTGGTTCTGACTGCTACTGTTTCGCGCAGACAAATGTTAGGAAGTGGGACAAGAGCTGGGAAGTGGGACGTGACCTCCTGGGCATGCTGACCTGGACGGAGAGTTAATATTTTGAAGATTTCTGTGGGTTCTGTCTCAAAGTGCAGCACGAATCACAGAGGTGGAGGAAACCCTTATCCTGGAGACTGAAAGTCTCATGCTCTTTTTCCAAGATACTTAAACTTCGGAGTCAATTGTTCCAATCAGTTTTCATAAAACAACTATACAGTAATTCAAAAAATTTATTGTAATGGAAGGGTGTGTTAATACCCCCTTAAAAGATTCGGGGCAAATTTGCCATCGTAGCCTCATTGGTAAAGACTAAGTTTTCCTCTTTTGTTTGAGACCACGATGAACTTGGTTGTTTTGGTATTACTTCAGCCAGAATAAGACCGTGAGCAAGAGCTTTGTTTTTCCACTATTCTAAAATAAAATAGTAACTCTGGGATTGGGGTTCTCTGAGTTTACTGCTGGGAAACAGCAGAGGGAGCAAAAGATGTTTTAATAAAAATTTAATCAAAAATTTAAAGTGTAAAATAAGGTCATCAATACCATCTGAACATATAGACACACTAAATATATTAGTAGGAACACAGTGATGTTTATTTGTACATTTCTTCCACTTTGACCCTTTATAATTGTCAGGCTAAAGGAAGTGAAGAAATCCAAGCTCATTTTCATTCCTGAGTCTTGCATCACTCACACCATTGAACTCCCTATGATGTTTTTACAGTACTGCCATTGTTTTGGGATAGTGAAGTTACAAAGTTATTAATTCAAATCTGGGTATGCTCTTTTAGAGTTATTTCCTCAGTTTGCAGCTCATTAACTATTTTAAAAGTTTTGTTAAATTTGAAGTTTGTAATAAACATCTATGAATTTTTTTTTATTGGGGGATTATTTCCACTTCAGTTTCACTCATTCATATGATCAAACTTGAATTGATTCTAACGTTTACTTCTGACATTTAGATTTTTAATGCTTATTATGTTTTTACTGTTAAGATCTGTGGATTTCCATAGGTGTTATTCATTCACTTATTCACCAAATATTCATTGAGCTCTGACTACTCCAAGACGGTTCTAGGAGCTTCGGATTCAGCAATGAACAAAATAAACAAAATGCCTTAGACTCTTGGAACTGATAGTCTAGTTGGGGAAGGAGGATTATCACTACTATATAATGGAGGTTTTATTTGTAATTTTGTCTTTAGTTAATATTCCATGAATATAATAATTTTTTCTTTTTTCAAAATCACAGTACAGCATACAGGGCAGATGTCAGAGATTATGATCACAGGGTGCTGCTCAGATTTCCCCAAAGAGTGAAAAACCAAGGGACATCAGATTTCTTACCCAGCCGACCAAGATATTCCTGGGAATGGCACAGTTGTCATCAGTAAGTAAATGGGCCTCCTGGGTACTTTTGGGTTGCTTTTCATTTTTCGGGTGATTTTTGATATCACAAATGCAAGTCTTATTTCTTACCTGAAGGGAGAAAATTGCTATTACTTTTATTTAGAATTTTTCTCTATGTAATTTCACATAACCCATCTACTACAAGATACTGTTATCTTTTGAAATGGAAAATCTGAAGCCCAGCTTATTAAAGCTGTTGATAGGATACAGCAATTGACTTCAATAAAATTTACTCCAATGCATTACAGATAGGATTTCTTTAAAAGTCCATTATAGCCAAGATCATCTACAGTTAGTTAGCATTAAATAGCATTTCATAAAGACCACACGTTTTTTATCACAAGCATTCAGAAACCATTCTCAAAGAAAGATGTAGATGATACATCCCATCAGCTCAGAAGGACCTTCTTCCATCTTTTAAAAGACCTGTATCAAGCCCAAGGTGGTTGCCTTTTCTATCCTAAATTTAAGGATTTTTGCATAAGGTAATTCTATCATTTGCCTTAGTAACTTGCCTGGATGTTTATTTTCAGGAAATCCTCATGTGTGGCCTTAAACTTACTTCCTGAAACCCAAGCCAGTCCTCATTGCTTTTTCCTTATGTGGGAATATGAACAGCTCAGCACCTTCCATTTAATGAAACAACAAAAGTGGATACAAGTCACTTAATTTCCTGATAAAATAGGAATACTTTATTTCTAAATAAAAGTGTGTACTATTTAAATAATAATGGTGGATAAAACATGCCATGAGTTCTCCCTTGCTTTTCACTAATGATTTTAAATATATGAGAACTCAATTTTTTAAAATCTCATAGAAACCTTGAAAAAGTCATGTGCTGCTCTTTGGAATGAAACATCAGCAGTGGCAGCCAAGGGGAATACACTAGAGAACACAGGGCAAGTTTCACTTGAGCACAGATAATTTATTGTCCATTTCTATTTAATATTCAAAGACAAAATGGGGTACAATAAGAAAGCAAAATACTGAACTAAGTCTTTCGTCCTAGTAGCAAAGTTAAACCTTACAATTTTGATAGATTTATGTCCTGGGGGGGAAAAAAAACCCTAGCATGAATCTCTCTTTTAGAAGATAAATTTGGTCTCAATTTTAATGTGAAAACAAATTTGTGAAGCCATGGGGGAAGTCATTTAATATCTTCATTGCTTTCTCTGTATGTAACTGACCACCATCTTTTTGTTTTGTGGGACATTAGACATTACCACAGTATGGATGAGTTTAGCCACTATGACCTGCTTGATGCCAACACCCAGAGGAGAGTGGCTGAAGGCCACAAAGCAAGTTTCTGTCTTGAAGACACATCCTGTGACTATGGCTACCACAGGCGATTTGCATGTACTGCACACACACAGGTATGTTGGCACCCTGAAATCCAGAACCTCAAGCCTCAGAGAGAAACAGGTCATCTACCGTTAGTTAGCATTAAATAGCATTTCATAAAGAGCACACACATTTTTATCAAAAGGATACAGAGACTGTTCTCAAAGAAAACTATAGATGATATACCCCATGAGTCTAGTATTTTCTTTCCTCTCACCTCTCTTTTATAAAGCAATTTGAGGTCCATGTTGTCAAGATGGAAAATAATTGGGAAAAGGCAAATGATGGCTTGATGATCCAAATTACTTTTGAAGTATTTCCAGTTATGCATGTAGCCCCTATTCATGATCACAGGTCAGTGTGGGTCCTTGTTACATTCCACAATGAAGAACAAAAATTTACTCTCTGAAAAAGTCTGAATGGTTGACAACATATGCACCCATTCTGTATTCCTTATCTGGCTTAGTAAATAACTGTAAAAAAGATATCTCTGTTTTTTCACCTGTGAAACCATTCCTTCCTTCTGTTTTATGCTGAAAATAGAATAGTGGTTGGGGTTAGCAAATGGAGGAAAAATAAGTTTCTTTAAAAGCACTTTAAAAAGTTGCCTCTTTTAATAATGCAAATAAGAGCGGAAGGACACCATTTCTTTCTCCACACATATATATTTAAATCTACAGTATAATTGATGTCAGATGTTGTTTGGATGGATTTTTTTAAAGTAGTGCTGAACTAAGCAGTTTGCATGTTTTATCATTGGAAAATGCGTGTCAGTTAAAATCTATGTCAGTATTTCCATATGAAACCCTAATTTGTAAAAGGACATTATAATTTGACTCCCGCCCAGATCTTGGCAAGGGGTAGTGAATATACATAACTGAGGGTATGAAGGGATCAGCAGTTGGCATCTTGGGAAGCAAATTCCAGGGCTGTGGCAGGAAGCTGTTTGGTGACCTAAATGTTACCATTGCTTTTTTCTCTGAGCTTAGAACATCATAGCAATTGGAGGGGGAAAGGTTAACTTCTACATGCCCCAGGACAGTACTTACTTAAGAAAGAGGAGATGTAACTTACCCACACATTATTCATGTGTGCATATACAGATTCCCTTTTCAGTGATCTGCAAGTCCTGTGCAAGGGACCTAGAGTTTATTTGCCCCATTTACAAAAAGAGGCACTCTGGACAGCTCACTCTGAAATATTTGAAGCTGGGATTGTAGACATTATAGCACTTCTGGTTCCCCCCCTTCTTTGGGGTGACCCCATTTCATTTTATATGGTAGCTTTCTGTTAATCATCTTCCATATATGTTCTTTTTAACCATTATTCACCAAATCTTGCATTGAGTGATTTATATATTTGTTTTTTTCATTAGACCAATGTCTCTTTCACATGGACTTCATTTAAAGGAAAACATAGTCTCTCAATCACCTAATGATGACTCAGATTAGTTTATTGTAATGCTGCTTAAATGTATTCAAGCATAAAACTAGGTATAACTTCTTTAGATTTATACTTTTACATATTAATAACTTGTGTTCTGAGACAAAAATTTACATATTAAATATATAAGAAACTAAAACAGTTGCATTCACCTTATTAATTTAATGTAACAAATAGTATGTATTGCTAAAACTCAAATTGCTGATTTAGAGAGCCTCAGCTAACATTCAACATTGAATCTGTTTTTATATTTTGACTTTGCCTACATGAAATGCCTATTTGCCTTAGTAACTCTAGTTTTTTGCTTGCTTGTGCAAATAATCAAAGCTTATACTTAAGTTCTGCCAGCTTATGAACTCCAGAGTGCCAATTTCAGCATTTTTAAAGCTCTTTTGTCTATTTGAAGGCAAGATAAGCACTGAAGCATTATGTAAACCCATCTTAAATGAATACCTCATCCAGTGAATCCTTTACAATGTCATGAACATTGTGGTAGTAGTAGAAGTAATAACTAGCACTTATTGAGTATGTATTATATGCCAGAATCAGAATTGTATGCTGGAATCAGACCAAAAATTCTTCATTTTTTATTTACTACTCAACATACTGTTAAGTGATGTATGGATCAAGGTAGGAATCTAGATAATAACAACAGAATATAAGTCTCACTGCTGTGACACTGACCCTTCTGAGTTTGGCCTGTCTGTGCTATTGTGTGCTCTATGACAGCACAATTCTCCCCTGCTCTTCCCAAATCAAGCTACAGCTAAACCAGCATTGGTAGAGCATGCTAAGGTGATTTTACTGTCTCTTGGGTGACCAAAGTGATCTTAAACAGCAAAGCAATATTGGTTGCTAGAATTGAATGGCAGTATTGAGTTAAAATGAATCTAGCATGTACTTTTAATTTAAATTACTATTAGAATAAAAATACAAGTTAAAACTTTTTGTGAAGAACTAATGGAATCAAGAATATACCTACAGACTCCAATCTGAGGAAACTTCTCTAGACTATAACATTCTTAAAAGCAAGGACTGTATTTGTTATATTTTTCTCCTCCCAGCCTGTAGAAGGCACTCATTTACTTATTGATGTGAATATTTTAGCAAGTGGAGTGATGTGGCATTCATCAATTTAGTCATGCATTTACCCCTTCAACAAAATATGTCATATTTCAGTGACTGTATGAGAGAGAGTATAGTGGGGTAGTTAAGAACAGGGACTCTGGACCTTGATTACCTAAACTCAAAACCAGCTTAGCCAGCTTAGCCACTTACTAGCTGGATACCCTTGGGTAAGTTATTTGATCTTAGTGTTGCCTCAGTTTTCTCATCTATAAAATGGAGATAATAATAGCCCCTCATGTAGTTGTGAAAATTGAATTTTTTTATACACACACACACACATATATGTGTTTACGATTGTTCCTGCCATATACTATTTAATAAATGTTGGTTATTCAAAGATACAACGTAAACTCCACCCTTAGGGAACTTGCAGCCTCTGGTTAGCTATATTCTTACATAGCATGATTATAATGCAGAGCAAAAAGGGATAAACACTGTAAAAGCTATCCACAATAAAAAGTATCATGGACGTTCAAAGCACAAGAAGGTAATTTCCAAAAGGGGAAATTGGGGAGGATTTCACTGAGAAGAGGACATTTGAGCTAAGATAATTATTATGTGGCCTTTATTCCTGAACTGTTAAAATTCTAGACTTTGGTAGAGGCCTATTTTGTTCCTTCAGACTGCATTTATCTCTGGTGATATATGACACTTTTAAGAAGTGAGGTGTACTACTACTTATATTAGTCCTGTATCTTTTTTAGCTGGAGGTGCTATAAGGCTGAGTAATAAATACTTCTCAAGGGAGATGAAATATAAGTATAGTTTTATGTCAGACTCTTGTAAGTACTAACTTAAAATTTAATTTGCAAATAATAGCATATTATTTAGCATAGTCTGACCATATACCATAATTTTAATTTTTTTATTTTGTTTATTTTAGGGATTGAGTCCTGGCTGTTATGATACCTACGGTGCAGACATAGACTGCCAGTGGATTGATATTACAGATGTAAAACCTGGAAACTATATCCTAAAGGTAAAGACCTTTGAAAATATATCATATATTGATATTGCAGATCAATAGGCCCTCTTCTCTGGATTCAAATGTTAAATAATCATGGTATTGGAAGCAATTATACATCCTCAAACTATTTATAAACAATCTAATCTAATCTGTCTTATTTCAAAGAACTTCAGGGGAAAATATGCAGTCTCTTTCCATAACGTCTCCAGAGTTTAACCACTTACTTAAGTTAAAATCCCTTCCCTGCTTGATTTAGCTAAGCCCTCATTAACAATTTCCTTATTGTAGCCCTATGGAAAAAGAAATACTGAGGAACTCTTTGTGTTGCCCAGGTCAGTGTAAACCCCAGCTACCTGGTTCCTGAATCTGACTATACCAACAACGTTGTGCGCTGTGACATTCGCTACACAGGACATCATGCATATGCCTCAGGCTGCACAATTTCACCGTAAGTGTTATTTGCTTAGCTAAGTAATTGTTGTCACAAATAATTTTTGTTCATGCCAAACATTATACATAGAATGTATCTGTTTCTACTACTACAGCAGCTTTCTTGTAAGCAGACCAAAGGCAGAAAACGGTATGCAGTCTGATTTTATTTTTTTAAATAATGGAAGGCAAAGGAGAATGTACTAAGGTTTTTAGTTTTCAGGAGAAGCTTAGTTTTCAGAAGAAGACATAAACAGACCACAGTGTTTACCCAGAAGGCATTTGTGAAGGCCCAATATATCAAATTGCTCAATATGTAGAGTGGGTGAGCTTGTAGAAGCCCCAGTAGTTGCTTCTTGGCCCCTTCCTCGCAGCCCCTGAAAGAATTGCTAGGGTTCTTCAAAGTACATTTTGAAAACCACTGCCATAAAGTAAGCAACTGAAGAGTTCAGCCCCCTCTGGTCTGTACAAATCAAGATGTCATATATTTGAGTTCTAGAACCATTGATACTAGGAAAATACTCTGCAAAAGATTGAGGTGTGTGGAGGTTTCTTCATAATATTCCTACTCCTGAGACTCTTCTTTGAATGAAATACTGGAAGATATCTATTCACAGGGAGGTGCTCTGATGAAAATAATGAAAGAAAGTTGGGTAGGTTTGACTGCATGCCTGTCTGTCCTGCCCCATCTCCTTAAGCACTACCTCCCCAAGTGTTGCTGGGTGCTAGATTATAATTACATATGCCACTTGAGTTATGCCTTCCCAACAATGAGAATACTATTTCCATTGGAATGATATTCAACACTCATCAGCTTTGCTTTGTCACTGGAGAACCACCAGTGCCACTGGATCATACAGAGAGGTATAGCAGAGCTATACTAGAAACTCATAATTAATAGAAATTTCTGCCTGATACAAAAACCCAGGACTTTATACATAAAGAAGCAGAGACTGTGCTTTACAAGTGTTGTCACAACATTAGAGATAGATGAAGCCTGTGATAGCAAAAGGATAGCACTGAAAAAATAGAGTCACATACATTCTTCTGAACATGCCCACAGCACAGAAAACCTGGCAGGTTTTATGGCCCATATTGTGTGGAGTTGGTTATAGTAGAACCAACCCCCGACCCCCACCGCCAGGACACCATTATAATTTAAGCTAAAATAATTTGCACTTAAATAAACAGATTAGTTAATTTTTTCTTAATTTTTATAATTCCTTAATTTATTCATCCATTCTCCATTTATTCATTTGCACTCTCATTTTTGTACTGTTTGTTGATGCCCTGAGCTAGATATTACTGAATAATGCAAACATAAATAGGACTACTAATCTCTATACTGCTGTAGCCTTATTACATTATTTTCAGTTAATTACTTACAAATTTCTTTGTTTAATGTCTGTCTCCTGCTCTACTCAGTGATGGCTGGATTTAGTCTCTTGTCCACTGTTGTATACCCATTGTCAGGTACGGGTCTGCCACCTTGCAGCCTCTCACTCACTGCTTAATGAATTTCTTTCTCAAATAATTTGAGTAAAGGCATTTTGAGTAGGGGAAGTGAGAGAATTACACATATAACTGTAATAGAGATACACTATGAGAAGTTTCATGAGGGGTAAAATAAAATGTGGTGAGATCAGAAGGACCTTTGCTATAAGTTTGGTAACTCCCAACTATGTCTTACTGACTTCCCACTAGAAATAGGTCTGGAGAGGTCTGTTGCATAGAATATCTCTTGCTTTTAATCAGTAGAATCCATTGAATTGGGTATTGCTAGATACTTAGAAGAAATAAAAATTGTTGTATTGCTCCAGCAATATGACTGTACAAGAGGGATTCCTGATGTGGTCACTCATATAGAGTTGAATTTTTTTTTTTTTTTAACTAGTTATTACTGACTGTAACAAACTTCAAGAGTGGTTGAAGCTGGAATGTTTATAACTAATATAAATCAGATGAAAATATGGAAAAGTGAAATTACTCATAATTAGTGATCATAATAAAATATCATACTTATTCTGAGTGGAAATATTTGGGAAAGTATAGAATATTTGAGAAAAAAACTCCACACCTTCAGGATAGTAATACTTGCTTCTTATATTTTGACTTTCACATCAGGCCTTCCTTCCTAGGAATCAGAGTTCAGAGAGAGGAGAGTTCTCTTTGGGTTGAGTTTCAGGAGTGACTTTAGGATACATTTGAATTGAGCCTTGAAGTCTGGGGAATGCACCGGGGAGCATTAAGGAAAGGAAGCCCAGGGCAAGTCAACGTCACAGGCAACTTGCATGGCAGGAGGAAACTGCAGGGCATGTTTGGAAAAACAAGTCTTCTAGTTTGGCTAAAGCATAAATTTTGTGGAGTTACGAGTTGGACAAAAAGGATGGAAAAGTAAGTTGGGGCCAGATGGAAGACAGCCCTGAAGAGCAGGCTAAAATTTATTCTGGAGGCAGTGGGAGGCTGAAGCTTTTTGAGCAGGAAGTGTAACTTGCCTAAGGCCATCAGGTCAGTCTGGTGGCTGTGTAAGCAGCAGTGAGTGTGACTCTGAAGACATATCATTTATCAGTTCACTGATTGCTTTTCCTGCCAGATATTTAAGAGCATTCTGTTGATGTGTAAAAGCCACCCAGTAAATAGGTGAATAGGTGTGTGCTGTTAATGTACCCTCTCTCCTTCATTTTCCTCATTGAAACAAAATGTACGGACCAGGTGACTCTGAGGCTCCTTTCAGTTATAAGATACTATGTAAGTTTTTTTTTTTTCTCCTCACAGAATTTACTGTTTGGAAATTGGTAGTTTATGATTTGAATAAGTGAATTTTTACTTCCTTACATGAAGATCTGTGGTCACATTTAAAGACAGTAATATTTGATTGATTAGCTTTGGTCCAGTTTCTGCCTATTAATGTATTATTCTACATCCAAAGCCATGCTGGAGAAGGACTAATTCAAGATGGAGCAGAGGCCTTGACTCTACTTCTTGGTGGACATGCCACCCTTGTTCCATGGAATGAATTCCCGTGGTCAGGGATGCTGGTCCCAGAAGTCCTGTTGTACTCTTGAGTGTTTCATAAGTGGTTTCTTTGCCTCTAAATGTGAAGAGTGTAGGCATCAGGCATCTCTGCTGTTGACATAGTCACTTTCTTCAAACCATTATTAAAATGACATACTACTGCATAATTTCACAACATGATTGCTGCTTAGGTGGAGGGAAACTGTTGCATAAAGTTTTTAAAAGGGTGACTTTAAATTTGTCTGTTGTACTCATTCATTATATTATCAGGTTAATAATTTGTCTTATTTTGTCTTCTTAATCTAGGTATTAGAAGGCAAAGCAAAACTCCCAATGGATAAATCAGTGCCTGGTGTTCTGAAGTGGGAAAAAATAGACTAACTTCAGTAGGATTTATGTATTTTGAAAAAGAGAACAGAAAACAACAAAAGAATTTTTGTTTGGACTGTTTTCAATAACAAAGCACATAACTGGATTTTGAACGCTTAAGTCATCATTACTTGGGAAATTTTTAATGTTTATTATTTACATCACTTTGTGAATTACCGCAGTGTTTCAATTCTGTAATTACATATTTGACTCTTTCAAAGAAATCCAAATTTCTCATGTTCCTTTTGAAATTATAGTGCAAAATGGTCAGTATTATCTAAATGAATGAGCCAAAATGACTTTGAACTGAAACTTTTCTAAAGTGCTGGAACTTTAGTGAAACATAATAATAATGGGTTTATATATGTCATAGCATAGATGAATTTAGAAACAATGCTCCTACTGTTTAAATACATATGGACACATCTGGTGCTGAGAAAGAAACAAATACATTACCATTGGTGTCAAGAAATATTACTATATAGCAGAGAAATGGCAATACATGTACTCAGATAGTTACATCCCTATATAAAAAGTATGTTTACATTTAAAAAATTAGTAGATAACTTTCTTTCTTTCAAGTGCACAATTTCATTTTGACTTGAGTCAACTTTTGTTTTGGAACAAATTAAGTAAGGGAGCTGCCCAATCCTGTCTGATATTTCTTGAGGCTGCCCTCTATCATTTTATCTTTCCCATGGGCAGAGATGTTGTAAGTGGGATTCTTAATATCACCATTCTTGGGACTGGTATACGTAAGGCAGCCGTGAAACTGGGAAGTCATTTTGATGACTGATGTGATACATCCAGAGGTAAAATGCATTTAAACATATTAAAGTATTTGCCAAAGATACAATTTTCTTGCTGACATAAAAATCATACAAACAAGTCCCCCACAAACCACAACTGTCTCTCAAATAACTTAAAAAAATTGAAAAACATTTTAGGATTTTTCAAGTTTTCTAGATTTTAAAAAGATGTTCAGCTATTAGAGGAATGTTAAAAATTTTATATTATCTAGAACACAGGAACATCTGGGTTATTCAGGAATCAGTCACACATGTGTGTGTGTCTGAGATATAGTCTAAATTAGCAAAGCACATAGTATTACATACTTGAGGGGTTGGTGAACAAAGGAAAAATATACTTTCTGCAAAACCAAGGACTGTGCTGCGTAATGAGACAGCTGTGATTTCATTTGAAACTGTGAAACCATGTGCCATAATAGAATTTTGAGAATTTTGCTTTTACCTAAATTCAAGAAAATGAAATTACACTTTTAAGTTAGTGGTGCTTAAGCAGAATTTTTCCTACATTAACCAGTATTAAAATCTCAAGTAAGATTTTCCAGTGCCAGAACATGTTAGGTGGAATTTTAAAAGTGCCTCGGCATCCTGTATTACATGTCATAGAATTGTAAAGTCAACATCAATTACTAGTAATCATTCTGCACTCACTGGGTGCACAGCATGGTTAGAGGGGCTAGAGATGGACAGTCATCAACTGGCGGATATAGCGGTACATATGATCCTTAGCTACCAGGGCACAAGCTTACCAGTAGACAATACAGACAGAGCTTTTGTTGAGCTGTAACTGAGCTATGGAATAGCTTCTTTGATGTACCTCTTTGCCTTAAATTTCTTTTTAGTTCTAAGATTGTAGAATGATCCTTTCAAATTGTAATCTTTTCTAACAGAGATATTTTAATATACTTGCTTTCTTAAAAAACAAAAAAACTACTGTCAGTATTAATACTGAGCCAGACTGGCATCTACAGATTTCAGATCTATCATTTTATTGATTCTTAAGCTTGTATTAAAAACTAGGCAATATCATCATGGATACATAGGAGAAGACACATTCACAATCATTCATTGGGCCTTTTATCTGTCTATCCATCCATCATCATTTGAAGGCCTAATATATGCCAAGTACTCACACGATATGCATTGAGACATAAAAAAGACTGTCTATAACCTCAATAAGTATTAAAAATCCCATTATTACCCATAAGGTTCATCTTATTTCATTTTTAGGGAATAAAATTACATGTCTATGAAATTTCAATTTTAAGCACTATTGTTTTTCATGACCATAATTTATTTTTAAAAATAAATTAAAGGTTAATTATATGCATGTATGTATTTCTAATAATTAAAAATGTGTTCAATCCCTGAAATGTCTGCCTTTTAAATATAACACCTACTATTTGGTTAATTTTGACGATTTTTTTTTTCAATTAGGAAGCTAAAAATACTACTTTATTCCTTATATGAACATTCATCCCCCTCCTGGCACCTCTAAACACACCCAAATAACTCACAAGTACTGATTTAACACTCAGTATTACTGAACTTCTTTGAACTATTTTGAACTTTGAATCTCTTCTCTGAATAACTGCCAAAACTCAAAGATAATAATTAGTTGATGAAGGTTATCAATTAATAAAATAACACAGACCAGTCTTACCAAACTCTAAATACATTTTAAAAAATAGGAACTGGCAATGATAAAAAGAATGTTGAGTACTGACAGGAGATTGGCTTTTACACTAAAAAAGACAGAAAATGGACTAAATAGGAACATAATTTCGGAGTTTATGAGTCAGTTCACAATATGCCATATTAGTGATCTCATAATGATTCAGACCACAGTCTGGGTTAAAGATGTCTTGACCTCTGAGGCTAGCATAACATATATGAGTATACAACTTGCCTATTTCCAGAAAATCTGTATATTTTTATAGAATAACTTTATTTACAATTTCTATCATCCAATTACTCACTAGGCATTATTTGTAGTACTTTTTTTCTCTTTGAAATCTCATAGGATAGTCACACTTATAAACATTCCCAATATTTGGATTCTAGAAGAAATGCAATTCACTAAAATTTTCCTGGCACTGAGAGTTAATCTTTAGCAGATTGCATGAAAATACTGAATTCCTGGTAAGGAGATATTTTAAAAATAATGTGTTTTGATACTAATCAGTGTATTAACTGATAACTAAAAAGTACTCTTTTTTCTATATATATTTTTTCTTTTGAACTCATATTCACAATCAACATATTCAATCAGTGAGTTAAGTCTCATTCATAGCTACCAAAATTCCTGGGCCACTTTCAAACACTAAACATTTCATTTATCCTCTAAGCTAAAATGGTGCTGAGTTATTTAAATCTGAATGTAAAATGCATTAAATCTTAGCTTGTGGTATATAAACATTTAATTAATATAAAACTGCTTGCTATAAACTAAGTAACATGTCATTTGGTGTTAGGTTTTTAATGAAGTTTTAGCTTCTCCCAAATTTTTCAGGAATGTTATTTGTAAGATGTGTAACTTTTTTGAAGAACTCTTATTTTAAATGCTCAGACATTGGCTTTATATTCTTCTTTGCATTCTCATATTCTTTTATTATACATTTATACTATGATTGCAAGATTATATAAAAATGCCTTGAATAAATGATTTCAAGTGTCTATAGTAGTCATTTGTTGTTATATAAATAAATCATCTGATTTTCATTTTAGTTGAAATGTTATAAGCCATGGATATGGTTGGTAGTTTCTCTTAATTGCCTTTTGTACTAACAAATTGTTTAATTAGGTCACACTGGAAATTTGTCTATGATGGATAAAAATCTAGCTGATGTTTTAAGTAGACACTGTCATACATAAACTTTTATCACCAGTACCAGCTACTTATAAGGACACAGAGCAGGCATTGCAAGAATAATCACACTGCTTTAATTAAGGTTTACAAGAAATATATCTGACTATAGATATAAACACACACATATACACACACACATCTAATTCTAGCTACAAATTATTTATATAAAGAGACACATTGCTATCATAGTAATCCTTATTTAAATATGCACCAGATTAGCCTGAAATCTGGTAACATGAGAGGGCAAACAGGCCCAAACTTTGGGCAAGTGTTTTGGGGGAACAACTCACAAAATTAACCCACAAAAACAATTCATCCTTAAGGAGTCTTGCAGGTAAAACAGATGTAGACTTGTGGCTGGCAATTTGCAGATTTGAGTTGTAGAATATCAGTGATACTTGAAACCACAAATGTCCTGCTTCTATCTCCTGCTCAAGGCAAAGCATCTGAATATGCTTTTGTTAATTCAAAGATGATTTCCTTTGTCTCATCAGCGTACAGTGTTTCAAGCACTGTTCATTAATTAGCTCAGTAACCAAAGAAAGGGGTGTGTAGATCTTTCCTTTTTGTCTGAAAACTTGTCTACCTTTATGTGACTCATTTGTTAATACTTCTACTCCTTACCACAGATATTAGTAGAGGATTAACACACAGGTTGAATAAATCACTTTCATCATAGTAATTTGTAGCTTAAAATCAGAGACCTTTCCCCATACTCCTTTTTAATTTGGAGAGCAAATAATATTTATATAGAATTAGGACAATATTGATTTCCTAAAGCATGTACTAAAGAGTTCCAGTTTCACAAGATACTCAAAAAGAATCCAATATTAAGTAAGTATGGGAAATGTTATCTTTCCCATACTTTGGGAGATTCACAATACTTTTTAGCATATATAAGTGTCTGAGAAATCCTGCAGTAAAGAAACCACTTTGTTATCTAGTGTTTCTTAAATTTGTTTTGTCACGAGTCTTTTTTTAAATAGCACTTATTATCCTAGTATACAATTTTTGCTTGGAAAACTCTGGGATACACCATCTTAAGTAATTTTAAATTTGTAGAAATGAGATCATTTGGAATGTATTTAAAATAAATGTGGCAGCATTTGAGCTATAGGACATAAGGATACTGGATATCCAAAACTCACTAATTTACTGCCTGCTTCACTTTCTAAAAAACTACAGAACATGGTGAAATAGGACCTTTTCGGTGGAAAGGATTATTTAACTCTCTAAACCATGTTCTACTTTAGAAAAAAATATGTCTTTCCTATTTGTTAGATAACTTGAATGCTTTTAGGTACCGCTTATTAAAATCTCTTCCCTCACAAATCTTAGTTGTTTATAACACTAGGGTGAAACAATCATTTTCTTCATGGTTCATTCATTTTGTATACTTAAAATTATGTTATGCATAATTGCATAACTTAAGTAATTTTCAGTTAAAGTTTTGTACTTCCCATTGTGGGCAGAGAAAAATGAGAGTGGAAATAAATGACTTGGAAGGATGTATTCATATATTTACAATTTGCTACAAATAATTTGTTTGTTTCTTAATTATGGGAAGTAGGCACAAAATTTGGAGAAAAAAATAGAGCTATATAACCAAAAAGAGAACCATTAAAACAATTACCAAGAATATGCCTGTGTCACTGTTAGAAACAACATTGCCAGTTCTCAATTTACATACCAAGTCGAACCAGAGCTCCTAACACAATTGTATAAGTAGGGGCTAAAGACAAATTTAAAGATAGAGTCTGATAAGAGATCGTTTGTTTGAAAAAAAATGAATCAAATAATGTTGGGTCTTCATATATATGTCTTTAGTGAATTAATGCATGAATCTTGAGTCTGACAATTTGGAGCCAATATTACCAGCTAGTCATCTGCAAACTGATGAGCTAAACCATTGCCATACAGCTAATATTGGAGGCAAGAATTTTCAATTATTTTTGACATTATTTTTTAGAATGATGATATTAGAAAAAACCCTTTTAAACTGATTTATAGTTGGGTTGGTGCTGGGGCTAAGATTCGTGAATGAAAAACAACCTGGTAGCTGTGATCACTTCACGTTTGTTTTAGGATTCTGGTTTCTGCCGACAGGCATATATCTTAAGCTTGCCTGGTCAAAAGAGCAATTTTGGGTTCATGTAACCAAATGACAAGGGTGGAGTTTGCTGCAGGAGCAGATGGAACCAGGAAATCAAACACCAGCAAGATCACATTCTTGCTGTCTATTCTCTGTTTCTTTGTGAATCAACTTTATTTTCTTGGTTTCATTGAGGTTTCATGAAGATGCAACCCTGGTTGCCTGCAGACCAGGTTACATATGTACACAGCTTATTGACCAGAAAAAAGCGGCATTAACCTGTGCTCCAATTTGAAAAGCTCAGGGGAAGGTATTTCATAAGCTCAGTTTGTGTCATATACCAATCCTTGACCCAGTCGTTGTAGATACTACAGCTGATACAAATCGAGTCAATTGCTCTTATTAATCACTGAAGTAAAAAAGGTAAGGTCAAGTAAGAGAATGCTTCAATCCAAACCACATGACTCATTTTGGCTTATGTGTGGGTGTGATGGGAAAGTGGAGGAAAGGAAAATGATTCCCCAGATGAGGGTGAGTTATTATGGATATTGCCAATGAGAAAATTACCAGGACCATCAAGCCACCATGTTTATGTCCAGCAAAAAGATTAATAAAATCAACATCTACACAATCCAACTCAAAATATTTCCTTCCAGGCTGCTCACCTACCTGATTTCTGTTAAGAACCCCCTTATTCATAGTATCTAAGGCCTGACTTTCTCTCCAGAAAGAACTAATGCCACCATCTTCTCTACTTCCATATTACTTTCCTCCCCGTTTGCAGATCTAACTAGTCTGCTCGTTCCCACCTTGTCTTCTGTGTTTCATGAAGTCTTAGTAGGGCATTTTAGGAGGAAAGCCCATTCTTAACAAGTGAGAGAAGATCCAAGTTCCTTCTTATTCAACATGTCACACTGGAGTTCCAAAAAGGAGGGTCAAGGCAAACAGAAAAAGAATAAGAGCAAGAGAGAACCATTCTTTCAAGCTTTTGCTTCTACAATTGCTACTCTTTCCCACTGACCACCTTCACCATCCCTCTATCCTGTTCTTGGTCTTTGACCATTAGTGCGAGTCTCCCTCTGGAAGGAGCACATTAGGGTACATTGCACTCTTTACTTCTGTTAGTTATAGTGTACTTTTAACACAGTTACAGACACTATAGAATGAGTACAGTCCAAAGACCAGGTAGAGGGGAAGGGAAAACTTCAGAGAATAGTGCAGCAAAATACCCATGTTCTTAAAGAACTGCAGAGAAGTTGAATGAGAGTAACATGGGAAGCTTGAATGAGAGTAACGAGTAGTCAGCTATATCCATCCCTCTCCCAATATTACCTCTTGCTACTCTCACCATTCCTTTTAATTAGGGGTATAGAAAAATTTACACATAGATTTTGCTGGGGTAAGGTGGGAGATGTGTGCAGGAGTGACAGCTCATCCCAGGGGTTCCTAAACCTGAGTCCAAGAATGTCTGTGACTACATTAAATTTGCATTGCAGATCAGAGATGTAAGGGGATGAGGTCAGAGGGATGGGATAAAAAACACATACATGGTACAGTTTCCTCACTAATTTAGGCAACCTGCTCTCTGGGAAATAACAGACCTCCAACCTCAAGAAACTAACTTTCCCCAAGGTCTAGACTGACCAGAGATGCCTTTTAGTCCACAGGGAGTTACCCTGTTATTCTTTCAGAGTTTGAGAAGGCTTGTCAGGAGTGAGTCTCACAAAGCCTTGTTGCCCCATCTCCTACCATTTTCTCTGGGGGAATACTTCTGAGTAAAAGAGACTTGGAAAAAAACGACATACTCTTCTTTTCTCTGTCCTCATGTTTAGCGTTTCACAATTTAACTACAGGGGATCCTCTGGCATTCTTTCTCTTTCAATGACCTGACAACATGAGGCCAGTGGGAACGCTTTAACCTCAATGTTGGTCTATTTGAATTTTCTAGAAAAATCTAAGAATTGGATTTTCCCCATCAGAATATTTCAGATCTTCATCCTGGTTTCACTGAAATAATTTTGGTTGGTTGGCATAAATAAATAATGCTCATTTCACTGAGGTACCATGCTACCAGTGCTTCACAAACACAGTCAGTTCACAGAATCACAAATTTACCACTGTTTTGGGGCTTATCTACAAAATATTAAATCAAATGCCCCAACAACATGAGAGGCCAAATTTCTACATTGCAGTCCCATATAAAATAACAATGACAACATTTTTAGAAGCTAGTTAAGGGGAAGTGTGTTAGCTTTTGTGAGAAAGCCCAGATACATAACGATAGGTATTAAATATTTAATGAGTTGTTGCTATGTTCTAGACATAGGGCTTTATACACACACACACACACACACACACACACACACACACACACACTATCTCATTGTCTTCTCACAGCTATGAAGTAGGATCTATTATTTTCTTCATTCTACAGATGACTAGGAGGCTTCAAGAAGCTAAGCCATTGCCCAAGTTATGACAATTCCAAAGAAAACCCAAGGAAATCAATCAAATATCTTAGAATGAATATAAATCCAAAAAACTAATTATGTAAAAGATACAAACATTTTCTTAAGCCAGTAATAACCAATTAAAAACTGTACTTTTCAAAAGATTTTGTTTATAACTAGAAATAATCTTGACATGGTGCTCATGTGAAGAAAACCCCAAATATTTGTTGAATAGAGAAGTGTACTATGTCATTCTATAGGAAGACTGAACATTGCAAATAAATCATGATTTAAATAATATTACCCTATAATGCTATCAAGAAAGTGAGAGAATAACACTTTAATAAACTGCTTGAGGTTAAATGGACATCATTTTTTATGTAAATAATTTGACAATATATATCAAGAACCTTAAATAATTCCTCTTGGGCAATAGTTACACTTTGAGGAACTTCTCTTAAGAATATAATCAAGGCCAGCAGACATGGTGGTTCATACTTGTAATCTTAGCACTTGGGGGAGGCTGAGGAGAGAGAATTGCTTGAGTTGAGGAGTTAGAGACCAGCATGGGCAACTCTGAAAAGACTCTGTCTCTACAAAAATTTAAAAATTAGTCAGGAGTAGTGGTGCATGCCTGTAGTCCCAGCTGCTCAGGAGGCTGAGGTGGGAGGATTGCTTGAGTCCAGGAGTTGGAGGCTGCAGTGAACTGTGATTGTGCCACTGCACTCCAGCCTGGGTGACAGAGCAAGATCTTGTCTCAAAAAATTTTTTATATGTATACATATAACATTTTATAATATAATCAAATATACAGATAATCTTTATTTCTATACAGATAAAGATTTATGAAGCATAATCAAACCAGTTTAATCATTAGAAACAACCCATGTAAATAATTGTTAATTTTCAATCCTATCATAAGAATTACGGTGCAGCCTCTAAAAACTCTGTTTTAAATTTGGTGTTATGAGAAAATGCTCTGCTGTAATATAAAAATAGTATTGGCTTACATTTTTCTACATGTGTGTTTTGAATGCATTCATATCAAAAAAGAGACTCACAGACAATGCAACAAAAGTTTAGTAGTGTTTAAGTTTGAAGCCTTGGATAATGAAAGATTTTATTTTCTCCTTCATATTTTTTCTGCATATTATGAATTTTCTCTGGATAGCATGCATTATTTTCTAATGGAAATTTTCAAACATATAAACATTATAATAATCTGTTGAAACTTCATGTACATATCACTCAGCATCAGCAGTTAATCATCAGTAGTTATCAGCTGATTATTCCTTATCCACTACTTCTCAAGCCCCATGCTCATTCTGTTATTTTAAAGCAAATCCAAGATATCATGTAATTTTATCTAAATTCCTTGGTCAGTATCTCTAAAAGAGGAGGAATCTTTGTAACAGAAACCCCATATCCTTATCTCACCTAAAAAAAGTCATAATTCCTTGATATCATCAAATTTCTGGTTAGTATTTAAATTTCACTAATTGTTTCAAAATCATTTTCTTTTTAAAAAAAGGTGGTTTGCTTGAATCAGGCTCAAACAAGTTCTACACATTGAATTTGGTTATTATGTATATTAAGACTCTTTAAAACATATAAACAGATGTTTTCCTTTTATGATTTTTTTCCTTCCTATTAATGTGTGGGGAAAAAATAGGCATTATATCTTATAGAATTCTCCACATTCTGGATTTTGCTGTTATATCCTGTGATGTCATTTAACACATTCTTCTATTCTCTGTGTTTACTAGTTTAAAAAGTCATATTTAGAGGCTTGACCAGATGTAGATTAGGTTTGATTTTAGGAAGCAATGAGACTTGGTGGTGTGGTGTTGTGCCCTCATAATTATATCACATGAGGAAGCCCATGATGTCTCTGGCTATCTTTTTGTGACGTTAAGAATGACCAGTAGGTTCAATGTTGTCAGTCCGATCCATCTACTATAAAATTCTCCATCAGAGTTTCACTTAATCATTTTAGCAGCCATTAACGAACATTGCTAGATTCATTATCAAAATCAGTATTTTTTTTTTTTTAAAGAACTGAGAGCAGTCCAGGAGTGGTGGCACACACCAGCAATCTCAACACTTTGGGAGACTGAGGAGAGAGGATCACTTGAGGACAGGAGTTTGAGACCAGCCTGGGCAAAATAGCGAGACCCTCATTTGTACACACACACACACACACACACACACACACACAGAACTGAGAACAATCCAAATGGCATATATGTTTTTTCATTTGAGCTGGACTATTTGTTTCTCTCATTAATGAGCTTCATTAAACAATAACCTGAAAACTTGATAATAAACCTTTCCTTTTCTTCTGATAGTAATTCGAGATAGTTTTGGAATCTCATGAAAGATATTCAAGGTGCTGTGCTCTTTCATGAGAAAAGCCAAAACATTGTTTTTGGAGCTGTTTTTGTCATGTGCATGTGTATTTTTCTCCCATTATGGTCAAGTGTAATTTTAACCTTATACAAATGATCTGTTGACTTGAAATATCATGGGAAAACTTTGACCTAGAACATTTTCAAAGAGGTTACTGGAAAGACAAGAAAGCTAAGGACACTTGGCAAGGTGGTTATATTACATGCTTTACATAACATTCTTCTTCCTCAGATTTTTCAATTTTAAATTTGGTTTCTCAATTTCCTGTAACTAAATTTCAAGCACCCTAACTGACATTTAAGGCCTTCCTTTATCTGGTCCCAATTGTCCTCTTCACTGGTTTCATATCCCATCGATTTTCATGTATTCTTTCCTCTGGCTATTCTAGACAACTGACTATTTCCCTTAGACCTCTTATTTCCCCAGGAGTAAAGTACATGCCCTGTGGACACAGAGGGACTTTACCTTTCTATCTCTGAAGGTGCTTGATTCCTTTTTATAGATTCACATTGATGCATCTTCTCTTATTTGACTTGTAAGGGACAGCTACAAGTCTAACAAGACGAAGTGTTACTTGGCTAACACCTTGTCTTCTTACTTTTTAAACAAAATTAGGACCTTAATTTCCTTTTGGGAAGACATATCCCACACATGGAATTGTTAATCATGATGTTCCACACCAAGCAATAAATAGCTCCAGGTTCAAAACTAGAAAAATTGAATAGTGCTTTCTCCCTAAACTTTTAATTCTATGTAAGTGACTAAAAGATTGATAATGGTTAGGAATGTTTATTGGCAGCCAGATGCGTTTCTCAAGAATTAGTGGCTGATATTTACTGAGTGCTTGTCAAATTGCTCTAACCATAAAATTCTACTTGCAAATGTATCAGGGCTACATTTTAGTATTTATTTGATTGTTTTCTAGCTGTTTCCCATCCTCTCTTCTTCCTTATTTATATTCAGCTGGTCATTCTTCTACCCTAAGTAAGTTCACAACCACTCAAGAACAAAGATTCAAAAAAGATCAGCCCCAAATTGCCAGACAAGTTCTTATGACATACTTGTAGGGCTGTTTTTTCTGTCTCTAAAACTAAAACTGGGAAAAAGAGAGAGAAGATAGAACGGGCAGTCAAATGAGAGAGGGAGAATGGACAGAAAGAAAACGGACAAGAACGTTCAGAGGTTTGGGGACCGGAGTGAAAGGTTCTCTAATTTTTTCACCTATGAGAAACCTGTTATTCAACACTCTTGGGCAGTTTGAGTCCTGAAGAAAGTGGTTAGGGAATTTGGATACCTTAAATAAAGATGAAGGCATAAACAAAACAAAACTCTTACTCCTTGACCAAACAGGAAACAAATAAAATTAGTGGGAAGTTCCCCTACAAATAAAGAGAGGTAACTTCAATGTTAATTTTATTTCTTCCTTTCACTGGTTTCAACTTTCACAACACCATTAAGTGAAAATGGTAATAGCAACCATCCTCATTGTGTTTTTAATTTCCAACATGTCGCCATTAAATACAATATTTGCTATTTGTCTAAGACATCCATTTTCATGTTGAGAAATCATCCTTCTTTCCCTAGATTTTTAATGCTTTTCTTAGAAATAAAAACAGATTTTACTAAATATGTCTTGTTTTTTTATTGGGATGAAAAAATATCTTTTATCAGTTTTACTGGAATGATATATTTAATCAAATTTACTTTCTAAAATGTAACTAACATGACAATGCTGGACAACTTTTAAAATTGTATAGAATTTGGTTTGCTGTATTATTTACATCTACATTTACAAATGATTGGGCTCCTCCCACCCCCACAATCTTTGTTAGGTTTTAGTATTGGGATTATCCTAGCTTCAGAAAAGTGTAGTTGCTATGGTCTGAATGTGTTTCTCTCCTCAAGCTTATATGCTGAAATCCTCACTCCCAAGGTGATGATATTAAGAGATCGTTGGGAGGTGATTAGATGACAAGGGTGGAGTGCTCATGAGTGGGATAAGTGCCTTTATAAATGAGGTCCAAGGGAGCCTGTTTGCCCCTTCCACCATGTGAGGACTCAGCAAGAAGGCATCATGAGTGAGGACTGGGCCCTTACCAGACACTAAATCTGCCAGAAACTTGGTCTTGTACTTCCCAGCCTCCAGAACTGTGAAAAAGAAATGTATGTCATTTACAAGCCACTCAGTCTATGGTATTTTGATACAGCAGCCTGAACAGGCTAAGACAATAACAATCGTCAACAGCAAAGTTTATTCAAGTTTATATCCTAGCTTCATCACTTACTGGCTGTGTGATCTTCAATAAGTCACCTGACCCACAACGATTTGGGTGGTATTACAGAATGTAAATGTCATAAGCCTTCATAAGGTAGAAATGACATAACTAACAAATTTGAGGGGAAAAAATGAAAAGGTGTGTTCTATTTCTTCATATTTTTGTAGCTGGGGTCAAAATATGCAATTTAAAGCAAATAAATATATCCATTTGCCTATTCTTACAATTATGAATATAAAAATAAAATCTAAGAAACATAATGCTGCCAACTAATAGTAGTGGAGGAAAGGAAGCTGAGAGAAAGATAAATATATTAATTTAATCATTACTCAGAAAAGGCAGTAAAAGGTACTATCTACAGCAGGCATCAATAAATATGAACCATGAGCCAAATCAGGCTTACCACCTGATTTTGTAGATAAAGTTCATTGAAACACAGTTACAGTGTCTTTCAAGCCAAGATGGCAAACTACAAACAGCTCATGTATGCCACACTCATGGACAGGAAACAAAAGAGCTAGTGAACACGGACCCTGCAAGCTGATGATCTGAGAAACCACAATGGGGACCCAGCAAGTCAGCAGGGGAACACAAACAGCAGAGAAGAGCGAAGCTGGGCACCAGCCTGTCTGGGCTTAGCTCGGAGCCAGGAGAACCTCTCCAATACAGGAAAGGTGAGAGAATGAGAGCCCCTAGGGGGATTCATGCTCTCCACAGGAACTGTGCAAGATGGATCAGGAGAATCCCCCTGGACCTCCCAGAAACCCCTACCACACTTCCAGACTGAGGCAGGGAGCCACTCAGATGTTTTGTGGGGGCAACAGTCAAGTCCAAAGGGACCTCTACAAACTTTGGGCCCTGGAGCAGATCAGTATCAGCTTAATAGCCCCAACAGAGGCTGCAGTTGTGGTGTCTGGAAGCAGTAAGATTGCTCCATCTCACACTGCTGGATGGGGCTTGCTGCCAGCTTCTGGCCCAGCAGTTCTGATACAGCCTGAACTTGGCTGGCCACTCCAACTACCCCGCCACTTGAAGTCAAGTGGGCAATGCTTGCTAGAGCTTCCAGCCCAGTGGTCCTGTTTTTGTGTGAACTCAGCTGGAGGATACAGCTTCCTGATGTACCAGGAAACACTTGGGTGGCAGGGCATGTGACTCCACCTACCCCCACCACTGATAGCCAGGAGGACAATGCTTGCTAGAGTTTCTGGCCCAGGGGTCCTGCTTCTGTGTGAACTCAACTGGAGGATACAGCTTCCTGTTGTTCTGGAAACACTTGGACAGCAGGGTGCATGACACTCCACCCATCCTCACCACTGGTAGTCAGGTGGGCAACACCTGCTAGAGCTTCCAGCCCAGCGGCCCCACTTCTGTGTGAACTCAGCTGGTGGGTGCAGCCTCCTATTGCCCCAGGAAGCACCCACATGTCAGGGCAGGCCAGCCCACCCACCCCTGCCACTGATAGCCAGGTAGGCAATGCCTGCTAGAGCTTCTGGCCCAGTGGACCCACTTCTGCATGAACTCAGTTGGAAGGTGCAGCTTCCTGTTGTCCTGGGAAACACCCCAATGGCAGAGCACAGGAACCCACTCACTTCCACCACTGGCAGCCAGGCAGGCAACACCTGCTAAAGCTTCCGGCTCAGAAGTCCTACTTCTGCATGAGTTTACCAAGGGGTGAAGCTTCTTCTTACCCTGGAAACATCCAGAGGGCAAGGCAGGCAACTCCATCCAGCCCTGCCTCCTATAGCCAGACAGGACACACCTGCTAAAGCTTCCAACTCAATGGTCCTGCTTCCACCTGAACTCTGTGACCAGGCGCAACCTTGTGTTTTCCCAGGAAGCACAGGAACAACATATGAGGGCTGACTGGGCAAGGACATAGCTTGTCTGCCAACTGTGGGCCCTGCCTAAGCAGCCCCATGGAGCAGGATACCCAACAAAAGAAACATGGGCATGGAGACAGCAATTGGAGGGGGCTCCTCCAAGGCCCAGGAGCTGACTAGAATCAAAGCAAGCCAGCCAAACCCACCTTATACCACAATCAAATCCCCAAGGGAATCAAAGAAAAAAAAAAGCAAAAAATCCATCGAAAGGACAGCAGCTTCAAAGACTAAAGGAACATCAGCCCATACAAATGAGAAATAACCAGCACAAGACCTCTGAGCACTCAAAAAGCCCCTTTTCTCCAAATGACTGCACTGTTTGCCCAGCAAGGTTCTTAACCGAGTCGAAATTACTGAAATGGCAGAAATTGAATTAAGAATATGGATAGTAATGAAGATCATTGAGGTTAAGGAGAATGTTGAAACTCAATCCAAGGAAGCTAAGAATCACTGTAAAATGATACAGGAGCTGACAGATGAAATCGCCATTATAAAAAAGAACTAAACTGACCTGATAGAGCTGAAAAACACACTGCAAGAATTGCATAATGCAAACACAGTGTTAACAGCAGAATAGACCAAGCTGAGGGAGGAATCTCAGGGCTTGAAGACTGGCACTCTGCAATAATTCAGTCAGACAAAAATAAAGAAAAAAGAATAAAAAAGTAAAAAGCAAAACCTCCAAGAAATATAGGATTTTGTGAAGACACATAATCTACAACTCATTGGCATCCCTGAAAGAGATGGGGAGAATGCAAACAACTTGAAAAACATATTTCAGAATATCATGCATGAAAACTTCCCCCACCTCTCTAGAGAGGTAAACATTCAAATCCAGGAAATGCAGAGAACCTCTGTGAGAGATTACACAAGACCATCTCCAAAACACCATTATAATCAGATTCTACAAGGTCCAAATGAAAGAAAAAATGTTAAAGCCAACTAGAGAGAAGAGGCAGGTCATCTACAAAGGGAATCCCATCAAGCTAACAGTGGACCTTTCAGCAGAAACCCTACAACTCAGAAGAGACTGGTAGTCTAATTCGGCATTCTTAAAGAAAAAAATTTCCAACCAAAAATTTGATATGTGGCCAAACTAGGTTTCATGAGTGGAAGAGTAAGATCCTTTTCAGACAACCAAATGCTGAAGGAATTCATTATCATCAGACCTGCCTTACAAGAGCTTATAAAAGGAGTGCTTGATACGGAAAGGACTGTTACCAGCTACTACAAAATCACACTTAAGTATACATACCAGTGACACTACAAAGCAACCACACAAAAAGTCTGCATAATAACCAGCTAACAACATGATGACAGGATCAAATCCACACATATCAATATTCACCTTGAATGTAAATGTGCTAAATGCCCCAATTAAAAGGCATGGAGTGGCAAGCTAGATAATGAAGCAAGACCCAAGAAGGGTTTTCAAGAAACCAATCTCACATGCAATGATATCCACAGGCTCAAAACAAAGGGATGGAAAAAAACCTACCAAGTAAATGGAAAACAGAAAAAGCAGGGGTTGCAATCCTAATTTCAGACAAAACAGACTTTAAACCAACAATGATTAAAAAAAAAAAAAGATAAAGAAGGGTACTGCATAATGATAAAGCGTTTAATTCAACAAGAAGACCTAACTATCCTAAATATATAGGGAGCCAAACAGGACCACACAGACTCATAAAGCAAGTTCTTAGAGGCCTACAAAGACTTAGATTCCCACACAATAGTAGTGGGAGACTTCAACACTCCACTGACAGTATTAGACAGATTATTGAGGCAGAAAAATAACAAAGATATTCAGGGCCTGAACTTAACACTTGACCAAATGGACCTAACAGACAGAACTCTACACCCCAAAACAACAGAATATACATTCTTCTCATTGCCACATGGCACATTCTTCTCATTCTGAAATCAACCATACAATCAAACATAAAACACAATACTCAGCAAATTAAAAAAGACTAGAATCATACTAACCATACTCTCAGAATAACAGTGCAATAAAAATAGGAATCAATACGAAGAAAATCACTTAAAATCATACAATTACCTAGAAATAAATAACCTGCTCCTGAACAATGTTTGGGGAAACAATGAAATTAAGGCAGCAACCAAGAAATTCTTAGAAACTAATGTGAACGAAGATACAACATACTAGAATCTCTAGGACACAGCTAAGACAGTGTTAACAGGGAAGTTTATAGTACTAAATGCCCACATTAAAAAGTAAGAAAGATCTCAAATTAACAACCTAACATTACAACTGGAAGAACTAGAGAAACAAGAGCATGCCAATCCCAAAGCTTATGGAAGACAAGAAACAACCAAAATCAGAGGTGAGCTGAAGGAAATTGAGACATTAAAAAATCATACAAAAAGATCAATGAATCCAAGTTTTGGTTCTTTGATAAAATTAATAAGAGAAATAGACCACTGGCTGGACTAATAAACAAAAAAGATCCAAATAAACACAATTAGAAACAACAAAGAGGACTTTACCACTGACCCCACAGAAATACAAACAAACAAACAAATAAAACCCAACAGAGACTACTATGAACACCTCTATGCACCCAAACTAGAAAATATAGAAGAAATGGATAAATTCCTGGACACATACAACCTCCTGAAATTGTATCAGGAGAAGCTGAATCCCTGAATAGACCAATAATAAGTTCTGAAATTAAATCAGTAATAAAAACCAACCAACCAAATAAATCCCAAGACCAGATGGATCCACAGCCAGATTCTACCAGATGTATAAAGAAGAGCTGGTGCATTCCTGCTGAAAATATTCCAAAAAATTGAGCATGAGGAACTCCTCCTCAGCTCATTATATGAGGCCAAGATCATCCTGATATCAAAATGTGGCAGAGAAAAAACAAAGAAAGAAAACTTCAGGCTAATATCCTTGATGAACATAGATGGAAAAATCCTCAAGAAAATACTAGCAAACTGAATCCAGAAGCACAGCAAAAAGCTAATCCAGCCCAATGAAGTGGGTTTCATCCCTGGGATGCAAGATTGGTTCAACATATGCAAATCAATAAATATGATTAATCACATAAGCAGAACTACAAATAATAACCACGTGCTTATCTAAATAGATGCAGAAAAGGCTTTCAACTAAATTCAACACTCCTTCATGTTAAAAACCCTCAACAGATCTTTCCTGCTTTCTCTTGTGAGCATTTAGTGCTATAAATTTCCCTCTACACACTGCTTTGAATGTGTCCCAGAGATTCTGGTATGTTGTGTCTTTGTTCTCATTGGTTTCAAAGAACATCTTTATTTCTGCCTTCATTTCATTATGTACCCAGGAGCAGGTTGTTCAGTTTCCATGTAGTTGGAGGTTTTCAGTGAGTTTCTTAATCCTGAGTTCTAGTTTGAGTGCACTGTGGTCTGAGAGACAGTTTGTTATAATTTCTGTTCTTTTACATTTGCTGGAGAGTGCTTTACTTCCAACTGTGTGATCAATATTGGTATAAGTGCGGTGTGGTGCTGAGAAGAATGTATATTCTGTTGATTTGGGGTGGAGAGTTGTGTAGATGTCTATTAGGTCCGCTTGGTGCAGAGCTGAGTTCAATTCCTGGATATCCTTGTCAACTTTCTGTCTCGTTGATCTGTCTAATATTGACAGTGGGGTGTTAAAGTCTCCTACTATTATTGTGTGGGAGTCTAAGTTACTTTCTAGGTCTCTAAGGACTTGCTTTATGAATCTGGGTACTCCTGTATTGGGTGCATATATATTTAGGATACTTAGCTCTTCTTGTTGAATTGATCCCTTTACCATTATGTAATGGCTTTCTTTGTCTCTTTTGATCTTTGTTGGTTTAATGTCTGTTTTATCAGAGACTAGGATTGCAACCCCTGCATTTTTTTGTTTTCCATTTGCTTGGTAGATCTTCCTCCATCACTTTATTTTGAGCCCATGTATTGACACCCTAACATCACAATTAAAAGAACTAATAGCAAGAGCAAACACATTCAAAAGCTAGCAGAAGACAAGAAACAACTAAGATCAGAGCAGAACTGAAGGAAATAGAGACACAAAAAAACCCTTCAAAAAATCAATGAATCCAGGAGCTCATTTTTTGAAAAGATCAACAAAATTGATAGACCGCTAGGAAGACTAATAAAGAAGAAAAGAGAGAAGAATCAAATAGATGCAATAAAAAACGATGAAGGGGATATCATCACCGATCCCACAGAAAGACAAACTACCATCAGAGAATACTATAAACACCTCTACGCAAATAAACTAGAAAATCTAGAAGAAATGGATAAATTCCTCGACACATATACCCTCCCAAGACTAAACAAGGAAGAAGTTGAATCTCTGAATAAACCAGTAACAGGCTCTGAAATTGAGGCAATAATTAACAGCTTACCAATCAAAAAAAGTTCAGGACCAGATGGATTCACAGCCGAATTCTACAATAGGTACAAAGCGGAGCTGGTACCATTCCTTCTGAAACTATTCCAATCAATAGAAAAAGAGGGAATCCTCCCTAACTCATTTTATGAGGCCAGCATCATCCTGGTACCAAAGCCTGGCACAGACACAACAAAAAAAGAGAATTTTAGATCAATATCCTTGATGAACATTGATGCCAAAATCCTCAATAAAATACTGGCAAACCGAATCCAGTAGCACATCAAAAAGCTTATCCACCATGATCAAGTGGGCTTCATCCCTGGGATGCAAGGCTGGTTCAACATACACAAATCAATAAACGGAATCCAGCATATAAACAGAACCAACGACAAAAACCATATGATTATCTCAACAGATGCAGAAAAGGCCTTTGAGAAAATTCAACAACCTTCACGCGAAAAACTCTCAATAAATTAGGTATTGATAGGATGTATCTCAAAATAATAAGAGCTAACTACAACAAACCCACAGCCAATATCATACTGAATGGGCAAAAACTGGAAGCATTCCCTTTGAAAACTGGCACAAGACAGGGATGCCCTCTCTCACCACTCCTATTCAATATAGTGTTGGAAGTTCCGGGCAGGGCAATCAGGCAGGAGAAGGAAATAAAGGGTACTCAGTTAGGAAAAGAGAAAGTCAAATTGTCCCTGTTTGCAGATGACATGATTGTATATCTAGAAAACCCCATTGTCTCAGCCCAAAATCTCCTTAAGCTGATAGGCAACTTCAGCAAAGTCTCAGGATACACAATCGATGTGCAAAAATCACAAGCATTCTTATACACCAATAACAGACAAACAGAGCCAAATCATGAGTGAACTCCCATTCACAATTGCTTCAAAGAGAATAAAATACCTAGGAATCCAACTTACGAGGGATGTGAAGGACCTCTTCAAGGAGAACTACAAACCACTGCTCAATGAAATAAAAGTCAATACAAACAAATGGAAGAACATTCCATGCTCATGGATAGGAAGAATCAATATCATGAAAGTGGCCATACTGCCCAAGGTAATTTATAGATTCAATGCCATCCCCATCAAGCTACCAATGACTTTCTTCACAGAATTGGAAAAAACTACTTTAAAGTTCATATGGAACCAAAAAAGAGCCCGCATTGCCAAGTCAATCCTAAGCCAAAAGAACAAAGCTGGAGGCATCACGCCACCTGACTTCAAACTATACTACAAGGCTACAGTAACCAAAACAGCATGGTACTGGTACCACAACAGAGATATAGACCAATGGAACAGAACAGAGCCCTCAGAAATAATGCCACATATCTACAACCATCTGATCTTTGAAAAACCTGACAAAAACAAGCAATGGGGAAACGATTCCCTATTTAATAAATGGTGCTGGGAAAACTGGCTAGCCATATGTAGAAAGCTGAAACTGGATCCCTTCCTTACACCTTATACAAAAATTAATTCAAGATGGATTAAAGACTTAAATGTTAGACCTAAAACCATAAAAACCCTAGAAGAGAACCTAGGCAATACCATTCAGGACATAGGCATGGGCAAGGACTTCATGTCTAAAACATCAAAAGCAATGGCAACAAAAGCCAAAATTGACAAATGGGATCTAATTAAACTAAAGAGCTTCTGCACAGCAAAAGAAACTACCATCAGAGTGAACAGGCAACCTACAGAATGGGAGAAAATGTTTGCAACCTACTCATCTGACAAAGGGCTAATATCCAGAATCTACAATGAACTCAAACAAATTTACAAGAAAAAAACAAACAGCCCCATCAAAAAGTGGGCAAAGGAATGAACAGACAGTTCTCAAAAGAAGACATTTATGCAGCCAAAAGACACATGAAAAAATGCTCATCATCACTGGCCATCAGAGAAGTGCAAATCCAAACCACAATGAGATACCATCTCACGCCAGTTAGAATGGCGAACATTAAAAAGTCAGGAAACAACAGGTGCTGGAGAGGATGTGGAGAAATTGGAACACTTTTACACTGTTGGTGGGACTGTAAACTAGTTCAACCATTGTGGAAGTCAGTGTGGCTATTCCTCAGGGATCTAGAACTAGAAATACCATTTGACCCAGCCACCCCATTACTGGGTATATACCCAAAGGATTATAAATCATGTTGCTATAAAGACACATGCACACGTATGTTTATTGCGGCACTATTCACAATAGCAAAGACTTGGAACCAACCCAAACGTCCAACAATGATAACTGGATTAAGAAAATGTGGCACATATACACCATGGAATACTATGCAGCCATAAAAACTGATGAGTTCATGTCCTTTGTAGGGACACGGATGAAGCTGGAAACCATCATTCTCAGCAAACTATCGCAAGGACAAAAAACCAAACACTGCCTGTTCTCACTCATAGGTGGGAATTGAACAATGAGAACGCATGGACACAGGAAGGGGAACATCACACATCGGGGCCTGTTGTGGGGTGAGGGGGGGCGGAGGGATAGCATTAGGAGATATACCTAATATTAAATAACGAGTGAACGGGTGCAGCACACCTACATGGCACATGTATACATATGTAACTAACCTGCATGTTGTGCACATGTACCCTAAAACTTAAAGTATAATTAAAAAAATCCTCAATAAACTAGGCATTGAAGGATCATATTTTTAAATAATAAGAGCCATCTATGACAAACCCACAGCCAACATCATACTGAATAAGCAAAAGCTGGAAGCATTCCCCTTGAAAGCAGGCAAAGACAAGGATGTCCTCTCTCACCACTCCTATTCAACATAGTATTGGAAGTCATAGCCAGTGCAATCAGGCAAGAATAAGAAATAAAAGGCCTCCAAATAGGAAGAGAGAAAGTTAAAATATTTCTGTTTGCAGATGACATGATTCTATATCTAGAAAACCCCAGCATCTCTGCCCAAAAGCTCCTCAATATGATAAAGAGCTTCAGGAAAGTTTCAAGATACAAAATCAATGTATAAAAATCAGTAGCATTCCTATACACCAGTGACATACAAGCCAAGAGCCAATAGGAACAGAATCCCATTCACAATTACCACAAAAAGAATAAAATACCTAGGAATACAGCTAACTATTGAGGTGAAAGATCTCTACAATGAGAATTATAAAACATTTCTCAATGAAATCAGAGATGACACAAACACATGGAAAAACATTCCATGCTCATGGATAGAAAGAATCAATATTGTTAAAATGGCCATACTGCCTGAAGCAATTTACAGATTCAGTACTATTCTTATGAAACTACCAATGACATTTTTGGCAGGATTAGAAAAATCTATTTTAAAATTCATATGAAACCAAAAAAGAGCCCAAATAGCCAAGGCAATCTTAAACAAAAAGAACAAAGATGGAGGCATCACACTACCTGACTTCAAACTATACTACAGATCTACAGTAACCAAAACAGCATGGTCCTGGTACAAAAACAGACACATAGACCAAAACAGAATAGAGAGTCTGGAAATAGTGCCACAAATGTACAACCATCTGGTCTTTGACAAAGTTGACAAAAACAAGCAATGTGGATAGGACTCTCTGTTCATAAATGGTGCTAGGATAATGGGCTAGCCATATGCAGAAGATTGAAATTGGACCCCTACCTTACACCAGATACAAAAATTAACTCAAGATGGATTAAAGACTTATATGTAAAAACTAAAACTATAAAAACCCTGAAAGACAACCCAGAAAATACCATTCTGAACACAGGACTTGGCAAAGGTTTCATGACGAAGATACTGAAAGTAATTGCAAGAAAAACAAAAATTGACAAGTAGGACCTAGTTAAATTAAAGAGCTTTTGCACAGCAAAAGAAACTATCAACAGAATAAAGAGAAAACCTATGGAATGGGAGAAAATATTTAACAAACAATGCATCCAACAAAGATCTAATATCCAGAATCTATAAGGAATTTAAACAAAGTTACAAGAAAAAAACTAAAAACCTCCATTAGAAAATGGGTAAGAGACATGAACAGACACTTTTCAAAAGAAGACATACATGCAGCCAACAAGCATATGAAAAAATGCTCAACATCACTAATCATTTGAGAAATGTCAATCAAAACCACAATGCAATACCATCTCACACCAGTGAGAATGGCTATTATTAAAAAGTAAAAAAAAAAATAACAGATGCTGGCAAGGTTGTGGAGAAAAGGGAATACTTACACTACTGGTTGAAGTGTAAATTAGTTCAGCCATTGTGGAAAGTAGTTGTGACAATTCCTCAAAGAACTTGAAAGAGAATTATTATTTGACTCAGCAATCTCATTATTGGGTATATATCCAAAGGAATATTAATTGTTCTACCATAAACACTCATGCACATGTATGTTCACTGCAGCCCTATTCACAATAGCAAAGACATAGAATCAATCTAAATGATCACCAATGTTAGACTCGATAAAGAAAATGTGGTACATATGCCCCATATGATGCCATTAAAAAGAAAATGAGATCAAGTCCTTTGAAGCAATGTGGATGGAGCTGGAGGCCATTACCCTAAGCAAACTAACACAGGAACAGAAAATCCAATACTGCACATTCTCACCTGCAAGTGGGAACTAAACAATGAGAACACGTGGCTACTAGGAGAGGAACAGCAGACACTGGGTCCTACTTAAGGGTGGAGGGTGGGTGGAGGGAGAGGATCAGAAAAACTGCCTATGAGGTATCATGCTCATTACCAGGGAGACAAGACTATCGGTACACCAACCTCCTGTGACAAGGAGATTAACTATATAACAAACCTGCACATCCACCCTTAAAACTTAAAAGTTAAAAAAAAATTTCATGAATAATTTGTTTCCATATTATCCATAGCTGCTTTTGTGCTACAATACCAGAGTTGAGTAGCTGCCACAGAGACCTTATGGCCTGCAAAGTCTAGAATATTTACAACCTCATCTGTTACAAAAAAAGTTTGCTGACCCTTATTCTAAAGCCATGGAGTATTATTAAGTATAGTATACAAAATTACAACTGTAAAGAGAGCCTCTGTTAAGAAATGCAAGTATTTCATATTGTAAAAGAATCAGTGACACACACAAAAGTTGCCTATAAAATGACAATGTGACTGAGAGCTGACTTGACAGAAACAAAAGAAAGTCAGAAAACAGTGACAGGCTGGGCATGGTGGCTCACGCCTGTAATCCTAGCACTTTGGGATGCTGAAGTGGGCAGATCACTTGAGGTGAGTTTGAGACCAGCCTGGCCAACAGAGTGAAACCTCGTCTCTGCTAAAAATACAAAACCTAGCCGGGTGTAGCAAGGCATGCTTGTGATCCCAGCTACTCAGGAGGCTGAGGCAGGAGAATTGCTTGAAGCCAGGAAGCAGAGGTTGCAGTGAGCCAAAATCGCACCACTGCACTCCAGCTTGGGCGACAGAGGGAGACTCTGTCTCGAAAAAGAAAAAAAAAAAAAAAAAAGAAAAGAAAATAGTGAGACAGATATTTTCATAGTAACAGAAGGAAATAAGTATTATGACCCTATTAGACTATTATTTAAGAATGAGACTATCACTATACAATGCTGGAAACATATGTACTTAAGAAAGTAGAAAAATAATATTAGAAAGAAGGATGGAGACAAGGAAAAATTGATGAACACAGAAACTGGTAAACGTGGGTAAATCTACATGAACATTGTTTTAAGCAATAATCTATAGTAATTAAAATATTTGACAAAAATGCATGCAAGATAAGAGTGGTGAAAGACTTCTGAGGCCTATATATTATTTGGTAGGCCTATAGAGTGAGATTCATTTAGATTTTAAGAAAATACATACCTTTAACTTTAAAGGTTAATACCAAAAGAAATTCTAAAATAGCAGAGAAGGAAAATCGAGAAAACAGTTGAAATGAAATTTTGAAAAGGTAGAAAAGAGAAAAACAGTATCTTAAAACTCACAATGCATTGGAACCTATGGGATATGGCTAAAAGAGCACACAAAGAAAAAATGCTCATCATCACTGGGCATCAGAGAAATGCAAATCAAAACCACTATGAGATATCATCTCACACCAGTTAGAATGGCAATCATTAAAAAGTCAGGAAACAACAGGTGCTGGAGAGGATGTGGAGAAATAGGAACACTTTTACACTGTTGGTGGGACTGTAAACTAGTTCAACCATTGTGGAAGTCAGTGTGGCGATTCCTCAGGGATCTAGAACTAGAAATACCATTTGACCCAGCCATCCCATTACTGGGTATATACCCAAAGGACTATAAATCATGCTGCTATAAAGACACATGCACACGTATGTTTATTGCGGCATTATTCACAATAGCAAAGACTTGGAACCAACCCAAATGTCCAACAATAATAGACTGGATTAAGAAAATGTGGCACATATACACCATGGAATACTATGCAGCCATAAAAAATGATGAGTTCATGTCCTTTGTAGGGACATGGATGAAATTGGAAACCATCATTCTCAGTAAACTATCGCAAGAACAAAAAACCAAACACTGCATATTCTCACTCATAGGTGGGAATTGAACAATGAGATCACATGGACACAGGAAGGGGAATATCACACTCTGGGGAATGTTGTGGGGTTGGGGGAGGGGGGAGGGATAGCATGGGGAGATATACCTAATGCTAGATGACGAGTTAGTGGGTGCAGTGCACCAGAATGGCACATGTATACATATGTAACTAACCTGCACAATGTGCACATGTACCCTAAAACTTAAAGTATAATAAAAAAAAAAATGTAAAAAAAAAAAAAAAATAAATAAATAAATAAAAAAAAAAAAAAAAAAAAACAAACAAACAAAAAAAAAAAAAACAAAAAAAAAAAAAAAAAAAAAAAAAAAAAAAAAAAAAAGAAAAAATACATACCTTCGTTAGGAAAATTGTTAACTAACTAATGTAGAAAAGAAGTATAAAACACAAATATGCAAAATAAGAAAAAGGGCAAAATAGTTCAAACTAGCAGAAGTTATTTTAAAAATCAAGAGGTGCCAAGTGTGGTGGTTCATGCCTGTAATTCCAGCACTTTGGGAAGCCAAGGCAAGAGGATCAGTTGAGCTCAGGAGTTCAAGAATAGCCTGGGCAACATAGCAAGATGTTGTCTCTACAAAGCCAGGTGTGGTGGCATGTATCTGTAGTCACAGCTACTTAGGAGGCTGAGGTAGGAGGATCGCTTGAGCCCTGGAGCTCAAGGCTGCAGTGAGCCATGATTGTGTTATAGCACTCACCTGGGCGACACAGTGAGACCCTGTCTCAAAAAATAAAAAATAAAATTTAAAAAAATCAAGAGGTTACATTGTTTAGTTCTGCAAATAACATATAAAACAGGGACAAAAATGGTTACTTTTAAAGAAAAATTTAAATTGAGTTCAGATTAAAATAGAAACAGATAACTTAATACAGAAAAAACAGAGTTGTCAAAATGCACCAGGCACAAATATTCTTTCAGAGTTATTCCAAGAAATGTTTAAAGAACAACAAAAAATCATATCTTCATTTTCATAAATGTTTAAAAGGTATCTGATAAAGCTCAATGTCTATTCTTGAACTGAAAAAAAATACATTTCAGTAAGAGGAATAGATCTTAACACCATATCTGTCTAAATTTAAAAGTGAATTTCATGCTAAAAGCAAACACTAGAATTATTCCCATTAAAGTCAGAAATTAACAAGGTGGTCTAATATCATTGCTATTATTGTATGTTTTACTGGAGGTACTAGCAATTCTAATTAGGCAAGATAAAAGAATTATGAAAATTAGAAAGGAATAAGTAAAACTATTAATATCTTTAGATGATATAATTCTGAACCTGGAAAAATACAAGAGAAACAACAGAGAAACTATTAAAAATAGTGAGAGTTTTGTAAGGTGGCTGAGAAAATTATCAGTATATAGGAGTTCATAACCTTCACATATACCACCAACAGCCAATTAGAATGTAAAAGATCAGATCACATTTATAACATGAATAAAATGAAATATTCTGTTTGAAAAAAATTAAAGCTAAAAGGCAAATGAGAAAATGAAAATTCTTTGCAAGTCATGGTAGGCAAAGGGCTAATTCCTTTAACATATGAGGAGCTCCCACAAACCAGTAATGAAAAAGACCAAGAGCCCAAAATAGATATGGTTAAAAAAAAAGCATATCACAGAAATAAAAATACAAATGCCTATACTGATTGCTTTCACTTTAAATCAATTATGGTAAAGTTCAAATGGGCCCCAAATGCTGCCCAGTAATCATACTGTTTCTTATTTCAATTACTCTACCATACTTTCCTTAGGGGATTGATTCATTCCTTTCTATATAATCAAATATCCATCACTCTCTCTCCCATTCTCATTCTCCACTGCTACTACTCAAGCCCAAGCCACCCTATCTCTCATTTGGATTATTCTAATAGCCTCCTAACTGGTGACTACAGCTATTCAACCATATGAGTCATTGATAAACTGAAAAACTTATGCATATTTTCGAAAAGCAAATATTTAACTGAGCAGTTACTATGTATCAACCACTGTTCAAAATTGTCCCTAATCCACAAATCTATATTCTAGATGGAGGAGGCTGAAAACTATATAAACTTATATATGTTAGGTGATGAATGTCATAGAAGAAAAAGCAAAAAGGAGGAAATAACCAGTTGATACTTTCTAAGTGAAGTCAGAGAAGTTCACTCTAACAAGATGACCTTTGAACAGAGATCTGAAAAATTGAGGGAGGGAGGCTTGCAGGTATTTAAGTGCAGAACATAAATTCAAGCACTCAAGAACATACACTTTAGGTATATTAATTGTGCAATTTTAGTGCTTGTAAATCTTTAAAAATTTGATAGGGCCTGACAACCTCTCCTTTATCACAGCTGGTGCCTACGATATCAACTAATTCACACCTATTTCAAATACGAGCTAAATTGCTTGTTTGTTGGTGTATGTGAAGGCTGTGAACTTCTGTCCAGATAGAGATGGCAAAGCTAAGCATTGAGTATTCATACCGTAGTCAGTTGAAAAATAAACACATATACCCTCCTCCCTTTATTGACCCTCTAAGCTTTGGCTGTCTTTACTGAAAAACATCCTTTTAATTTTTTCCTGAAAACAACATGGAGAATGACTTTCTTTCAAAACAAGTTTTCCCTTGAAGAGAAACACATGTTCAAAGTACAAACAACATTCCACTATTCAGCTTAAGGCTACTTAGTTTTTGCAGGATGGTATCATACTTAGGCTACTGAACATGTTCCTGTACATATAATTTGTTCTACAATTCTATAGTATAGGCCCAATTCACACAGGCAAATCCATGATTTTATGCAACTAATTAGAGAATAACAGAAAGAGATGTTTGAAATACAAATACTTCCCAGGTTACAAATAATTCCTAAAATTAATCAAAAGTAATAACCCAACATAATTAAAAAAATAAAATTTCACAAACTGATTAAAAAATTATTTGTAAAGGAAAGGTATAAGAATAGCTAAGGAAATTTGGGGGAAAAGATTTATGGATAAACCAAGCTACTGGTTATCTGAATAAAATATAAAGGTATAATAGTTTAAAATGTAATACTGGATCAGATAAAGAGATAAGCTAAAAGAGTCTCCAGGAACATTTACATGATTATATGGTGACATTTCAAATAAGGATAACCCAATTACTCAAATATAGCATTAGAACATTATTCATTTTGGACAAAATAGAATAGTTAGATCCCAACCATATATCATATATGTGTAAGGATAATCCTAACTACAGTAACAGATAAACTCCCTAAATCTCAGTCACTTCAATACTCATTCATTTTTTGCTTGTGTAAAGACTGGATGGACTTGGGAGGATCTGCTCAATGCAATTATTCAGAGAACCCAGCAAACAGAAACTTCACCATCTTGAAACTCTATCTTGAATACTGCCCAGTATATCAATGTCTGTCTGGGAAATAATGGAAGAAGTGTGGAAGATTACCTGGAAAGTTTTGTGGGGAAGGTGAAAATCATGTAATCATTTTACCTGTATTCCACTGGCCAGAATTTGCCTAACTTTACGGAGGCTGGGAAATATTATTTGCCCAGGTGCCTAAGGAAAGAAGAAATAGATTCAGTGAGCACTTAGCCAGTTTTCAACATACTATGTCCTTCTGGTTACCAAATATACTACCACACCCAGAACATACACCCTCCTTCCTCAACAGAGGCAATTCAAAGTTCCATCCAGTTACTATAACCAGCTCAAAGTCCAAGATCTCTGAATGAAGCATGGTTCTTTCCAACAATTCTGGATATACCTTCTTAAACACCAGTTATAGAAATTTCTCCCCTGCCATCAGGCCCAGCATACTAGGATGAGTAAGGACAAATTTATAATAGAAGCTGCCATTCCCATTACGGAATATGAGAGATACAGAGGACACACAGTTCTGTTATAGTTACGATATCTCACTAGCAAGCATTTTGAAGTCCTCTGATCCAGGAGTGAGGGCATTTCTTTGATTTTAATTTTGCTATCTGGAAGGAAGTACCTGTTCATTGTTTTTCAAAGCACTAGAGCCATCCTCTTGGAGATTTTTTTTTTCATGATTACCATATGCCACATTTGAAATAAATGATGGAGAGTGTACCCTCCTTGGGGGTTTTTATAGTTTTTGCATCCCACCTCTTCCCTGAGAAAGTTTGGGAGCCCCAAAGTACGTTTAATGATAGAACATTCAAAGGCTGATGGAGTCCAGTCTTGCAATTACTTTGGCACCAAAAACAGGCAAATGACTATAGTTTTTGAGAGGAGGGTGTCTATTCTATTACATACATTGGTAGCATCTCTTAAAGTTCTTCCCTAAATAAAGTTTTCAAGCCTGCCTTGCATTTTCCTTCCTTTGTCCTTATGCCTTAAAGGCTATCATGTTTGGAAGGAAATTGCACACCCTTACTCAGGTCTATGCTGGAGCCAGGAGTCTCAGTGGATCTTTGTACACAATCTCTTATCACTTGGGACTGGAAGCAGTGATTTTCCATCCTTTGCTTTTCATTTTTGTTTTGCTTGCAAACTAGTAAATGATTCCCACAGCCCAACACTCACTAATAACATTTCCAGTCTTTTTTCCTAGAGCTATAGGGTTAGGAATCATGTGGCCCACCTTCTAAAAAATTGCAGATGATCATTTTAATAACTGTTTCGTCACTGTATGACATGAATCTCGTTTTTTAGCCCTGGCTAGTCATTTTCCTCCCGACCCTGTGCCAGACCCTATATTTTGGGCTTTTGGGCTTCTTCCCTGTCCCCCACCCCTATAGGAGTATCATTTTTCTAGCACCAATTTCTGTATCAGAATAGTGCTACCTGTACTATAACAAAAAATTCCACTCTCATTGGTTTAACAAAACGGGATGTTTATTTGGTGATCACTTAAGTCCAAATGGCGTTATTTAGGCTGATAATTGTGATAATTATTCCTTCATCTTAAAAAGGTAGGCATCCATCTAAGACATAAAAAATGAGTGGGAGATATGAGATTTTATGGGCCACACCTGGAAATGGCTCAGATAGTTTTCGTCCACATTCCACTTAAGGATTAAGCAATTCCTAAGTCACATGACCCAAACCTAACTTGAAGAGGGGTTGGAAAATGTAGATCAGCTGTATACTAATTGGTTTGATCAAGTAGTTTGCCAATCTCTGCCAGAACACACAGGGGTAAATCCAGATGGATTAAGAGCTACATTCAGGCCAAGCACTGTGGCTCATGCGTATAATCCCAGTACCTTGGGAAATCAAGGTGGAAGGATCGCTTGAAGCCAGGCGTTTGAGATCAGCCTGGGCAACGTGGCAACGTGGTGAGGCTCCATCTCTACCAAAAAAAAAAAAAAGAATACAAAATAAAAACTGAATAGCCAGGTGTGTTAGCATGTGGCTGTAATCCCGGCTACTTAGGAGGATTCCTTGAGTCCCGGAGTCCAAGGCTGCAGTGAGCTATGATTACGCCACTGCTCTTCAACATAGCGACAGAGTAAGACTCTAAAAAATGAAAAAAATAAAATAAAAAGAGCTACATTTAAACATATAGCTATAAAAATACAAGAGGAAAACATGGAATAATTTGAAGATGGTAAGAATTCTATGAGGAATGGGAGTTTACCCTACCTGCAAGCTACTAAGTTAGCCTGCGACAATTTTAGGGATGCCGGCAGAAAACATGTGGTCCTGGATTAGAGACAAATAATTTTATTAGTCATGGCAAAAACAAGAGGCAGAGTGTGAGCATGATGTTTGTGTCAGTCTCCCCATTGGGTTGGGGGTCCCTAAGACCACCCTGAGGCTCAATGATTCACTAGACTCACAGGAGGCTGGGCACAGTGGCTCACGCCTATAATCCCAGCACTTTGGGAGGCCAAGGCGGGCGGATCACCTGAGGTCGGCAGTTGGAGACCAGCCTGATCAATATGGAGAAACCCCGTTTCTACTAAAAATACAAAATTAGCCAGGCATGGTGGTGCATGCCTGTAATCCCAGCTACTCGGGAGGCTGAGGCAGGAGAATTGCTTGAACCCGGGAGGGAGGCAGAGGTTGCAGTGAGCTGAGATCACGCCATTGCACTCCAGCCTGGGCAACAAGAGTGAAACTCCGTCTCTTAAAAAAAAAAAAAAAACTCACAGGAGTCAGAAAATGCTGCTATACTCATAGTCATCGTTTATCACAGATTAAAGGATATAGATTACAATCAGCAAAGGGAAAAGGTATATGGGGCAAAACCTAGGACAAAACAGGGGCGGGGCAAGCTTCCAGGTGTCCTCTCCCAGTTGGGTCATATGGACACACTCCAAAAATGATGTGTGAAAACATGTACTAATGTTGTCAACCAGGGAAGCTCACATTGAGCCTTGGTGCTCAAGGTTTTTACACAGTGTCAATCACATAGGCGTAAATCACTTACAGGACTGAACTCAGCTACTCCATCTCTAGCCTCCCAGAGAAAGAAATGTTCACCATAAATCACATTGTTAACATAAACTGTCTGATCAAATCGGTACCACGTTCGCAAAAGGCTCAGAGGTCATCTTCCAGGAGCTGTCCAGAAGCCAGTCCCAAAGACAGGCTTTTCTCAGAATGTACTTATTTCTCCCAGCACAATGTGTGACAACTTGTGCAAAGTGTTGCCAACTAGGATGCTCACCTGATCCTTGGGGTCTATGGTTTTTAATGGGGGGGGTCAGTCACATAGATATAAATCACCTGTATGATTGACCTCAGCTACTCAGACTCCAGTCTCCCAGAGCACAGATCAGTACTCACCATAAATCACTTAGATAAAACTAGCTGATCAAAGTGGTATTAGAAGGTCCAAGGCCTTATGCATACAAAAATGCTCTTATCAGAAAGAATTGTTAGTTCAGAGCTCATCTCCCAGGAGCTGACCAAGAACCAGTCTGGAAGACAAGCGTATCTTGGGAATGTGCAGAGTTTGAGCAACCCTGGCCAGCTGAGTTAACCCCTTCCTGTATACTTGTATTCTCCCAAGTCCTATGGGGAAAACACAAAGGACCATCGTTTGTTTGATATCTGTAGATTCACTGTAGGAGAGGAGTATTGAACTTGACTGATTTTTGTCCTGGAGGAGATGTTACTCATTCCTCAAGCTTGCTCAGTGCAAATAAAATCCTGAAAAATGACCCAGGTAAAAGGTGAACAGGGCTTTGAGCTCTTGGTATACTTAGCGAGAACCTGTGGAAGCTCAAGGCTTATGGTAGATTGCATTGTCCAACAAGGGTAGGCTCTCTTACATAATATAAAACACAGATGGCAAATTGAAGTGATTGATAAATTTGGTTACATAAAAACACTTATACAGCACAAAAGATACCATAAAAATGAAACTGGGGCATAGAATATAGTAAGCTGGAATGATCATTATTTCCACTCTAAAAATTCTAATAGAAAAAATTACAAAATCATAACTTTTCTTGAATCCAACAAAGAGATGTGGTAGTCGGAAAACCAAGCAGCCAGAGATGTAGGAAAGTACAAGCACCTCCTAGGAACAAGATTTAAGAGCACTGGCTCACTTGTGACAGAGCACAGAAGGAAGATGGGGTTGCCGTAAAGGTAAGAAGTATTTGATTAAAGTTTTTGATGAATTGCTGCAGCTGAATGTGGGCTAACTTGAGACTATGAAGCCCTGAGAGCTGCTGACATAAGGGGAATTTGCATCTAATCTTAGGCTCATAGATATGAGCCTACACTGGACACTCAGGAGAAAGATGGGAGACAGGGCAGATAAAACTGTTGAGGATGTAGGCCTGAAAGAGGAGGGGCTGCCGCTGTAGGAAAGATACAAATCTCCACTAGGACCCTTTTTCCCTACTGGAACAAACAAACAAACAAACAACAACAAAAACTTAAGCCACTGGAAGGAAGGACATCAAACACTGTCACTCAGGACACAGGTGAAGACTCACTGCGACTTGTGAAAGGGTAATAGAAACAACAACAACAACAACAAAAAACCCTGTATCCCTGGAAAGGGACAGAAAGCTATCCTGTGCCCAGACAAATAGATACATCTCCGAATTGGGAAAGGGGCAAGAGACACTCCTGGAAAAGATTTATCAAAGATACAGTGAAGAGTTTTGCTGTCACAAGGAAGAGTGGCAGGATCACTAAGAGTAACAATCCCAAGATTTAGCCATGGTTCTTTAAGTATCAAAACTACAGAAAAACTTTTAAACATCAAGAGCTCAAAAAATTCTTTCCATGAGTCTTTTTTTTTAAGAAATCTGCTAGAAAATAAACTTTATTCAAACAAAAAAATGACTAGAGAAACTTCAGCAATTTAGCATTAAATATACTTAATTGCAAATCTAAGATCAAAATTAAGGTGAGAACAGGGTATAATAATAATAGGTTATATGATAATGCTACTTGTTTTGTGCTATATGTTCTGATGAATAAAAAATGATGCAACTAAAAATAGGAAGAGAAGGTAGATGAAAAAAGGAAAGTAGGAAAACTCAATAACTGGTATTTAAGCAACATGTGAAAGTTAAAGAATGTCATTAAAGATGGACAATACAGATTCTAAATAAAAAATGGGGGGGCGCTAAGGGCATTAAAAAAAGTATAAGCAAGAGGACAACAGAAACATAAACCTTCCTAAATACCAAATTTAAGATTTTGTTTTTAAAGGAGAGCACAGTAAACACATTATAACGAAAAACAGACTAAATGTAATAAATATAATAATTACAGCATAAAATAATCTGGCAGGGTTGACAGCAAACATATTCATCTTAACACATGTGAAAGGGCTTACTTCACTTATTAAATGGAAAAGATCTTCATTTGGCTTCATAAAGAACCAACTATATGCTCTATTCAAGAGAAACACCTAAAACAATTACTTAGAAAGGCTAAAAATAGGCCGGGCGCGGTGGTTCACACCTGTAATCCCAGCACCATGGGAGGCTGAGGCGGGTGGATCACCTGAGGTCAGGAGTTCGAGACCAGCCTGGCCCACATGGCAAAACACCATCTCTACTAAAAACACAAAAATTAGCTGGGCATGGTGGCGTGCACCTGTAATCCCAGCTACCCAGGAGGCTGAGGCAGGAGAATTGCTGGAACCCAGGAGGCAGAGGCTGCAGTGAGCCGAGATCGTGCCACTGCACTCCAGCCTGGGCAATGAAGCAAGACTCTGTCTCAAAAAAAAAAAAAAAAAAAAAAAAAAGACTGAAAATAAAAGAATATCTAAGGTCTTCCAGGCAAATGGAAACAAGAAAGCAGAAGCACCGGCTGGGCGTGGGGGCTCACACATGTAATCCCAGCGCTCTGGAAGGCTGAGGCAGGTAGATCACCTGAGGTCAGGATTTCGAGACCAGCCTGGCCAACACGGTGAAACGCCATCTCTACTAAAACTATAAAAAACCAGGCATGGTGACAGGTGCCTGTAATCCCAGCTAACGGGGAGGCTGAGGCAGGGAGAACTGCTTGAACCGGAGAGGCAGAGGTTGCAGTGAGCCAAGATGGCACCAGTGCACTCCAGTGAGACTTTACCTCAAAAAAAAAAAAAAGCAGAAGCACAATACTGATACAATACTGATACTGGATGAAGCAGCAAGCAAAGCAAGCAAACCGCTGTAAGGAAAGATTTTTGAACTATTTTTCTCAATACATTTGTAAAAATGGAATAAAAGGAAATTAAAAGAGAAACTGATGCATCTGATTATATGGCAGAAATAAATGGCAGAAAAAGAAATAACATGATAGAAAAACAACATAAAATCAAGACAATTGACAAATTGGGAAAAATATTTGCAGTACATAAAACAGGTAAAGGGCTACTATCCCTAATATATAATAAATAAGCCTTAAAAATTAGGGGGAAAAAGGAAAAAAAAAAAACCCTCACCAGTGGAAAAATGGGCAAAAAAAAAATTGATACAAAAGTGGTCCTTAAACATTAAAAAGTATTCAACTATCCTCCCAAAGAGTAAGCAATACATAGCCAAATTACACAGAGGTAATATTTCTTACCCATCTTACTGTCACAAAGAGGTCAAGGGAGGCAACAGAGCCAGACTCCATCTCAAAACAAACAAACAAAAGAAAAACAAAAACAAAAACAAAAAAAACAAATAAAAAAAACAAAGAGGTCATGGGAAAATAGGCCTCTGTCATACACTGCAGTGGGCATACATACCTTCATGGAGGGGAACTTAGCAATTTTCAACAAAACTACATATGCATTTACATTCTGACACAACATTCCCACTTCCAGAAATTTACCCTGAAGACAGACCTGCAACAACATGAAATACATACTGTTTTTTCATATATTTCCTTTGCAACTTTGTTTGTAATTGCACAGTGTGAAAATAATCCACATACCCATAGATAGAAGAGTGGTTTAGTAAATTCTTATACATTTACCCAGTGGAGTACTATAAGACAATTTTTTAAATGAGGAAGATCTCTATGAACAAATCTGCAGTGATTGCCAGGATATATTTTAAATGAAAAAGGCAAAGTTCACGTAATCATCTAGAGACTGCTAATTTTTGCATAAGAAAGAATATGAGGTAAGAAAAATAGACATATATTTGTTCATCTGTGCAAACAGGAACACAGGAAGAATTTACCAGGGATTAATGAGATTTATTGTTTACAGGGGATGGGCGGGAACGGGGTGGAAAGAACAAACAATGGGAAAGGGGAGAGTTGCCACTCCTCCAATTATAGTATTTTGTGTAGCTCTGACTTCGCGAACAGTGTTGCTGTTTCATATACATAAAGGAAAAAAAAAACAAAACTACCAAGGATGGAGGAAAAATCATTAAAATAAAATACTGTCAGAACCATAAAAATTTCACTACATTTCAAATGAAGTACTACATATACTTAAGGGAGGAGGGAAACCAGTATTCACCCAGGGAACTTTATATATATTTCTTTAAATTGAGATATGATTCACACAATATTCACCCTTTTAAAGTGCAGTTCAGTGGATCTTGTATATTCACAAGGTCGTATAATCAGTGCTATCCAATTCCAGAATACATTCATCTTTCTAAAAATAAATGTCAGACTCATTAGCATGCACTCACTATTCTTCCCTCTCCCAGCTCCTAGCAATCACTGATCTATTTTCAGTCTCTATGGATTTACTTATTTTGGACATTGCATACAAGTGGAACCATATTGTGTGTTTAGCTTCTTTGTTAGCATGATATTCTTAAGGCTCATCCATTCACGTTGTAGTCTGTATCAATACTTCATTCCTTTTTATGCCTGAATCCAGTCCACTGTAGGTATAAACCACATTGTTTACTCATCATCAGATGATGGATATTTGGGTTCTTTTTTTTTTAGCTATTATGCCACTATGAACATTCACATTCAAGTATTACATGTTTTCAATTCTCTTGGGCATGTATGGCTATGGGTGAAAATTCTGGTTGACATGAGACTTTCATCATGCCTATGTTGGTACATTTGACCGTGTCCACAGGTCTCTGAGAATCTGTTCATTCCTTTTTGGCTTTTCTTCATAATTTCTATCTCATTATTGATTTTCTCTATTTGGTGAGATGTTGTTTACTTTGGTTCTTTGAACATATTTAAAATAGTGTTTTCAATATCTTTTTTGAGTAAGTCTGAAGTCTGGGCTTCCTCAGGGAATTTCTATTGCTTTTTTCCCCATCAGTGCATGGACCATTCTTGCTTGTTTTTGTGCATGTCTCATAATTTTTTGGTGAAAATTGGACATTTTAAATAACATGTTACAACTCTGTAAATCAGACTCCCTTTCCTCACCAGGTTTTGCTGTTGTTGCTATATTTTGCTTTTTACTGACCTTTCTGAACTATATATTTGTAAAGTCTATATTCTTTGTTGTGTATGAAATATCTGATTCATATGCTTAGTAGTGTGCTAATAATTGGACAGATTTCCTTAAATGCCTGGAATCAATACTTCTCTTTGTATTGGGGACTCTGTGTGTTGGGGCACACCTTTAATACTTAGCCACAAGTTAACAGCTTCTCCTTAGCCTTCACCTACTTATGCAGTGCCTCAAGGTCAGCCATTGGTGAGAGTTTAGGGCCTTCTCACCTTTTTCCTGAGTATGCACACAGCTTTATGCATGTACATAATCTCCTTGATTCCAAAAAAATATGTCATAACTTATCAAAGTCCCTATCTTTTAGTTGTTCAACCTTTCTGAACTATTTATGTGTAAGGTCTATATTCTTTGTTGTGTATGGTCGTTGAAATCTCTGATTCATTAAGCTTAGTAGTGTGGTTACTTTTGGTTAAAAAGAGTAATAGAAAAAAAGCAATAGAAATTCCCTGAGGAAGCCCAGACTTCAGACTTACTCAAAAAAGACATTAAAGACGCTATTTTAACTTACCTAGTTTTTGGTTAATTTACTGTTTACCCCAACTGTTACTCACTGCCTAAGGCAGTCTTGATGTTAAAAAAAAAAAAAAAAAAGCCTCTAATTGTTTTTGAAAAACAATCTCTGGGAAAAAGCTTATCTCATTGGGCAAGCTCTAACTCAGATGAAACAAATATAGCATTGCAAGTTAAGCCTTCCAGTTAACCATCGGTCAGGTCAAATAATGACAATACTCAGGGAATGTGTCTGAAGAAACTCCAACCCTGTTCTGAACTCCCTCCAGTGGCTGCCAGGCTGCTGGTTTGCACTATGATCATGGGCTGTTAGTTTTCATAGCTACCATGAATCTGGGAAGCAGATTAGAAGAAGGCAAGGTTTCACAATGATCCCTGTTCTTATCAAGATTTAGATTCAAGATTCAGATATTTTTTCTTTAGTAAATACTTCTTGGATTGCTGTAAGCCTTTGGTTAATTCTAGAGTTCTGAAAGGTTGATTCTGATAGTTTGGACAGTTTTCTTATTGCTTTCACAGAGAGAAACATTTTTTGGATGTTCTTACTCTGCCATTTTAGCTGTTATTACCCCAGGTAACTTTTAAAGAGCTCTAAACAAATATTGAACCCTTTGGCTAGTAGGCTTCTGTTTTGCAGAGCTATCACTTAGCAATTCTGAAACTACCTTGTGTATGTATTCTAAGGTTGAACTTTCAAATATGTAAATATATCCTCGATAATGGTAATCAATTTTCTCACTATTAAAGAACTTACATGTTAAAAGGACATAACAGATAGCTTGTGGAGGCTCCCACTGGCCAAATTAAGTAGAATTTGAGCACTAAAATAATGAAGGACTTAATTTAAAATCCATGGACTGGATTTGCCCTTCTGTATTAAACTACTAGGAAATTGCACAAAGTACACCAAACAACAGTTTTCAGACAATGGAGAACAGGTGACAAAGGATAACCATAACTGACAGAAGAAAAACAAATGAGTTTGAGTGCTACAAGTATACCAGCTCACTGCCTGAAGTTTCCAAACCATAGTGCAGACAGAAGAACCCCAAAAGAGCTCAGTGGCCTTACTGAAATTAGAGACAGACTTCAGAGTTCAGAAAAGTCAATGTGATTAGAATTTGTGAGGCAAAATACTAGAGGAAGGAAATACACAGAAAAAGTGCTCCAAAGCTCTGTAGAAGGGTTCTTTCAAGTCTTTAGTGGAAGATCAACCTGCATGAGGTGTATAAAGAATATAACTAAGACCAGGAAAAAAACTAAACACTACAAAGGAGTAAGTGGAACTATGCCTTCCACAAGCCCAGGTATAGTTTGTGTTCTGAGCAGCCATTGCAGAAAAATTTCCTGATAGACACAGTATCGGGTAGAGTTCCTAAAATGGTAATGCCTCGTAGTGGAGTCAGATGAACCCTAGACCAGGGTTTCTCAACCTTAGCACTGTTAACATTTGGGGCTATAAAATTCTTTTTTTGTGTGTGTATATATTACAGACAGCTTAGCAGCATCCCAGGCCTATATCTGCTAGATGTAGCCCCCTCCCACCCCCAACCCTTGACTATGCAAAATATCTCCAGATGATGTTGCCAAATGTTCCCTGGGGGGAAAATCACTCCAAGTTGAGAACCAATGCCCTAGACTAATGGCTCCTGTAGACCCATTCTAACAAAGCACAAACCTCAAAATGACCATCTGATTCTAAGTAACTTCACTGCATCCCAGAAAAAGTCCAACAGTACTTGTAACAAAATCTAATAGCTAACAGCTAACAAATTTAAAACTCTTCCCTCTTAACTTTTTACTTCGACCATAACTCCTTCCAGTTGAGGTAAAAATTCTTGGACAGACTCAGCAGTGTGGAGGATAGTGACCCCAACTTCACAGTCTGGCAAACTCTGGGTAGGTACAGAGACATTTTCCTTTTACTTTTTTGTCAGTCTGAAATTATATCAAAATAAAATTTAAAAGAAAGAAGTACAAAAACAATGTATGCATCTGACACAGCAAAAATAATTTTCTCTCTGCATAATCTCTTGAATTCCATTATTCTGTTTATCAATTTTTTTTTTTTTTTGAGACAGTCATACTCTGTCACCCAGGCTGGAGTGCAGTGGTGCAATCTTGGCTCACTGCAACCTCTACCTCCCAGGTTCAAGCAATTCTCATGCCTCAGCCTTCCGAGCAGCTGGAATTACAGATGCCAGCCACCACGCCTGGATAATTTTTTGTATTTTTAGTAGAAACAGGGTTTCACCATGTTGCACAGGCTGGTCTTGAACTCCTTGCCTCTAGCGATCTACCCGCCTCAGCCTCCCAAAGTGCTGGGATTATAGGCATGAGTCATCACGCCCGGCTGAGTTATCTAAATTCTTAAGCTCCTGAAATAAGTAGAAACTCTTGAGAGTTTGTGAATACAGGTTAACCAGATGGCCTTCCCTGCCATTAAAGGAACTAATGTGCAGGAAACATGGATTAGCATTATTCAGTTTACCAAGAACTTCAAAATTTTTCCCAGCATAGCAAAAGTGAAACATTTGAAGGGATTTAAAAATTTCTGTTTTCCTTTTAAATAGCAGTACTGTGATGTATAAAGCAGTCCTTTCCTCAGTGAGTCATCTTACAACTTCTTTGCTTAGCATCAGTGGAAATATTCTTTTAATCCCACCACCTTCAGAATTTGTTCTTAAATATTAGAATCTATGATTCCTCAAAAATTTTAAAATAAGTATAGTAAAAACTAGATAATATACATTCTTGATTTAATGGAAATATTTATATGCAGTGAAACATAAAAACAAATTATTGGTTGTATTGCTATATTTAAACAATTTTCTTAACTAAAATATAATTAAGAATCCCAAAATTGTCCTAGACAACTATTTTAGAATCAAAAAGTACATGATCACAAGTACTTAAAACTATAATAAAATTAATATTTATCTGTACATCCATAAAAAAGTTACTATTTTAGTTTGCTAACAAGAATGATTTTTAACAAGGGTGATCTGGTTTAAATAGCTGATTTCCTATGTTTCCATTATTATTTTAAATATATATTGACATTTATGTTTAAGGAAACAACAGAGCTGAACCAGTGAAGCACATTTCATGATAAGCACTAAAGAGAAAATATGAGATCACTAAAATCCCCAAATTACTTCATAAGGGAAACAGTCTGAGGGATATTATTAAAAATCAATTTAAGTACATATTGGATTTGTGAAAGGCTTATATAAGCGTAAGTTGAATTTACTTAAAAAAAAAAAAAAAAGAAACACAAAAACAAACATTCTAGAATTCTCCCCAAGAGACTTATTCAAATACGAGTTTAAGTAATAGCTGCAGGGCCTGGGGTGAGAAAGCTGGGCATGGTAGTGCATGCACCTGCAGTCCCAGCTCTTTGGGAGGCAGACGTGGGAGGATCACTTGAGCCCAGGAGTTCGAGGCTGCAGTGAGCTGTGATCGCAATATTGTACTCTAGTCTGGGCAACAGAATGAGATCCTGTCTTAAAAAAAACATTTTTTTTTTTTTTAGATGGAAAAGTTTGCAGAAAGAGGCACTAATCAATCATCAAACGTAATTTTTTTCCCCTGAAACACAGCAATATTAGATTGCTGTTCTTTTCGCCTTCTGCTTGCTTCCCATGAAGGATGAAGAGGCAGCTGCAATTGTTGTTTTGTATTTTCAAGTCTTCTTGATAGCTTCTTATTAAACTGATTCTTGATCTGAGGCTCATTCTGTGGAAAATCTAGGAAGAGAAAGCAAAAATAATAATAACTATATACCTAAAGAGCATATAGGAGAAGTAAATTTCATCTTTTTCAAACCAATGTTAAAAAAAGAAATTTTGTTTTCTTAAATGGAATATTTCACAATTTAAAACTGAAGTCTAACAGGGAATAGTTTGAAGTTGAAAATTTATATACAAGTCGTCAATTTTGACATACATGCTTTCTAACACTTATAAGTAGATGTTTATTGAGTGCCTCTTAATTTATGCTGTGCTGTCTTATTTACAATAACATAAAGAAAGGAATCACTCTGTTGTACTAGCATGGAAGGCAAAAAAGAAGGGCATCATGTATTTTCTAAGGAACATCATTAGCTTATGATATCTGTGTACATGAAGCAGATGTAGCCAGAAAGTTCACATCTTAGCTAAGACACTCCACTGAGTCTGACAATACTGATAGTGCTTACTCATTTTTAAAGGCTATAAGTTGATTCCACTCCCGTCTGTTATTGAACCAAAAGTGGTTATTACAAGGCAAATAGTACTAAGTCTACTCAAGAATATAAGACAAAGTTCTTTTTTAGTTGTAACGTTAATCTCCAGATATGAAGGAGGCAACTTGTATTCTAGTCCATACAGTATCTTAACATTTTACATGATTTTGAACCAAGTCTTATTTGGCGAAGATATACTAGTATGAAAAGATATGCATCAATGCACATTTTAGTTGCTTACAGAACTTAGGAGACGGAATCAGAAAGAAAAAGAGAGACAAAAAAACTTAATATAGACTTATTAATCAGTCCTATGACTATGTAATTTCTCCATTGCAAGTTAGGAATCATTGTCAAAAGACTTCTTTTTTTTTAAGACGGAGTCTTGCTCTGTTGCCCAGGATGGAGTGCAGTGGCGTGATCTTGGCTCACTGCAACCTCCGCCTCCCAGGTTCAAGCAATTCTCCTGCCTCAGCCTCCTACGTAGCTGGGATTACAGGCGTGTGCCACTACGCCTGGCTAATTTATGTATTTTTAGTAGAGACATATTGGTCAGGCTGATCTTGAACTCCTGACCTCAGACGATCCACCCGCCTCAGCCTCCCAAAGTGCTGGGATTACAGGCATGAGCCACCGTGCTCGGCCTGTCAGAAGCCTTTTAAAGACCTCTTTAAGAAAACAAATGTAAAAATGTTATATAAACCAGTGCACAGTTTGAGATAATATTTACAAAACATTATCTAGACAGAAATCAAAACAACCCTTATCTTATACAAATCACATGCGCTCTAGAAATCTGTTACAATATTCAAAGAGTGGCTGTAGTGATGAAAAGTTTAAAAAAATACTGTAGAGGATGTGGAGAAATAGGAATACTTTTACACTGTTGGTGGGACTGTAAACTAGTTCAACCATCATGGAAGTCAGTGTGGCGATTCCTCAGGGATCTAGAACTAGAAATACCATTTGACCCAGCCATCCTATTATTGGGTATATACCCAAAGGATTATAAATCATGCTACTATAAAGACACATGCACACGTATGTTTATTGCGGCGCTATTCACAATAGCAAAGACTTGGAACCAACCCAAATGTCCAACAATGATAGAGTGGATTAAGAAAATGTGGCACATATACACCATGGAATACTATGCAGCCATAAAAACTGATGAGTTCATGTCCTTTGTAGGGACATGGATGAAACTGGAAACCATCATTCTCAGCAAACTATCGCAAGGACAAAAAACCAAACACCACATGTCCTCACTCATAGGTGGGAATTGAACAATGAGAACACACGGACACAGGAAGGGGAACATCACACACCGGGGACTGTTGTGGGGTGGGGGGAGGGGGGAGGGATAGCATTAGGAGATATACCTAATGGTAAATGACGAGTTAATGGGTGCAGCACACCAACATGGCACATGTATACATATGTAACAAATCTGCACGTTGTGCACATGTACTCTAAAACTTAAAGTGTAATAATAATAAAAATAAAAAAACAAAACAAAACAAAACAAAAACCTGTTTCATAAAAACTAAGATTTGAATAAGGCAGTATTTCTAAATGAATGTATTATTTTATATACTACATAGAGCTGTATATGTAAATAAACTGGTAAATATTTTAAGCATACAAGCTACGCACAAAAAACCCTTTATTTGGATAGTCTCATTGTGAAAATGTAGGTATGTCTTATATTTACAGTTATCCTATGTTTGTGAATATATGGTATAAATGGGGCATACTGACATGTTTCTGCCAAATCCTGTATTATCTTCCTTTTAGGCATACAATCAGAATATAGTTTCCATTCCTGCTGCAGTTAGGTGAGGTCATATGGCTAATTGAGTTATGGCCAATAAAATGTGAGTAAAAGGCCTGGACCATAAAAACCTCACATTCAATCTTCCATTACTTCTCTATTGCTGATGAATGAAGAGAACTCCTAGGATCCAGAGGAGGCAAGAGGCACAAGACAGAATAAAATTCCTAGAAGCAGACAGACTGATAGATGACAAACCACTGAGATTTAGCAGGTAGTCTACTATGAATAATACTAAAATTGGTACTCTGAAGTACCATTACAATAACATAAAAATTTGGCATTGGCTTAGCTGTTCGGTGGTGGGTAGCAAGGAAACAGATAACTGAGAATGAGAAGTAAGCAACCTATGTGCCAAAGAAATAGGTAAAACTGTTGTCAGTGATAACTTGGCAAGCACGCCACAAGCCTATGGAGTTTGCTGTACAAAGGTAACTGGCTGGAAAGAATAAAAAGATCAGTGTATTACTGGCTGTCCTTGACAATGCACTACACAAAAGAGAACAGAGAGAACAAAAGAATCTAGATATTTGGGAACTTAAGGTTTAGAAAAGCCTTTGACTCCCAAACAGTAACCTGTAAGTCTAAGAAAAGTTTTAAGCAATAAAAGGCCCACAGCAACTCAGCCCTAGAGCAGAGATAAGACTAAATGTATGACATTCCCATCCAAATCCGATAATTTTCAATGCAGTAGATGCTGAATGAGAGTGGGAAGTGGGAAAAACAAAACAAACACAAACAAATAAGACAAGTTTGAGAACTAGCTCTAAGAAAGAATTTTCAGTATGGTAACTAGCCCACAGACGGACTGAAGGAAACAGAGGTCAGAAATCCACTGAGTTTTTGAGGAGGTGTATAGTGAAAGAAATCACAAGCCTGGGATGGAAAAAACCTCTGCTGAACTTTGTACAATCTTCATCATTTTATATTTGTACCAGTGACTTGGGGCAAACTCCAAAGAGATCATGTTAAATACCCACATCAGATGTGGCCATGAAACAAAGACCCTCCCTAGACACGGACCATGAAGAACAATGGATAAAGAAGTTCCTCTCAGAGCCTTCATAATCTTTGCTCAGCAGAATTTCAGATAGTAGACCTGTTGTGTGCCTTCCATTTTTTCCTTAAGCAATCAAGAGTTTTTATTGTCATTACTTTGTCCCTGTTCTGCTACTCGATACATGGTATATCATGGTATGAATTTCTTTTTGGTACAAAGGTCACCAGACTTTGAAGAATCTCATACATGAGATTTGATGGAAAATACTCCATGACCAGTGATCCTGGACTTTGAGCTAGATGCAGTGACTGGATGTGACTTTGGGTTGGCTACCTTGGGAAGGAGGTAAGTGTGCTGTGTAGGAGGAAAAGTGAAATGGCCATCTGGTGATAGAAAGTCTGGTCACTGGCAGAAAAAGTTATGTGTTCACGAAATTCCACTTCCTCTTTTCTCCTAGATATATAGTAAGACCGCATTTCTTAGCTCCCCTGTGGCTAGATGGGGTCATGTGACTGAATTCTGGCTAATGATATGTGAGCAGAACTGGTTTCTGCTACTTTCAGGCCTTGCTCACAAACACCTGCAAAATTCTCCATGTACTCCATTCCCTTCTATTGGCAAATGGAGAATATTTGGAACCTGGAGAAGGAAAACGCCAAAAGATAGAAGAAGCCTGATCCTTGAATGGCTATGTGGAACACAGCCTCTCTGCTAATTCATCACAGTGGACTGTGATGTGAATGAGAAATGAATTTTTGCTATGTTAAGTTAGTGAAAGTCTAGGATTGTGTGAGAAGTCACTCTACCCAAATACATGAAACTTAGATTTGTTATGAATTAATCTGAAAATATTCTGATTATACTCATGCTCAAGAAAGTAATATACTTGTTATTCAATGTTTAATGGCATGGCATTAGTGTTTAGGATCACTAATAATTAAGATATAACTTACATAATTTACTTAAAAAAAAGTGTTGGTTTAATTCAAGATAAGTTAAATAGACATAATATTTCCTGATAAATTTTGTCTATATCTTTCCCTCTGGCAGGAAACAGAAAAAAAGAAAACCAACAACAAAAAATTATATTGATAATTATAAGATGCTCTGTTAACATTTCTGTGGGTACATAATTCATTCAGGCTATATTAAGCAACAACAATTTCTCGTTCTTTTACTCTGGTAAAACATAGCTTAATTGCATATGAAGGTCAGGCAACTGTGAATACATACCTAGGGATCTTGTTTTTGGAGCCTGTTCTTTGAAATTTCTAAAAGAAGAAAAACACCATTATGACTTTTTAAAGATAAATCCTCTGATCTTAAGAAAATAACATAACAAAATTGATGATAAAACTAATTCAAAGGGCCACTATACTCCTTAGTCACACCAGCAAACAATAAAATAATTATGAAAGTCTCAGGTTGTAGCTGTATCAAACAAAGGTTTGTTAGAATCCAATGTTACTACAGACACATGAGGACCTATTTCCCTCACCACCTTTATTTTGTTTGTAATGGGAAATATCTTGTCTTGGTTACCTTGCCTTTACACTTCGGGATTATCTAGATAAAGAATTTCTAAAGTCTTCTCACAGCAAGAATGACTCTCATATAACAAAAATTAAGATTTACATTTTGGCGGGGCACAGTGGCTCACGCCTGTAATCCCAGCACTTTGGGAGGCTGAGCAGGGTGGATCACAAGGTCAGGCGTTCGACACTAACCGGGCCAATATGGTGAAACCCGTCTCTACTAGAAAAAACAACAACAACAACAAAAAAAAAACAAAAATTAGCCGGGCGTGGTGGCACGCGCCTATAATCCCAGCTACTCAGGAGGCTGAGGCAGGAGAGTTGCTTGAACCTGGGAGGCAGAGGTTACAGTGAGCCAAAATTGCACCACTGCACTCCAGCCTGGGTGATAGAGTGAGACTCCGTCTCAAAAAAAAAAAAAAAAAAAAAAAAAAAAAAAAGATTTATATTTTGTGGTAAAGGGATAGTGGTGTGCCATTTTCAAATGAGGAAAAAAGTGTAGCTTTTTGAGGCAAGTTTGGAAAATATAAGTAAATATTTTAATTATTTCAACACTCCACACGTTTTTATGTCTTTGCCATACTGTGACATTTTTGAAAAATTTTTACATCACATTTTTCTATTTCATTAAAGACTATCCCTGACTTGTAAATATATGCAAAAACAGTTTATAGCTGTTACTGAAGAAATTAGCTAACCATAACCTTCACTCTAAAATGTGAAGATATCCTTTATCAAATTGGAATTACAAATAAAGTTAAACTTACTGTTTTATAACAGAACAGCTATGAAAAGTGGTGAGCAACAGAGATGGAGACAGCAACATCATCAAATAAAAAGCAGTCTGGAGAAACTCAGTTTAAGGGCAAGCAGCCTTATATACTGAAATGGTACTAGACAGTAAAATGACTGATGTTTACAATAATGGTCCTGGATCATCAAGAAAAAACACCATATTCTTTTCAGAAAGTTCTGTTTGGAAAGATACATGAAACATTTTCAAAAGTTATTCATCAAAAAAGATTTCAAAGTTTCAAAACTTTGATAAGTGAAGGAATAAAATTTAAATTAGTTGGCATATTATTTGGCTATAACATCTCATTTTCTGATGAAACTAGGCAAATGTGGCATTGCCATATGTGTATCTGTACCTAATATCCCACTATAACCTTGGAGAGGGCCATGTCTAAAAACAGGATGGGTTGTACAAACTAGAATTATAGTCTCTTCATGTATGGACAAGCAGACATTTATAGCTTTTTAAAAAAGAACTAATGATTATTTCAGAATAGAAAAAGAATCTTACCTTCTAGAGCTTTTAGATCCAGATAAAGAGTGGAAAAACACTGATTCTAACTTTCTGGTTTCTGTACTTGGCTTGGTTTTGTCATTTCTTGTATCCCCATGAGTTTCACCTGTATCTTCTTTAAGAACCACTTTTTCGAGTGGTTTTTGTTCCTTAACTGAAGAATGACAACTACTTTCCTTCTTTCGTGTCCGTCTGACTTTCCCAATGAAGAAGTCGTCACCACTATCACTATCTTCAGACATGGAAGACTGCTTGTAAAACCTTTCTTCTGTGCTATCATCAAAATATTCCTTCTCCTCTTCACATAATTCTTCTCCGCCATCACTGTTACCAGAGAGTGAGCTATCAGATCCTTTGTTTTTTTTGGTTTGACTTAGAGTTTTCAGTTTTGGGTCAGCAGGTGTCTTTTGGGACTCAAGGGAGAGTACAGAATCCTTTTCTGAAGGCTTTGATGGAGAATTTGCAATAGTCACTGCTTTAGGTCCATGTTCCATCTTGGCTATTTTTTCCTTTGAATTATGTATTGGTTTCTTCACCAATATTTTGGTTTCTTTGACTTTTTGCTCACTGATGACAGTTCCTTCACGCTGTAAATTACTTCCATTATCATTTGAATACAAAGTATTCTCAGAATGATTGTCCTCTGAAGCATTCTTTGATGACTCAACTTCAACAACATTTTGTCTTGCTTCTTTAAAGGCTTGTACAGCAGCTGCAAGAGAAACAGTGCATCACTCATTTTAGCACTGAAACATATAAAACATGACTGTTTTAGGACAGTATTTTAAAAAATTATTTGAAAAGATTTAAGAGGGCAGTCGGAATTGATATTAAATACATATACTCGGTCTGAATTCACAAAGAAATCTTTTGACTTCTTAAAAACCAAACATAAGATATGTTCAGACGTATTCATTTTAAATTGTGAAAATGAAAAGAAAATGTTTTCTTCATGTCTTGGAGTTATGAAAAACAGTAAAAACATCACAGAATACAAATAAAAGGAAATAGCAACTTTAATTTATATAATAATAATGCATTATTATAAATTGTGCTTTCAGACATAAAATTCAGTATCATGTGACAAAAACATTTCATTTCATAAATATATTTTATAATAAACATATATAAAATTATGTTCCTAAGTGGCAAAACCAAAACTAATGAGTTATGTCAATATTTTTAAAAAAACTATTCAACTTTATCTTGTATATATTATATATAAAAGATACATATTACGTATTATATGTTCATATATTAGAATTTATTAAACAATACAGATTTGGTTTTTCTTCAGAGATCACACTTTCTGTATTTTCAGACACCTTCCACACTGGTACATATTTGAAAGAAACTTATATTTATAATAGAACCTCAAGAGTTAAAGTAAGTGAATAGCCATTATCCAAAGTCTACAAATACATTAAGTACATGGCTTAAAAGTCATTTAATTCATACCTTTTAGCACATCTATCTTTTTCTTCAGAAGAGGATGTACTGCTAGTCTGGCAACTGCTCTTTCAGTTGCAGTAGAATCTGGCTGCAAATTTAAAAATATAATAAACTTATGGGAATGAAATAAAAATGACACTATTGAAAGTGAATAAAATAAAATCTATCATAGTCTTTAAAATTAGAGTTGGAGAATAGAACTAGTTAATATTCTCCTTAGATAAGATATCTGTATAATCAATCCATGCTAAAGACAAAGATCATCCTGACAAAAATATTACTGCCTTTGAACAACTAAAATTATCACTTAATCATTAATAAATATTCTTTGGATACTTAATATTCTCAGAATTGTGATAAGCACCATGTGTAACATTAAAAAAAGAACATAGTTTTTACTATCAAAGAGCTTAAATGATCTAATTAAGAAGACTAAATTAATATCAAAGAATCAAATAACATATTAGTGCTAAACTGGGTGAGACTACTGTAATACTTGAAGTCCCATTTAACAGAGACCTAGAAATTATCTAATGCTCTATATTTCTATTTTAAATGTCTACTATCACTGACACGTTCTCAGGGCCTAGACTGAATGGGAACATTATATACAATATTCAATATATTTATAAATTCGGAAAAATCATAATGCCGGCTAATGACTTGAAATGCCGTATGAAGGCTGACAACATCTAAATTTCGACCTCCAGCTCCAACCTGAGCTCTAAGCTGATACATCAAACCACCTAACTTGACATCTATTTGACATTGTCAAAAAAGAATTCTTTGATTTTTCCTCACAAATCTGCTTCTCCTGTAGCTTTTCCATTTTATTGTATGTAATTTCCATTGTTCTGGTTGCTCAGGCCTAAAACTCTAAGGATTCTTTCCCACTATTTCTCTTTCCCTCAAAACTCACAATACACCCTGTGGTTCCAAATGTAAAATATATCCAGAACCAGTTGCTTCTCACCATTTCTATTCTTATTACCTTTGACTAAATCACCAACACCTCTCACCTGGAGCAACATAATTAAACTTATGCCTGGTCACTCTCCTTTGCAACTTGCTCTCTCAACAGTCAATTTTCCACACAGCAGCCACGGTGATTTTTAAAAATGTAATCAAATCATGCTATTTCCATATCTGTTCTTCTTTAAGCTTTATTGCTTTCTGATGCTCAGCCCATACCATTGCAATCTCTTCTTTACCTGGAATACTCTACTCCCAAATATATACACGGCTGATCATCTCACTGTATTCAGGTCTCTGCTTAAATGTCATCTCAACTAGCACAACACTTCCCATCACTATTTACTTCACATCACTTACCACTGCATGGCAGTGTAGATGTTTTCATATCTGCGAAGCAGAGACTTTGTTTGCCTCATTGCTGTAGATTCAGTGCCTAGAAGAGTGACTGGTAATAATAGTAGGCACCCAATATACATTTAATAAAGCAAGTGAATAAATTTCACTAGTGTGTGAAAGTAAAACAACCAGTTTCATATGTCTTTATCCTAAATTTACCCTTCATTGTGAACAGTCAAATATAAGACCTTCCCAACCCAGTATTATAAATGTACGAATACCAAAATAAAAACAAGATGATGGCGGTATGCAAGCTATTCTGTTTGTAGGATTTATCTAAGTAATGTCACTCAAAGAATAATTTATTTAAATTACACCTGGTGCAAATCCTGTGCCAGGACCATCTGCTATTTAATTACCTTGTGTACTAGGTTGAATCGCATCCCCTCAAAATTCACATCCACCTGGAAACTCAGAACGTGAACTTATTTGGAAACAAAGTCTTTGCAGATTAAATTATGTGGAATGACAGTGGATCAGGGTGGTCTTAAGCCCAGTAAGACTGGTTTCCTTATAAGGACAAGAAAATTTTGATATATGGGCACAGAGAGACACAGTAAAGACTACGTGAACACTAAGGGCAAAGATTGGAGTTATCCTGGCATCAGCCACCAGTAGCTGAAAGACACAGGAAAGTTTCCCCTCTGGAGCTTCCAGAGAAAGTGTGGCCTCACTGACACCTTAATTTCAAGCTTTCACCCTCCTCAACTGTGAGAAAATAAATTTACTTTTTTTTTTTGGTTGGGAGTCTCACTCTGTCACCCAGGCTGGAGTTGCAGTAGCGTGATCTTGGCTTACTGCAACCTCCGCCTCCCGGGTTCAAGCGATTCTCCTGTCTCAGCCTCCCGAGTAGCTGGGACTACAGGCACCCGCCACCACGCTCAGCTAATTTTTGTATTTTTAGTAGAGATGGGATTTCACTACGTTGGCCAGGCTGGTGTCAAACTCCTGACCTTGTGATCCGCCCGCCTCGGCCTCCCAAAGTGCTGGGATTACAGGTGTGAGCCACCGCGCCCGGCCAATTTACATAGTTTTAAACCACTCAATTTGTGATACTTTGTTATGGCAGCCTTAGGAAACTGATACGCGTCTATTCTGACTATTAGACACAGCTTCTGTTCAACCTTTTCCAAGAAATGTCGTCTACTTATGGACCATTCATTTAAGTACAGCGCAAAGTGAACCTGTTTCTTCAACCTGCTGCTGAGTTTCCTGATACAATAGAGGAAAGATAGAAAGAAGAGAATTTAGGAAGGAAGGTTATTGCTAGTATCCTGAGTCACTTAGTGACAAGCTGAGCTGCTGAAGGCATAGGTCAAACATGCTTGCTTGAGTATTAAAAGCTAGAATATAGAAACCCCAATGAAAAACATGATTTTTCAGGCTAAGAAGACTGAAAACAATATATGAAAATAGTCACATGAGTATATTGGGACCTACAAGATTTCAGATAATAAAACAAGTCACCAAATAATAAACTAAAAAGAAAAGATGCACAGATCACAATGGTTTCAGACTTTAATTCTGGAAGTCAAACTATAGAGCAGCTAATGCTTCTAAAATTATGAAGGAAAAGAATTTCCAACCTAGGGAAGAAGAAAAATACTTCCACACATGCAGTTTATTCAAAAAAATTTACATCCCTTGTACATTTCTGTCCAAGAAGCTACTGGCTCCCCTAAAATGAGGAAGGATACAAATAATAAGAATGGCATAGGAGACAAGAAACAGAAGACTCAGGCAGAAGGAACTTCCCAGGATGATGGTGACAGGAGACTTAGGTTTGGGATACTTGGTGTGCTGAATATCTGGAGAGGACATATCAATAGCAGATGGAGAGTGTGGTGTTACACTACAGATAAGACAGAAAACTAATAAAATAAACCTATCACAAACTGTAGAAAACAGAAATATTATACAGAAAAGTAGTAATAACTCAGTACATGACTCACAGTCACAATAACATAATCAATAAATGTTCATCTAATCTGATTCAAGTATATAAGGAGGATGAAGGGGGGATATCAGGAGATAAGTATATGAGGAGGATGGAGGGGATATATGACTTAGAGCCTGAAGGAGAAAAGAGATCTAAATCGTTACCTACCACAACATAAAGTTAATAGCTAGTGCTTAAAATAAAAAAGCTAATACAGTACATAAACATCTTACTGTAGGGGTAAACTCTGTGCGAACTAACTGCAATTGAAGCAGGAAAGGAATAATAGAGTACTGCCATTTTTATAAAAAAATTCTTGCAGAAGTATTTGATTTTCAAAACCAGGAATTGGCAAACTGGCCCATGGGGGCTGTTCCAGCCTGCCGCTGGAACTTTCTTTTATTTAATAAAGTTTTATGGAACAAAACCAAAGTCATTCATTTATATACTGCCTATGTCTGCACTCATGACACAATGGTAAAGCGAAGTAGTTGTGACAGAAGCTGTGTGTCTTACAAAGGTATTCATTGCAGGTCCTTTACAGAAAAAGTGTGATGCCTGCTCTAAATTACATGCAAGTAGAATCCTTGGTGGGGCAGAACTAAAAAATCAGGAAGAAAGAAAAAATTGTGTAGTAGGCCCGTGATGTTTAAAAATTTAAAATAAAAATACTACCATGACAGACTTCTGTTGCCAAATTAAAGCAACAGATTATAGCAGTAAGTGTGCTTCCAGATTGGTAACACAATTTGAGATTCTGGCTTGGTAGAAACAATTTGGTATTCAATGAAGAAGCAGTATATTTTAATCCTCAGGATTAATTACAGAAGGTTTGTATGTAAAAACAATGACAACAAAAATGACTAATCCTGAGAAATGTATTCCCCAGGAAACTGCCCTTCAGGTTATAGGAAAAAAGAAGATATTCCAGGAGCAGCTTTTTACCTTTTACTGCTTCTTTCAGCATGTTTACCTCTTATAGTTTCTAAAAATCCACTTCAAAGGTAATTCCCAATATATGAACAGATATAAAACAGACATAAGAAATTCTGGGAATCCTAACCAGATTTTGATTAAAATGTATTCAAACAATTGTTGAAAAACACATCTACTGCTGTTTCCAAATCCCTGCTTTGACAACTTGCTAAAATCTTTGCTGAACTGGGTATTTCTTTCCAGAGTTAGCTATATCTTCCCATCTTAGCTATAACAAGTTTTAGAAGAGCCGTGGTAATACTTGCATGTCTAGTGTGGACTCCGGGGTAAATGCTATTTTGTTAAGAATCATTTTATCATTAATTTTATTTAGCAAAGCTGTTTCTCTGCCCTGGAAGATATCCCAGACTAACGCTGATCTAGTAATCTGATTTCAGTGAATTTCATTTTTTTCTGAAAGGCTCTAGAAAAAGATTTACAATTCTATAATTATGTACTAATCTCATGAATGAAGATTTTTTTTAATTATTTTTTTCTAATGTCTTCTTCTATAACTGTGTTTTTATGTTGCAATCTTTGTGGAGCACTTATTTGTGGAAGAATATCAAGTTTATACAAAATGAGACTGATTCGAAAAGGGCCACCGTGTTGCATAATCCCCAGAGAGTCACTCACATTGTAGTTGTCAAATTGGAGCTCTGCAGCCATATGTAGCAGCAGTGAGTCAAAGGAGAACATAAAAGTTTGGGTCTACAGGGTATGTAGGTATATAAAATGAGTAGTTATGTAGAATTATGTATACTACAGCTTTAGGTTCTATAATTATATGCAATTTGTGTTTCTGAATAACAGTTAATGCTATCAGCTGATAAAATGTTATAAATATATAAATATTGTTATAAAACTCTAAGATGTGTTTTCTGTTTTATTTTGACAATAATTTTATATACTTATAGAGTACAAAGTGATATTGACACATGCATACATTGTAGAATCATCAAATCAGAGTAATTAGCATATCTACCACTTTAAACATTTATCATTTCTTTGTGATGAGAACATTTTAAATCCTCTCTTTTGGCTATTTTGAAATATATTGTTAACTGTAGTCACCTTGCTGTGCTACAGAGCACCAGAACTTGGTCCTTCTTTCTAACTGTAACTTTCTATCTGTTGACCGATTCTCCCTTTTCCAGTTTGTACTACTCCTGCCACCAGCCTCTGGTAACGACCATTCTACTCTCTATTTCTATGAGTTTGACATTTTTAGATTCCACATACAAGTGAGATTTACCAAATTTGACTTCCATTAGCAATATATTAAAGTACGTTTTTCTAGGCAGTTTTCCCATACAGAATGTTAGCAGACTTTTTGTTCTTTGTAATCCTGAACCAAAAACAGTAAGTCATTAAAATGTTATTTTTTATTCATTATGTTACTAAACCACTTGTACGTCCCTTTCTATAAACATCTGTTCATAAATCTTGCTTTGTTCTTTTTCTGCTGGTTTGTTCATTATAAGTAATCTTCATAGATTTAGAAAATTAGCTGTGTCCTTTCACACGTTATTTGCAATGTTAGTATTTTTTAAAATCTTTTTTTGGAAAATTTTCTGGGTGAGAAATTTAAAATTTTCATGAGTCAAAATTTCATACTTCTGAGTTGAATTTTTTAACAAAAATGTCTTTGAAGTATGTGCTGTATCTACTTTGTACCGTAATTTTATGGTGTATATACATTTGAAAATGTACTCAGTGCTTCTAATTTTTATAAATGAAATTTTGATAAAGTCGCCTACCCAATACCACAGCCAAACATCTTAGAGAATGAACTACTTGTTATACTGAAATATGAAAAACGTTAGAGTTAAGAATACCTAACAATATATATTTAAAAATTACAATACAGACATAGTGAGTGCATGACACAGTGAAGTTTTGGGGCAAAATAAATGTAAACACTGGGATGATGAGCTTTGTCATTTTTATGTGATGCCATAACAACTTTGAAGAGGGACTAAAATGCAACATCAGGACGTTTGATCTGGAAGATCTCTTTATTACAGAAATGAGAAGCAACAAGAGTCAGAGGTGGTAAGTAACCTGACTAAGGTCACAAAGCTAGGGAGAAGGCAACACTAGTTGAAATGCAAAAACTCCTAGAAATTTAAACCTCTAACTTTTGCTAAACAAGAATCTTTGCAGAGGGTGAGTTCACAACTGATAATGAGGATATTACCAATTACTTCCTAGAAGTGTATCTGAATTGTCAGCCTCAAAGAAAAAGGCACAAGTTACGTTCAAGTACTAATTAGAATACTGGTATTATAACACTATAAGAAATCATAATAATTAGAATTGAGGCTTTCATTGAATTAAAAATTATTTAATCAAGGCATTCCTAAACATCAGAATGTATTGTAGGAGAGACATATATCTCCTTGGTATATATCTGGTCCTTCACTATTCCTTATATTTAGCTGCCATCTATTTTTAACTAATTTGTATTTCGTCTTGATGACATGTTAGTAATTTGCAAATCTCAGTTGCTTGCAATTACGGGAGTAGAAAAAATATTCTAATGGGAAACAACTGTGCAAATGAAAAAATTATTAACATACACATTAGTTACATGTTTCATAAATACTAAATTTAGTTTTCCATTCTTAAAAGACCAATAAAAATATTACACTTGTACTTGAAATGTTTGTTTTAAAGAAAGTCTTTGACATACCAATTTAGTAAATCATAGCAATTATTTAAGGATTTTTATTCTTTCTAAGAGAAAGTCAAATTTAATATTTTTAGCTTTTAATTTTATTCCTAATTTTCATTTTAAATCTTTAATTTTATTCTTAAGAATTTTATTCTTAGAAAATCCTACATTTAACTTTTAAAATTCAAATTTCAACAAGATCTAAAGGGGAAATGGACCAAAGATTTTATCAATCAATTAGACTAACCTTCTAGGCTTGATTTCAAGATTACCTAGCCAATTAGGAACAAGCTAGAACTCAAAATCTGTTTTCTGAATTCGGTCTAGTATTCTCAACAAGTTTTCAACTCTGAGATAACTTTCACATTTCATGACCCAACTCCAGATGTTTTTTACACTATAAATTGCGTAAAGCTCCCTTCATGTGTTTTTGAAAATAAATGAAATATAAGCATTAAAAAAGAAAGCTGGTGAAGCAGATGGGCTCAGGTTTATTCCCTTGGCAGTGTTTTGGGTCTCTGTTGCACTGAGATAATATTTGCACCTTGCTTACTGCACTGGGTTAGTGCAGAAACTCACAAGAATGAGTAGAACAGACTCTTTCCCTCCTCATTTCTCTCTTGCCCATCTTCCTTCCTCACTTAACTTCTTCCCTCTTTATATTTACCGAACTCTTTATTATTATGTGAAGACACTGTCTTACACATGAGGACACACAGATCAACTTTTGAAGCTCACAATGTTGCTCTAATTTAAAAGGCTAAGACAAATGCACAAATAACTAATACAAGGCAGAATGTGATAGGCTTCATAGGTGAGATAGAAAATGGAGATTTATAGAGGGAATAAAAATACACTGATGCATCTTAAATAAATTTATTTTGAAGCTTAAAAGGCTACTAAGTAATCTCAATGAACAAATAGTTTTTACACCTGCATGAAAAAGTCTTCCCAATATCGGGAGGTATGAAGGAAACCACAGCTTTCCTTATTTAAAGTTGACATAATGTTTGTCATGGAAAATTCTCTGGAAACTGTGGTTTTCATGTACCTCCAGTTTCTTCCATATCAAATAAATTAAATAAAAAAGGGAAAACACCTTACCTTTTAATGGAAAATTTTTATTTGGGTATATGGGTATTTATTGTAAACAGAAAAGCATTTAGATGTATCTCAGAATGTAAATAACCCAAAAATGAAAAAGATCTCTTCTTTGAAATGCTACCTAAAATAAAGTGAGTATAAATAAACTGGTGGAGGAGCTAGTAGTAGTACTTTGAATATCAGATGGACTTAATTTCAATTATAGATTTTATCTGATGACATAAACCCACATATTCATATTTGTACTTATCAAAAACATGTAGCAAAATAACAGCAAACAGTCCATTTGGCTGCATCACGAGAATTGGGGCTAACTAAACGTGGATATTTAGGTAGGGATGAAAAAAGTCTCAATTATATTATCAAATATAAACTCAACTAAGATTTTTAAAATAAATGCTGAAAATAGACAAATGAAATCTTTTCCATAGGAAGGAAAAACAATTCTCTGGAAAAATACTCTCCAATATTCTCTCTACTGTATGTTCCTGTCTTTGAAGACATTTAATAAAAACACTGAAAACTGGTCATATATAAATACAGTTTTTTTGTGAAAATTAAATAAAATTTTATGGGAAATTTAATTTGATACACACACACACATACATACATACAGAATGTTATATGTGAAAATTACTGTGAGGGAAAGAACATAAGTGTAAGTGATAAAGCCAGTCATTTAATCATTCAAGCTAATCATTTATCAATCAATGGGAGGAAGTAATAGCTTTGTAGTAGGGGTATCTGCAGCTATTATTTCTTTTCTGCATGAAAAGTGAGAGGACATAATCACTGCTCTATTTCCCCTAAGCCACTGGGTCTGCTTTTAAGTGACAGTGATGTTAATCTTCAATTAAAACTTACATTAAATACCAATTACAGCCTTCCTTGGTTCCTATTTCCAGCAGTGGATCAATTTCTAAATGTATTTGGTCCCAGAGCACCATATGTATATGTCCTATAGTCAACTAAGGAAGAAGAAACATAAAAATAGGACAAAACAACAAGAACAAAAAGGAAAACTATGTAGAACTCCATGTACTTATAACGAATTCTAGGCAAGCAGAGGCCAAAAAATGAACCTTCCTCTAATTTGCCCTTTTAACACTGGAAAGCCATAGGGAGTTAATAATACGACAGAAGGAAATGAATGTTGGAGAAAATCAAAAGTGTAGAAATTAATTAAAAAAAATTTTCAGTAGTGATGTGACACAACTGAATCAAACAGTGCTTATACTTATCACTATTTTATGGGTCTTTCGATCTTACAGTTTGGTACTGGTGGCAGAGTTAGTGGGAAGGGAAGGTTAAAGGGGAGGATGCAGTTGAGTGCCAGAAAAGAAGCATAGAACAGCTGAACAGATCAGGATGGGATGTTCTACTATGGCACTAGCTTCTAAAAGAAAAATGGAAAAGATTGACGACATACAGAAAGCAAAAATTCCAAAGACAAACTTGGCCCAGAATATTTTCCCTTGAGAAATTATGGGAATTATCCTTGCCATTATTGCAGAACATGAACCACTTTCATCAACTTGACTTGCTTGCAAGAATAGTAGATAGACAAGAAATAGGTAAGGTAATCCTTTCAGGACCATGCTCATCTACATACTACAAAGAGATACACATACACAGGACAGTCATTTTAACTATTTGTGGTCACCCTACTGGGAAAACTTACCAAGAACTATGCATGAATCTATCCTTCTACTCATCTGAAGAATGGAATACTTCCTGTGAGCTTTAAAATATCACATCTTTATCTGTTTATTTTCCACCTCCCAGTTTCAAAAAGAACTTAAAAGATCACAGATATAACATATAGTAAGAAAATACCAAATAAAAGTAGGCAGAAAACATGAAAAGGGGGGAAAAGAAAGAGAAAATATTATCATAATGGAAGAGACTAATTAAAATGAGGAAATTGTATCCATCAAAAGACACTATTAAAGTAAAAGGAAGCCAAATAATAAAGGCAGCTATTTCCAACCTGACAAAGAGCTCACTCCAAAATATCTAAAGAACTCGTATAAATCATTAAGAAAACAAACCAATTAAATATTTTAAAAAAGATAAAACCAGGCGCTACATAAAAGTGATATGCAAATGACCAAACAAAATGATGACATGTCAATGGAAAAATGCAAATTAAATTTAGGTATTATACATGCACTAGGATGTCTAAAATGAAAAAGACTAGCAATACAACTTTAACTAGAACTCTCATATACTGAAGGTGGGAGTATACATTAGTGCATCTACTTTGGAAAACCAGCATATCTCCTAAATTGAACATATGTGTGATACTGTTATAGAATAAGAAATATATATTTGGTCTTTATCTTGGTTCCTAGCCAGAGCCCCCAAAACTCATGTTATTTCATAAGCAATAAGAAAATAAAGGTGAAAGGAACAAATTTTATTATAATATTTTATTTTTGGTCCTAGTTTCTGAAATATGCCATATTCCATAACCAAGTAACTCCACTTTCAGGTATGTGCCCTAAAAGAAATATGTAACAATGTTCATAGGGGTAGATGTCAGCAAGATGGCAGAACAGGACTCTCTAGGGCTCATACCTGCACAGAAACATCAATTTGAATGACTATCTACACACAAAAAAATACCTTTATAAGAGCTAATGAAACCAGATGAGAGATTACAGCACCTAGGTATAGCACAGAAATAAGAAAAAAAGAAAAACAACACCAACAACAAAAACACATTGAAGAGAGTAGGAAGGACAGTTTTATACTACTCAAGTTACCCCTTCCCCAACCCCAGGCAGTAAACCATGGAGAGAAATACTTTCCATGTGGTGATGGGAGGGAGAGGTGAGCACTATACTTTGCCTGGGAACCCAAAACACAACCTACTCCAGTAAAACCAGCACCAAGAAGGCTGTCACAGGCCCCGACTCCAGGCTGGTAACCAAGGACTGAGACTCTAGGCCCACCCCAGTGCTAGGTTGAATGCCGCAGTCCCAGGCTCCAGGCCTACACAGCAAATTGTGTCTCTCGGTTGTCCCAAGACAGGCCAACATCAGTGGCTCCAGGTTCTGAACTGTCCTCAGCTGAGGATGATCCCCATGGCCCCAGGCTTCGGGCCAGCCCTAGGCTTCAGGGCAGCCCAGTATCAGGTCAGCACTTGTGGTCTCAGCATTTAGATCAGCCCCTGTCAGACCTGTCAGGTCCCAGGCTCCAGGCTGGTACATTCAGACTAAGCCTCCAAGCCTGTCTTGGCACCAGGAAGGATCCTACAAACCCCAGGGTCCAGGTCTGCCTCAGTGGCTTCAGGATATATACCGACCCCGGTACCGAAGTGGTTCTTATAACTCTAGGCTTCAAGCCCACCCAAGCACCAGGCCAGGCCCTGTGACTGAGGATACAGGCCTATGCAGCACTAAGTCTGCCCCTGTGGCCCCGGGTTTCAGACCTGCCCCATGAACAGGTTGGCACCCTTGGACACAAACACCAGGCAGGCACGTGCAGAGACAGGCTCCAAACCTGCCCAGTGCGAGGCTGAGTCCCCAAGGCCCCATGCTCCAGGTTGGCCTCTGATGCTCCATTCTCCAGCAGACCCAACGTCCAGGTCTGTCCCAGAAAACTCCCACTGGACCAGCCAACACAGACCCAGGGTACAGGACCACTCCTGTCTACACAGGTCCCGGGCCTGCCCCTGAGGCTGTAGGATACAGGCCAGCTTTTGTGGACCTAGCCTCTAAACCAGCACTTGCACACCAGCTTCTAGGCTGGCACCAACAGACAGAGGCTCCAGGCTGGTCCCCATGGCCCCAGGATCCAGACCAGTCCCAGTGGCTCCAGACACCATGCCAGCACCAGCAATATTAAGTTTAGACCAGCACCGTGGACCTAGGCTCCATGCTGGCCTTGATACCCAGCCAGCCCCCATGGTCCCAGGCTCTAGAGGATCCAGAGCCCAGGCCTACTCCAGCAGACCCAGGGTCCAGGTCCATCTCAGCATTCACCAGTGCCAGGCTGAATGCCATGGACTGAGGCCCCAAGACCACCCGTGTAGACTGTGTCTCCAGCCCAGCCCTTATTGATCCAGTCTTCAGGCCCCATCACATGAACCCAGATGCCAGGCCAGCCCATATGGTGACCTGGTCACCAGGCCGGCATGCCCAAAGATTCCAGCAGCAAGCCTGCCCTCAAATCACGCCAGACACTCTGCCCAAAATCTCTGGATGCACTGACTGGAGAACGGTTCTCCCAGACAAAGCAACTATGCAAACACTAGAATAAGTCTCTACTTCTGCAAATATGCAAAAATCAACATAAGGCAACAAGAGACAGAAAAAACCTAAGAGATACAACACGACAAAAATAACGGGATAATATCCTAGTAGCTGACCCCTAATAAATGAAGATATAGAACAGAATGACAAAGAATTCAAATATTCAAATAATTATTTTCAGAAAGCTTAAGGAATTTCAAAATACATTCAGAAACAAGTTAATAATATAAACAATAAAATACCAAAATGAGAAAATTAACAGAATGACTAAAATTACATATATGAAAAATTTAAATTCTAGAGGTGAAAAATACACTGAAATAAAAATTTAATGGAGAACACCAACAGCAGAACTGATCAAACAGAAGAATCTGTGAACATGAAAATAGGTTATGTGAAAATATATAGTCAGAAGAGAAATTAGAAAAAAGAATGAAAAGGAATGAATTAAATTTATGAGATTTACAGAACAGCATCAAACGAACAAATGTTTGAATTACAGGAGTTTGTGAAGGGGAAGAGAAAAACAAAGGGGCAGAATGCTTACATAAAGAAATAATATTAGAAAAAATTTCAAATTTGAGGAAAGACATAAATACCCAGGTACAGGAAGGTCAAAGGTCTCCAGTGAGATTCAATCCAAAGAAGACTACACTCAGACACATAATCAAACTGTCAAAAATCAAGGACAAAGACAGCATCTTGAAAGTAGCAAGAGAAAAGAAGCAAATAACATGTAAGAGAGTTCCAATAAGACTAGCAGCAAATTCTCAGTAAAGGCCTTCCTTATAAGCCAGGAAAGAGTGGGATGATATATTCAAAGTGTTGATGAAAAAAAAAATGCCAATGAAGAATACTGTACTTGGCAAAGTTGTCATTCAGAAAAGAAGAGAAATAAAAACATTCCCAGACAAAAGCTGAGAGAGCTCATTACCACCAGACCTGTCTTACAAGAAGAAATGATAAAGGGAGTTCTTTGAGTTGAAAGAAAAGAACACTAATTTTAACACTAAAATAAATGATAAAACTCTCTGCTAAAAGTAAGTACACAGTCAAATTTAGAATCTCCTAATACTCTAAATGGGGGTGTGCAAATCACCTGTATCTTTAATATGAAGATCAGAAGACAAAATTATTAAAATATTGTTAGCTACAACAGTTTGTTAAAGAATATTCATGTAAATTATAACACCTAAATGCAGGAGAAGGAGGAATAAAAGTATACAGTTTTTAAATATGATCAAAGTAGCCACTAGGGAAACTCATTTAATGAGAAACACAGCAAGAGAGAAAGAAAGGAACAAAGGAGCTACAAAACAGCCAGAAAACAATTAGCAAAATGGCAGTAGTAAGTCCATATGCAGAAATAATTATCTTGAATGTCAACAGATTAAATTCTCCAATCATAACACATAGTGGCTGAATGAATTTAAAAAACAAAAAACAAAAACAAAAATAAGACCCAACCATATGCTGCCTATAAGAGACTTATTTTATCTGTAAGGACTCATAGACTACAAGCGAAGAAATGAAGTAAGATATTCCATGCAAATGGAAATAAAAAGACAGTAGGAGTAACTATACTCAGTTAAAAAAGACAAAATCAAAAACTGTACAATGAGACAAGAGTCATTATATAGATAAAGGGGTCAATTCATCAGACGGATATAACACTTGTAAATATATAAGCATCCCGTATCAGAGCACCCAAATATATAAAGCAAATGTTAACGGAGCTGAAGGAAGAGACAGATTGTAATACAATAATAATAGAGGACTTCAATACTCCACTTTCAGCAATGCACAAGTCAACGAGGCAGAAAATCAATAAGGAAATATCAGGTTAATAGTATACCTTAGACTGTATAGACCTAATAGACATCTACAGAACATTTCATCCAACAGCAACAGAATACTTCCTCTCAAGAACACAAGGAACATTCTCCCAAACAGATGATATGCTGGGCCACAAAATTAGGCCTAACACATTTAAGAAAACAGAAAACATATTAAGTAACTTTTATGACCACAATGATATTAAACTAAAAATCAATAACAGAAGGAATTTTTGAAAAATTCACACATCCATGAAAATTAAACATCATGCTCCTGTACAACTAATGAGTCAAAGAAGAAATTGAAGAGAAAATTAAAAAGTATCTTGAGACAAATGAAAATGCAAACACAACATACCAAAACTTATGGGACACAGCAAAAACAGTTCTAAGAGAGAAGTTCATAGCAATAAATGCCTACGTCAAAAGAGATCTCAAATAAATAACTTCAAGTTACACCTCAAAGAATTAGAAAAATCAGAACAAACTAAACCCAAAGTGAGCAGAAGAAAATAAAGATTAGAGCAGAAACAGATGAGAGAGACATGAGAAAAACAAGAGGAGATCAACAAAACCAAGAGTTGGTTTTTGAAGATATAAAACTATAAACCTATATAGCTAGACTACAAAAATGAGAAGACTCAAATAAATAAAATGAGAAATGAAAGAGGAAATATTACAACTGATAACCACAGAAACACCAATCATACTGACCAAAAGAACAGAATAGAGACACCTGAAATAAATCCACGCATTTATGGCCAACTGATTTTCATCAAAGCTGCCAAGAACATACAATAAGGAAAGGACAGTCTGTTCAATAAACAGTACTGGGACAACTGGATATCCACATGAAAAAAAAAATTAGACCACTATGTCACACCATACACAAACCTCAACTCAAAATGGATTAAAGGCCAAAACGGAAGGCTGGAAACTGTAAAACTGCTAGATGAAAACATAAGATACATGCAAACCATACATCTGGTAAGAGTCTAATATCAATCTTATTAAAGGAACCCAAGAAACTCACTAGCAAATTAGCCGGGCATGGCGGCGCATGACTGTAGTCCCAGCTACACTTGCTACACGAGAACTTGCACACCAGCCTCTAGGCTGGCACCTCCCACCTTCGGAGGCTGAGGTGGGAGGATCGCTTGAACTCGGGAGGTAGAGATGGCAGTGAGCCGAAATCCTGCCACTGCACTCCAGTGTGGGTGACAGAGCGAGACCCCGTCTCAAATAAAACATAGAAACAAACAAAAGGAAAATCACTAGCAAGTAACCCAATTAAAAATAGGCAAAGGACCTAAACAGACGTTTCCCAAAAGGACACATTCAAATGGCCAACAGATATATAAAAAATGTTCAATATCACTAATCATTAGGGAAATGCAAATTAAAACCGTAACGAGATATCACCTCTAACCCATAAGAATGGCTATTACAAAAAAGCCTAAAGATAACAAGTGATGGAGAGGATATGGAGAAAAGGGAACTCTTGTACATTGTTGGATGGCAATGTAAATTAACACCACCATTATGAGGAATAGTATGGAGGTTCTAAAACAAAATGAAAAATAGAACTACCATAAGATTCAGCAATTCCATTACTGGGTATGGGTATATATCCAAAGGAAAGGAAATCAGTATGCTAATGACATATATGGCAAAAAACCAATTATTATATTTTGACATCTCAAAAAATAAAAACAAATATATTGTGCCATATTTTGATTTAATTAGCACTATTCTGTTCAACGTGTCATTATTTTGTCTCAGTAAGACCTGAGCACAAATTTAAAACCATTTTAGGGATAACATTTTTCTTTTTTTTTTTCTCTGAGACAGGGTCTCACTCTTTCCATGCTGGAGTGCAGTGGCATGATCACAGCTCACTACAACCTCCACCTTCCAGGCTCATGTGGTTCTCCCAGTGTAGCCTCCTGAGTAGTTGAGACTACAGCTGTGTGTCACCATGCCCAGCTTATTTTTTGGATGTTTTTGTAGAGATGGGGTTTCACCAAGTTGCCCAGGCTAGTCTTGAACTCCTGGGCTCAAGTGATTCACCTGTCTTGGCCTCCCAAAGCACTGGGACTACAGGGTGAGCTGCCATGCCCAGCCTTTCTTCTCTTTATGAATGAATTATATAGAATAAAAATACTCACTGCAAAACTGCACTCATAACTTTGGTGTTGCTTTTCTGACAAGGACAGCTTTTCTAGCCATAAAATGCCTTAAAATTTAATATGACTAACATCAATTAATTGTAGAGAAATGAGAGAGAGTCTACATAAATGTAGCATCAGAGTGCTTTTTTTCTTAAGGCTGGGAAAAAACCTTAACATCATCCAGTTCAAAGAACTTTTTAATCTTCGGATTTTCCCTGAAAAATATTCTCAACACTTTGAGACTCTAATATTCAACAATTTCTCACATCTCACATAATTACAACAATTTCTCACATAATTCTCAATATTCTCAATATTCACAATATTCTCAACACTTTGAAACTCTAATATTCAACAATTTCTCACATCTCACATAATTACTGCCATGAACTACTAATGATGCCAGTGGACTGATGATTCCTCCTTAGGAATGATGGAGAGGAAGAAAAGTAAAAACTATGCAGTATCTGTTCCAAACATCCTTTCACAATACGTAATTCTAAATCTAAATCTAATCAGGACCTCAAATAAAAGTCATTGGTAAGAATTTAGTTTTTGAAGTTATACTATATTTAAAAATTCAAAAAGAGTAAGCCCATTACATGGATTCCACAGCAATCCTGAAGAAAAGTAAACATAGGAAAATCCAGTATTTGTCATAATTAATGATGAAAATCAGATTATGCAGAAGAATGAATAAGAATGAAGTACAGATCAAAACCCTGCTATGTTAATGAAACCTTCAGAAGACATGGATTTACATTCTTGTTTAGTTAACTTGCTGATTGTGTTAATCTGGACAAACTAATCTCCATGAGCTCTAGTTTCCTACTTTATACAATGGGGATGTAATTCTCTCCCAAACAAAACTCCTCCACTAGAGTTGCGAATATTAAAAATTAAATGTGATTGTATCTAACATACTTTAGTGAAAACTATAAGCACTGAATATAGGTTGTATTTAATAAATAATTCAATTTTAAAGACAAATCAATAGTAATATAAGAATGAGTATTTTTAAATCTTTTTCTTACACACACCTTATAGTTAGTTACAAGTATAAATTCTCTTTTAGAAATAAACTCTGTGGTTAAGATTATCTCTTATATTTTCTTGTACTGTCCTTAGCAATGCTTTTAAGATACCAAAGGATGACTTGGCTTCTTAACTGCCAGCCCCAATCCCCACAGTAGCTGTTTTCATTTATTTAATATACAACACTTAGTGTGGGGTAAAATTTGTAACAAAAGGTTCTGAGAAAAATAAGTTTTGGAAATCATGGCCCTAAATCATCTAGCATGCTGATTTGCACATAAACATCGACTGAATGAGTATTTAGCTACCAATCTGTTATAGCAAAATTTCCAACAATTTGAGAGATCTTAACATTACACAAACTTTTATTTATTTTACTCAAGTAGTTATGATTAGAAACTTTTATATAATTATCATAGTATATTTTAAAGTATGCTCTGGTTTATTACATTTGAATTATCCCATCACTTTTTGAGAATAGTGATTCTCAAAAGCAAAACTTTATGGAGGTTTAGAAAAAAGAGAAAAACTTAAGAGCTTGGAGAAGGGATCTTTAATGGTGATCTCATTGAAGTATTTTATTGATTAAAAACATGACATCCAGAGTCAGTGTATGTCAAATTTTTCTACTCAAGTCCCCTGAAGGCAGAAAGAATGATAATGTATCCTCTGGGAACACACAGTTCAAGGTTACACTCTAGATAACCCAAAATTTGGTAGTCTTATAGTTTATCATAAAAATTAATGCAAAATTTAGATTTCTGGTTTCTTTTCTTCTAAAATTCAGATGTTGAGACTTTTTTTTTTTTTTTTTGAGACGGAGTCTCGCTCTGTCACCCAGCCTGGAGACTTGTGAATTTCTGGTTCCTATCTGGAGAGTTAAGAGAACCAGAAAGAGCAAAAAACAAAAAAGATGGACAAATAGCAAATTTACACTGAACCAGTCAGAGTGAACATCTTATAGTCAATTTGGAGTGGGATGAGATGGGGCATTATATACAGAGGACCAAAGATAAGAATTATGGCAGACTTTTACAAAATTAAAGAAGCTAGATGACAAAGTGCAGAAAGACAAGAGCTATCAACACAGAATTCTATACTTAGTAAAAATATTTTTTAAAATAAAGGACAAACAAAAAACTTTCTTGCCAAAAAAATTGTAGAAACTTACTGCCAGCAGATCTACTCTTCAAGATATTTTAAGAGTCTTCAGGAAAAACAAATACACCAGCAGAAAACTTGGATTTAAACAAGGAAATAAAGAGCAATCAAAACTGAATAAGTGAAAGTATAAAAATGATTTATTTTTATGTTTAATTATGTCAAAACTGAACTGAATGCTCAAATGTTCAAAACAAAAACAGAAAAATCTATTATATGCTTATAGCATATGTAAAATGTTTTGCAACAATGGCACAATAGAAGGCATAAAGCAATTGGCATTTACTGTTCTTAGATCATTACACTGCATATAAAACAGCATAAAATTATGTGAAAGCAGATTTTGGTTAATTAAAGGTGTATATTATGAACTGTAGAGTGAACACTAAAAAACAATAATAAAATATGTACATGTAATGAATAGGTCAATAGAAGAGATAAGATGCTCAATTAACTCACAGGAGACCAAAAAAGAAGAAAAACAAAGCAAAAAAGATATGAAGCAAATAGAAAACAACTGCTAACTGGTAGATTTTAATTCAACCACATCAATAATCACATTGAATAGAAATGGCTTAAACATACCGCTTAAAAGAGAGATTATCAGATTGGATAAAAAGCATGATCCAAGTATATGCTATTGATTTTTTAAAAATCACCTTAAGTACACAGACATATGCAGGTTAAAAGTAAAATGATAGAGAAAGATATTGAATGTAAACACTAACCAAAAGAAAGCTAAAGCAGTGATATAAATTTCAGACAAGATAGACTTCAGCACAATAAATATTATCGGGGTTAAGGAGGGCCATTACATAATTATAAAGGATCAGCGCCCCAAGAACATAAATCCTAAAAGTTTACATATCTAACATACATGTTTCAAAATGCATATGGCAAAAAGTGACAAAACTGAAAGATCAAATAGGCAAACTGACATTCATAGATGGAGGTTCCAACACACCTCTTAATAAAGTAGGCAGAAAACAAAACAGTAAAAATATGGATAATCTGAATACCATCAACCAATTTGACTTAACATTTACAGATATTCCAACATAATATATGTTGTCTTCAAGTGCACATGAAATATTTACAAAGATATGCTATACTCTGGACTATAACAAATAGTACAACATACAAAAGAATAGAAATCACAAAGTTTATGTTCATGGATCATAAAGGAATTAAATAAAAAAAACTGCAAAAAGATACTGGAAAACCCCTAACTGTCTGGAAATTAAGCAACACATTTCGAATTAAACCATGAATCAAAGAGGGTTCAAAGGAAATTTAAAACATTTTAAACTAAGAAAAGAAAATACAGCATAACAAAATTTATGAGATGCAGCTAAAGTACTGCTTACAGATAAATGCATAGCATTAAATGCTTTTATTAGAAAAGGTCTAAAACCAGTAATTTAAGCTTCCACATTAAGAAACCAGAAAAAAACACAAATCAAGAAGATGGAAAGAATGTAGAATGGAGCAAAAATCAATGAAAGTAAAAACAAACGCAATACAGAAAAATCAATTAATACAAAATCTGTTCTCAAGTGGAGCAACATGGGTACAAATTATAAAAGGGAATTAGCAAGGAAGAAGCAGGAGTAGAAAATCCAAAGAGTGGAAGATGTAGAAAAATGTAATGATGATGCCACCTAACAGTGGTGTGTTCTTAATCACCTAATTTAATTCTTTTTGGGTTCCAATTTCCTCATTTGTAAAAAGAGGGTGAAAAAACATCTTTCAAAGAGTAAATGTACACATTAAATGAGATATTCATAAAAAATATTTGGAAAAGTAATAAAGCATCTTACTTTTAAGTAGTATTATCAGCAGACTAATTTTTATATAATACATGAAATGTCATATTAAGTTCAACATACCTTTAAGGACCTCGAAGGTATGATATTACAGCAAAACAAAATGTATAAATTAGTATAAATTTTTTTTGTGGTGGCAGTAATGGAGTTCAGTTAGGAAAAGTAATTACAAACTAATAGCATGACTTCTTGGTAAGTTTTCTCTTCAAGAAAAAAGTAAGCAATATAAATGAGAAACTTTTCATAAGACAAATATAATCTATTGCAGATATACCTTTTTGCAGATTTTTTCAAAGTTGATATCATCACCAAGAGCAGATTTAGTTACTATGTCAGGTTTCAATTCCTGTGAAAGAATAAAACAAATTAATTTTAGTTATGTGTCTATTTTTATCACTATTATTAAGTTCCTTTCCATATCTTAAGAAACTTAATATTAAATAACATCTTAATTTTGAGAAAAGAATTAACTCCCACCCCAGTAAGATATTATCATGCTACTAAAATAGCCACAGCAAAATGACTTTAAGAGCAAATCCTTCTAAGAACAACATACAAGGCAAGTAAGAAGCAATATCAAGGAACTCAATACAAACAACTCTAACCTTAGGATTTTATACCCAGTCAAGCAGCTCTTCAAATATCTAATATATAGAAAAACAGTTTTGAACTGCAAGAATTCAGGAAATATTGTATATATGTGCCTCTCCTGAGGAATCTTCTAGAAGCCAGCAAGAGATAACTTCGATAAAATAATTGATGTTGAGTACTGTATCTATTTGTAGAGCTATGACTAAAATAAGTGTGGGGGTATAGGAGAAAGAACAGTAGGTAGGCTTTATATGTTTTGATTAAGCAAGAAAAACTACAACTAGAAAAAGTAGAGGAGACGGGGAAAGAATAAGATTACCGACTACCATTTAGGTCAGGTAAACAGGAGTTAAAGGATACTGTTCAAAATGAACAGAGTAGAAAATAAAAGATTACATAAGAAAATGGAAAAGTATAGGCAATATGAGAGATATAATACAATGGCATCCATGGAAAGAAAATACAGATTTTTCTAAATACCAAAATAATTTTTTTTAAATCGCAAATAAGACACATTAAAGTGGAGAAATGAACAGTAAATACAACATACAATATTCAGTAATTAGAATATAAAATATGACAGAGTTGAAAGGAAACATCAGGAATATAACAGAATGTGAATTAGTGTAATGTGCCTATTAAAAGAAAAATATTTTCAAATGGAATCAAAGCAAAACCTAACTCTATACTGTATACAATAAAGACTCACAAAGAACACAGTTATTTAAAAAGGTTCAAAGATATACCAGGCAAACAGGAAAAATCAGAAAGCAGGTGCTGAGACTGTGTTTCAGACAAAGCTGAGGCAAAGAAAACAAAATGAAGACAAAGAAGATAACATTTATGACTATGCGTCAAATAAAACACAACTATTACATAAAGCAGAAACTTCATGAAATAAAGGAAATAGAAATACTATTTATTAGCTCAAGACTCTGACACACAACTTCCAGTCAAGAAAGAACAAAATCGGGAAATAAAATTACAAGATCTTAACAACAATTGTATCTTCTTCTCAAGTACACATGCAATATTGATAAAAATGATCACATATTAAGTCAAAGACAGTACAGTAACAGTAAGCTCCATCAAGTAAAATATTATTAGCAACACTCTCCAGTCACAACGAAAAAGTAGAAATGAAAGAAAATCAACTAATCAATAAAATAAAAATTAAAAAAGGCCCTTCCACCTGGAATTAAAACAATAAATAAATAAAACCACCTCAACTAAACAAGTCTTGAGAAAGGGGAAAGATAAACAGATATGTCAGTCTAACAATAAGAAAATGCTACATATCAAAATTTATAAAAAGCATTTAAAGTGGTTATTAGCCTTAAAACAACTATTGGTAAATAACATTAATGAAAGTAAGTGAATTAAATTACTCAACTAAAAGTAACCGAAATTACCTCTGTCAATTCTTCATTTAACAAGTGAAAAGTAAGACTCAAATCGTGATTTGTCCAAGGTCCTATAACTGGGTGGTAGAAAGGCTGACCTTAACTAGTACCTTTATTAGATCATCATCTTTCTGGCCTACTGCCTCTATGATAAATTCAAAAAATCTCTACCACGGTTAAGAGCATTCATGAAAAACTAACACAAAATCAATTTATATTTCATGGTTTGTGATGATGTCATATGACCATTTAAACAAGACCATCAGAATCTTCTAGGTATGAGAAACACAGGTTTTAAAATGAAGCATGATTTATATGAGCTGAGTGTTATTATAACCCTTTCAGCAGAAAGGAATATATACATATGTCTTTTCATAAATGTGAGGGACTGAGCAACCCAGGCAGGTAATTTTGGCAACTTTTGTGGTCTTTCAGAAATATTACAGGGAGAATGATGTGAAGGTTCAAAATCAACAAAATATATTTAAAAGATATATAGAAAGTGAAGTTGATATGAATTTAATCAGGTTGGGTATATTTAAAGAAATATGTTTGCCACTAAGGCTGTGAATTTGTTGGACTAATTATTAGCAATACCCGATGTCAAGATTTGCAAGCTAACAAGTTAGCCAAATACAGTATTACAGATGTCGGTAGAAGACACGAGGCTCCTGGGTCGGAGACAAAGGGCAATTTATTACTCATAGCAATAGCAGGAGCCAGAGTATCAAAATTTTTAAAAAGCTCATTCACTGTTTTACTTTTTTTGCCCCAGAAACCCAAAGCCCCAGATACATGGTAGATATTAAACTTAAGACATTAAAAAATCCATGTAATAAAAACTAAAGGGAATAATTTAGGAATATAATACCTCTAAAATGGGCTAATAAGTGGAAAACATGTTATTTGATTGAGAAAGGGAAAACCATTTGCAGCTCTAGTAGTATGATACGCAAACACAAAGCATGATTACAATATCCTCTACTTTTAGAACCTAAGTAGCGATTAATTACACATTGTGTGCTAGGCTGAATAGCTCCTGCAAGACGTCCATGAGCCTATGAACATGTTATTTTACATGGCAGAAGGGACTTTGCTGACGTAATTAAGTTAAGAAATTTTTAAGATGGGGTTATTATCCTGGATTATCCAGGTAAGCCAAATGTAATCACAATCTTCCTTACAAGAGGGTAGCAGAAAGGTCAGAGAAGGAGATGCAGAGAAAAAAAACAAAACAAAACAAACAAACAAAAAAAAAAACACGAAAGTGTGGGAAATGGTGGAGGTGGAGGGGGGAGAAGAGAAAGAGAGAGGGAAGAGAAGATGCTATGCTGCTTGCCTTGAAGATGGAGAAAGACACCATGAATCAAGGAATGCAGGTGGCCTACAGAAGCTGAAAAGGCAGGAAAAATTCTCCCCTAGAGCCTACAGAGAGAATATGGCCCCACTGAAAGTCTACAGAAATAATACAGTCCTGTTACTGTTACGACTTCTAACCTTCAGCACTGTAAGACAATACATTTGTGTTGTTTTATGCCACTAAATTTGTCGTAATTTGATACAGAAGCACTAGGAAACTAATGTATTTTCCATCTCCTACCAGTCTTCATATTATAAAATAATTCATTATACCATATTATTCGGACAAACACTACGTGCCATAAATAATGCCAATAATTAAACATTTACCTTAAAACTAAGTAAAATATAGATGCATTTGGATGGCTTAAACTCTTTGTATTATACCATTTATACTTTGGTATTTTGGACCAACTCGTTTATTACCTTAGTTTTAAATACAGCTATATGTGTCATTAAAAGGGAATACTGTCTCCTAAAACATGGTTCATATAAAATGTAAAAATTGTGTTTAGCAAATATGGATGGATAGGAAAGCTGTGCCATAACTGGAATTGTCAGGTACTATTTTAAGTAAACAACGAGAAACTAAGACTTTTTTTAGACAACACAAAAACTGCAATAAATGATATATTATGAAGTTATTCTTATCTTCCTATACTTCCTATTCAGAAGAAATCAGGTACTGACTTTCAGAATAAGGCTCCTTTTGATGTACTATTACAATTGCACAGATAGCACCTTAAATATTAGTGTTCCTATTAAAAGATTACAGAAAATTTCACACATAGCTTTTCTGAATCCTCCTAAGAGTCTGCTGTGAAGTCTGCTTGGGAAGTTCATGCTAAATTGTCAGGACTCGCAAATTATTTCTCTAACTGCTCTGAAACCTAGATTTACATATATTTTAACTCAAAATATCTATTTTTTAAGGGAGAATTTTAAACAACTTTTTTTTTTATCACTGCAGGACTGAATTTAATAGTGTCAATAATACATTATAATTTGGCCACAAAATTTACTTATGTTTTAAGAACATATAAATTACATATCAAATTGATTATGGAAGCCAGTCATAGCAAAACTCAGTAGAATCCAGAAGATCAGTAATTAAAACTGAAGGAGACATGCAGAATTGAGTTTTCAAGATCTGAAGTAATTCATTATTTACAAAGAATGCCTGGGATGATGGACAACTTCCCTGGATTTGAGGCTGGGGTCCCTTACCTGACAATACATCAACTCTCTTCATTATAAATTGCTTTCTGCAAGTGCACTGGAAAGCAGGTAAGCCCTAATTTGGCTAAAAAGTAGCAAACTCTGAAAGACAAATGGTATGCAGAGGCTTGGGCACTAAAGAATCATTATAGCTTTCTGGCTAACTATTCAGAAGTGTACATACGTTCTAACCAGCTTGTTGGGAACAATTCTGCTTCAAGTGAGAACGCGGTCAGGCAATAAGACATGTAGTCGAAAGAAAATGTGTTGAGGACATACATAAAACAAACAACTTATGCTTACAATAACCTTTGTTCTCCATATTCTTGACAGAAAAATGGAACGAAGAGCCTAGAGTGTAAGCTCTTCAAGGGTAAGAATGGTGTCTTATTCACCTTTGACTATGAGACTCAAGCACAATGACACATGTTGAACAGAATTGGACCAGAGTAGAAACATTTTAAATGTCTATTTCCTTTTTTTCCCAACTTTTATTTTAGATACAAGGGTACATGTACAGATTTGTTACACGGGAATATTGTGTGATGCTGAGGTTTGGAGTAAAGATCCCGTCATGCTGATAGTGAGGATAGTACCCCAATGGAATTTTTTAACCCAGACTTCTCCCCACTCCACCCTCTAGTAGTCCATGGTGTCTCCTGCTCCCATTTTAAGTCCATAGGTACTCAATGATTAGCTCCTACTTGTAAGTGAAAATGAGAACATGCAGTATTTGCTTTTCTCTTCCTCTGTTAATTTGCTTTAGAATATAGCCTGCAGCTCCAACCATGTTGCTGCAAATGACACGATTTCATTCTTTTTTTATGGCTGCACAGTATTCCATAGTATATATGGACCACATTTTCTTTATTCAATCTACCATTGATGGGCACCTGCACTGATTCCATGTCTTTGCTATTGTAAATAGTGCAGCCGTGAATTCAGACATCCATGTGTCTTTGGTAGAATGACTTAATTTTTCGGGTATATACTCAGTAGTGGTATTCCTGGGTTGAATGGTAGCTCCATTTTAAGTCTATTTCTTAGTGAGAGAGGAAAAAAAAAAATCAGTAAAGTCTCTTATTAGCAAAAAATTCAAATCCAAGATTTGCCAAAAAATTTTCAGTTGCCAATCTAGGCTTTTTCTTTAGAGAAACAAAGTTGAAAGAGAACAAATACTGGGAAAAAAAATCAGCCAAGAGGACTACTAGAGTGTTGCAAAGAAGAGTACTTACTGCTCATAAGTATTTTAAATTACTCTGTTTTACTTATAATGGGAGAAGGTAAAGCACTACTTAAAAGACTCACTGAAATATACAGATTTATAACTGTGAATGGCTGAGAAACTACATTAGGTATTTAGCCAGGCAGGTGCCAGATACAACCTTGTTCTTTCTGAGGAAAGGTTTCATGCCAAATGGAAAACTAAGATCCATTTCTAGACCCAGTAATAGACATTTTAGACAGGAGTTATATACCTATTCCAAGGGCATTTTATATGTATTCAGTGTTTAAAGATCACCTAGTCCCTCATGCACCACACTTAATCGTGGTTAATATCACTTAAAATTGTGAAAGAAACTAGTTTGTGCTTATATGATACTGTTACACCATGCTCTTCCTAGTGTATATTGTTAATGCTAAATAAAATGATTAACCAGACAGCGACACTTAGCTTTCCTTCATCTAAAACTAATTCCAGGCAGGGCGCGGTGGCTCACACCTGTAATCCCAGCACTTTGGGAGGCTGAGGTGGGCAGATCACGATGTCAGGACATCGAGACCATCCTGGACAACATGGTGAAACCCCGTCTCTACTAAAAAAAAAACACAAAAATTAGCTGGGTGTAGTGGCACATGCCTGTAATCCCAGCTACTCAGGAGGCTGAGGTAGGAGAATCGCTTGAACCTGGGAGGTGGAGGTTGCAGTGAGCCGAGATCGTGCCACTGCACTCCAGCCTGGCAACAGAGCTAGACTCCGTCTCAAACAAATAAACAAATTCCAATGTCTTTTTTTTTTCAGATAAATGTAGTTCTCTTGAATTTAGATTTTTCTCTAAATTGAATATAATTGCAAATACTCTAAATATTCTACAATTTCGAATGCAGAATATAATGCATTTTTCTACATAGTAATACGCAAATTTTATGTAAAAGTTATACATTATGAACTTAGGAGAAAAAAAATACCTAGATACATTTCAATTTGGAAAAAGAAAATTTAGGTTGCTCAACTCTGTACATACTTGAGAAAGGCCTGTCATCAGGACTGGACCTTGGCCAGCTCCTAGATGACCTCTGAGCCTGTGGGCCACAAGGTACCAATCTGATCAGAGAGTTTATGTTAACAATGTGATTTACGGTGAATGTGTTTTCACTTTGGGTGGCTTCAGTCTGAATAGCTGAGGTCAGCCATGCAGGCAATTCATGCTTACGTGACTAACAGCCAATAAAAACCCTCAACACCTAGGCTCAGGTGAGCTTTCCTGGTTGACAACACTTTGAACATGTTGTTACATTATGATGGGAATGTGGCCATATGACTCCACTGAGAGATGCCACCTAGAATTATGCCTATTTTTTCCTGGACTTCACCCCACGTGCTCTTCCTTTTGCTGATTTTAATCAGTATCCTTGAAGAGTAATAAACTTTTTGTGAGTATAACAGCCTTTTATGAGTCCTGTGAATCTTTCTAGAGAATCATCAAGGCTCAGAGTGGTCTTGGGGACTCCTGACCCACTCATTTTATAGAAGAGGAAATCATGACCCAAGAAACTTTAAGAAACTCATTCAAAGAATCAAAGCAGGGCTAGGACTAGAATCCTTGTATTCTGCTTTGTGGCTATATTCTGTTGTCAGTGATGGTCAATTAAAAATTGTTTGAATCCCTTCCTAATTATGTTAAACTAATATTATTCATGTTTTCTACATTAAAGACATCATCCCCTAATAGCCAGATCCATCAGAATTATTCTAGTTCTCTTATTCCACACAGTGCTAGATGCCACTTTTTGCTTTTACACAGAATATCAAATTAAGTCAAAATTAGGTAATCCCAATTTTGGTTATTTGGCTACAACCTTGTCTTTCTTCTTTCCAGGGACTTTGTTTGAACAATCTAATATAGTGACTCGTAAGTGTATAAGCAGTGCAGTGTTGCCTCTGGTTAAGTAGGGAAAGTAAACATTTGTAACCAAACTATTCTGTATTGTGCTGTGGGAAGGGAGATTGGGTAAATACAAAAAGCAACTTGGAGGCAATAACCATGTTGACATTTTTAATTTCAAGAGAATCTTATCAGAGTCAGGCTTTTAACTTAATAAAATATAAAACATGTTTGTATTTTCCAAAGTGTGATCAAAATTGGAATAGTATATTTAGGTTATAAGGGATTATGTACCAATACAAAAAATTAGAAGGTGCCAAGAAATGTCTGGGTTCTAAATTTTTGGTCTATTTGAAAATGAGTCATTTCTCTGAAATAAAGAATCTGAAATAACTTGTAAGAGTGAGAGACATCAAAATCTTCATACTTTTCTACAGTTGAGAATTTCATTATGATTACCTTTCAGTGACAACAAAAACTTTATTTCCTAAATACTGTTCTGCTTTTTAAATACAGTTCTAGATGAAACTTCAATAAAGTTATACTCTATCATCATATTGCCAATAGATTTTTTTTCCAAATAAAATATCAGATCTTCTTCCTACACCTATTCCTGTGTTCTCTATAGAAACCAATTGCATCTCAATCCTCTGCTGCTAGGATTAGACAGCTCAGAGTCATGTGATACTGGGAGTCCCTTCACTATGCTTCTGTTATGCTCCTATCACCCTTTCTGCTTTGTCTTTGGTACTGTCAGTTGTATCTGTTCCCTCCATTGTATTACCATTATCCTACTCCTAGGTTCAAGACTTCTTTATGGATTGCGCGGATTATAATAGCCTAATTGGTTTTCCAGACTCGAGGATGAGTAACTCCAAGGCCCATTATATCACCATCCGGAATACAGAATGAAGTCAAACTTTCAGTTTGGTATTTAAATTCTTTCAGTACTCGGCCTTAATGTATCTTTCTGCTCTAACTGCTCTAATTTAATAATGCACTTCCATGTTTAACATTCAGTTCTACATAGAATCACCTGAATAAATTTTCTACCTCAATATCTTTGTAATATGTTTGCTTTTTAAAATTCTGTCATTCTAAAAACTTTCTCACTCCGTTTCCTTCCAATCAAAAACTATCCATGTTTTGGATTTTGGTTTTTAAATACCACTAATAATGAAGCAGGACTTCTTAGAGAAATGGCTGATTACGGATATGAGGCAGAAAAAGTATAAACCCTGTGATAATTTCTTATGCCAGAAAAGGACAAATGGGATTCAAATTAGGGTCTCAAACAAGTTATGTAGGCTGGCTTAAAGGGGCTACCACTGGCTAAATTTGGGTGTCAAAAAGAATACTGACAGCAATGAATCACAACCACATTGATCATGTATTTGTTGTTCAGACTAGGGCCCATTTGAGAATAAAATAAGGCCCTATTAATAAACATGCTGGGCCACATGGTGAATGAATACCAGGACAATCCCAGGGAAATTTGGTTACATGATCAACCTAATTATAACACTTGTCAACACTTGCCATCTCCAAATGCTCTTTATTTTCTCTCCAACTCACTTCATTGGCTTTTGTCCCAATTACATCAATCCCATTATTTTAAGCCCGTAATGATCTCCACGCTGCTAAATCTAATGAATAAACCTCAGTACTCCTCTTACTCAACGTTATCAGCAGCATTGTCCCCTTCTTGGCCTATCAATTTTTGTTAGGTTAATTCTTCCTTTCTTCTTGATACTCTATCTTCATTTGACTTAGGTTGGACCCATATTCTTGGTTATTTTTTCTTTGTCTCCTTTGCTAGTTCTTTCTCTTCTAACTTAAGAATGGACCAGGACTCTGTCCTTGGTACTCTTCCTTTTACTATTATCTAATAATACCTCACTGATTTCATCCAGTTTCATTATTTTAAATATCATATATATGTGAACATCTCCCCAAAATCTCCATCTGTAGCCAAGATAATTTCTCTGAACTGCAGCCTTACATATCCAAGTACCTACTTTATATCATCATTCCTAATCCTTCCCACTCTGCTCTATTTCTTCCACAGTACATAATCTACTAACATGATATACAATTAACTTAAATTTATTATGTTGTCTACCCTAATCCCACAACCCCCCACAAAAATAAATTACAAAAGATCAGGAACCTTTGTCTACTCTTCTCAGGTATACCATAAGTGTCTAGAAAAGTACATGGCATTTGGTAAATGCTCAGTAAGTGCTTGTTGAAAGAATGGATACTGAAGTTATTTTTACTTGTTAGGTATTATAAATTGTCACACTAAATATCTCAGTTATCGCAGTATTAGATATAACATAAACCAGACATGTCAGTAAACACTGCCCCTGTGCAGGAACCATGGCAGAGAGTGTATTTAATAACTATGTCTTTCATTCAAGTTTATTATTTTCTATTACCTAGATTAAAAAAACACACCAGTTAATCTCTCTTGACCATATTGAGATCTGAGTTTAAACCACTATCTTCCTTTACACAGACTTCATGAATAGAAACTAACAAAATAATCTAAAAGCTTTGTATTTCTTGATTCTACACATACTTCCTTTACAATGTAAAAAAGAAAAAACAAAACAAAACCCAACACCAAAACAAAACAATGAAGCAATACAAATTAAAGTTTTTCACCCTATAATTTGTAAAGTTTCATTCAACTTTTAAGACTCACTGTTACAGAAAGACTTCCTTGAATCCTCAAGCAGTGCTAAGTGTCCCTCCTCCAATGTGCCTATCAGCATCTTTCAATACATCACAGTGAAGCTCTCTCCATTTTTCTCATTAGACTTTAAGCTTCTCAAAGGCAGACACCATATTAATTTCTATATTTTTATAAACTAGCCAAACATGGCGCACACAAAGTATAGACATATATTTTTGTTGAGCCAAAATAAAGTGTTTTGGTCATGAGGATGGTTCTGAGATGACATTATAAATAAGTATTTGAACTTTTCTGGCAAAGTACCAGACTAAAAAATATCAGGTAAAACTTCTGTCTTTTGAATCCTACAGCGCTAACTGAAATAAAGACAGCTACTTTAGCTTCTGGTCTAAAGTCACAATGCAATCTGGACAACGATAATGGATTGTGTGGTATAGCTGATCTGGAAAATATCTCTGTTCTGGATCCCTCTGTCATTATTAGTTTTAGCGTAACTTTTCAAAATCGTGTTGAAGGCAATGGTCACCTTAAATAACATTTCATTCATGCCATTTATATGCATTAAAAGACTATAGAAATTCAAATTCTTAAAAATTAAAGTGTACTATGGCTAGGAATGTTGATGTTGTATATGTTATTTACTCACCACAGCAAATAAGTCAAACAAAAATTATATACTGCTATAACCTCTTAAAAATCTATTTATAGATGTGCCCATTTATATTTGAAACATGTCACGGAAATTTCACAGAAAGCCTTCTATGTGCTGAACATTGCGTAAAAAGGCAATCCAAACAGAGTTTCATGTTTGAAATAACATGCCAATAACCTGTCATAGTAACAAAAAGAAAGATGTGTTAATAATAGATTTCTAAAAACTGATTACCTAAGTACTGTATGTATGAAGATGAAGTAAGCAGGGTAATTTTAAGTAAGTGGGGTAATTTCTGTTTAGCGCAGTTGGTGGGAACAATAAAAATATAACCAAATTACTAGAGGAGCTTTCTCCAATCACACAAAACTCCCATCCATTATGACATATGCCCTAAGGCAGGAAGCCTTATGCATACATCCTCCATCTTTCCCAATAAAATCACTGCTTTAGAGGTTGGTGAAAGCTGTGAAAATGATGCATTCTGATTTTGCAAAAGTATGTGTGATGTGGTGGAAAATCCTGCCTTGTTATGAGACAAAACCATAGATAAGAATGAGCAATGTATAGGGAATATAATGTTGACTGTAGTATTAGATACAAATGAGGTTAATACAGTTATGCATGATGACAGGGGTCAACTGATGAAAATGCTTTTAATACTCATGAGAAATTAGATCCCATCTGGCAGACAATAGGAAGCTAATTTTAGGGTCTTGAACAGGAGAACAATATAATAAAACAAAGTTTACTACTAAGAAATTTTACCAGTGTCAGGTTTTTGCTGGCAGCCAGTTAAAGAATTACTAAATGTCTACAAACAGTACTGTCTCACTTTAGTTCCAAGCTGAATTTCATGTCAAAAGTTGCATCTTCATATTCTAAAAATTAAGCTGAATGCATTTTTTGCCTATAAATTATTTTCATCAATATATAAAAATAATTGTTTCAGTGAACAAAAGCTTAAAAAACTTGTATAATTCAATTGTACAATGATCTGCATCTTACCAAAAAATATTAATTAAACATAAACATTACCAGATAAAGCAGTCAAATGAAGCTCCAAAAACTTCTGTTTTACCATACAGTCCTATCTCTCACAGTGAAATACTTTTTAGAAAATAAGGCAAAATAGCTTGTTTAATGTAAGTGATTAAACATGATCACATTTTTTAGGCCAAATAAAAACATCAAAATTGTTCCTGGCATATAAAATTACTCACTTCTGTCAGGTACAAAGAGGTAGACAGAGAAAATGACACCCAGCAATTACATTAGTCTGAAGATTCTACATAGAACACTTCTGTATTCTAAGAAATAAATCGAACAGACAGACTTTTTCATTCTGGACATTCTCTTCTAACAAAATGGATGGCCTTGTGAAGAAAAGCTTTTTGTTTGAAAATAATTTGTCTCCATTTAACCCCAAATTGAGGTGATATCCAGTTGAAAAAAAACAAAAAGAACATCCCATTTTGTAAGACCAGTTACTTACTGATCTTATTGCTGCTTTTCTCTAGGGCCCTTTGTCTCCTATTATGTGTTTCCAACAAAATATGTTGTAATATTTAACTCTTTTCTCAAGCACCATATTATTTCAGACTGGAATTATGATAGTAGTATTGGTTGTCCAAAATTTTTGAATTAATAATTTAAAAGTGCTTTGGATACTTTCACAGTTATTAGGAAATGTTTGGCTAAGGTTTAGGTTCAAATTTCCAGAATTACAAAACAAAAAAATCTAATCAAAACAAAACAAAAATAAATGGGAAACATTAAAAAAAAAAGCCATGTTATACTGCTTTCTCCCTTCATACTGCTGAATCTTGTTTATACACTCAGTAGCCTCTGAAGTAGGCTTATCTAGGTGAAGAATTCCAGAATCAGGTCTTTAGAATCAGTTCCTTATTTAAAACTTAGGTGTATACTATGACTCAGTAAATAGTAATAGCATTTTCATCTCTTTTGCCAACAAAGGCCTGCAACTTGCTCTTTGTTTTCAAACAGAAGCAAGCGGTTCAAAAACAGATAATACATACTATCGTTATTTTTCACATATGTTCTTATTTAGAAGACAAAAATATTTTAAGGCAATCATAGACTTTATATAAACATGGCCTCCAATGAAAATAATGACTCCTATATATTAAAAATGCAACAGTGTTAAGAATTTCAGGAATATGACCTATACAAAACAGTAACTTAAAGCTGTAGAAACTACATGCCAGAAAGCAAACTGGGATTTCAGTATGATGATCTGTTACTAAATGCTGTTTCATGAGTGTGAGGAGAGCATTATATACTGATCTTTTAAAACAGCACTATGATTTCCTGTTTATAATTTCAAAGGTCACAGTTAAGTACAGAAGGCTAATAAACCAGGACATCTTGCTTGCTCTTTTAGAAACAAAAGTTCTACCTTTTAAAACATTAAATTTGAAGTTGTATGGTCTCAGGGCATTGGCTAAGGTGACTGTATAAAATGAAGAACCTTTTTCCTCCTGTTTCTGATACTTAATAAGCAAAAAGAAAAGCTTCTGATTACAGATTCTTCTTAGTAACAGTTCCATAGTATTCCATTTATCTTTAGAGACTCAGAACAACCTCAACACTGTAAATGTGCCAACATGTAAAAAAAAAAAAAAAAATTGCAGTATAAGTCACTCAGTCAGGTAGCCAAGCAGCGTTCACTATATATCAGACATATTACTAGGTGTTAGGAACAATTAATTGAGTAAAATAACCCATTTTCTTAAGAAGTTCTGTCTAAGCAGCAGGAATGGCATGAAAGCAGACTGCTATACCATATGATAGCAGAAATACACACAAAGTAAAAGGGCCTACATAGAGTAGGTAAGTACTTCTTCTGTGATTAGAGCAGAAGTGCCAGGGAAAGTTTCCTAGAGCAAGTAACATAAGAATTAGGTGTTGATGGAAGAGTAAATGTTTATTCAGGCGGGAGAGATGTGCTATGTTTAAAAACTCTGACGTAGGCAAGGGGGCCTGAAACTGCTAAGTTTGGGATTCAGTTTAGCTGCTTAAAAAAAAAAAAAAAAAAAAGGTACAGGGTAAGTGGAAGATACAGAAGCAACAGAGAGGTAGCTAGAGTACAGATCACAAAGGGTCTTGTATATCATTCAGGGAAGAAGTCCCATTAGATATGCATTTCAGAAAGGTCACTGGTTAGAGTGCAGAACGTGATTTGAAGGCGAGACCAGAGGGAGGAAGTCTATTATGATTTGAATGTGTTTTTAAACTTGCTCATTTTAAAAACACCTAATTCATCATTCCCTTCTTGAAAGAGTTTCTTCACAGTTTCCTAGATACTCTTGGTTCTTTTTCTCCTTCACTGGCTACATTTTTCAGTCTCTTTTACTTATTCTTCTTCATCTTCCTAAACTCAAAATTTTAGTGTGTCTTGAGGACCTCAGAATAAGATAACATGATTAATCATCCCCAACCCCCAACCCTGAAAACAACCATAACACCTGGACATACTACCAAAAAGCCCTATCTGAAGATATTAGAGAGTAAATGGAAACAGACTCTGATAGAGGGTCCACCAAGCTTACTTGGAAGAAAGAAGATGGAAAGCTATACAGCACAAGTAGTTATCATTTCTTCAAAGTTTAGCCTAAGGCCAACTGCAATCAGCATGGTTTAGAAACAGTGGCAGAGCTACCCCTGAAAAAATGAATTCAGGATACTTTATCCACTGAGAGAGCAGGGTAAGCCCAGAAGGGAGAGAGAAGAAATCTCTAAACATCTTAAGTGTTCAGACAAGTAGCAGATTCAAAGCATCTTGCTGAAAGACAAAAGATGTAAACTGAGACTGGAACTGCTAAGAAACATAGTTTAAAGTTAAAACCTAGCCAAGAAAATTCATTCAAACAACCACTTATTTGAAAAAAATAACCAAATCCAGGATCTCTGCAACTTCATAATGTCCAGGGTACAGTCCAAAATTACCCAGCATATGAACAGGAAAGGAAACAGAACATTTTTCTTCTCCATAAGCAAAAATGGTTATTATCACTATCCTTGATGGTGTTCAAACAAATTGCTCTCAAAAAATGAAAATATTATCAGAGAAATAAATTATTGCAGCAGAGAAATAGAAACAATAAAAACGTTTTAACGGATGTAGCCACAGAACATTAATCGCTGGGTGAAAGACTACAGGATATTCACATAGTCTCACAGTATCATTTCAAAGATTACTTAGTAACAGCAAACAGAAAAGATACCTTTACAATGGAGAAATCTGGCATATGGCACTTAAATCAAGTGCCAGAACTCAGCACTGATAGTAAAGGTACAAACATGGATGTGATACAACACACTATTATTATATTGTAGTATCACAATTTTCTATAGGTTTGAAGTGTTTTCCAAAAAGTTGGAAGGAAAAGTATAAATACAGTATTATTAGAGATTATGAAACACAAAAGAAAGGCTAAAAGGAAGATTATTACACATCAGGGAGGGAAGAATTAAAGTAGCTATCTTGGGATCTATTCACTTCCTTTACCAGGAGGAAACTCTAGCAAAGGGAGGTGATGCTGTTTAGTCTTCATGTTAACATGCTGGTAAGCAATCCCTCTGGTAGATAGGATAATGAGTTTTTGTTAGGAGGAGGGTCCTTATCTGAAGAATGCTCTTAGTAGGCTGTCCCTTGTTAAGGATGCTTACAATAAACAAACCCAGAATTTATGGGTTTATGAGGCCTGGCACACTGGAGAACATCATGTAAGCTATATAACCTTAGGATATTACATGGAGAAGTTTCAAAACGTAAACGCTCTCTGATATGAGGTAATAACCAGACTTCCTCATTTGGAGACTCTGGGCTGGAAAGTACACGTCTGATGTGGAAAGGAAGGACCCTGTGGAATTACAAAGTGTCCCAGATCTCTCTCCTTGCTTCTCCTGTCCCCTTTGACTACTTGCACCCTTACAATTATTACTAAAGCTGATTCTAGGTGAGATCTCTAACACGTTGAGTCTGATTTGATAACACGATTATTTGTATTGGCTCACAAATAAAACTCTCAGAAATAATTATAGTGTAAGATTAACGATACTTTTAATACAATTACTTTCATAGAATAAATGAACAAAATGTTAAGTTGACATAGCTAATTAACACAGTACAGTGTACTTACAGACTTCAATAAGGTATCTTTTACCCTACGGAGAAACTTGTTTAAGCATTCATAGGAAAAAAAACTTACCAAAATCACAGTATGTGAAACTATAGAAAAAACTCAGTAACTTTTAAAAAAGCATATATAACCAGAAATATCACAAAATTCTAAACAGTATATGAATACATACAATGATAAACCTCCAATCTAAGGGGTATACACAGCCTAGAATACTTCTGAGCATGTCCTCTGAAATGGGATTCTCCCTAGAGTTGTGGTGAGGTTCAAGTGGTATGATATAGTTATTATATTATTTTGATGATGTATCATTTTACTTAACTTTTATGCCTTTACAGATTATAATCTATACTATTTTTTTTCTATTTGTGATCTCCTAATGACAACCACTTAGGAGCAAGCTGTGCAGAAGCCTGAGACAAAGTGATCCTAACTGCTGATTGTAAGCTCAAAGGATGATTTTAATAATAGATTTCAGAATGTAAAACTAGGGGAAGAATAGAACAAAAGGAGAAAGAGTTTTAAACTAGAGGAGAAGTAAGAGGTAGCAGGCAGAACAAGGTCTCAAAGAAGAATACATAAATTCTCATCTTAAAGAATATTCAGGATAGGAAGAAGTAACAGCCTTAAGAGAGGAAGAGGTTAAAAAAGAATACAGATAGGCCAGGAGTGGTTGCTCACGCCTGTAATCCCAGTACTATGGGAGGCCGAGGTGGGCGGATCACCTGAGGTCAGGCGTTCGAGACCAGCCTGGCCAACATGGCAAAACCTTGTCTCTACTAAAAATACAAAAGTTAGCCAGGCGTGAGGGCAGGCAACTGTAGTCCCAGTTACTCAGGAGACTGTGGCAGGAGAATCATTTGAACCCAGGAGGCAGAGATTACAGTGAGCAGAGATCGGGTCACTGCACTCCAGCATGGGCGACAGAGAGAGACTCCATCTCAAGTAAAAAAAAAAGAAATACAGATACAGGCTACTGTGTATATTTACCTGTGAGGAATTAAAGGATCTGAAAACACATTGCACATCTTTCAGTCTTTTTTTTCCTAGATGGCAAGTTTCATGTTTATTAAATTATCTCCTCCAATATCTAGGAAAGTGAGTCTGGATATATCATAGGATGTTCTCAACTTACTGAAGCAGTATACTACAGTGGATAACATAATTAGCTTTATAATCAGTTATAAGTTGCTCAGTTTCTCTAAGCTTGAGTTTCTTGTTCCGTAAGACAGGGATAAAAATGATATCTACCTAGTGAGACAGTAAATATAAAACACATAATATTCTGCCTGGCACATAGTAAATGCTCAGTAAAAGATAGTTGTTACTTTTATTATTGAGTAAGAGACTTGTTGCACATTTTGAGTAATTTCAGTATATGCTTGAATTTTACCATCTCCTTCTCCAGTTAAGTAACTTACTGATCTATAAATGTTGATAGCCTAATTTAACTAACTTTCAAAGAAAAAGAAACTGTTTTAGAAGGCAATATTTCTACTGATATCAAAGTTAAAAGTATGGACACTATTATAGAAAAGGCAGCAAAGACTTGGGTTTCATACACCATAGTCTATAAAATTAGAACCTATGATTTTATAGTGTAAAGATCAAGCCAATTTTTTTTCTTAGTTGGCCAGAAAAAGCAAACTCTCATTTCTAAAAATACTCATGATTTCTTCACAAAGAAGTCATCCTGCAACAAAATACCCTATTATTATAGAAAGCAAGAATAGGATAGTATGTCATCAATAAGACTATAAAAATGAAGCAGTGTCTGAGCCAAGGAAAAAATTTCTCTGGAAAAATAAATGAGCAGAGGTCTTTTCTCCAAATTTAATTGAGATTGAGAGTTTGTTTTGTCACCATTTATTTGATACTCCCAAGCAGGTAATAACCATTTCCTAAGAAAATTACAAATGACCTTTTAATTAAGAAAAATGCTTTATTTGCTTTGTTTAGAAAAGACAACAAAATTTGTAAAAGAACCATAAATAAGGAATAAAATTTGACACGTAAGAACAGCAAATATATAGTCTTTCTAGTATTCATTTTATATTTAAATTCATTCCAGTTTTTAAAAAACATTACAAAAGAAGTTGAAGTCAGAGTAGCCAACCCAGCCTGCCCTAACTCCTGCCACAAACTCAAGACATATATATATACTATGAAATTATGAATTTTATGAATTCAAGGAATACATAGGCTATGAATTTGGCTATGATGCAACCATTCCATTGCATAATCACAGGGAAAAATAGAACACAAATCAAACCAAATCAAACCAAACCAAACCAAACCACGGTAGTGATGTGGTAATCTTGTAAACCTACAAACTTTATCACTGAATCAGATTTCCCTTTGCTGATGAGATTCAAAACAAGAAAGAGAAAACAGGCTTTACATTTGGATCAAAAAGGACAACTTTTCTTTCTAATTAATCAAATGTATCACTGAAATTTACAAAAGGGAAGTATTCTAAAGATTGAGTATCTTTTGTTCTCAAACTCTTCATACACCACATACAAGTTATTATATATAACAAACCATGGAAAGAATGTAGTGTGTGTGTATGTATATATTTTTTATATATATAAAAAATTTTACAAATTCCAGTTTATTCCAGTTTTTAAACAGTATTACAAAAGAAGTTAAAGTCAGAGTAGCCAACTATACACTGTATGTGTGTATGTATCTATACATATATATATATACACACACATGCATACACACACACACTGCATTCTTTCCATGGTAAAATAAAATCAGCAATTATATAGTAGCTCAAAGCCTCTGAATAATTTAAGACGACAAAAATGACTATTCAGAAGAAATTACAGGGAAAAATTTAGGTAGGCAATGTAATTTAGTAAGAACCTTGGTTAAGAGAAAGTGAAAGAGATAAATTGTAACTTCCTATTTTATTGCTATTCTCAAGACAAAATCTCTAAAGATTTTATTTCTCATAGGAATATCATTTTAAAAAGGTATATGAAAAAGACTAAATAATCTGCAAACCACAGAGACACAAATGATCACTGACAGTCAAATACAGAAGACTTTTTTTTCCTGAAGGACTGAATAAAAAGGGGATTATCACTTTGAGAAATAAAAGTTATAACAGATGGATTCCATGAATTTTATAATAGTGTGCAGCAGGGGGAAGGAAGAACACAAGAAACAAATATACTTCATATCAAAGAGTCGTTTCCTAGATGTTTTTATTCAGATTAACTGGGATAACTTTGTCCTATTAAACACTTTACTATCCCTTTAAAAGGAAGAAAGGCTGAGAATCTTTGATAACCTAACTCAATTAAAATATTGTTAGAGAGTTTTCTTTCTCTTTTACTTAATTCAAAACTTGAAAGTTATACCAAAATATAATAGGCAAACATGCATGCAAAATGACCCTGCAATTAAGAAAATTGCTGGGACCAAATGTTGTTTTTAAGTTCTACAGTAAAACAGTCTCCCAGACATTTAATGTCATGTCATTTGGTAAATGAAAGTTTCCTCAAAGTAAGAGCAGCAAGAAGACCTAAAAATTATGCTAGTGAAGAGTCTGACTGAAAAAAAAAAACAAAAATATGGGATCACATTGGTCTAACACTAATTTTATTTGAAGTTACTACAGAACTGAATAAAATGCTGATACCAATACATAAAAATTTATTGAGCTGGCAACAAGGAAAGCATGATGTCAGCCACCAACATCACCATCCACATTCCCAAACAGCATGAAGACTTTAATTCTTGAACTGACTTCGTGCTAAAGTTACAGTAAAAATAAAAACCTGAGGCATGAGGCATTATTAAACATAGATGAATTTAGTTTGGCACAATTTTGACTCAAATTAGCCTAGCACTTCAACAAATTCAGTCAAAAACAGAAAAATGCAAGCTTAAATGTTACAATTTTCTAAATGTGCTACATTCTTCACCAAACAGACTGATACAAGATGTCTTAGGCAACTCTCGGGAATATTCAAATAAGCAATACCACACACAAACAAAATGCAGGATAACAGGATACTCAGAAACATACACACATACACACCCACACAAGTCCTTACCTTCATGGCATGGATTTCTTCAAGCAATCGTTGCGCCCGTCTTTGGTTTTTTAACAGTGCATCTTCAGTACCCCTGCAAAAAATACATTACGATATGTAGCCAGGCAAAGCATTAATTTCAGACTCATAGTGTAATGGATAATCACTTCATTTCTTTTTAGAAAAGCGTAATAAATCTCTAAATAACAAACACGCCACTATCCTACACTGTCCATTTCCCCCACTCCCAAAACACACCTCAATTTACTAACCAAACCCATATGCTGGAAAATGGCAAAAATAAGTACTGTCTTGGCATTGTATTAATGACAATTAATTTTGATAGTTTGCCTTCTCTAGTTCCTTAATAACACTTTTTTAAATCAACCAATCGTACATTGTATTTAATGTAATATAAATGTCATAATTTACAATTAGAGTTTGACTATAATTTTATCAAATGAAAATTTGCTATCTGTCATTTAAGAAAAAAATAAAGAAGGGCTATATTCTGACATATTTATGAAAGAATACGAAATTAATCAGGGACAAAACATACTTGAAGGCTAAGTATTCATGCTTACATCATAAGAAGAACTATAAATAAAATACTTTTTCACTAACACTAGTGATACTGAAAATACAAAATATTGTATTTTTCCAAAAAATTACATGGAACACAATATTCTAATAAGTACTGAAGATTTCAAATTACTTAGCAATTCAAGAAAAAATGTGATATAAAATCTTCAAAACTGATTCTTAAGGTATTACTAGATTTGTTAAGCTGTATCAGTATCTTAAAATAACTTCTGATAACATAAAACACACAAGCCCAAGGGAATTTCATTCTAAAAAGACCAAAAGAGAGTTTTGCAAAAGCAGCAAAAAAATTCACCCTGTATCTTGAGCAATGATGGTCCAAACCATAGCAGGGCATGCTGACACAGCACATTCTATCTCACTCACATCATCTCCGCATACAAAACAAAAATGGTGTATAAGTAAGACATGTAATTACTTCTCTATATCCCACCCTAAACATTTTAAAGTATCAAATAAAAACAACTTTTGACATTTTATTAGTCACAAGATCATTACTTTAAATGACTAACTTTTTTGACTTCAGTCGGCCAACACTCCTGACAAGTTTTCGGATAACTAAAACTCGAATTCTCTTCACTTCTTTTCTCATCTTCACAACCTTTGAAGAATAAAGTAATAATTAGAAGAAAGACACTTACTTCAGGAACAAACACACTTTATTTTAAGTCTTAGTATTTGAGACTTAGTCTACCACTTTAACTACTTTTTTTGTCTAACTATATTCGTAGCTTGATGAAATCTAACCTCTTCCATAAATAGTGAAGGAATAAATCAACAGTCTAAAAATGTGTCTGAGAGCTTAAGAAAAACAAGTTATAATTTTTTAAAAAGTCACAGTATTACCCGAGATAAGTATTTTAATGTTACACTTATATCTTGCTGGGCTTGGAATATAATAAACAGTGAGTTCCCTGAAATCACAGCCTGTCATATTCATCTTTGTATTCCCACGGTTAAAACAAAGCCTCACTCATAATGGTAGGAATTTAATTTGTTGAATGACTATTTTAATTAGCAAATTAGCTTTTAATTAGCAATTTATTTTACTTATTTATAAAACAAATCTTTCATTATTTTTAGTAACAAATTATTTCAAGTATAATTTTAAAAGAAGATCCACAAACACAAGGGCATTGTGTGCAAGCATATGTGCATGTAAACATAAATGCCCCCCAACACAAACACATGCACACACATACAAATACATAATTTAAATCACCCTACTAGAGAACAATGTTTAACTCTAAGAACAAAAAGCAGAGCTATAGGCCAAGAAATGGAAATTATAGTTATAAAAAAAATACACATTATAACAGCTTTCAGTGCAATGGCATGTAATTACGGAGTTTATATTTCATCTATCAGTTAGGAGGCATACATCTTAAAAATTACTCCTGGAATGTCCTTCTTCCCCTTCTTCACTTTAGGAACTACATAAAATTCAGGTTCAGATATAGTAATTCCAGTGAAACCTTCAATGACTTCTTCAGTTAAGGATAACCACTCCATCCCTGGGGTCCCCACTATACAGATTCTGTCATTAAAGCATCTACCTCACTGCACTGTTACTAATGGCTCATGTGGCTGTCTTTTTCTATAGACAGCAAACTCCTAGAAAACAGGAGTCTTGTAATATTTATATAGTGTTTTCTTTGTCCTGCAAGAGTGCCTGGCACACAAAATTCCTCAAATTCTTCTTGCCAAAATAACATTATTAACATCATCCTGTTTCTTTAAGGCTCTTCCATTTAATTAATATCTTCTCTTACCCTTCATGTCATTCACTCCCTTATTCACTGAAGATATTAGCAACCAACTTACGATTTCTTTACACCCTAAGTTCTGCCATCATTCTGTGTAACTTACATGTCCACTTGAATAGCCCATCTGATAATTATATCTTCACTTCTTTACTTATTTTCTAAAGACCTAATCTATTCTATCTCAGCCATCCACTTCCATGGCCACACTGTCAACCTTGTCATCATTCATAATATTCAATTTCTAAAACCATTAATTCAAATATTCCACACTGTGATCACAACCTCTATCAGCTTGCTTGTTCAACTCCACCCACCACAACCATCTTTGACTTCATTAGGACCACCAATCCACTGACTCCTACACTTAATGTTCCTCTTTTTATGCAGTTTAGATACATGATAACATCTGCCAATTTCTTAAACTCCTGTTCCTCTGGTGAGGAAACCGTAGTCCTGAATGAAAAAAACACTCTGAGTTCTTCATTGTCATATGCCAACAGCAAATACTTGTAACATTCTGTCTACTATAAATTCATCATAATTAACCTCAAGTGGACCCCCATTCTTCCTAGCCATCCTATATTTTTCTGTTCAGTTCACTCTACAATGCCTGTTTTAAGCTTTTGCCTACTCTCCTAAATCCTCTAGTCTCCGTCCTCCTTTCTCTCTTTCAATCGTGTAGAGAAAATAATTATCAGTTGGGAACCATCACTTTTCTACTACCATGAATGCAAATGTACTTCCATGACCCATCTTCCTTTACGAATAAAGTTACAATATAAGAAACACCACTACACATATCTGAGTTTATCTTTTAACTGTCTTTTAGAGCCCATTCTCTTCTGCCTTCCTAGAACCTCTACTATGGATTATCCCTTTACCATAGCATTGTCATTCTCTTCCTTTTAATGCATTTGTTTCCCACTGATTTTTAAACATGATTGAGTCATTTTCATTAGAGACTAAATAAACATCCTCATTACATAGTTCACTAGGACCACTCCCTCTTCAGTTGTGTGGAGAACTAAGCTTTTAGAAAGAGACGTCCGAACTCAGTATCTCTATTTCTGCATGCCACACAAATCCAGTTTGATTTTCATCCTCATCAGTCTACTAAAAGATGTCACTAAGGACACCAATGAATTCCAAAAAAGCCCCTGAAATCCAATGGAAATTTGACATTTTTGACCACTTTCTCTTTCTTCAAACATTCTTCCCTTGGTTTTCCAAGATAGTTTTCTTCTTTCCTTTCTACTCACTCTAGTTTTCTTCTTTCCTTTCTACTCACTCTATTTTGATCTTCTTTGAAAATTCATCCACCTCTACCCAGTCATAAAATGTTAAGAGTTGAAGGGGCAGTCCCAAGCCAGTGTTTCTTTTCACAATACATTATTTAGCCTTAAGAGATCTTATGTGTGCATATTTAATCTGCCACCTAAACAAAGAGGAGTCAAACATTTTACCTTCAGCTGAGATCACTCCTTTTAGCTTCAAGCCCAAATATGCAACTTCCTGCTTGACATTTCTTTCTGAGTGCGCTCAAAATCACCTCAAATTCACACCTAAATTCATGTTCTTCACCTCCAATAAAACCCTTCCCTTCTTTTGTGGGGAGGGGGGGTTTCATATTTCAGAGAATGGAACAATCCTTTTAGTTATACACCTAAAGGTCTTTAGAGGTAGCTCTCTTAATCCTTCACAATGAATCTCCAAGTCCTATTAATCTTAAATCCTAATTATCTTTCAAATTGTACCACTTTTTTCCCTATCTTGACTTTTTTCCAATCTTGGCTGAGTTACTGTTAACCGGTTTCTCCACACCTGTGCTTCTTGCCTGTCTCCAATCAGTTATCCGCAATGCCATCACAATAAAAATTTTTAAAGTATATATCCAATGTGGCACCTTTATGTAACTCTCTTTAACGGTCTCCAATTGCTCTCAGAAGAATCACATTGGCCTTTCAGTACCCTGTCCTCACCATGCTCATGTCTACTACAAAGCCTTTACACCTACCATTTCCACTGGTCAGAATGTTCTTTTTTCCCATGTCAACTTGTTAACATCTATTCATCCTGATTTTGGACCAATTGTCATTTCTGTGAAGTCTTTTCTGGCTTCCCTGAGAGGGTCACAAGTACCTTTAATTGGTAACTTAATACTTTACCTTTAATCTGATTATTTTTAATGTGTCTTTCCCCAGTAGGTTATAAATTCTGTGAAGTTGATCAAGTATCTGGTTTTATTCAACACTGCATCTTAACACCTAACATAGTGCATGGCACACAGTATGTGTCCAATAAATATTGGTTAAATAAATGACCAGAAATGTAGCAATACACACTGTCTATTCACTGTTTCAAATGCATAATATATTTTAAAAATGCACAGTAATCAGGTTTCTTTCCCGCTAGATAAGTTAACCTCTTAGGAATTTGTTTCAAAGACCCATTTAGAAAAAAAAATCATACTTTGCATAAATGAAAAGGCACACAGACAAGGCTTAAGGAAAAAAAAAAAGAACTGCCACGTTGCATAAACAGAATTATACAGTGTCATGACACATTTTTTAAAGTTGTTATTCATAAAATAAACTAATAGCAAGCGATGAACTGTACATTAAAATATATTAACAAATGTTTCTAATTGCTGAACTTTGCAGGTGCATGAGATGATAATATACCATTTGCTAACCACTGTTAACTAAACTAATAAACTGCAGTGGGCAGAGTTGGGCCTTGGTTACATTCCAATCATAACAAAGCTCGTCTCCAATTTTAAAATTCCAATTTAAGAAATACTATGTTTGTCATTAATGGATAAGGGAATTCTAAAAGCAAAAGGAATACCTCATATACTTAAGACTTAGGTTTCCCCAAGCACTTAGATTTTTACAAAACTGATGACAAATATAGCCTTTAAGTTAGGATTTAAAAGGCTGCCAATTTATTTGTCACCCAGGAATTGTAAAGTTGGCTGACAACCCAGAAGTCAATGAACAGGCCTAACACACCAATACTGCCAGAAGTCCAAGTGCACTGCTTAATGGCAGTACATTTTGGCAAAACTCTAACCAAAAGCAAGAACTATCATTGTTAGAATTGTAAAAACAGTATGATTATTGTTTGGGATGGAAAGAACAGAGGAATAGTGTGAGCACAGAGAAAACAGAGGCATAGAAATGTAAATAAAATATGCTGACACAGAAGAAAGAAAATGAAAGAGAAGTAGAAGGAAGGGGTCTGAAGACAGAAATTGAAGGGAAAATCTGAGGCCATCACCAACAAGACTGATTAAGCCAAGCCGAGGGTCTTCCAAACAGCAAGAGAACGCATTTAAGACAATCTATAAGATCTGAAGAAAAAGAATTAAGACTTACATACACAGTGAATATATATGTACTGACAGTGAAGTATCGCCTAGAGATTAGACATACAGAAGTCTTTAAAGTTAACCTGGCAAAATCTAAACATAGGGCATCTCTTGCATAGACAGTATAAAAATACTATAAATAAAGTGGAAGTCTAATATAGCTATTTGAGAAAAGACCATGTGAGATGACTCAGAAGAGTCAACATAAACACAGGAAAGGAAACCACAGAGAGGCAAAAGTTGGCAGTGTCCAACTCAAGGAAATTCCAAAGAAAGGGTTCCCCAGCTCAGAGACTCGAGAAATCTAATCTGTTCTGGAATAACTCAATTATGGGAACAGATGCATCACAGCTCAACATGAATCATGCAACTAAAACCCCTTTCTGTATTTCTACATACCAAGCAGCTGATGGTCAGTATACAGGAAAAGAATGTGTTTTACAATGTGAGCATTTATTATGTATATTAGACACGTTTTTTTATAAACTAGCTTTCTCATTCACACAATCTCTTATATACTTAGGTTTAACATGAATTTGCTTTTTAGAGAATGAGCTCTATTTCTGGCGTGACAATGACAGCAAGTTTCTGATATACAAAGCAGACAGGAGACTTTGGTCCAAAGACAAAATTAAATGCTACTTGAATTGACTTTTGGCTGGCTATGTGATAGTTGGCCAACCAGTTAGCCTCTGATAATTCACCAACTTTACCATGTTTTTGAGCTGGCCTGTAACAAAAATCTATAGTTATTAGAAAATAGTTATTCTAAGAGCTAGTATTGTTCCAGGGGAACTTGCAGTGTTAAGAAAAATCTAAGTATATCTGTGTTTCTAAGAACACTAATACTTCTGCTTATTCATTAATTACCTATCAGATTAGTAAATACAAAAAAACTATGACAAAACATTCTTTGTATGAAGTTGTGAGGAAACAGACAAATACACTGCTGGTAGAAATGCAAACTGATTTACTCCTTTGGGGGAAACCATGCTGTACTTTAACAAAAGTCCTACTTCTAGGAATCTATTCGGAAGACACATTCTCAACAATAGGAAAAGGTTACACACAAGATTATTCATTGCATCATTTTAACAAAATGTAGCATGAGAGAGAAAATAACGTATATAAATAAAGCATATAGCAATGTAGTATTTTAAATCAATGCAAAAGATCTGTAGGTATTACATGGATAAAACCTGAAAAGTAACATTTGGTGAATAAAATACAGTAGCCCCCCTTACCAACAATTTTGTTGTCAGCAGTTTCACTTACCTGCGGTTAGCCAAAATTCCAAATATAAATAACTCATAAATTTTAAATTGTGCACCACTCTGAGTAGCATAATGAAATCTCTCACTGTACTACTCCATCCCACACGGGATGTAAATCATACATCCATGGTATTTCTGCTGCATCCGTTACCTGCCCATTACTGTACAGAAAATAATAATAACAATAATAATGACAGAGTTTGGTACTATCTGAGGTTTTAAGCATACACTGGGGGTCTTGGAACATAACCCCCATGGATAAAGGGAGACTACTACAATTTATAATTTGTAAAACAATATGCAGTTTAAAAGTATACAACACAATACTATACACTGGGTATAGATACGTATGTTACTAAAATTGTGAAAAATACAGAAGAGAAAAACACACACCAAGAGGAATAATTACCTCTGAGGTAGAAAAGAAGATGGGTGGAATTAAACATTAAGATATAGCAAAACACTGACATTTCCTAAACATAGGAAGTAGATTATAAGAAGATCTGTTACATTATTTTCCATACGTTTGAAGTAATACATAGTTAACAAAATTATTGGGTTTCTTGTCTTTTTTCGAAACAAGGTCTGGCTCTATTGCCCAGGCTGGAGAGCAGTTGTGTGATCTCGACTCATCACAACCTCCGTCCCCGTCCCGGGCTCAAGCCATCTTCCCACCTTAGCCTCCCAAGTAGCTGGGACTACAGGCACGTACTACCATGTTTGGCTAATTTTTCTGTATTTTTTGTAGAGACAGGGTTTCACCACATCGCCCAGGCTGGTCTCAAACTCGTGAGCTCAAGTGATCTGCCGACCTCAGCCTCCCAAAGTGCTGGGATTATAGAGTGAGGCACTGCACCTGGCCAAAATTATTTTTGTATAAAGAGGACCCTAATTTTATCATATGGATGATAACTTATTGTTGATTTTACTTTTTATTTCTGATGAGCAACAATTTTTTAAAATACCTAGAGTGCTTAGTGATTATCTACGATTTAACCATTATTGGGCATATGCTGCCACCTAGCAAAACTTCCCAGAATAGTTTAATAACTAAACACAAATTGGTTCTCACGGAAAGGCCCTAATTTAATATTTCAGAAAAAAATTATTAAAAAGTACTATGCACCTAATCATGACACAAGCGTTTTGTAACTTCATAAGCACATACAAACGTGGTTCTTGACATTCTTATGTTTTACAATATGTGGAGGAAACTCATTTTGTTCTTTGGCACTTTAGTTTCTACCTTTACTGTCTTACATGAAATGAAAAGCAATTTTCTAATGGGCTTAATGGTAATTTGCTATCAAACAATAAAATAGGCCAGGCGTGGTGGCTCACGCCTGCAATCCCAGCACTCTGGGAGGCTGAGGCAGGCGGATCACGAGGTCAGGAGATCGAGATCATCCTGGCTAACACGGTGAAACCCTGTCTTTACTAAAAATACAAAAAAAAAATTAGCTGGGCGTGATGGTGGGCGCCTGTAGTCCCAGCTAGTCGGGAGGCTGAGGCAGAAGAATGGCGTGAACCCAGGAGGTGGAGCTTTCAGTGAGCCAAGATCCTGCCACTGCACTCCAGCCTGGGTGACAGAGCGAGACTCCATCTCAAAAAAAAAAAAAAAAAAAAAAAATGTCAGTTGTACATATAGGCCTTTGGCCTTCCTATGAAATTAAAGCACTCCATCAGATTGCTACACCTCCTAAATCTGATTTTTACATATCACTGCTGCCTAAATTTTAGAAAACAGATGACTTGAGAAAATCTAGCTCTAGTTTTGCAAATTATTTACGCACTAAATGCTATGTACGGCACTGTTGCTTTCAATTGTGCATTTCTCCTCTAGTTCTAATGGAAAGGGAGGAAAAAAAGCATTTAGGAGATTTTCTCTCTCATTTGAACATTAGTTGACAGTTATGCTATCCATGCTTTCATCTGCCCATTATATACCTACTTCTTATTACCTGTAGACAAGGTACTGTGCTGGAGGTTAGGGAAGCTGCTATAAAAGCAATTAAAAATTCTCTCTTCAAAGTACCAAAAATATGCAATAAATAATCATCAAGATAGAGTAAAAAGTGATGGTTTATTTTTTAGAAGAGTAAAGATAAATTTTTACTTTACTTCGCAAGAATAACAACAAACTTTAATCTTAATCTCTTTACAACATACTTAGTATTGGAAGTTCTGGCCAGGGTAATCAGGCAAGAGAAAGAAATAAAGCATATTCAAATAGGAAGAGAGGAAGTCAAACTGTCTCTATTTGCAGATGACATGACTGTATATCTAGAAAACCCCATTGTTTCAGCCCCAAATCTCCTTAAGCTGATAAGCAACTTCAGCAAAGTCTCAGGATACAAAATCAACGTGCAAAAATCACAAGCATTCCCATACACCAATAATAGACAAACAGAGAGCCAAATCATGAGTGAACTCCCGATTCACAATCGCACAAAGAGAATAAAATGCCTAGAAATACAACTTACAGGGATGTGAAGGACCTCTTCAAGAACTACAAACCACTGCTCAAGGAAATAAGAGAGGACACATACAAATGGAAAAACATTCCATGCTCATAGATAGGAAGAATCAATATCGTGAAAACAGCCATACTGCCCAAAGTAATTTACAGATTTAAAGCTATCCCCATCAAGCTACCATTGACTTTCTTCACAGAATTGGAAAAAACTACTTTAAAGTTCATATGGAATCAAAAAAGAGCCTGCATAGCCAAGACAATCTTAAGTAAAAGGGACAAAGCTGGAGGCATCATGCTACCTGACTTCAAACTATAATACAAGGCTATAGTAACCAAAACAGCATGGTACTGGTACCAAAACAGATATATAGACCAATGGAACAGAACAGAGGCCTCAGAAACAACACCACACATCTACAAACATCTGATCTTTGACAAACCTGACAAAAACAAGCAATGGGGAAATGATTCACTATTTAATAGATGGTGTTGGGAAAACTGGGTAGCCATATGCAGAAAACTGAAACTGGACCCCTTCCTTACACCTTATACAAAAATTAACTCAAGATGGATTAAAGACTTAAACGTCAGACCTAAAACCATAAAAACCCTAGAAGAAAACCTAGGCAATAACATTCAGGACATAGGCATGGACAAAGACTACATGACTAAAACACCAAAAGCAATGGCAACAAAAGCCAAAAATGACAAATGGGATCTAATTAAACTAAAGAGCTTCTTCACAGCAAAAGCAACTATCATCAGAGTGAACATGCAACCTACAGAATGGGAGAAAATTTTTGCAATCTATCCATCGGACAAAGGGTTAATATCCAAAACCTACAAAGAACTTAAACAAATTTACAAGAAAAAAACAACCCCATCAAAAAGTGGGCGAAGGATATGAACAGACATTTCTCAAAAGAAGTCATTTATGCAGCCAACAAATATATGAAAAAATGCTCATCATCACTGGTCATTAGAGATATGCAAATCCAAACCACAATGAGATACCATCTCACGCCAGTTAGAATGGCAATCATTAAAAAGTCAGGAAACAACAGATGCTGGAGAGGATGTGAAGAAACAGGAACGCTTTTACACTGTTGATGGGAGTGTAAATTAGTTCAACCATAGTGGAAGACAGTGTGGTGATTCCTCAAGAATCTAGCAATAGAAATACCATTTGACCCAGCAATCCCATTATTGGCTATATACCCAAGGATTATAAATCATTCTACTACAAAGGCACATGCACATGTATGTTTATTGTGGCACTGTTTACAACAGCAAAGACTTTGAACCAACCCAAATGCCCATCAATGATAGACTGGATGATGAAAATGTGGCACATATACACCATGGAATACTATGCAGCCATAAAAAATGATGAGTTCATGTCCTTTGCAGGGACATGGATGATGCTGGAAACCATCATTCTCTGCAAAGCAACACAAGAACAGAAAACCAAACACTGCATGTTCTCACTCATAAGTTGGGAGTTGAACAATGAGAACACATGGACACAGGGAAGGGAACATCACACACCAAGGCCTGTCGGGTGGGGGGAAAGGGGGAGGGATAGCATTAGGAGAAATACCTAATGTAGACGACAGGTTAATGGGTGCAGTAAACCACAATGGCACATGTATACCTATGTAACAAACTTGCATGTTCTGCACATGTACCCCAGAACTTAAAGTATACATATAAAAAAAAAAGATTAAAGTTTGAGAAGAGTCAATGTAAGTAGTTGGGAAGCTAGTACAGTAGCTGTACCAGGATTCTAGTGGTGATGGAAAAGAAGTGAAAAGATTGAAAGCGAATTCAAATTATTTTTCAGATACATTTCCTCCTTGAAGAAATTAATTCATTTCTTCTGCCTATTTTCTGAGATGGTTTCTTTTAATTTCTATGAGGTATTTCCTATTAAGGGCATTAGCCCTTTGTCATATTTGCTGTATTTTTTTTTTCTAGTTGGTTGTCATTTTTCTTTTCTTTGGTAGGTTATTCAATTTTTATGTAGATAAATCTCTCTTTCCTTTTGTGGATTTTTTTTTCCCACTAATTTCAAATTATAATATCCTCCATCATCTCCACTTTTTTCTGTCCTTTTTATCTCCTTCACATTAGAACACACTAGACTTCAGTGGTGGATGTGTGTAGTTCCTGCTTTCATAAATTCATTTAATCACCTAGTAAACATATGTGCTACACATGATAGACACATAAACACAGGAAGACAGAAACAGTTACGTAAGTGTTTCCAGAGGAGAAAGCAATCTGAGTGCACAAAGAATAGACACCTAACCCAGACCGAGAGGAGTTAATGAAGGTTTCCTACAGGTCAAATTTTAACTGTTTTGAAGAAGAACAAAAGTTAGCTAAGTGTTAAAAGAGTCTTTAATGACTCATCCCCTGTCATTTCCATCATCAAAGTCATTACAAAATTTGATATGAAGCTCCCTGGGGTTGAAATCCCAGGGACATTACTCTGATCTTTCACACATCACAGGTAACTTAATGCAAAATAGACCACCAAACGCTTTCTGGCACAAAGCATAAGCTTAATGTATGTTTATGAGTAAATAGTAACTGCTTTCAGCTTCCCTCTTCAGCATATCCTGTACTCCACTGTCAACTGAAATCCTGACTCGTTAATCTGGCAGCAGAGAATATATTTCAGTTTTATTTCCTTCTTCATCTCACAAGTTCCCATCAGTGAAGAGTTACCGATCCCTGTATTACCCATGGGTTCTTCTGCTACTAGCCCTTTCCTGCTTATACCAGTCCCTCTGCTTGGAATGACTTCTTCCCCTTTCCTGAATCACTGACTGCAATTCCTGTGCAAGATCCTTAAAGACCAAGGACAAATATCACCCACTTCATTTTGCCGCCTTTGGAAACTTTTCTGCATTACTAGGTTTTGGGGGCATTCTTCACACATTGTTCTGTAACACAGGTGAGTGTTGCTTAGCTCTCTTACTTGAGTATAGGTTACTAGAAAATATGAAATATCCCTTACACTACTGTGTGTAATCTAAACAGTGACTTGCTCATAAACGGGATAAAGAATTTCCTTTCTGTATCTAACTGTGAGGTCCTTACTCGATCCTTATGTTTCCAGCTTACTTTAAGACTTTGGATGACATTACTTTGTTGAATAGAAGCAGAAACCAGAGGGGGATAAGTGGTAGAAATGGTATTTTGTCGACACCGCACACTATGGAAGTGACGGTGGTGAGAACAAATGTCTAATGAGAATGGACTGAAAAAGCAGAAAAAAGAATTGGGGATAGCAAGTATAAACAGCTCTTTATTGAAGTTCTGCTGTAAACGGAAGCAAAGAAATAGGACACTAACTGGAAGAGGAAACGAAGTACTGAGTATACAGTCTCATTCAAGACCACCAATTTCTTAGAAGCTACAGCTCTTACTTTCTCTCTTTCATTTCGACAGGCTATAAAGAGCAGGTAATGTGTACTGAAAGTTTATTAAGGGTCAGGCACTTGCAAATACTTTACGTATCTCAGTTAATCTCACAACCCTGGGACGAACTATCTTGAGTTCCGTTTTACAGACGAGAATACTGAACATACAGGCTAAAGGGTCTTCCCAAAGTCCCACAGACATAAATTCGTGGGGCCTGACACATGTCTCTCACTTCAGTCACCTGGAGACCGAAAAGGGAAATTACCGGTTGCCAAACTCCAAGTTGCGGGAAACCCGCCTGGGCCCACCACGAAAGTTCCTCCAACCGCACCCTCTATGCCCGCCTCCGACCACGCGTCTCAAAAGAGCTGGTTTTGAGGACCCTTAAAGTCAGCCCCATAGGTTCCTCAGCGCTCACCTCGTTATTGAGGTTCAGAGTTCCCGGCTGAGCCATGGTAGATGAAGGAATATGATCCGCCGCTGCCTGCACGTGAACCGGCTGTCTCAGACCGCGGCTGCGTCGCCACGCCCCTCAACGGAAGCCTCTTCTGTCCAAAACTCATCCGCCTTCTGCTCTAGGGGCCGCCTGGGAACAAGAAACATTGACGCTTGGAAGGGAAAACCGGAACTGAGATAGAACAACTACCGGCGCAGAGGGCTACGCAACGGAATTGCGCGTTCCTATGGAAACCAGACGGGGGCTGGTAGCTGGGCAACGTCTAGTATTTCACGATTCGGTTTTTGTTTGTGTGTGTGTGTGTGTGTGTTCCCTTGGTACACTGCGCTGGCATTGTACCGGCCTTGGTTTTTCTCTCTAATGGCTAGGGGGGCGCTGAACGGCGGTGAAAGAGCTCTTCTGAAATGATCACTTGAATGAACGATTTTTTGCTTCCATTTTTTTTAAATCTAGTGTTTGTGAAGATTTCTGCTTTTCTAACAAGCACACGTTTTTAAATCCTCGCAGTTTTTTGTTCCAACCTCACATTATAGCTGAGGTGCGGACATTTTTTTCTTGCACACTATAGAAGGGTTTAAATTTAGGGAATGAACATTTGAAGCAAAACCAGGATACACATTTGGTACTGCCTGTGGGAATGGCTGTTTATTAGCCGGCAGGCATAGGAGACATAAGGGAGTGTGTTTGAATTAGGTAATGTATAATTGTCAACACCTTCTAGTATTGACCATTAAAATGTGTCAAATGGTGGTCCAAGAGCTTTACATAAATTAGCTCCAAATCTCCACAGAAATCCAACAAGATAGAAATTATTATCCTTTTATTAATATTATTTTGTTAGAGACCCAGTCTCTCTTTGTCACCCAGGCTGGTGTGCAGTGGCACAGTCATAGCTCACTGCAGCCTCAAACTCCTGGGCTCAAGCCATCCTCTCACCTCAGCCTTCCAAATAACTAGGACTACAGGAGTGAGCCACCCTACTCTGCTCTGCCTGGGACTGTCCACTGCTACAGGACTTCAAGTCCAGCTACATAATACCTGGGGTACAGTGCAAAATGAAAATCCAGGCCCCTTTATTCAAAATGCAGGAAAAACGTTTCTTCCAGCGGAGGGTGGTGGCTCACGCCTGTAATCCCAGCACTTTGGGAAGCCTAGGTGGGCGGATCACCTGAGGTCGGGAGTTCGAGACCAGGCTGACCAACATGGAGAAACCCCGTCTCTACTAAAAATACAAAATTAGCCGAGCATGGTGACGCATGCTTGTAATCCCAGCTACTCGGGAGGCTGAGGCAGGAGAATCACTTGAACCTGGGAGGCGCAGGTTGCCGTTAGCCAAGATCACTCCAGACTGGGCAACAAGAGTGAAACTTCGTCTCAAAAAAAAAAAAAAAAAGTTTCTTCCATAGCGTCTCTTGACTCTTCGTGGTGTTTGTTAATTTGCTATTTAATACGATGCTCCCTAAAGCACAGAGACATTAGGTTGTCAGGGCAGACCCTCAAAGGTGCCTGAGACCCCTGCCCCAAGACTCAGGTAGGAGTGTATACACTGGAGCAAGGTGGCAGCAGTTGCTGGATGGAGACAGGAGAGCAGGAAACCAGAGAATCCACCTGAGGAGCTGTTGGGGACAGGACCACACATGACCTGAGACAACAAGGCCTTGGCACATGTTCCATTATCCCACTAGACTTCACTTACAAAACTCAAATTCCAAAATGAAATCACTAATAATTTCAAGACTGTGCCCAAAGCTTAGTTAACCAAGGCCCACTTCTGAGCCTTTGCCCAAGAAACCAGCCTTGTCCAGAACCCATGCTGTTATCTCATAAAACTGAACTCCACTTAGAATAGCTCTGACTTGGTAAAAGAAATTGGTATTCTTTTAGTTTGGTGCATTATTTGGACACAGATGGATTTAACAGATGACTTCCTGTTGGACCAGTGTTACATGAAGGTAGATTTGCCACTACTAAATAGTACGCTGAATTGTAATTGTTTCCTTTGTCTACCTTCTGTCATTAAAGCTGAACTCCTGGAGTGTAGGAGCTTTTTCAGCTCCAGGTGGGTAGTGTACACTTTGCATATAAATACATACGAAGGAATGTCAAATAATCAAGATAAATAGAGAGCTTTATTGAAAATCTGTCTTCGAATTTGGGAGAAAGGAGTTATTATGATCCCACAATGCTTCAGAAAATGTATTACTAATACAAAATTTGCCTGTAACTCTGAACAGCTTTGCAGTGTTTTCTCTTGACTACTTCTTTTGCTCCCTAAAATGTCAGTTCTTAAACCACCAGTCTCCTCAGGATCAGCACTTGCTTAGTTGTTTTCCTCCTTAGCCCATGCTGTCTCCCTTAGCTATGATGCTTCCTCTGCTACATCTGCTTGCTCAAGTGCTATTTCTCAAGACCAGGTCAAATTCCATCCATCTCTTTTAATAATTATTTCCACATCCCCAAAGATAAGTTTAATTTTGCTCACCAGTGGGTCATATTTATAGTATTTATGATAGTCTACCAGTGGGTCATACTTATAGTATTTATGATAGTCTACTTTAATTTGAAATTATTGGTGTACTGGTTATTCTTTTATATTAAAAGCTCTCAACAACCTTAGATACTCTTGTTTTTAAAGAGACTAGTATTGTTCCATTTTCACAATATTAATGTGAAATCATTTGTTCCAGATATATCACCTCCAAGTCAATCTTCCTACCTCTTTTGATGCCACAATCTCAAAAATTATTTTGTTTGATAACAAAGGTAGTTCTATTAACTGGCTTTCATTAAGCAATGCCCAATTTATCCAGTAATAATAATGTATTTGTGATAATTAGGTTGAAAGTTTCTCTAGAAAGCAAACTGTCTCCCTATTTTATTCATGGAGGGCTGACCTGGATCAATTACATGCTGTCAGATGTAGGAAATGACAAAGCTATAATAATCAAAAGCAACTAGTTTGAGACTTTTTTCTTTTTATTACAGTGCTCCAATTAGTGGAACTAAGGGTCCACAAACATATTCAATAGAGACTCAAGTTTTTCAGTGTCAAGTTCCTCAAGAGGAACTTGTGTTAGTCCCACTGTGTTAGTTGGTTTGGGGTGCCATAATAAAATACTGCAATCTGGATAACTTACACAACACAAATTTATTTAGGATACTTGAAGTCCAAGATCAAGGTACCATCAGGATTAGTTTCTGGTAAGAGCTCTCTTCTTTGTTTGCAGATAGCCACCTTTTTGTGGCCACAACCCCATGTAACCTTTCTGCTGTGCACATGTGGAGAGAGAGCTCTCTGGTGTTTTCCTCTTCTTATAGTGGCACCAATCCTATTGGATTAGAGTCCTACCATTATGACCTTATTTAAACTTAATTACATCCCTACAGATTTTTATCTCTGAATAGCATCATATTGGGGGTTAGGTCTTCAACATATGAATTTGAAGGGCAGGGAAAACAATTAATTTCACAACACCCACTTTCCTTGAGAAATCTTCTGTGATTATGTCAAAGTAATCTCTTATCTAACATGCTGGATTACTGCCATTATTCTCATTTTGCACTTTTCTTAAGTTTTATTCATACAATTCTAGATTACAACTAAATATGGATGTTTAGCAAACAGAATTAAGAAACGCATACTCACACATATATGAACAAATGATTTTTGAGAAAGTTTCAAAGGCAATTCTGTGAGGAAAAGTTAGTTTTCTCAACAAATTGTGCCTGAATTATTGGATATCTATATGGAACACACACACGTTCACACACACCACTTTCACCCACATGTAACACCACCTAGAAAAACAACTCAAAATGGTTGAGTTTATATCTAAATGTAAAACCTATAAAACTTCAAGAAGAAATCACAGGACAAAAACTTTGTACTGTGAGCAACTACATGCTAACAAATTGGAAAACTTTGAAGAAAGGATAAATTCCTAGACACATACAATGTACCAAGATTGAACCATGAAGAAACCCAAAACCTGAATAAACCAATAAGTGATAAAATAGAAGCCTTAATAAAAAGTTTTCCAGCAAAGAAAAGCCTGGGGCTTGACGGCTTCACTGCTGAATTTTACTGTGCACTTAAAGAACTAAGAACAGCCCAGCTGAAACTATTCTGAGAAATAAAGAAGAGAATACTTCCAAAGTCATTCTAGGAAGCCAGTATTACCCTAATACTAAAGGCAAAGACACATCTAGAAAAGAAAACTACACACCAATATCTCTGATGAACATTGATGCAAAAATTCTCAACAAAACACTAGTAAACTGAATTCAACAACACATTAAAACATCATCCATCGTGACAAAGTGAGATTTATCCCTGGGATGCAAGGATGGTTCACCATATGCAAATCAATTGATATGACACATCATATCAACAGAATAAATGACAAAAATATGATAATTTTAACTGATGCTGAGGAAACATTTGATAAAATTTAACATTCCTTCACAAGAAAAACTCAACAGAGTATACAAAGAACATATCTCAACATAATTAAAGCCGCATATGACAGAAACAGTATCATGATTGGTGAAAACCTGAAAGCCTTTCTGCTAAGATCTAGAACAAGACAAGGATGCTCACTTTAACCACTGTTATTAAACATAGTGATGAAAGTCTTAGCTAGAGCAATCAGACAAGAGAAAGAAATAAAGAGCATCTAAATTGGAAAGAAAGTAAAATTATCCTAGTTTTGCAGATTATATGATCTTATATTTGAAAAAACAACATCTCCACCAAAAAGCTATTAGAACTGATAAATTGATTAAAGTTGCAGGATACAAAATCAGCATACAAAAATCAGCAGCATTTCTGTGTTCAGTGAACCATGTGAAAAATCAAGAAAGTAATCCCACTTATAATAGCTACAAATAAAATTAAATACCTAGGTATAAACTTAACCAAAGAAGTGAAAGATCTCTACAGTGAAAACTATAATGCAAAAAAAACTATGATGCAAGAAATTGAAGAGGACACACACAAAAATGGAAAGATATTCCATGTTTATGAATTGGAAGTATCAATATTTTTTAAATGTCCATACTACCCAAAGCAACCTACAGATCCAATGCAATCCTACCAAATATCAATGACATTTTTCACAGAAATGGAAAAAACATCCTAAAATTTATATGGAACCACAAAAGACCCAGAATAGCCATAGCTAGCCTAAGCAAAAGACCAAAACTGGAGGAATCACATTATCTGGCTTCAAATTATTCTACAGAGCGATAGAAAGCAAAATAACACGGTACTGCCACAGAAATAGACACACAGACCAATGGAATAGAGTAGAGAACCCAGAAGTAATTCACACATTTACAGTGAACTCAATTTTTACAAAGGTGCCAAGCACATGCATTAGGAAAAGGACATTTTCTTGAATAAATGTGCTGGGAAACTGGATATTTATATGCAGAATAATGAAACTAGACCCCCCTCTCTCACCATATATAAAAATCAAATAAAAATGGATTAAAGACTTAAATCTAAGACCTGAATCTATGAAACTATTAAAAGAAAACTTTGGGAAAGCTCTCCAGGACATTGGTCTGAACGATTTATTGAGTAATAGTCAACAAGCACAGTCAACCAAAGCAAAAGCGGACAAATGGGATCACATCAAGTTAAAACGCTTCCACACAACAAAGGAAACAATCAACACAGTGAAAAGAAAACTCACAGAATGGGAGAAAATATTTGGGAACTATTCATCTGACAAAGGATTAATAATCAGACTATATAAGAAGCCCCAACAACTTAGTAGAAAAAATCTAATAATCTGATTTAAAAATGAGCAAAATATCTGAACAGATATTTCTCAAAAAAGACATAAAAATGGCAAACAAGTATAAGATGCTCAATATCTTGATCGTCAGAGAAATGCAAATGAAAACTACAATGAGATGTCTTCTCATTCCAGTTACAATGATTTTTATCCAGAAGACAGGCAATACCTAATGCTGGTGAGAATGGGAAGAAAAGGAAACCCCTGCACACTGTTGGTGGGAATGTAAATTAGTACATCAACTATGGAGAACAGTATGGAGGTTCCTCAAAAAACTAACAATAGAACTACCATATGTTACAGCAATCACACTGCTAGGTATATACTCAAAAGAAAGGAAATCAGACTATCAGAGAGATGCCTGCACTTCCCTATTTATTGTAGCGCTATTCACAATAGCCAAGATTTGGAATCAACCTAATGTTCATCAACAGATAAATGGATAAAGAAAATGTGATGCATACATGCAATGAAATACATTCAGCCATAAAAATGAGATCCTGTTACCTTCAGTAACATGGAAGGAAATGTAGGACATGATGTTAAGTGAAATAAGCCAGGCATAGAAAAAACAAAGTTCACATGTCCTCAGTTACTTGTGGGAGCTAAAAATTAAAACAATTGAACTCATGAAGATAGAGAATAGAATGATGGTTACCAGAGGCTGAGAAGGGTAGTGGATGGGGGAAGTGGGGTGGTTAATGGGTACAAAAATATAGGTAGATAGAATGAATGTGATCTAGTATATGATAGCACAACAGGGTGACTACGGTCAAGAATAATTTATTGTGCATTTAAAAATAACTAAAAGAGTATAATTGGAACATTCATAAAACAAAGAAATAATAAATGCTGGAGGTGATGGATACCCCATTTACCCTGATGTGATTATTACACATTGTATACCTGCATCAAGATATCTCATGTACCCCATCAATATATACACCTACTATGTATCCATAAAAATTAACAATACAAAAAATTAAGAAAAAAATCTTTTCAATTGAAAAAAATATTGTGACCCTGGGTTAGGCGAAAGTTTCTAGGATATTAGACAAAAAGCAGAATCCATCTAAAAATACATTAAAAATTGGACTGAATCAACAATAGAACTTCTACTCTTCAAAAGACACTGGGAGGATAGCCAAAAGAGAAACCACACATGGAGAGAAAAATTTTGAAAATTACATATTTTATAAAGCACTTTAACCTTGACTATATAAAGAACTCTCCAAACACAAAAGTTAAGAAAACAGGCAAAATATTTGAACAGATATTTCACTCTTAAAAGATATGTGAATAGCAAATAAGCACATGAAAATATGTTCAGCATCTTTATGAGAGGTGACAACGTGCTGGCAGCCCTCGCTCGGCCTCCGCGCTCACTCTGGCCGCACTTGAGGAGGTCTTCAGCCCAGCCGCTGCACTGTGGGAGTCCCTCTCTGGGCTGCCGGAGGCCGGAGCAGGCTTCCTCTGCTTGCGTGGAGGTGTGGAAGGAGAGGCGCGGGCGGGAACCGAGGCTGCGCACAGCGCTCGCGGCCCAGCGCTAGTTCCGGGTGGGCGCAGGCTTGGCGGGCCTCACACTTGGAGCGGCCGGCCGGCGCCCGCGCTGGCGCCGCTGGTCCCGGGCAGCCAAGGGCTTAGCACCCGGGCCAGCAGCTGCGGAGGGTGCGCCCCGGTGCCCCAGCACTGCCGGCCCGCCCGCGCGGCGCTGGAATTCTCGCCAGGCCTCAGCCTCCTCCCTGCGGGTCAGGGCGCAGTGGCTCACTCCTGTAATCCCAGCACTTTGGGAGGCCGAGGCGGACGGATCACGAGGTAAGGAGATAGAGACCATCCTGGCTAACACGGTGAAACCCCATCTCTACTAAAAATACAAAAAATTCCGGACACAGTTAGACATCAGGGAAATGCAAATTAAAACCACAATATGATTTCTTTCTATACCTATTAGAATGGCTAAAATAAAAAGTCTGATCATACCAAGTACGATGTCGAGTACCTGGAACTCTCAAACATCACTAGTGGGAATGTAACGTGGTACAATTTAGAGTTTCTTAAGAAGTTTCTAGTATATGACCTAGGCCTTCTCTTCTAGATTAATAGAGAAATGGAAGTACGTGTACATACAGAATCTTGTGCTTAAATGTTCACAGAAGTTTTAATTTTAATAGCCAAATGATAAAAACAATACAAAACTTTATTCAACAGGCAAATGAATAAACTATGATACATATACACATACACACACATGCACACACACGAACATCATTCAGTGAAAGAAAGCAATGGCACACACTATAACATGGATGAATTTTAAAATAATTATGCTGGGTGGCAGAATCAAGACAAAAAGAGTACATACTGTATTATTTCATTCATATAAAATTCTAGGAAATGCAAACTAATGTATAGTTACAAAAATAGATCAATGGTTGCCTGCAGAAGTGAGAGAGAGGGGATAGAAGGATGCCAGAAAAAAAATTGCAGATGGTCATGAGGAAGTTTTGGACGGTAATTGATATGTTCATCATATCAATTTGTGATGGTGTAACAGTTGATACGTATGTCAAAACTTATCAAAGTGTATACTTTGTATATATATACATATATGCAGTAAATTGTGTGTCAATTAAAGCTCAATAAAGCTCTTAAATAAATACATTTACCCTTGGACTAGCAATTCTACTTCTAGAAAAATATAGTAACATTACATTGGTACAAATTATTGATGCATGTAAAAAGCTATTCAGTATATAAGTGTTTGTAATAATAGAAGATTGGAGGGAACTTGTCCATCAACCTGTAACTGACTAATAATCCATTAAAAAGAATAATCAGCTCTTTATTGGAATGAAAGGCTTTTCATGATATATTGCATAATGAATAAATCAAGTATCACTACACAATAGTATGCTATTGTTTGTGTGTGTTAGGAGGGAGATATGTGTACACACACACACACACACAAACCACAATTACTTGTTTGTATAGTATCTTTGTTCTTCATAGGGGAAGTCAGGAGCTGGGTAAATGTAGGTAAATTCTACCATGTTTCCTTTTGTATCTTATAAATTTTGCACCATGTGTTATTCACTTTTAAACTGAATAAAATTTAAAACATAGTCTCATAGTTGTTGTTGCAATTGTGAAAGGAATATGTTCTCTCATTTCCATATACTTTAGCTGGTTATTGCCAATATAGATACAAACTATAAATCATGAATTTTTTTGTGTATGTTATCCAATCACTTTTCAAGTATTTTTTGGAAGTGAGAAGGATTTTTAAGTTTGCAATCATATTATTAGAAAGATAGTTACCTCTTTCAGTATTTATAACAATTATTTTGTTTTGGATGATTATATTTATTAGAATTTCCAAACAAATATATTAACAGTGTAAGTAATAACAGTGATAGTGAATATCCCTTACTTTTTCCTGACTTTAATGGGAAGAGCTTTAACATTTCACAACTTAAAATGATATTTGGTGTTTTTCATGGTGAATAATTTAATCAAATTCAGGTATTTTTTTCTACTTTACTAGAGGCCTTAATTGCTTTGATATGTTGTTTTTCTTTTTAAGGCATTTTCCCCATATGTGTTCTAATTGTATCGCAGCTGTCAGAAACTTATGGGCCATTGCTAAGAAAGTAGATGTAGCTCTATATTTTTTTCTTTTACTTAAATGAATAGATAAAAGAGAAGTTATTATTGAGAATCCTATCTTTTTTATAGCATATTGTTTACAACCTTTAGCATGTGAACTAGTGTTGGTAATTCAGCTCACAACAGATTGCAACACAACTGAGTGTTTGATCCACAATCCAGTACCACTGCTCTAAAATTTTATTTTGACTCTGCACTTTCAGTCCTCTATCCCCTGGGTGGCAGTGTTGTTCTCCAAATTGCACATTGTAATCCAAATTGCAGATGTTGAGGAAAGCAATCTAAATACGATATGTGATAGCATTTTCTGAATTAGAAAGAAAATAGATGGATATACCAGGTCTTGTATTTATTTAATGCTTAGTATTAACACCTTAAGGTTTCAAACTTTGATTTTAAGCAAGTCACTAAACAATAATAAAGTGTCTAAGTGAAACATTAATGGATTCATTTAAGATTCTGTTTTTAAAAAATATATAACAAACTGAAGAGTGTAAACAGCTACTGTATAAGAGGCAGGTAGTTCAGAAGTCACTGAGCTAATAGCTTTACTAAATCAATCTTCTAACATATTTCTGGCATAAATTGCATTTTAATTTTTATGGAGCATTTTGATTAGATTTGTTACTTTATGTCTCTAGGAAATCTAAGAAAGTTTTATTCTAGAAATTTTATATCTTAAAAATTTCAGTAGCTAGTTAATGTCATGAAGCCAAGTTTTATAAAATTCAAAGTGATAGAGCTAACATGTACTTAGCAATTTAACATTTTGGCTAAGAGCTTTGGCTCTGGAATCAGACTATCTGATATTAAATTCTAATTCTACCTCTTAATAGCTATATGATCTTGGGGAAATTATGTAAGATCTCTGTGCCAAGGCGTCTTTATTTGTGAAAATAGGAGTGATAATCTATCTCACAGGATTGTTGTGATGTTTAAATGAAAACACAGTATAGAGTTCTTGATGAATATTTACCTCTAAATAATTTACTGTTATTTTTATTATTTCATTTGATCTTAACAGTAACTTTGTGAGATAGGCATGGTACATATGAGGGATTCATGTCTTATGAATAACAAATATACCTAAGGTCATAGAGGTAATAAGGAGGCAGTCCAAGTCTTTTGACATAAAATCACTGGTAGCAATTTTATAACAGCTCTATGATATGAATGTAAAATTACATTAATAGTTTGTAGCCATGTCATTAATTCCCATTCATCTAATTATTTATTAATTAATATCAATAATTAATGAGGTAATATGATTTATAAACTATACATTCCTTCACATATACAATTTACTTCTTTTAATTATTTGCCAATTAGCCCAAGATAGGCTCAAGATTATTGCAACAAAGCCTGTAATAATTTAAAGTTAAGTTCAGAAAACATTATTAAAACCCAGTTCAGATTCTTTTCAACATAGTGATTGGCTTTGATTCATTTTAATAAACGTTTTTGAGTGTCTGTTTTGCAAAGTATTGTACTAGGTTCAGTAGGAGATACAAAAATGATGAAGACATTGTCTATGTCCACCATGGACTTACAGAGTAGTAACTTAAATGATTCTAATACCAAGATAGACTACATTAAGTACTGTAGTAAGAGTGTGAGGCACTACTGGAGTCTAACAGGGCAGTGAACAAGCAGTTTGACGAGAATGCTTCCTACAAGAGGTGGAATTTGAGTTTCGTTTTCAAGGAAGGAAGCACTTTAATAGGAAGCTGAAGAATAGGAAGAGAAAGTTTCCACTGGAGGAAATTAGTTAGATAAAAGTAGGTAGTAGAAGACACACTATTTCACAAATAGAGTAAAGCTTCCAAAGGATTTTTCATAAACCCCTAAAATCTCCAAAAACATTGTTAGGCCTAGCAATGAAAACCTTTTTAATTTCTTAAATAGATTTTCTACACACGTCCCTCCTAAAAAATGATAGTTTTCTTAAGTTATTAAACATTTGAAAAAACTGAAGTAAGGTGTTTTAAGGCAAAAAACAAAATACGTGAATCTTAATAGACTGATAGAAGTAGGTTTCAGAATACCTGGAAATTTATGGATCTGTAAATGATTGAGTAATCTCTAAAGGAAATTTTGCTGCATTATACTTAAAGATAGAAGTTTGAAAGAAAGTAAAGTGAATGATATTGTGAAAGTTAATTATTCAAAATGGAGACATTCCTGTCATACCCAACTAAAATGGAATTGGGAAGCCATGGGGAAGGACACCCAAATCCCTTCCGGGAACTATTTTTGCAATTCAAGAGAAAAATCATCATTTTAAGATTACATCTTACATAGTAACTGCTGCCACTTACTGCTTAGAGCTCAGAAGCTCCTACGCTTACTCAGCTCAACACTGCTAGTGCCAATGAACTTTCTTTCAAAACAACGTACATAACTTTTCTCTTTTTCTCAATAAAATTCCAGCCTTTCTTTTTGTTTTTCTGACACATCTAAGAGCTACTCTGGATTGTGTGCATTGAATTGCATTTTTAATCCTTGTATATTATTCCCAAATAACTTGTTTATTTGGAAATTCAACTATAAATAGTTTTACTTAAGGTTTATAATGTAAGTCTGTTCAGAGAAAACATTTTTAATTTGTCCATCAAGGAATAAAGGATTTGTAACAAATTTATTGGTCCACTTCTCCATCAAGACCAAGAGAGAGGCAAGATATATGGCCTGGAGAGGTAAAATTAGCAGTTCACCTAGCCTCTCCTTGAAGAAATCAAATGCTGTTTCTCTAGTAAGAAGAAGAGTAAGAGAGGGAAGCTCTGTTATTTTGCCCAATTCATAGTCAAGCATGATATCTCTGCTTCATTATTTTACAGAGATTCCTCAATGTGCTCACTGAACTTTGGTAACTACTTGTTACCACTCTACTGCAAGTTTACTTCTCAATGTCACTAGTGACCTCCTAGGCACTAAGCTGGATTTCAGAGCGCATTAGTATAAGATCATCATCCCAGTCTTTTGCCATTGATTGACAGACTTGACTGTGTTGGCTGAGCCAGTGACCGCTTCCTCTCTTGCCTCCCAACATGTATCACTATCTAAGCTATGAGCCTCATCAGGTAGTGGTTGCTTCACACCAGACTTTTTCATACCTGACCTAGCCACATGGACACTATTAATTCAACAAAAAATTATCCAGCCCAAATGTCAATAGTGCTGAGGTTGAAAACCCCTGATCTATGTTTATGTCCATAACAACCAACTGTATAGTGCAATGAAGTACCAAGGGCTGGGCTGTGGGAGAGGATAAAATCTGCAGAAGTTTGGACTTAAAAACAAAGACAATAATGGTGTTAGGGAGTTATGTGACACACCAATATATAGGAATGTCTCTACTTTTTGTGTTTGATTAATAATTTATTAAATATACTTGAAAATCAACATAATCTGTAGGGAGCCTTTAAAATGATGCTTTCATAGTTTTTTTTTTTTTTTTTTTTACAATCACAGAAAGCAGATGGTTCTCTAAAACTTCCAGGTAACTAAAGGCTTCTTAAACTCACAGCATACAAATATTTCAACATTTGAATAGAAGCTCATTTTCTTCTAAAGTAATTTCCTTGTACATTCTTATTAAAGTATAAAAAGGACAACATTAATAGTTTTAAAAACCTATATTTAACCTAAATCAAGATTTTTCTACAAATTATCGCTGTTCCCAAAAAGTTTAAAAGATATCAGAGAGTAATGTGATACTAAACCAAATAATCTCATCACAATGGAGCATTTTACTTTTAAGAAATATTGGGCAAAATTTCCTATTTAACCTTTCATGCTAGATTTTAACTGTATATATGCTACATGACATACCAGATTAATCCAAGTCATTCTATTTATGCAGTAGATTGTTATATATGACCAGTTACCATATAATATCATACTGTGATTGCAAAAATGACAATATTTATGATAAAGCTTAGAAAATCTTTTTAATAAAAAGCAGACCTCACTGCTCCAATTTTTTATAAAAATTACTTCTTCTACTCCTATTTATTTTTTGCCTTGAATGGTACCTTTCATAGTATGTTAATATGCAAATATATTTACATTACTTTTATCTAAGTTAGCCTTTTACATGGTTGCTTTCTGTTTGGATACACAGAATTTATCAAAAGACACTGACAGTAGATTCTTAAGCAATTCTGAAATTTTTGGTCGCTTTTTAGGTTCCTCCAGAATGATTTTTCTCAGAAAAGTGTATCTCTAAGAACTTAATGAACCAAAAGAAAATGAATGACACAACACAGCAACTGTATTTCCATGGTATCTTATGCCCCAAGAAACACTTCAAGATTACATTGTCTAATATTAGGTCTATTGCCATGCAATGACCTTGAGCCAAAGACCACCAGAAGCACAGCTGTAGTTAAATGAGTTAGATTTATTACTTGTTTCAATGAGGGAGAATGCACACTATAGGGTCTCGGTAAGAAGGTGTTTGAAAGCATCTGTAGAATTAGGGGTAATTTTGAGTAATTTTGGAGAGGATCTGATGAAGCAGGGGTTATATCTAAATTAGGTGCTTTCAGAAAGCAGAAGGAAAATCCATGAATATCTCAATAAATCTTATGTATAGGGGAAGGCTGACTACAGTGAAGATAAAGTTGAAATTGGTTTATAAAACCGTCACTCATTTTAGCTGGGGAAAGGAATATTTGGTATTTTGTGGTTGAACAATGACCATTTTTTAGTTTCACTTAGTCATGGTCTCAGAGTTATCTCATTTGATGTTGATATTGTGTGAGACTGTTTATGTTCAAGAGCAGAACAATATGGCCTAGTTTAGAGCATCAAACCAACTTGTAACAACACTGTTTTAGATCAGTTCTCCAGTATCAGGAGCAGCTGTTTTTCCTCCTCAGCTCTATTTACAAGACTTATTCTTTGTTCTGTCTTATTTACGGATGTAATCTTAGTCATCTAAACCAGAAATGTTTGATTAATTTTAATATCTCATTTATCTTACCCCTGACACCTTAAAGGATTATTTGTCACCAATTTCTGTCATAAGTATCCATGAAATGTCTTTTAAATTCATTCCTCATCCTCTATCTCACTGCCTTTGTTCAGTCTCTCATTATCTCTTACCTAAACTGTCAAAATTGCCAGCAAACTGGTCTCCATGTTTCTTGTTTTACACACTACAATGCCATTCTCTAATTAATATCAAAACCTTCTTCCCAAAACATAAAAGGATCATTTTGTTTCTTCATTTTATAACCTTTAATGACTCTCTTTATCCATACATTTTATTGCACAAGGTCTAAAGTCCTATCCTGCCATTCAAAGCCCTTAACAATTTGGTGCATCTTAACATTACCATCTCACTTCAGATCAGTCTACCATTTCCCATGTATGGTCAGTGTCCAATAATTCATTCAACAAATATTTGTTGAAGGTCTTTATTATGTGCTTTTATTGGGCCATGTTATTTTCTGTAATTTTTAAAATTATGTGACCACTACTGTGCTTGTTAAATGTCTGTCTCCCCACTAAACTCTAAGCCCAGTATTAGTTGGAACCATGTCTGATTTTGCTCACCATCTTATTCCCCGCATCTAGCCGAATATCTGTGCTATTAACAGGGACTACTACATGTATTTTGCGCTTGGTGGGGTTGAGTACTTTGTTAAATTGAGAATATTATTAATAAAAATAGCAAAGTCAGATTTTCTTAATATTCAAGACTACTAGTAGTCACTAAGATGAATAAAAAGCTACATCAGTATGAACATAAAGGCAGGCTAAGCAATGGATTAAATGAATCCTCATAAAAATGCAGAATTTAGATAACTGTAAAGGGTCTCTGAGTTAAACTGGTTTTTTGACTCCATGTTACAAAGATCTGAAAATAATTCTGCATTGACATTCTGATACCTTTCCAAGATTGAGAATTTGATGAATAGCTAGATGCTGCCAAGAAAATTTTAAAGAGATTTAAGAGCCATGGACTATGAATCAGAATGCTTCTGTGTCTAGTGCCAATATGAAAACTTATTACTGCTGTGGCCCTGGGAGAGTCACTTCATCTTCCTGAACTTCAGGATCGTCACCTGTAAAACTAGGGTGGTAGATAGATCTCTACATAGACTATCTTAATTCCACAAGACAAAAGGTACAGCAGCACTCCCTGCCCCAAAGGCTTCATAAATTTACTTCTGATTTTTTTTGACAAATTGAAGTTATGCTTTCTCTGTCCAATTCCCAATGTGAGGAAATGGCAAATTACCACTTACCATCATTATCTTCTAATTAATCAAAAAGAAATATTCTTCAAGGATAATTCAAGGTGTTTCCTACTTTGCATTTCTGCTTATTCTGTTTCAGACCAAATCTAGTGCAATGAAACACCAATATGTCCTTGAGGATTCAGCATACATTGAATTGGCTCCTGGGCCACTAAACTCTACTGTCTCCCTCTATATTTTACTTCTAGTTGGTTTCATTTTTTAAATTCTTTGAAATATTGATTACAGGACTCTCAAGTTCTCTATTTTATTATATATTATTCTAGATTGATAATTCTATAACTGTGATTGATAGTTTTTTCTACTCCTTGTTCTCCTTATGTGATATTTTAAGAGAATCATTGATTTTTTTAAAAAGCTGGGACAACTAAAAATATATTCACCTGCCCAGAATATAGACTACAGGTTAGCCTCCTGTACAGAAAGGTTGGCATGCTTACTCATTTTGAATCCTTTAGAGGAATATAAGTGAATTGGTAGGTACAACTTATGTTGAAGTGAATGTGCCTCCAAGTCTTCCTCCTTCCTGCTGACAGGAATGTTGATACAATGGTATGAACTTCAGCAATATTTGCAAACATACAGATGAGTCCACATATAAAAATTGCAAAGTAAAGTTTCGAAGGAGCTTGGGACCTTGATTACTTTGTCAAACTATCATACCAACTTTTGGCTTTTCCTTGAAGAAGACAATAACCAACCAACCAAATAAACAAAAAAATTTATGTGTTTAAGCCATTGTTGATTTTGATTTTCTGTAACAGTTGGGTCAACCTAAATTTCTCTGATATAATGATAATGGTAACCATCTTTTTAAAAAGTTTCTGCTGATTTGCCTACCAACTGGTCACTTTTCCTCCCAGACAATTACCTATCTACTCAAAGGCACTCAATGCAGTTTGGTGAGATAATATTATGAAATAGCAAATTTACATAAAAATAAAAAGAATATCTGCCTCCTTTTCACATCCCATGTAATACTTACACCTGGACGCTGAGAGTCTCTTCTCTTCCCCAGCCAAAAGGCCAAAAATCAAAGAACACGGATAAAGGCTACATAAAGTATTAAACATACACACACACACACACACACACACGCACATGCGGCAAGAAAAACAAAAGGCCACTGGTCAAAGCAGAATTCAGAAGTCCTAGAATACACATGGAAATGTTAATCTTCTTGCTTGGACAAACTGTATAAATAGAGTGCAGAACCAGATAAAAGAAGGAATTCAGAATACCGTGAGGCAAGGGCAAATGTGCTAGAGGAACTAAGAGACTTTGCCAAAGCTTCAGTGATATGGTTTGGCTCTGTGTCCCCACCCAAATCTCATCTTGTAACTCCCATAATTCCCATGTGTTGTGGGAGGGACACAGTGGGAGATGTTTGAATCATGGGGCTGGGTCTTTCCCATGCTATTCTCTTGACAGTGAATGGGTCTCATGAGATCTGATGGTTTTAAAAACGGGAGTTTCTTTGCAAAAGCTCTCTCTCTTTGCCTGTTGCCATCCATGTAAGACATAACTTGATCCTCCTTGCCTTCTGCCATAATTGTGAGGCCTCCCTTATGTGGAACTATAAGTCCATTAAACCTCTGTTTCTTCCCAGTCTCATGTATGTCTTTATCAGCAGCATGAAAACGGACTAATACATTCAGCAAACTGTTTCTTGATTCCATTTACCGTATTTTTCACTCTCAAACATCTGATCACTATCAGCCATCCTACTTTCTTTTCCTTTCTAGCATTTTATTATGAAAAAATTTTCAAACATACCAAAAAGTTGAGAGTAAATACATGTAACCCACCACCTGGATTCTATCATTAACATGTACTATATTTGCTTTATAACATTATCTATCTCTCTGTCTATCTATCTATCATCTATCTATTTATCTCTCCACCATTAATCCATCTTACTTTAGGTAGGTTTTAAAGTAAATTTCAGATGTCCATAAACTTCCCCTTTACTACCTCAGAATGAATATCATTAACCAAAGTTTAATATTATTGTAATATTATTACAATAATAGTAATTCTCTCTGATACGTGTAATTATTTTTATATTTTAAAATTATTATATTAAAACATAATTATTGTACATAATAATTGTGTAATTATAGAACATATACGTGCAATATGTTATTCTCTCTGAAATACATATTTCTGAATACATACATATACATGTGATTACTTGCATGCCTATTTTACCACTGGACTATGATCCCCTTGAGGGCACGTGCAATGATCTACATATATCTGCATTCCCAATGGCTAGCCTAGGACAATTTAGCAGGTGATAAATAAATGCTAGAATGAATGAAGTCACCTTCTCACAGTAGCACTAATCTAGTCAGTTTAGGTAATAGGATCATTCCCACTGGATCATTCAGATCCAAAATTAGGTTACTTACACAAGTCAGGCAGGGAACAATGACAGGATGTCAGGACACAGACTGAGTTTATAGCCAATGCAAGCTTTTTTCTGAAATGCTTTTCTTACATTTAACTATATCCTAAAAAAGTGAGAAAATCAAAATTTAGCACATGACAAAGGGCATAATACTTAATTGCTTTCTTCACTAGGGCACGCCTATTACTATAATCATGTTTATTCTCTATCATGGTTAACTAAAGCCTAATATTTTTATTATTAGTTGAGTATGCCAAGAATAATCACAGTTATAGTCTCTTAATACAGAATTACTTTCAGAGTATGTTGTACCTTTGAGCTTAGTTAAATAAAACTCTATTGTACATAGCAGAAAGATATCACCAAGGAGTGAAATGTCACATCAAATCTAACTGGACACAACTCAAGTTGGCTTTTAGGCATCCATGTTGATTTTCCATGGTTGCCTATCATATAAGTTTTACTGATATTATCATGTTAATAAGAAAATTAGGACTGTATAATATACCATTCTTCCAACAATGTAATGAGATAATTTATACCCCCTGCTAAGAGAATCAGTCTGCATACTTAGTGAACAGATGCAAGGAAGAGAAATGTGTGATAAGCTCTGGTGGGATGACACCATCCATGATATTAAACAAGAAGCATGTGTCGTAAATGTGAACCTTATATAATAGAATAACACCTTTTAAAACACAAATGTGATCATAAAACCATCTGCTTCATAATCATCTTGCAAAGTACATCTGGTATTGCTATATTGGTTCTCTAAATTGTTCCTAGATGAATTTTAAAAACATAAAATCAATACAGATAGTCTATGGGCTGAAAGACTAAATGTCCAGATGTCCTCTTTTAGTACCTTTGCTAATTTCATCATTGTATTTCTTAATTAAGCCCTGTGAGTAAGCATGTAACTGTTAGCATTAAAAACACATATTGATTAAATGAGTGTTTGAAGGACTCAGGTAAGTGGTGGTCTTAAATTTAATTTTGTAAGTTGAATATAATTTTATTTCTAGTTAATCACTCCTTTACATTAAATTTAAAGAAAATACAACATCCCTAGAGTCCTTATTTCAATCATTATATCATATGATATTTTGTTTGAAAAAACTGGAAAACTTAAATTGGCAAATTAATGAACACTAGTCAGTGGATTCTAAATTTAAACATATTAAGAAAGGCACACAAAAGCTTAGTCTATACTCAGAAGACATTGTTAATTTTTACTATCACAGACATCAGATAACTTATTATATTTTTAATAAGACTAATATTTGAGTTGGAAATTATTTTCTGATCTGGCACAATTTTTGTCTAAAGTGAGGAAAAGTTCATCTTTGGACTAGTTGGAGAAAACCTACAAAGAATTTATGCATAATAGAATATTATTTTAATTATTATGTGGTCTACATTTTTCGCAATAACCCTTCTCCTGTGAGAGTTTGAACTGTTTTCTTAGTTGGGGTTTACATTTGCATGTATGTCTTCTCTCTTGTTGGCCTTGTTATAGAAATAATCCTTTCACTTTTGCTCTACTGGAGAGCGAGGAAAAAGTGCTTCCATTGGAATGTTTTAACAACACTTAAAATCAACGTTCAAAAATATTTATTGGGTTACTGAAAATATGAGCAGAGGGCCACTGCTCTAGTAGGTGTGTAATACTCTAGTATTCTAATAATTTTTAGAGAAATTTTGTGAAATATATTAAAATGTAAAATGTTTTTACCTTTTATTTCAGCAATTTTATTCCTAAAACTATAGGTAAACTTCGCAAATGTACATAGACATATATATAGTCATATATGTTCCAAGTTATTTATTGTACTCTAATCTTATTTGCAAATTGTGAAAAATTGAAAATAAAAAATAATTATTGTACCATAAAAAAAAGTTGAAAAAAGGTCCCATTTATGCTTATCTTTTTGTTGAAAGGAACCTGAGACTATCAAACGGTTATAAATGCCTAAAAACAAACAAAACAAGGAAAAACAAACACAGAAAATCTCAAAACACTGTTAACAATGGGTCTGTATGCTTTCAAAAATTTGATATTTTTTTATTTTTGGCTTGCTTACATATTTTACAACCAACACTCGTAAATTGACAAATAATAAAATGAATCCTTTCAGTGGTTGCATGGATACTTGAAGTGATTTTAATTTCTTCATCTCCCTTACTCCTACATGCAACAATTGTTAACTTTTGAATATCCTACTACTTTTGAAATCTTCCCTACATTTCACTCTTTGCAAATCCAATCCTTCTCATAATATAGCTGTTACTTAATCTTTCAGTGCCAAAACAACATTTTACCTAATTGCATTATGATTTTCCTGTTATTTATTATTACCCTGATATTCATTGTACATATTTCCGAAAATTTATTTTTGTTTCAGAATAATTTATTTCCTGTATAGAATCAATGTCCATAGTTTTGGTGGTCTCATTTTTAGTTATTTCTGCAATGTAGTTATTTCAGTCAAATCCCTAGGTATTTTCCCCCCTTATCATAGAAGCCCCTGCTAAGAAAACTGTAGAATTTATTTGTCATGCAAACTGGAATGTATGAGTACTATAATTATGTGAATGTAGAACTACAAATGCTAGCAGGCCATTCTAGCAGGAGTTCAGTAAGTAGAAATAATATTATTTACATAAAGTCTAAATAAGTACCTTCTAGCTGCAGAGCAATAGAAAGATTTAGTAGAAAAAGCAGAGTCATAGTATATGAACCATGTGCTATTCAAGTTTAGGAAAATTTCCCTGCACTGGTTTTGCTCTCTAAGGCTAAAGGTCCATGTTGAGACTCCCAGTTAATGGTTAAAAGTTTGCGCTTTTATTATATGCTTGCCCCCTGATATTAGAACCTTGGTTTACTTAAAAAAAAACCCAAATCCCCATCAATGATAGACTGGATAAAGAAAATGTGGAACGTATACACTATAGAATACTACGCAGCCATAAAAAGGAGTGAGAACATATTTTTGCCAGGATATGGATGAAGCTGGAAGCCATCATCCTCAGCAAACTAACACAGGAACAGAAAAGCAAACACCGCATGTTTGCTTAAGTGGAAGTCGAACAGTGAGAACACATGGACACAGGTAGGAGAACAACACACACCAGGGCCTGTTGCGGTGTGGGGGATGAGGGGAAGGAACTTAAAGTACAGATCAATAGGTGCAGCAAATCACCATGGCACACATATACCTGTGTAACAAACCTGCACATTCTACACATGTATTCCAGAACTTAAAATAAAATAAAATAAATTTCAACTTTTATTTTAGATTAAGGGTATATGTGTGGGTTTGTCACATGGGAATATTTTGTGACGCTGAAGTTTGGAATATAGATGATCCCAGTACCCCAGTAGTGAGCATAGTACTCAATTAGCTAATAAGTAGTTTTCTAGCCCCTTTCCCCTTTTTATCTCTCCCTTGTAGTCCCAGTTTCTATCATCCTCATCTGTATGTCCATGTGTACTTAATGCTTAGCTCCCACTTATCAGTGAGAGCATGTGGTATTTGGTTTTCTATTTCTGCGTTAATTTGCTTAGGGTAATGGCTTCCAGCTGCATCTTGGTTTACTTTTGATACAGCCTATTTGATTTATACGCAGCACAAGTTGGATCCTTATGCATGCCAGTATTCTTGACCTCACACCCAAACTCACATTCCAGTTTCAAATAGTTCATTCAGAGGAATTTACTTTTTCATTGTGTTCAAGCCACTTACTCTTTTAGAAATTCTGACAGGAGATATTGTTACTACTCTCAAAGAACTAAAAAATTAAAATTCTTTAATAGTGATATTAGGAGGCTTAGTTAAGAAGGGGAAAGGTGAGTTGGGTAAGAAGGATAGATAAGACTTTTGACAGTTGGAAGACATCTAAAATACAGAGCATAATTAAGGGGAAAAAAGTGAGACTTCAAAAGAAAAGAAGCAGAAAAAGAAATTAAGGTTAATTGAGTAATTTTTTTAAACTGAACATTATACTAGGAACTATTCAAATATGTTTTATTTACCCACCACAGCATTAAGTTAGCTCAGCCTGTATGGTTCCCAAGTTCATACTCTTTTCTCATATTTCTGAATTCAGGTTTCTGGGTGGGACTTGGAGATGGTAGAGTAAGCCTTTGCAAAGGTCCTTAGAACAAAGAAGTGGGAGAAAAAATGAACATCTTTATTACAATGAATTTCTGACAATTTTATCATCAGCTAAAGAACTTAAATTTTAGTCTAGAGACTCTGTAGTCGTATCAGTAACATCATCTATTGTTGCCAAAGTAATAAGCAACTGGAGTCTACGAGAAAAGGTAATAGAGCAGAGGAAGGGAGAATAAAAGAATCTCATTAAGGTATTAAAATGCCTAGTGGTAATATTTCCTTGACATTTCATATGTATCCTTAGGAACTAATCAAATATGTCCTGTGAAGCTGTCTGGATCAAGGACATCGCTCCATTTTTTCAGAAAATAAAGGACAGTGATGAATTACATGGAAGATAATTTGACAATCTTTTTCTGCTAAAGGTTAGTTGTGAAATATTTACTATATGCTTTATTTATTCATTATGTATATCTTTTTTTTTTTACTTTCAAAAACAAGAGACTTTAACTTGTTATAGGCTCCAGGGGTAGAAAGTGAGAAAGAATACATTATTTCAGAATCAGCAAGTTGTGTAGTTATGCCACAGTTATAACAACCTCAAATTGTTAATATTTCTATCTCCCAGGAAGGACAAAAAGGGAGAAAAGTTAAGGATTAAGAACAATGTTAATAGTAATAAAAAATAATAATGAATTCTAGCATTCACAATAATAAAACAGCAAAATTTGTTTTCTAAGTGCCATATGTCTCTAAGAACTTGAGGTGCTTTATTTTACCCTCAAAATGACCCTTTAAGTGTGGTACCATTATTAAGAAAAAAAGTTTCCCAATTGTTTCAACAACTGAAGCACAGTGAGCAAATTAATTCATCAGAGCATGTCACACAGTGAGGAAATGTTGAAGCCACTATTTGAACAGGGATAATCTGGGTCAAGCCATACCCTTAACCACCAAATTCTATTATATCAAAATAATTCCAACACAAATACATAGGGAATGCAAGAGATTGCTTAATTCTGGTTTTCTATGGTACCTAGAGAATAGAAGATGATGACAATGATGGGATATTCATTATACTATACTTAGAACAATCGACATCTGTAATACATTCGTATTACTTTGGATCCATGCTTCTACCTGTCATTTTTAAAAAATTTTAAAATTTACAAGTTAGTTTATCAAAGGGTTGGTGCTTATATTGTGTGGTATGGTCAGTGACAATTTTCAGTGTCTCTTATTTAAGTGCTTGATGCTTCCTTGACTGGGACAAAAAGGAAGAATATGTGTTTATATCCTCAAACAGAAGTTGGCTTTCAAAATCTGTTGTATTGAGAGAGATATCAAGCCAGATAAATAACGTCAAGATTCATCCACAGTTTTCCATTGTATAACATGATTAGTATTCAGGGTGAAGTATTTAGGCACATAATTCTTCAGTTTTCTTCTTCTTTTCCCTCTCACTATTCAGCGCTCCTTTCTCATAAATTCCCTGACACTACTTTCTTCAAATGTTTTGATTTGTTTCCACCTCAGTTGTTTCATTTTCCATGTATTGAATAAAAGTTATCTAGGAAAAGAAATCAGAGTTAAAGTTATTAGTTGGTTTCCAGAATTCTCTTGTGAGTATGAGTTTTCTATTTACTACTTCAGCAGCTATCTATTTGTTGTAGTTTTACTTTGCTTCTCATAAAATTAATCACACAATTTAATGGTCCATCTACCTGTTGTAGAACAATAAGAAAATATATTTTACTGGACGTGGTGGCTCACGCCTGTAATCCCAGCACTTTGGGAAGTGGAGAGAGAGAATTGCTTGGGTCCAGGAAATTGAGACCAGCCTGGGCAATACAGTGAGACCCGGTCTCTACAAAAAATTTAAAAATTAGCTGGGCATGGTGGTGCACATTTGTAGTCCCAACTACTCAGTAGGCAGAGGCAGAAGAAGGCTTGAGAAGAAGGCTTGAGCCCAGGAATTTGAGGATGGAATAAGCTGTGATTCTGCCATTGCACTGCAGCCCTGGCATCAGAAACAAAACAAAGAAAGAAAGAAAATATTTTAAATCCACTTATTACACAGAGACCTTAAAACTAAACACCTACTGTATTCTCATTTGATTTTTTTTGATCATGGTGAAAGCATTTTTAATCACATAATTTTGTACCTTTAGTTCTACTTATCACTGCTTATAGAATTGTTTCTATTAAGTCACATGCTTGTCAAACTAATCAATTGTGATCAATTAAGGCTAATTAGTCAATATATTATGTCATACTACCATTAGCTTTTTTTATTGTCAAGAAGAAAAACTGAGGTTAAGAAGACATTTTCGTGATTTGTGAGTGAAAGAGAGAGAGATTGAACAAGTACCAGTATGTCTGGAATAGTTAAATGATAGAAAATATACAATAGTTTCTTGACTGTTATTCTAAGGCTGGGGAAAAGGTGAGGGATGCTATCACAATAACAGTATATGAATGCGTAGTAACTTCCACGTGCCAGATACTGTGCCAACACAGGAAAAGAGAACACTGTGCTAAATCATGCCTTTGTGAATATCAGCTGGGAATTTAAAAGCTCTTCTAACAGCTAGTTTGATACTTTTTTTTTAAGAAATGGAAAAGCTATACTCTGTAGTATCTCTTTTCCCAAATTTGTATTTCTATTTAGATGAATGTTTGACTACATTCATCTAAATATATAAATTTTATAATTTATGTTTATAAATACTAATAAATTATATTAATATTTAATGTATTAAATATACAATTTTAACATATTAAATATATAAATTTATGTTTATATTTATATGAACATATAAATTTTGATAATCTTTCCTAGTTTATGAAAGAGTAAATGTTTCAGACAAGTGTGTGTCTCCTATTGAGTATTTGATATTCCTAAAAAGTTGGTATATAGTAGAGTCATATTTCATAACGAAGAACAGTAAATTGGGAATGTCAGTAAAATTTCTTTTTGCAAATATTGGCTCATTTTTTTGTCAAGCACTGTTTAAACTCCTAAACTCCCTCAAGTTTCTATCTGTCTCTCACTTGGCTTCATATTTTAGGTTTACATGTTTTCTCACAGTTCAATTAAATAATAGGCTCAGTGAAAGACAAGAAGAAAGTATTTTTTGAGGATAGTAGAATTTGGTAGCAAAACTGGATATGGTAGTAGCCAATTTCACTTACGAACATAGATGCAATAGTCTTCAATAACATATTAGCTAATTGAATCAAATAGTGTATTTAAAAATTAGCATCTAGTTTTCGAGTAACACTTATCTGAATAATGTAAAAAAGTAAAGATTACAAATAATTTCGGATAAAACAAGAGTCTAATTACTCTGGGAGATCCGTTAATTAAAAAATGCTAGATTAAACATAAAAATAAGTTTTAAAAATATATCACTGGCCTGATATGAAAGAAAATAATCTAAAGATGCTAAAAATAGAGGAAAAAATGATAAGCAAAGATGTTGAAAAATATATGGGTACATCTAAATTAGCCATGACCTTATAAAATAATAAAATAATGTCTGACTTATGGGGTTTAAGTAAAAGACGAAGCTAAAATACTGGAAAAAATAACATAAATTGGCGAAGAATGAACAGAGTTAAATCATTAAAGATCTATCTGTTGCTTGAAGGAAAGGTAAAGATCATTAAATTTATGTATTAAGTGTGTCTGTTAAGACATCTAAGGCACACTCACAAAAAATGTTTAGAGAATATATTTTATTAATTTGTAGGAGTGGAATAAAAGAAAGGATAGAACCTCTCAATCAATCTATAAATAGAAACAGAGAAAAATGAAATAGGAAGGCAAATAGTACAATATAAATGGCAGCACTACACTAAAATATGTTGTTAGTTACAATAAATGTAAAAGGATGAAAGTAACATACAAGGTTTGTCAAGTAGGATTAAGAATAGAATTTTTTTTCTAAGAGACATCTAAATTTTTCTGTTTATACACACACACAGACACAGATAATATATACATGTATATGTATATATGACAAAAATCATTAGAAAATAGTAAAAAGTTATATAGTCCAGGAAGGTGCAACAGTCCTAACCTGGTGTACACTAAATAACTTAGTCTAATAATACATAAAGCTTATATTTGCAAACTCACAAGGACTATCTACCATCATATTATAATATTTTAAAACACCTCAGTAACTACTCAACTAGGTGTATAATAAAACCAATAAAACTACAGATAATTTGAACAGCATACTTACTAAACTTGTTCAGACTGACATGCATAATATTAAATTGAAGAATTAGAGAATGTACTAGTTTCAAGCCTATGCGGAAAATTTATTAAGATAGTTCATGTTTCACATAGGGTATAAAGCAAACCTCATTAAATTTCTGAGCATTAGTAGCCCCCAGTCTATAATCTAAAACAGTGTGTTTTTAGTAGTATTTATCATTAAAATTTTGTAGGTTGCTATTAATGTCATATTTAGAAGGGTAGCTATAGTCTTAAATACCTATATTGGAGTAAAAGATTTAACATTAATAAACTAAGTATCTTAAAAAGTGAAAAAAGACTCATGGAATAAAGCCAAAATAAGTAGAAGGAAGAAAATGAGAAAGAGAAATGCAGAAACTAATGTAACAGGAAGCAAACACGAAATACAGATGATAAATACAGCCAAAAGTTAGGTCTTTGAACAACTGAAAATATAGACAGTACTGGTGAAGACACAAGTGAAAGATAACAGCTATTTAAAAAAGGGCCAAAACTCAGATTATGTAGAGCTAGAGGGAGAGAGCCAGGTTACTGAATATTAAACACAATTGGCAATGTATTAACTAGTTATTGTTGATATATGTTTTTTCTGAGACCACAAATATATTAATAGTTTTCAAAGTACTGCATCATTTAGGCTATTTAGCATTGAATTTCTTTTCTGCATTTATGAATATGTAATTTTGTTTTAAGCATTCTTTCAAAATGTAAAATAGTGTCATATTTATGGGTAGGATTTTGGTTAATAACTTCTTTATTGCTCTAACTCAAATTTGACAAGTATGATTACATAAGCACTCTTGTATTTGGCTGGAATCATTGTTAACTGCTATTATAAATATATAATATGTATTATACACATATAACATTAAAAAATTTTTTGAGACAGAGTCTCACTCTGTCGCTCAGGCTGGAGTGCAGTGGCATGATCATGGCTCACTGCAGCCTCGACCTCCCAGGCTCAGGTGAGCCTCTTGCCTTAGCCTCCTGAGTAGCTGGGACCACAGGTGCATGCCACCATGCCCAGCTAAATGCTGTATTTGCTATTATCTTTTTGAAAAGGAACTTGGTAGTATTTCTAAAGAAATTTTTGAAAACTCATATGACATGGTCTCAATAAATATGTTCCCTAGAAATCCAGGGTTTTCAAACAACAGATTTGTTTAAATAAGCATTTATGTAAAGAGCATTAACTATCAGCATTGGAAGTAACCTAAATATTTAATATAAGCAATTGTTGAAATATTTTTGATACAGGCTACACAAGTATAATGCCAGTAATGATTCTGCAAAATTTTCACAATACAATGTTAAATGGACAAAGGAGTACAAGCTTCCCAGGCCACATGTATTTCAAATTTTATCTAAAAAATATGTATATGTGTGTAAATAAGAAAAAAAAACTGGAAGGAAATATACAAATTTATTAAGACATTTTCTCTGAGTGTTGAGATTATTAGTGACTATTTTCTTTTTAAAAATTGGCTACATGTTATACATTTTCTACCATGGGAATTTGTGTTATCAGAAAAAATAATAAATATTTATATAAACTATCAATGCAATTAATCATAAAAGACTAAAAAACCTCTTTATAATCAAGTCCATAGATGAATAAAACCACAATAAAGTAAAAAAATTGTAGCTGATAGAAAGCTCTTGGAAAGCTGGGATTAGAAAGGGAAATTCTTTTATTTTTTATTTTTTAACTTTTAAGTTCAGGGGTACACGTGTAGGTTTGTTACATAGGTAAACTTGTGTCACGGGGCTTTGTTGTACAGATTATTTCATCACTCAGGTATTAAGCCTAGTACCCATTAGTTATTTTTCCTGATCGTTCCACCCTCCACCCCTCAAAAGGCAGAAAGGGAAATTCTTTAAGAAAAGCTATACACTAAAACCCTATAGCAAGCATAATAATAAATGGAGAGATTTTAGATGGGTCCTGCAAAACAACAGGAAGAAATTTTAAAAACCCACAATATTTGAGAGGAAGGGACAATTTATTTTCAAATTATATGTCATTTGATTACTTACACTGAAAAATCAAAATAATCCAAGTACTTCTTACGAAAAAATAAGATTTTTTTTTTTTCTTTTTTCGAGAGGGAGTCTCACTCTGTCGCCCAGGCTGGAGTGCAGTGGCGCGATCTTGGCTCACTGCAAGCTCCGCCTCCCGGGTTCACGCCATTCTCCTGCCTCAGCCTCCTGTAGTAGCTGGGACTATAGGAGACCTCCACCAAGCCTGGCTAATTTTTTTTGTATTTTTAGTAGAGACGGGGTTTCACCGTGTTAGCCAGGATGGTCTCGATCTCCTGACCCGGTGATCCGCCCGCGTCGGCCTCCCAAAGTGCTGGGATTACAGGTGTGAGCCACCACGACCGGCCAAAACTAAGATTTTTTTTTAAAAAAGTTCCAGTTTTAAAAATACTATATGGAGAACAGCAACATTCTTTATATCAACAAGAACCAATTAGAAAGTGCTACATAGAATAGAAAACAAGATTATATAGTATCCAGGAATTAATATAGCAAGAAACATAACTTTTATATAGGACGTTTATAAACTGATTAACTTTTATAAACTCTGCTAAAGGATATACAATTTCAATAAAAAGAGTATAGGATTACAAACTTGTGTGAAAGGATAAATTACTATAAAAGGGAAAAAGAGGGAATGTTGGCAAGCTACATGAAGAAAAATTGAGTTGGATCCCAACTTCAAACTGATACAAAAATAAATTTAAAATCAATTAAAGTTCTAAATGTAACTATGATGTTAATGAAAAAAATGTCAGGGAATATTTTGAGATTGGGAAATAATTTCTTAAATAAGACCTAAACCAATAATCAGAATTATTAACAGTATAAATATTTACAATGTAATTAAACATTTTGGTCAATCAAAGCAAAGGTTAACAGGCTCACAAAGGTGATGGAAAAGTTGATGTTCAACAAATACAATATTTATTATGTACATAGAACTACTTCACATCAGTAAATGTGAGGAAAGTCAGTTCAAAACTGGGCAAAGAATGTAAAGACACAATTTTTAGAAGGGAAAAATTAAATACTTAATGAGCATTTTAACATCAATGGTCATCAGAAAATGCTGATTAAAAAGCAGTAATATATCAGTACACATCTGTCTGTTCAGTAAAAATTAAAAATCAAGTAAAAATCAGGGACAGGTTAGGATGCAGGAAAAATAAGACTTCATGTATAACTAGTAGGAGTTTAAATTTGTACAGTTATTTGTGAGAGTGAGAGTAATATTAAGTCAAAAAAATCAGTTGATATATGTGCATATTGCAAAGCATAGTCATTTTGCTATTGGATATCTACTCCTGGGACACATTCCTGTGGTGTGCAAGGAGGCTGATATGCAGATGTTTGTTGCTGCTGGGTGTATTGGATAAGCAAATGCGCCATCTGCATGCTTTGGGATACTATGTACAGGACAGAAGGAATAGACTTAGATTGTATAGCAACATGGATATCAAGAAACATAATGTGAATGGAAAGAGTACAAAAGAGAAAATTTGTTGAACACCATTGTTTTAAATTGCAAGTTATGGTCACATATAACGCTACTATATATCATAGATAAATCTATATGCAACTTGGAAGTTTAGTTGAAGGGAATAAATGAATGGTGCTGGAAATAATTGATACAGATATAACAGATACAGAAACTAAGGAGACTCATAAGGACCAGTGATTATCATGATAGTCATGAACACTATACTATAAATAACTGAATATAGTCAGCACTAAACTGGAAAAAGAAAAGGGAGGAAAAGGCAAACTGAAAAAAACATGTGAGAAGGAGAAATAAATACTTACAAATACAAAATCAGAGTGGTGAGAGCACATGGACACATAGAGGGGAACAACAGACATCAGGGAAAATATTTAATGTGTACTAGGCTTATATCTGGGTGATGAAATAAACAGTACTACAAACTCCCATGACACAAGTTTACCTATGTAACAAATCTGCACATGTACCCCTGAACTAAAAAGCTAAAAAAAAAAAAAGAAAAAAATCAGTGTGGTAAGAATGAGTACTCAATGTAAATCCTTTCTAAATTTGGAGGCAGACAGATTTTTGTTTTTTCTCTTTTTATACAGGGTCTTACTCTGTCACCAAGGCTGGAGTGCAGTGCCATGATCATGGTTCTCTGTAGCCTCAACCTCCCCAGGCTCAGGTGATCCTTCCTCCTCAGCCTCACAAGTAACTGGAACTTGGAACTACAGGTGTGTGCCACCGCCCCTGGCTAATTTTGTGTGTGTGTGTGTGTGTGTGTGTGTGTGTGTGTGGAGATGGGGTTTCGCCATGTTGCTCAGGCTGGTCTAGAATTCCTGAGCTCAAGCAATCCACCCACCTTGGCCTCCCAAAGTGCTGGAATTACAGGTGTGAGCCACAAAACCCCCAAACGAGAGAGAATTTTTTTCTTAATTCCCGCACCCTAAACAAACACTTTCTCTTCCTCTGGGTAGATAGTGGAGAGGAAGGTCAGTCAACATGATGGATTTCTGATTATGATTATTATTTTGTGCAGATGCTGTGTATCTCTAACAATAATTCTTAGTGACTTTGCCAGTCCCTTTACTGTGTTGAAGCTGTATATATTTTAGTCTCACTGGACATATATTTGATTTCTTACAAGCTGCCTAGAGTGCTTCAGGCTCAGCTGTCTAATTTACCTCTGAGCTATTGTCTGTCATAATTTTTATGACAAAGCTTTGCATAGTATAATTTTATATCTTTGTTTTATTCCATGAAATAATTGTCAGTCAGCACTCATTATTACCAGGTGCTGGTTAATTCTGTAATTCTTTTATCAGTTTCACTACATAGGTCTTCCTATGTTTTTCCCACTAAGCTTTGTTTATTGAGATATCATTTATATACAGTAAATTATACATTAAACTTTTAATTGTGGAATTATGTATCTGTTATTTGCTTCTGGATTGTGATACTACCAACCTTTGGTATTGAACCACTTGTGTTTAGAATACTCTAGTGTAATGTATTTTATATTTATATATTTTTTAACTTTTAGTTTCATGGTGTGCATGTGCAGGTTTGTTACATGGATAAATTGTGTGTTGCTGAGGTTTAGTGTTCAAATGATCCCGTCACTCAGGTAGTAAGCACAGTACCTCATAAGTAGTTTTTCAACCCCCACCTCTTTTGTTCCCTTCTCTAGCAGTCTCCAGTGTCTGTTTTTCACATCTTTATGTCCATGTGTCTCAATGTTTAGCTCCCATTTAAATGCAAGAACATGCTGTATTTGGTTTCCTTTTCCTGCAGTGTTTATGGTATTTGTGATTTGGCATTATTCCTGAAAATAATAGCTCAAAGCGAAGCCTATGTTCAAAATAAAAGAAATAACTCAACTTTCATTTAAACTTTTTTTTAAAGCCACAAATTCACACAATTTGAGGGAGCTAAGAATGGACAAAGCTCAAACCTTCACCTAATTGAACAGAAATTCTACTGTGTTCTCGTTTACATTCAAATAAATAAAACTTGCTTATTAGGTGTGCCATTAGGAATAGAACTTACCATCAGTTTTGCTTGATTTTACGTGATTCTTAATATTTCTGTCTCAAATAAATGTCTGGAGAGCCTTATAAGAAGTACTTACAAATTTTTTCAAGCCATTGTTATTTATCGTCCTTACAGGGTAAATCACAAATTTGAGTGGGAGAAAAATCTATAAATATTACACATTATTTAAAATGCAGCATATTTTACTTCTTGGCTAGGTTTGTAAAAGTTAATGTTTATAAAGTCACATTTAATAAAACATTAGCTTTGAGAATGCCTGAAGATATTATTCATTAATATAGCAAGAAATTATTCATGTATTTTCTACTTTAAGTACAAACTATGAATTAGTTATCATACCTTAGCTTGGCCTAATTTTGATGTTCTTTTGAGAATAGTCAAGTTTCAATTATATTACAATTATATCACTGTTTTTCAAACCTCAGTAATTCCTGTGGAATTTCATAAGTTTTGCCTCGTTCATATATCACCCTTCATATTATTTACTTAATATTACAGTTTTAATATATTATTAATATGTTCTGATATATGTTCAATAAGCACACTACCACTAAAATTAAAAATGTTTTATCGGTGTACCAACTAAATTATATCAAGTACTCTGAATGTTGAGTGTTCCACATTTTGGGAATGACTGTATTATATTATACATTATTCTGTTATGAGGGCACAAGGTACTTAATATATCTACACCTCTGTGTATATTGCCGTGAAAGACTACAGTCTTGGAACCTGGCAATGGTGGGATTTCTACAATCAGATAAAAAAATTGTGGGTTGGAATCTTAGTTTTCAATGTGTGGAAGTCTTAGACAAATATAGACAAGTCACTTAAATTTTTGTTTAAAATGATGTTTTAGGTTAAAATATAAACTCAGATACTGTGGTCTGAATAAATGGGAAATTATCCCACAAAATATATATTATTTCTATGGAAATTCTGAATAAAATATAGTCCACTAACAGTAGTGTCATATTTAGCTCTTTGTGGGCAGAAATAAGAATCAGAAAAAGGGAGACAAAGTTTCTCAAAATGGGAAGAATGGTGACCTTGGATATTAATAACTAAAGAAAAGGCCATCAAAGGGTTCTTACAAACACCAGATTTTCATGGCACTTGTTAATTTTCTACTTCTGTGGATGTGAAAGTGGTGGGTAAATGGGATACAGTACAAACAACCAAGGTTATATTCTCCCCTAAGTTGTAAAAAAGTATCTAGATAAAATTTGAAGGTCCTGAGGAGGAAAACTGAAAATGCTTTTGACGTAAAGTCATCTTTAAAAAATCTGTAAGTTACACAATTCAGGGAAGCCCATGGGATGTGCTGTGTATGATTTAAGAGATTTCTAATATATTGAATATCATCAAGCTTAGAGAATACTGTGCTGAACTATGCAGGATTTGATACCTGTTAACGTTTTTGTTGAGATTTGATTATATAGGTTTAATATTCTTTTTTTCTTACTCTAAATTACATACCTATAATTTAGAAACTAATGTTTAGTGATTATTTTGTGCATCTGTTTAAATAAAACATTCTATTTTGGTAAAATAGACTGAGTTGAAGAGAAAAACTTGCTCTAGTTCTTGGTACACAATGTTATCAATCTGGCATTGCTAGTGGTAATACTATGAAGAGTCGGCAGAATTCAAGATCAAGGTTTAACAGCAGATTTGCTCAATAAAGCAAGTGTCTTCTATTTGCATTTCAAGAATTTCATTTTTTCCTGTTTTTAGTTAAGACAAAATTAAAAAATTATGAACCACATTGGTCATGAAAATGAGATTTTTGAGTGGTATGGTTTTGAATATTTCTTTACTCAAGCAGTGTAAGTTTGTGGCTAAGAATGCGGATTCAGGAATCAGACAGATCTGGGAAGCGTTCAGGTTCTGCCAATAATTAGGTCAAAAAGTCCTGTCAAAGTATCAGTTCTCTTAATTATAAAATGAAAATAATAATAGCATCTATTTAATTTGGTCACTGTAAGCATTAAATGAGATGATTTCCATAAAGTTCTTGGCATAGTGATGGGAATATAGTAAGTAGTCCATAGATAGCAACTATTATTTTAAATAATAATATAGAAATAGTAAAAACAAAACATTATATAATTCAAGAATACATAAAATTTGTATATACATAACTAATGAGGGATTCCTGGTTATTATTATCATTACCATGTTGATAAAACTATGAACAATGGATTTCAAGCATCCACTCATGATGTTAACCAGCTCTCTTATTGGGAAGCCATGAAGATAGCTATCAGAACTGTGAATCCAAATGGTGATGCTATAATTTCTGTAACTTACCAACATCCTTTGATAATTGCTTAGAAGATGTAAAATGAGCTTTTAATTTAAAAATTGATGCCATGACTTTCTTTAGGTACCAACTCCGTGATATTTTGAGCTGCACTGCTCAATTAAATTCTGCTATAAAATGATGACTCACTGTTTGCTTACTTGTTCATTCTGACTTTTTATTTTTGCATAATATGTACGATCAGATTTGCTGCCTTCATATCTCTCTTCAAACTTATAGTCACCCTGAGCTGTTCTAAATTTTAGAGAAAAGATATATTTAATTCCTAAATTACTCATTCTTAGGATAAATTTTAAGGGACAGGTATGAAGCAGTGAAAATAAATAACCACAAATATATACATATGCAAGATAGTATACAAGGCAAAGGAATAAATGGTAATTGAAAAATTATTCACATAGACTGCATTTTAGAGGTTTTCCAGATGGTAGCATCTATATTATTCAGCTGCTCCAGAAAAACTGTGGTGATTGGGAGAAATAAACTTTTTGGCTATGTATTTCCTCCCTTTTTTTTCTGCTTATGCATTGTTTTTTGGAAACTTATTGTCTACCTTACTTTTAGAACATTGTTCATCATAATGTTAACTATTTTGATAAAGAAGAAAATCATTTAGATTCTTAAATTTTCAGCTCTTTTTTTCTTCCATATATAACCATCGTCAAAAATAAAATTTTATCTTTTTGACACACTCTTAGTTTTCAGATACATATGTCTTTGAGATATTGGAAACAGTGCAATTCAGGCTTAGACTATACTTCCTAGTCTAAGCCTGAATTTCAGGCTTATCTTTCTATTGTAAAATGAAATATAGAGGGATGATAAAACCAACCAAACAAACATTAATATGAATGATATGACTTGTTTATTTGTTATGGCACAAAATCCCAACCACAACAAATATTTAAAGCCTTCTTGGTAAGTGGTTTCTTCTCAGGCTTCAAATAATATATATTTTTATTTTACTACACTGACAGTAAAGAATATTTTAAATATAATTTTATGAAAATATATTTTAAAACTAAAATTTAGTGATATTGCAAATATTGACATCTTGGTTACATAACATTTGATACCATTTTACCAATAAAACATTGAAAATTAATATATCAAGGGAAACAATGTGCCTAATAAACTACTCTTAAAGTATACTTTGTATATTGTTTGTTTATTATTCAAAACTCAGTTATAATAATTGCTGTGCTGGTAATGATGCTCATTTTTTCTTTAACTTCTGCAATCATCAAAAGAAAACATTAATGGTGAATTCAATCAAAAGAAAACATTAATAATGAATTGACTACAAATGGCATAATTGTGCTTACATGGATAACTGCATTGTAATGAAGCTAATCTAAGGGCCACGAAAACAATAAATCTTGTGTGTAATCGTATTCTGTCAGGAAGGTATGCAGCTAAATTCCTATCCTTCTTTTACATTTTAATGAGGCCAAACTATTCCAACGAATAATGAAAAGACACAAATATTATAAGAGAATCTGTTTACTTATTCATTCATCCTTCTATTAGTTAATGTACTGAGCTCCAAATATTCACAGTCACTCTTAAGTGATAAAAATAGCATTAGGAATACACATAGTCTGTACTCTCAAAGAGTTCTTAATCCGAGATTAGAGATGGATAGATCAACAAAAGCACTAACGATGTGGTGTGATCAGAGTTATCATGTGTTCAGGATGGGGAGCACAGAGAGAAGCCACTAGAGCAGTCTTGGAGGCTTCTAGGAGGAAGTGTGGATTGAGCGAGTGTTAGCTAACTAAATAAAAATTTATCCAGACAGTCTACAGGAGGCGAGCATGTTTCCAACATGTACAAATGTACAAAGGCATAAAGAGCCTTATATGTTCAAAGAAAAAAGTTCCATCTGAAAGTGGATAGATGAATAGATGGATAGATATGACAGCGAGGTTCAGACAGATTAAATAACTTAATTAAGGTAATAGAGCTAGTTAATGGTAGAGAAAGAACTAGAACAAACAAAACAGGTTTTTTAAAAAAACAAACAAAAACAAAACAGGTTTTTTGTTTTAGGGGAAATCTGATACCTCAGGACAAGGAGTCTTTAATTCAATTTCCACTCATGAATTTCAAATTCCATAGGTCTCAAACTTATAACAACATCACTGATTTCAGAAGGGCAGTGTGCTTGCCACATCTTTTTTTTTTTTAATTTATACTTTAAGTTCTGGGTTACGTGTGCAGAACGTGCAGGTTTGTTACATAGGTATGCATGTGCCATGGTGGTTCACTGCACCCATCAACCCGTCATCTACCTTAGGTATTTCTCCTAATGCTATCCCTCCACTAGGCCCCCACTCCCAACAGGCCCCAGTGTGTGATGTTCCCCTCCGTGTGTCCATGTGTTCTCATTGTTCAACTCCCACTTAAGAATGAGAACATGTGGTGTTTGGTTTTCTGTTTCTGTGTTAGTTTGCTGAGAATTATGGTTTCCAGCTTCATCCATGTCCCTGTAAAGGATATCAACTCATCTTTTTTTGTTTTTTGAGAGGGAGTCTTGCTCTGTCGCCCAGGCTGGAGTGCAGTGGCGCGATGTCGGCTCACTGCAAGCTCCGCCTCCCGGGTTCACGCCATTCTCCTGCCTCAGCCTCCCGAGTAGCTGGGACTACAGACGCCCGCCACCACGCCTGGCGAATTTTTTTGTATTTTTGGTAGAAACGGGGTTTCACCATGTTAGCCAGGTCTTGATCTCCTGACCTTGTAATCTGCCCGCCTAGGCCTCCCAAAGTGCTTGGGATTACAGGCGTGAGCCACCACCCCTAGCCGAACTCATTGTTTTTTCATGGCTGCATAGTATTCCATGGTGTATATGTGCCACATTTTCTTTATCCAGTCTATCATTGATGGGCATTTGGGTTGGTTCCCAGTCTTTGCTATTGTGAATAGCACTGCAATGAACAACGTGTGCATGTGTCTTTAGAGTAGAATGATTTATATTCCTTTGGGTATATACCCAGCAATGGGATTGCTGAGTCAAACGGTATTTCTTGTTCTAGATCCTTGAGGAATTGCCACACTGTCTTCCACAATTGTTGAACTAACTTACTCTCCCACTAAGAGTGTAAAAGCATTCCTGTTGCTCCACATCCTCTCCAGCATCTGTTGTTTCCTGACTTTTTAAGGATCGCCATTCTAATTGGTGTGAGATGGCATCTCATTGGGGTTTTGATTTGCATTTCTGTAATGACCAGTGATAATGAGCTTTTTTTCTTATGCTTGTTGGCTGCATAAATGTCTTCTTTTGAGAAGCGGCTGTTCATATCCTTTGCCCACTTTTTGATGGGGTTGTTTTTTTTCTTGTAAACTTGTTTAAGTTCCTTGTAGATTCTGGATATTAGACCTTTGGCAGATGCATAGATCGCAAAAATTTTCTCCCATTCTGTTGGTTGCCTGTTCACTCTGATTATAGTTTCTTTTGCTGTGCAGAAGCTCTTTAGTTTAATTATACCCCATGTGTCAATTTTGGCTTTTGTTGCCATTGTTTTTGGTGTTTTAATCATGAAGTCTTTGCCCATGCCTATGTCCTGAATGGTATTGCCTAGGTTTTCTTCTAGGGTTTTTATGGTTTTAGGTCTTATGTTTAAGTCTTTAATCCATCTTGAGTTAATTTTTGTATAAGGTGTAAGGAAGGGGTCCAGTTTCAGTTGTCTGCATATGGATAGCCAGCTTTCCTAATGCCACTTATTAAGTAGGGAATCCTTTCCCCATTGCTTGTTTTTGTCAGGTTTGTCAAAGATCAGATGGTTGTAGATGTGTGGCATTATTTCTGAAGCCTCTGTTCTGTTCCATTGTTCTATATATCTGTTTTGGTACCAGTACCATGCTGTTATGGTTACTGTAGCCTTGTATTATAGTTTGAAGTCAGGTAGCATGATGCCTCCAGCTTTGTTGTTTTTGCTTAGGATTGTCTTGGCTATCCAGGTTGTTTTCCATAAATAGACCAATAACAAGTTCTGAAATTGAGGCAATAATTAATAGCCTGGCAACCAAGAAAAGTCCAGGACCAGATAGATTCACAGCCAAATTCTACCAGATGAGCTGGTACCATTCCTTCGGAAACTATTCCAAACAATAGAAAAAGAGGGACTTCTCCCTAACTCATTTTATGAGGCCAGCATTATACTGCTTCCAAAACCTGGCAGAGACACAAGAAGAAAAGAAAATTTCAGGCCAATATCCCTAATGAATATCGATGCGAAAATCCTCAGTAAAATACTGGCAAACTGAATCCAGCAGCACATGAAAAAGCTTATCCACCACGATCAAGTCGGCTTCATCCCTGGGATGCAAGGCTGGTTCAACATATGCAAATCAATAAACATAATGCAATACATAAAGAAAACCAATGACAAAAACCACATGATTATCTCAATAGATGCAGAAAAGGTCTTTGATAAAATTCAACACCCATTCATGCTAAAACCTCTCAGTAATCTAGGTATTGATGGAATGTCCTCAAAATAATAAGAGCTATTTCTGACAAACCCATAGGCAATATCATACTGAATGTGCAAACGCTGGAAGCATTCCCTTTGAAAACCATCACAAGACAAGGATGCTCTCTCTCACCACTCCTATTCAACATAGTATTGGAAGTTCTGGCCAGGGCAGTCAGGCAAGGGAAAGAAATATAAGGGTATTCAAATAGAACGAGATGAAGTCAAATTGTCTCTGTTTGTAGAAGACATGATTGGATATTTAGAAAACCCCATCGTCTCAGCCCAAAATCTCCTTAAGCTGCTAAGCAACTTCAGTAAAGTCTCAGGATATAAAATCAATGTGCAAAAATCATAAGCATTCCTATACATCAATAATAGACAAACAGAGAGCCAAATCATAAGTGAACTCCCATTCACAATTGCTACAAAGAGAATAAAATACCCAGGAATCCAACTTACAAGGGATGCAAAGGACCTCTTCAAGGAGAACTACAAACCACTGCTCATGGAAATAAGAGAGGACACAAACAAATGGAAAAATATTCCATGCTCATGGATAGGAAGAATCAATATTGTGAAAATGGCCATACTGCCCAAAGTAATTTACAGATTCAATGCTGTCCCCATCAAGCTACCATTGACTTTCTTCACAGAATTAGAAAAAACTACTTTAAATTTCATATGGAACTCGTCACATCTTTGTTCAGTCTTTAGGATGACTTCCTTTAAACTCTTCTCACCAGCATTCATCCTTAAATGAAGCAGAATCTGCATAAAACCAAGCCTTATCTCTGCTGAGTGGCCAATAAAAATGGCACTTTTGGGTTGAGGGGAGTGGAATGGGGATGGAATGGGGAGAGGTAAGGGCATGGCTAGCTCATGCTTAATGCTCTATGAAAAACTAGCTAGGTCACCAGTACATAGGTGAAAGTGATCATGTACTTCAGCAAAAATGACTTAAATCTTTTAGTAAAGATGTTGACAATGATCGTACACCCAAAAGAGTTAGTATTACCAATTAACTTACTGTTCAATGCTCAGTGGTTCTCACCTTAGACCTCAACAGACCTAGTATAGACAATTGGAAGAACTGGCGTTGCTGTATGGCATGCTAGTTTAAAGGAGGAAATTTGGTAAGCAACAGAGACAGTTTGATATCAATTTCAGCAGAACAACAATATGTGTAAACTAGAATATGATGTAAACATTGTCTTCAAATTCAAGTCACATTGATTTATATCCTGAAAATAAATTCTGGAATGACAGATCTAATCTCAGTCTACAGTAATTGACTAAACAGTGATTGAGGTGACAGCTATATACCAGGCACTTTTTGGCTTGTGGAGGTACAAAGGTAAACACCGTTTTCTAACTTAAAGCAGCCTACTGTAGACTGGAGGATGTTTATGGCAGCAATACTAAAGATCATTCTCCAGTAACTGGAAAACTCACCTGTGCCTCTTTTTACAAGAAACTTGATAAATTTTAAAAACTGTTTCTTTACTGACCTACTGCTATAACTGTAAACCTTGGAGGTGAAACTTATCAGTTCAAAGTGTATTTATTGACTGCCTATTATGTGTGCCAAGCCTTCTGTGAGATGCTAGGATATCACAAGAATATGAATTACTTCTTGCTTTCAAGAAACATTTGGTCAGGTGTGAGACATTATGGAGCAGAATATCAGTTTCAAAATGTATTAATAAGTGAATTCAAAACTTATAAACCAGACAGAGAAGGAAAGAAAATGTTATACATGGTCTTGCTTTCATCTTCCTTATCTTTCTTTAAGCTCTTGAATACTTTTTCTCAATTTCTCAAATTCTCCTCTGAATTTTATGTGACTTTGGGTTAGTTTTGTTTAGATTACTGCATTGGTTAGGATTCTTGGTGGTAACCAAAATAAACTAACTGATCAACTTAAGCACCAATAAAAGAAAAGAGAAGAAAAAGAATTTATAAGAAGGATAGTGCATTACTCATGATATAAAATGATAGGCTCAAGGAGGATTCAGGAAAGAACAGAAACCCACTGTAACTTCAGGGATCTCAGTAGCAAAAACTCACAATTATTTCCACTGGAAATAGCCCAAATCTGTCTTCTACCTTTATGTCTCTCCACTCAATATTCAAATTCCTGGTTGGGAGAATATGATCGCTTTAATGTGAGTCATGTGGTTATACCTTAGATAAGGCTAGCAGCAATAGCATGGTTTATAGTTCTGCTAAAACCACAAGGAGGAGAATGGTTTTCCAAGAGAAGTGTGGGGTGCTGTTACTAAAAGCTTGGTGGGGGGTGCACACTGGGAAGGTAAGAACAATGTTTCTCAAAGTTGAGGAATGTATGACTTCTTTTAATTGAAAAAAATTATTATACCCCTCCTCAATGTAGTTTTAAATTATTTCTATTTGTCATCATCATCAATATTTTAAAGTGTTTGAGCAGTTTGTGTTTATCAATATACTACCCTCTTTTATAAGATTATTGAATGTGAAAGCATAGAAAATGACTAATTTTTGTTTTTTGGTTTGAAACAATGTGAAAAATTACATCTACTAATACAGTAATACTGTATTTCTGTTGTTCTGCCCGGTGGTCCTGGTAGCTAGGGATGGGGAGTAGTTCCCCATAATTTCTACCCCCGACTCATACTATCCAAAATAAGCTTACCAATTAAATGCAAACAAAACTAAAACAGAACAAAAAATTTTATTTAGAAACATTGCTTTACTGTGACAGATGATATTGTTTGCTGAAACTGAATCATTGCTCAAAATGTAAATATGAAACCAACATCTACAGGCAGGTTCTTTTAAGTTTGGCATGCCTATGCCACCATATGCTAGGGGATAATTCAAAATGTCCTCCACTATTCTTCATCAAAACAGCTTCATAACCATTGTTTCAAGAGTGCTCAGTGATATCCATCTAACCTTCATTCATCATGAAAATATTACTTGTGCATTAAATCCACATCTGTTCTTTTGTCATTAGCCTCAACAATTAAAGTGAACTATTGAGTCTCAATGTTGTAGTAAAGAAAAATGCAACAGGTGCTGAAATGATGAAGCACCATTAGGTTATAAGGCAGATATCCAGAATGTGCTTATGTAGAAAATTTTAGACAATTATAAAAATAAACACATCAAATTTTAAAAAGTATCTGAAATCAGAGCTAATTATCTCAATCTGCCAAAGGTTAGTTTTTCTATGTGGGTTTTCAGTGTGGAAAAATAGTTTTCACTTAATAATTTTTCCTTCCCATTAGATTAAAAAAAATTTACTGAGCAGTAGCTGCACAGGTTTGTCCAAGGTGCTATCAGGGAGACAAAGGTAAATAAAACATAAAGGCTGCAGATAAGACACACACACATCATCACAATGAATTACTGTAGTGCACCTTCTGTCTGAGAACTACTCTAGTAAAGGAATTGAAAAATCGCACAGTTCCTTTTATTAAATGAAATATTATTATTAAATGAAGTAATTATTGCATTTTGCATTTCCGGGTGCTGGGAATACAAAGAAAAAAATTAGATACCAGTCTTTATCCTCATGGCTCTTGCTATCTTGTGACAGAAACAGAATTAGACAAATAATTTTGCAAATATTTAATTAATCACACATGCTACAAATACTACAAAGGAGAAACACTGATTCCAGAAGAGCGTGAAACAGAGGTCCTGACCTATTTTGGGCTTTCAACAAAGGCTTTCCTGAGACGGAATCTGAGAAGATTCCTCATATGGCATATGAGGAGGCTGACCATAGAAGAAGCAACTCAGGCAGTGGATACAGCAGACAAGGCAAGATAAGCGTTTGCAGGACTGGTGTGAGTGGGGGATCGAATTGTCCGGAACATAGCTTGATTTGAAGAGGAGTAATGGGACAGTGTGGGAGAAGCTGAGGTCAAATTAGAGTGTGGTCTTGAAAATCCTCCTGGAATACTTAGCAAACAAATTACTTGGACTTTATTTTGTAGGCTTCTAGGAGCCATTGAAGCCATTGGGGCATGGGATATAACGAGAAATAAGACCTGTGAAGATTATTCTCTCAGGAATGTACAGAGTGCATTGCACAAGGCAGAATCAGGGTCAGAAAAGTTGTACTGGAGGCCGTGACTGAACCTCAGGGGAGTTGGAATGGATGACTCTAAGGGCAATGGAAAGAGGGCTAAGATTAGAGGTAAGGGTAAGTGAAATGGCAAACGTGCCTTTGAGGCTTTGAATTTAGATGGTTGTTTGGTGCCAGTGTCAGAGTTATGGAATACAAGAAAAAGACCACGTTTTTGCCTACAGATGAACATAGTTTATAAATTTCAGGTAGTAAATGCTTATTTTTAAAGGAAACTAACATCTAATAGGTAGGTATGATGAGTAAATTTATGTGACAAATTTTATTTAATACAAATGTAGAAAAAGAATCTATTTTTTCTGCAAATGTATTTATTTGAATGGTTTATAAATTATCTTTGTTTAGAAATCACATTCATTTTTTAACCTTTCTATTTTTGATTTTTTTTCTTATTTCCCAATACTGTTAACATTGAAGAGGTAGGGAAGAAATATGTAGAAAAAAGGCTGTTTATACTGTAATTCCTGCCACTTAGCCAGCGGCCTAATGGCCACCTTCTGGGGAGAGACTTGGCAGCTGGTTTGATTGGGTGAGTCAAAGGGCCAGGCTGGAGCCAGGTAATTTGGCTGTCCCTTTAACGAGGCAGCTTCACAAACGTTTACAGCTGCTCATTTATTCTCTTTCTAGAAGCTTGATTTGTAACCTCAATCAATTTCTGAGTATTTATCTAACTCATTTAAACCGGAGAAAGAGTCCACTAATCCCACTATTGCCAAGAGTAACCAGCCAGGTTGAACCAATTCCAGACCTCTTAAAATTATTTTGCACTTACATAACTTATGAAAAATGTCTTGCTAGTCCACAGTTGTTTTTCATTTGTTCATTATGGAAGTCTTATTCTGGCCACCCATCAGTGTCAATAGAGTCAACATGATCTCTCTGTCAGCATTCACATTTTATCTCTAGTTGTGGAAGTTGCTCAGTAAACTGATTCAGTTGTTGGATGCGACATTTTTGCTGGACAGTGTTCTAGACCCAGTCCTAAAGCTGGCCTAGAAAGTATACTTCATTCTGATATTTTAAGAATGGGAAGAATGAATGGTTTGAAGCAGAGGAGAGGTAGGCATTTTCTCATTTGCAGTATATCTATCTCTCTATGCTCTAGAAGAAAAAAAATGACCCTAGATATAGCTTGGCGTAGCTTCTGGAACTCACCTGGGGAGTAAGCAGGGAATCAAATAATCAGAGCTGCTCTCTCAGGTACTTAGGAGTGCAACTTCTAAATCTTTCAAAGAAAAGGTACAATTGCTATAATTAATTGAAGTTTTGGGGTCAGTTTTATACTCATCATAAATTTTTATGATGAGTAGTTTTAAATTGAAATTTTCACAGTCATGTGTTGACCGCAGTTGAAAGACTTAACCAGCTAAATAAGACAAAGCATGTGTTTTTGCCCTTGGTCTTTTTCCATTTTGAAGATGACACCCATGAAATCATGTGTAATTTGAAGAGAATAGGGTAAAGTTAAAGAAACGAATTGTCTAATCCTTACTGTCCATAAACTTAATCCCATGTCTCTGCATCCCCCTCTGAGGCATACACTTACATTCCCCGTGAACTGAATACAGTGATCACATGCCATTTAATCAAAAACATCCTTTATAAAAATTGACTTTAAAGGAATCATTTGGCAGATATAGGGTTTTCTTTCCATAAAATGCCTCAAACACTCCTGATGATAAAATTAAAATGGAAAGGCTCAAAATATGAAATCTCAAGGAGAGTTTACAGAGACCTGAAATCTGCTGAAGGATCATTTGATAAAAAGCATAGAAGCATTAAGCAATCTTCAGAGATTGCAAGTTGAATTGGTACTTGGATAAAAATAAAATGATATATTCATTCAAATTGGGATAAGGAAGGTAAGTATAAATCTATGTATTTCCAAGCATTGGAATTTGGATTATTTTGCTATCTGCATTGTGGTGCAGAAAGGGATTTTGTTTTACTATTGGATGTTTCATAAGAAAATGGATGTTTCTAAAAACACAGGCAGATCTCGACACAAGAATATGCTCAATTTGGTTTATTACAGCAATATGTCAGGCTCTGCAGCTTTGGTAATAACGTGTTTTTATATCTTATCAACATATACTTTCTCTCTGATGTTCTGTAATCTTCAATATCTTAAAAATATACAATCAAGGGTGAAAGACTGAAAAAATTGTTAGATTTTAACTTTTGTTTGCATCATAAATATCCTGGGGAAAACTGCACGGAGAAATGTGTGTGTATAGTGTATCCTATAATGACATGTATTGTGCTATTATGCCTAAAGCATTTCATAAGCACTTCCTTGTATAATCAGAAAAATCAAAATAGAAAATCAACAGAAAAACTGGTTGAAAATTTCCTTATCTCCTTTTTAAAATGACACACACTAGTTTAATAGAATTCAAATAAAGAGATAGGAAAGTTTTTATTTTTATGTATTTCATTCTTTTCACCGGTGCCTCTTAATCTTGAGACAAATTTTCTAGTCTGCAATTCAGGAAATAGCATGGCAAGGGTTCTTTATGAAGACAAATTGCTGCTAGGTCTTGCCAGGCAACAGATTAGGAACGACTTTACTTTTCGAAAGCTCATATGGGGCCTGTGGCCACAACTGAATAATGGTTAAGGTTATAAAATAAAATATCCACAGGTATATAAAATGCTAATAATGGTAAGAAATCATTTGGTACTTTGAAAATTTACTGACTTTTATCCTCTCTCTTGAAAAGTAAGCCTTAGTTTGAAGAGATGTGGTCTTCCTGCTGTGTGCACGTAATTAGCAGTAATGAGAATTAGACAAGCACACTTAGTGCAAGCTCATCCTTGTTTTAAGTTGTGCTTGTCAAATGGGGATATAAAATGAGATGTGCTGTTAATGCTTCAGTGCATTGTGGACATATGGCAGGCTTTTAGCAAAGAGGCATCCTGGGAAGATATTTGCTTATTTTTCGTACATGTCACTGAGACTCACAGCACCCTTTTTCTCCTAATGCCTAATAGAGGGTACTAAGAAAACAAGTGGCTGAATTTATGACCTAACAGAGATTCCTCATTCATACTAAATTAAGGCTAATATGAACTGTCTTAATTGAAGGTTAAATAATGCATTATCTGCCCATGATATTCTTGTTCTCTGTCCTAAATTTTTATAGAAATGACTATAATGTTAAAAAAGCAAACTCCCACTACAGACAGATTGGAAACTGTAGGAAGAAGAGAGTGTGGCTAATCTTTTTTGAGATTCTACTATGAGTTCAGCAATGTTTTAGTGTTTTTTTTTATCTTTACCATACACTTTTGAGGCAGATATTATTCCCAATTCTTAAATGAGGAAACAAGATAGTTTTGTACCTTGCTAATAATTATGAAATTAGTGAATGAAAAAGTGTCATTAAACATCAAATCTGTGGGACCATGCTCTTTTCACTACCAATATTTCTGAGAGCTCTTCACTTACCTTCCTTACCTTCTGGATCTCCTGATCTGAAGGACTGAAGTTAAAAGTCTATCAACTCTGTACCAGGATTCTCCTCTTCTGTTACAAAGTACTCTTCTTATGAAAAATCACACCTTCTGATTATACAGTTATTAACTGACTTTTAGTTTTCTCTCAAAATTCAGTGAGGATTTTGAATATGCTTTAGTACCTATTCTTTGCAAATTCTGTTATTGTTCTCATTGATATCAGTGTTCTTGTGCATAATCCATCCAACTTCCTCACCTCCTTCTAAGCTCCTCAATACAACCAAACATATGTCTTTTGTGTTCTCCATACTTTAGAAAACAGATGCTGCTGGACATTATCATCATCTATAACTGTTTTATTTTTGAAATGTTAAGTTATTATTAAATTATATTTAATTAAAATGCTCCCAATATCCTTTCTCTTTCCACCTTGTGGATAGAACCCATGATTTGTAGTAAGCATGACTATCCAAAGAAAGACTATTATTTTTCAGCACCTACTACAGCTAGTCTTAGCCAAATGAGTAAGTTCTGGTCAAAATATATGAGCAACAGTTTGTGTATAATTTTCCATAAAGGTAGGTGAGAAGAGGGACTTATTATTATTTCCTTCTTATTGGATTGACAGCTCATTGTTCTACCTGGAGTTCCAGCCCTCCATTGGCCCATGGGAAGGAAACATGAGCTGAAGGACAGAGGACAATATAGAAGGAGGAGAATGGTTCTTTGATTTTATGGAGTGCTATACTACCCAAGACTGCCTGTTTTCTAGACTTGTTTTACATGAGAGAAAAAAACAACAACTTGTTTTCTTTCAGCCCATATTATTTTATTTTCTCAAATTCAACAAAATCTAAACCTAATACGTTTACTCTCAGTTTTTTGTCAAGTCATCAATGATCCTATGCCCATTTCTTCCAAGCCAGCCTGGCACCACAGTTAATCACATGCACAACTCCTTCACCAGCATTGTACTACTTTCTATAGAAATTAGTGAATACAATCTTAGCCTTCATCTATCGATCTGGGACTGTGTGGGTTTTCTAGAGCCTACCATATATTTGTACATATTTTTCTTTGCTGTAGAATGCCAGTCTCTCCTGGATGATTTGAAAAATTCTGGTCTCTTAAATAACCCATCTCTGGTTATCTCTTTCTTGCATAATGACATGCCAACTCAGACTGAAATCCAGGAAGATTCCTCGATTGAACACCACTTCCTTCCAGCCCAGGACAGCTGGTTGTTTTCATTGTCAGGTTTCCTGGTCTTCACAATTTATTTTTCCTTTTTTTTTTTTTTCTAAATTTTCAACCAGGTCTTTGACATTTTTAAGGTGTCAGCTAAATTGCCTAGGAGTCTAATTAATACTAGTGGAAAAGAAGTTTAAAAATCTAGAATTTTTGGAGGAAGAGTTGCAGTGGTAGGAGAATGTTGAGAGATCTTTCAAATGTAATGTTCAACATTTGCATTTAAACCTGACAGAATTTTTTCTCATTTATCTCTAAGGAATTGAAATATTTCAAATGGCCTAGTGAAATATGACTGCTAACTTAAAAAATGCACATGCCTACCTTTCATTTTAATTTTCTTGGTTATAATATCAAGTTGTTCCTATCTAGTTGGAAAGAAATTTTTTTATTTTAATTTTGTGTAGCACTAAAATATACAGTATAGTATTGCTGAAAACAAGGTTCCCATCAAAAGTATCTATTACTCAGTATTTATGAAACCTCTGGTTTA